>NC_059326.1:714375-1421250 GCF_018350155.1 Leopardus geoffroyi
TCACTGATGTTCACCTCCTAACACATTCTTTAGCGTTATTAAAAATAAACTTTTAAATTAAAACTAATAAAGTTTATTAAAAATAAAGAGAAAAAGTTAAAATTACCAGATGCTGAATCAAGATCCAGTACTTGGTAGGAATGAACATACGACTTTGAACCGGTTTGCTACGTGAGAGACCAAAATCTGAGCTGAAGCATAACCTTTTCTTGTTACTTTGTAAGAGTCCTGTAAATTAGGCCATATTCTCTCAGCTGATATAAACCCTCATGTGTCCTGCTTCCCGGATCTTTTTCGTGGTACCATGGTGCCGTGCTAGAGTGAGGAGGTCCAGCTGTGGGCTCAGATATGTCACAGTACGAATATGGCTCTTGGCTTACTAATGTGTGTCTGAGCAGATCCAGAACCCCTTCACCTTACCTGTAACATGTGTCCCCTTACAGGTTATTGTGTATGGATTAAGTGTGCTAATTCTTACTGAACGGTAGCTGCTTTTGCTATTACTACTGCTATTCGGAAAGTGAGGTAAGGCAACTTGATGTGACTTACTCAGAGCCATGCAGCTGACATGTGGAGCTGGGAGGTAGGAAATCCAGGATTGCAGCTCCTAAGGTTGTGCTGTTGCTATAGTGGAATGCTCTCGGAGGTGCAGAGAGAAGTGTTGGCTTGAATCAAGAGCTTTGGAAGAATTTCCTTCATTTACTTGCGTGTCTTTTACAAACTTCATCTCGATGGCAAGATTAACTGCCTAACATTTGTAAAATTTGAGGAATTGGTTTTAGGTGAAAATACTTTAACTCTGACCATAAAACATTTATGCTTTTTACTTTCTAAAATAGCACAGTTGCTTTTTGGAGCCCTGAGTGGCTCAGTTGGTTAAGCATTTGACTTCGGCTCAGGTCATGATCTCGTAGTTCATGAGTTCGAGCCCAGCGTTGGGCTCTGTGCTGACAGCTCGGAGCCTGGAACACGGTGCCTGCTTCCGATTCTGTGTCTCCCTCTCTCTCTACCTCTCCCCTGCTCGCACTCTCTCTCTCAAAAATAAATATTAAAAATTCTTTTAATAAAAAACTTTAAAAAATAGCACAGTTGTTTTGAATTACTCCCTAATGAGTTATGTTCAAATCTTATTTGTTGCACAGCCGATAGTGGATCAACGTGTCCTTTCCTAATGTTAACGAGCCCCTGGGTCAGACAGATGAGGGAGGAAACTAGCACTTGCTTTATGGGTAGGAGGGAGCACAGAGGGCTTTCAGGAGGAGAGTTTGGAGCTGAGTCTGAAGGATCAGTGGCCTTTATTTACATACAAGTTTGGTTTACACATTGAGAATGGCTTTACCTACATAAATGATTGGAGGAAATACATATCCAAGAAGAATGGCCAAAGATAGAAATGTTAAGAGATTTGGGGTTCCTGGATGGCTCAGTTGGTTAAGAATCTGACTTCGGCTCAGGTCATGATCTCACACGTGGCTGGTGAGTTCGAGTCCTGCATCAGGCTCCATGCTGACAGCGCAGAGCCTGGGGCCTCCTTCAGATTCTGTGTCTCCCTCTCTCTGCCCCTCCTCTGCTCACACTCTGTCTCTGTCTCCAAAATAAAACGTTAAAAGAATTTTCAAAAGACACTACAAACTTAAGAAAATGGCATTGTTACAGGGAAAAAAGTGTATGAATAAGCCTCTTCTGTGTTCCAGATGGCAGACAACAGATTTTGAGTTTGGGCATGGACTTGAAGTTGGAGTGGATGAAATTAGAAGATTTTCAAAAGCATCTTGATGGGGAAGATGAGAGTTTTACTACAGCAGATGCGATTCCGAGTAGTGAGTAGTGTGGGAATTTTGGAGATTCTTTTCATGAATCTAGATGTGTGAAGCCTAATTTATCTTAATTCTTTCATTGTAGATTTATTGAGGGATGCTGTGAAAAATGGGGATTACATTGCTGTGAAGGTTGCACTTAATTCAAATGAAGACTATAACCTGGACCAAGAGGTAATACATCTTAGGAAAATCTCATGAAATAAAGATGGAAAGTAGCGCTTTTCACATAATTCAGTTTTACTTTTCATACTTTAAAAATTATAAAAGTAAGGGGGCGCCTGGGTGGCTCAGTCGGTTAAGCACCAACTTCGGCTCAGGTTGTGATCTCGCGGTTCATAAATTCAGGCCCCTGCTTTGAGCTGTGCTGACAGCTCAGAGCCTGTAGCCTGCTTCGGATTCTGTGTCTCCCTCTCTCTCTTCCCCTCCCAAACTTGTGCTCTGTCTCCCCTCTCTGTCTCTCTCTCTCTCTGTCAAAAATAAACATTAAAATTTTTTATAAAGTATTTTAATTTGTCTAGATTGTCATAGCCTCTTAGAAACCAATCATATCAGTGTCCTGTTTCCTGCTTCTGAATTTTCTTCTTTATCCCTTGAGCAATCAAACTGTCATTTCCCAACAGTTAGCTTTTGTAGAGGCCATTTGTCTAATCCGGACAGCATTCAGTTACCCTTGGACTTAGGTCACTTCTAGTGGTCATTTCTAGCCTCAGATCTTTGGCCAGCTAAGCAACTATCACGAATGTGAGTTTCACCTGTTTTACCTAGAACACAAGGAGGCTTTCGGACCTGAAATGTGCGGTAAATAAATAAGTACCTTTGCCATTTTTATAGCATCAAGATGCACTATTCATCAGTATGTCGTGCAGAATGTTGACGGGCCTTTAGAACTTTAATACCTGGAAGTTGTAAAATTTTTATGACATTTAAAGAAATTGTGAAGGCTATTAGTTTCTGATTATAATAAGGATATTTTAGTGAGGGGCACCTGCCTGGCTCAGTCAGAAGACGGTACGGTGCAGCTCTTGATCTCAGTGTTGTGAGTTCAAGCCCCGCATTGGGTGTAGAGATTAATTATTAAAAATAAGTAAACAAACTTAAATAAAAATAAGGATATTTTAGTGAAAGACTTGGGTAGATGCTTAAATCAGTATACTTCAGCGATTTCACGTTGAAACATCCTAGGTGAAGAGACTTAGTTCTGGAATTTTTCTGATAGACGTTGACATGTCTTTTCCTCAACAAAACCAATGAAGGATTCAAGCGGGATGACACTGGTGATGCTCGCCGCAGCCGGAGGGCAAGACGACCTGCTGAGGCTCCTCATCAGGAAAGGGGCTAAGGTGAATGGCAGACAGAAGAATGGGACCACCGCCCTCATTCACGCAGCCGAGAAGGTTGGGAACTCAAGAGCCCTCAGTTTCTTAGTCTGTAGGAATTCCTGCCTGTGGACTAGGACGGTCTGTTTCTGTCCTGTCCTGAAATGTAACTCTCATATAGTCACAAAGCTTTAGAGTCTCATATTTCAGTTCATCTCAGACTTGTCATGAATAGATTTTTGTTAATTAGTAGCTGTACTTTGTAATTGAATTTTCAAAATGTGATTTATGTCGTGGGAAGTGATTTATATTGAAAAAGGACCCTGGGGGCTCCTGGCTGGCTCAGTTGGTAGAGCATGCGAGTCTTGATCTCGGGGTCGTGAGTTCAAGCCCCATGTTGGGCACAGAGTTTACTTTAAAAAAAGAAAAAGTAAAAGGACCTCTGGTTAAGGTACTAATACTGGTTTCAGTGTTAGATCTTTTAAAAATCTTTTCCGGTTGAGGGGCACCTGGGTGGCTGAGTCAGTTAAGTGTCCCACGTCCGGCTCTGTGCTGACAGCTTGGAGCCTGGAGCCTGCTTCAGATTCTGTGTCTCCCTCTCTCTCTGCCCCTCCCCCACTTACAGTGTCTGTCTCAGAGATAAACAAACATTTAAAAAAATTAAAAATCTTTTCCAGTTGAAATTAAATGTTCCTTTTGGTTAAGAATTTAATGAAAATATTGCCACATACTATCTTTTTAAAAGATTAACACACAGAGATTCATAGGTTGAAACCAGTGGTTCCACTTGAGATCGAAGTTGCTGGCAAAGGGCGTGTGGCTGTGTGGAGCCTGAGCAGGAGGGCACAGTGAAGAACCGTGTTCACCAACCTGCTTGGGATAGAATCTGAGTATTTTTCCTGATGGCTAAAAATTTCAAATCATCAAAAAATATCTTCTAAAGAATTTTGGGAATTAAATTTGCTTTTTTTTTTTTTTTTTTTAATAGAACTTCCTAACTACAGTGGCTATTCTTTTGGAAGCGGGAGCTTTTGTAAATGTCCAGCAGAGTAACGGTGAGACTGCTCTAATGAAGGTAAATACTTCACACGGGTCACCTACTCCCTCGCTCTTCACAGATGCCTCTGCCAGGCAGTCTGCTGGGGCCGAGAATAGGATGGGGAACAGGACACAGATGTGTAAGAGAAACCGTTTAGCAAAGAAGCAGTTAAAAGCTGGTGTGAACAATAATGTAATAGGAATAAGTACAGAGAGCTCTGGAATTACATGAAAGTTGGTACTAGGCCTAGCAGTGTGGATTCAAGGCCGGACAGGGCAGGACTTCTGGCTGGCTCAGTCAGTAGAGCATATGACTCTTGATCTCAGGGGTCATCAGTTTGAGCCCCACGTTGGGTTTAGATTACTTTAAAAAAAAAGAGGTAAGGAGCACCCGAGTGGCTCAGTCGGTTAAGCATCTGACTTCAGGTCAGGTCATGAACTCATGGTTTGTGAGTTTGAGCCCCGTGTTGGGCTCTGTGCTGACAGCTCGGAGCCCAGAGCCTGCCTCAGATTCTGTGTCTCCCTCTCTCCCTGTTCCTCCCAGCTCCTGTTCTGTCCCTCTCCCTCTCTCTCTCTCTCTCAAAAATAAAGATTAGGGGTACCTGGGTGGCTCAGTCGGTTGAGCCTCCAACTTCGGCTCAGGTCATGATCTCACGGTTCATGAGTTCAAGCCCCGCAATGGGCTCTGTGCTGACAGCTCAGAGCCTGGAGCCTGCTTCGGATTCTGTGTCTCCCTCTTTCTGTCTCTCAAAGATGAATAAATGTTTAAAAAAAATTTTTTTTAAATAAATACATAAATATTTAAAAAAATTTTTTTTTTCTTTTTAAAAGAGGTGAGACACGGTGGATGTGATGGGTGGCCGAGCTGCATCCCACAGAATGATACATAAGCTGACAGGGATGAGCTGTGTGAGCGGAAACTGGAGTAAGAGGTGTACTGACACCTGGGAGTGGGAAAGAGCCCGGTGTGCTTACATTATGGTTTTACGTGAGGGGAATCAGATTTCTTCGTGTGTGTTTGCACTTGTGGTTTGATGATTGTTTTGAATGGAAGGTTGCTAAAGCTTCCTACATATCTCCCCCTTTAATTGCCCCTCTCAGTTTACAACAGTTTTGTATTTGCCTCTCCTGGGGCCTAGCCCAGTCTAGAATGTTCCTGTGGCAGTTCTAAATTCCTGGCCTAAGATGCTGTTGGGACATAACAGGTCCTGACATCATACCGCGTGTTAGTTCCCTGCACGGAGGGAGGCTCTGTCTTAACTGCCCCCTTCCTAGATACGGGTTGGTGCAAGCTCTTAATCCGAGTAGGTGTTTCTTGGCCGTACTGAGTTTCAGCTGCATTTCCTGAGTCAGTGAGAGCACAGGTACAGGCTCAAGTTACCACCGGGCCTGGGCCTCAGTGTGGCTTGAATTTTTGTACTCTCAAGGCCAGCATCACCTGTCCCCTCGGCCGAACTCACTCCTTGTGCTGCTGTTTCACTTCTGGTTCGCGGAAATGCGGAAATGCTTATTTTGTTCAGGAGCCCTACTTTCGAATTTTAATTTTCCTTTATGTGTTCCTGTTGCCATATGTTTAGAGCAGAGGTGGCACCCCAAAGCATGAATTAAAACTTTGTCTTACCGCGAAATCACTGGATACATGCTGCACAGCAGATACTCGAGTAGTCAGGCGTGTGGAGGTGCGCACAGGGCAGTGAGCGCAGACACAGGAATTAGGATGACCTAATCCTGAGAGCGTTCAGGAGCCACTAAGCTGGAGAAACATAATCGGAAGAAAGGTGATTGTTTTTAATGTCCCCCTAGGTCAGTAGGGGGAAGGAATTGGATAAAAGACCAGGAAGGGGCGCCTGGGTGGCGCAGTCGGTTAAGCGTCCGACTTCAGCCAGGTCACGATCTCGCGGTCCGTGAGTTCGAGCCCCGCGTCGGGCTCTGGGCTGATGGCTCAGAGCCTGGAGCCTGTTTCCGATTCTGTGTCTCCCTCTCTCTCTGCCCCTCCCCCGGTCATGCTCTGTCTCTCTCTGTCCCAAAAATAAATAAACGTTGAAAAAAAAAAAAAAATTTAAAGAGGCAGAATTCATGGGACTTGGTAATTGACGGCTATGCTTGTAATCCTGTTTGCTAATTTAGGGAACACAGACAGTATACAATGGGAGTGGGGTTGCATTTGAGCTGAAAATGCTCAGATGTTTCACATCGTGATCTTTCGCTCAGGAGAAGGGTGTGGGCTGTATATTCAGATTTGGGTTCATCTGTGTAGACAACATGATTACAGCCCTAGGCTGAGAGTTGGGTCACCACTGAGATTTGGAAGGGAAAGAACGGTCAGAGAAGGCAGCCACATAGGAAAGACCAGAGGAAGAGGAAGATCAGGAGGGAGAGGTATCCTGAGTGAGCTGGCCCCAAGCATCTGTGGGGCAGAGATGCCAAAGAACAATGGGCTGAGAAATTGGGAGAAAGGGAGAAATTGCCCTTGGGGGTTAGCACTGCAGAGGGTGTTGGCGCCCTCCTCTGGGCAGAGTTTGTATTGGGTTTGAGGGATGTGGGATTGCAGGGGCTGGGAAGGTGGATGCAGGATGTAGCTGGCACTTAGGAGTTGGTCTGAAAAGGAGGAAGGCAGTGCCCGGAGGGGAAGAGGTCGAGGGATGGTTTCTTGTTTCTTCCCAGAGAGGAGCTTAAGCATACGTAATAAACTGTCGTCTAAATTAGACTGCCTATAAATGTGTTTAATTTTGTTTTTTATTTTTTTGGTTTGCTTTGGTTTTTGTTTGTGTTGGGTTTTGGGGGGCACCTATTGTTTAAGCTTTACTTAGATTTAGTATATTAAATTGGTTTTATTGAATTTGAGAATTAGAAGAAATAAACCTGGGGGAAGATTTTCAGAAATGTTTCAAACAAAATAAAAAACCTTTCATCTCAGAAATAACGTATAAACTTGATCGTTACCAGAATGTGAGGGTGTGGAGAAACCACATTCTCACCCCCTAATGTTGGGCATGTGACTGGTCCGAGCAGGGGCCTCTCACCCTTCCTGCTACCGACACTGTGGGCCAGATCGCTTGTAGGATGTGTCACAGCATCCCTGACCTCTGCACCAGGTGACATAGTACCCACCCTCAGGTGTAACAACCAGAAATGTCTCCATACATTGCCTGAATTCCCCTGGGGGCAAAACCACCCCAGTGAGAACCACAGGGTTACATGCTTTTGAAGGGCATTTGTCAGATCTGTCACTAGATGCATGCCCTTTGACCTAGCGATTACACGGCTTAGACACCTGCTCTGTAGAAATGCTGTCCCGCATGCTCAGTAGCACATGAGATGGCATTGTTCTTGTGGGAAAGCTTACCGGCTTGGCCCTGTTCCATGTACAATATATATTATATATATTTCAGTATTGAAACATATTGTCAAATTGGTTTCCGTACCACACCCAGTGCTCATCCCAACAGGTGCCCTCCTCAGTGCCCATCAGCCACGTTCCCCTCCCCCATCTGCATCAACCCTCAGTTTATTCTCAGTTGTTAAGAGTCTCTTATGGTTTGCCTCCTTCCCTCTCTGTAACTTTTTTTTTTCCCCTTCCCCTTCCACATAAGAGTGAAAGCATACGGTATCTTTCTCTGTATGACTTACTTCACTTAGCATAACACTCTCCAGTTCCATCCACATTGCTACAAGAGGCCGTATTTCATTCTTTCTCATTGCCAAGTAGGATTCCGTTGTATATCTGTGTACAATATATTATTTTAATTTCAGCCTCAGTGTCGTGAGGCAGAAGTACCGTTAACCCCTCTTGACAAGTGGAAACAGTGAGACTCAGAATTAAGGGATTTACTTGAAGTCACAAAGCCGGTAAGTAACAGAGACAGGAGAGAGCCTGGATGTAGGTCTTTTTACTCCAGAAATGGTCTTTGAACTGCATCCAGCTCCATCTTAGATCTGCTGGATTCAGACTTGTATCTGTGCTTAATTAGTCTCCTTTAAATCTTGAAATTCCTTTGTGATGCTAAGAGAGCTCCCTTAGAGATTCCCAAGAGGATCTCACTTGTCTGGGTGCTAAGTATCGGCTGCTAGGGCACAGGACTTGGTCTGAAGAGTGGAGCACGCCAGAGCTTAGAAAGGCCTGGTGTTTGTTCTGTCTTGGGACAGAAGTACCTTTCTCAGACTTGCCCGTTTCCCCAGGAGTCAGGGAGGAGATTGAATGCAGCACAGATTTCGGTACTGTTCGCGGACTAAAAGGAGCGTATGCCACCTGTCGTTAATGTCACAGTTTGTAACCGTGGGTGAGACCTGATAACCGTGTTCTCCCCCGCTCTGACCTTCTGTCCTTTTCTCGAAGAACACGTGGGCTCACGTGTGGAGAAGGGGACAAACACTGCTGGGTAGTTCTCTTATTTTGCAGTTAAGCGATTACTACTCCTTTTTTCCTGTCATAGGCCTGTAAAAGAGGAAATTCTGATATCGTACGACTTGTAATTGAATGTGGAGCTGACTGCAATATTTTGTCAAAGCACCAAAATAGTGCCCTGCATTTTGCGAAGCAGTGTAACAACGTGTTGGTGTACGACTTGCTGAAGAATCATTTAGAGACGTAAGTGTGCGTGAATGTGCCATGGTTCAGTCACAGAGTCGTCTTGGACACGTCATCATTAGAGGTGTGGAACGGGAAAAGATTGTCGAGTGGAAGTCCTGCCAGGTTTCTGTTCTCAAAAGCTCATCCGTTTAGTAAGTGCCATATGAGTTGTTTTTCCGCAAGTCCTTGAGGTCCTCAGACTTTTAAACTTAACACAGTCTTGCCTAGGAGTAACTCCTTACAACCTTAATTATGCTTGTAATTTGGCTTACGGACATTTTCTCAAAACTGCGTAAGCTGTAGTTGTTGCTTTTTTAATAGACATAATTTTTAGAGCAGTTTTAAGTCACGGTGAAGTTGAGCCGAAAGCCCAGAGGTTCCTCAATACCCTCTGTTTCCGCACATGCACAACTTCCCCGCCAACTTCTGTCGCCAGAGTGGCGTATCCACTGAACCCAGTGAACCTGCATGGACTGTTCCCGTCCAAACCCCCTGGTTTACCTGAGGGTTCACCTTGGTGTTGTGCAGCTTGGGGTTTTAACACATTGTAATGACATGTACCCACCATTGGTGTCATTCACAGTGCCACTGCCCTGAACATCCTCTGTCCTGCTTATCCCTTCCTACCCCCTGACCCCTGGCAACCACTCGTCTTTTTACTTTCTCTCTAGTTTTGCTTTTTCCGGAATGTCATGCAGTTGTAATCCTGATGCTTGCCTTCTTCAGATGGCTTCTTTCTCATAGGAGTAGGCATCGAAGATCCTTCCATGCCTTTTTTTTTAATGTTCGCTCGTTTGTTTGAACTCCAGTATAGTTGACATACAGGGTCACACTGGCTTCAGGTGGACGGTGTAGTGACCCAGCAAACCCGGTGCCCCTCCGTGACGAGTGTACGCTTTTTCCCGGTCACCTGTTTCAGCCTTCCCCCTACCAGCCTCCCCTCTGGCCACCACACTTCGTTCTCTGTAGTTAAGAATGTGTTTTTTGGTTTGTGTCTTCATTTTTCCTTGGTTTTGTTTCTTCAGTTCCACACATGAGTGAAATCGTATGGTATTTGTCTTTTTCTCTGACTTCACTTAGCGTAATGCTCTCTAGCTCCACCCATGTGGCTGCAAGTGACAAGACATTGTTCTTTTTTATGACTGAATAACATTACATTGTATATGTATTCCACATCTTTATTCATCAGTCGATGGACCAAGAGTTGGGCCGCTTCCAAAATCTGACTGTTGTAAATAACGCTATAAAAACATAGCCACCTCCGTCCTCCGTGTGTGATGGCTTGATAGCACATTTCTTGTTTTACTGAATAGTATCGCATTGTCTGGATATACCCCAGTTTATCCTTTCAAGATCATTCTTTTTCAAGCGAATTATTAGTATTATTTTTCTTTGTTAGAGAGAGGACAAGTGGGGAAGAGAAAGAGAATCTTAAGCAGGCTCCATGCTCACCACGGAGTCCAACCCTGGGCTTGATTCCACAAGCCTGGTATCGTGACCCGAGCCAGAATCGAGAGTTAGATGCTCATCCAGCCGAGCCACCTAGGCACCTCTTTTTAAGTGAATTCTAAATCATTTTATTCTAATTAAAAGTTCATGCAAGTCATTCGGTAGCTTTTTCACTTAATTATTTTGGCAACACATAACAGAAACTTCACAAACAGTAGGTAACACAAGTAAGGTGTTTATTGTTCATGTAAGGAAGTCCGGGGGTAGGCAGCCTTCGGCAGGAATTGGGCCACTCTTCCCCTCTCTTCCTCCTCCACCGCCAGCCACGCTCAGGGTGTGACTCGTGCCTGCACGATAGTTACTCCAATTCCAGTATCAATATCCTAAGCAGCAAGTAAGGTAAATTTCAGACGAGAGACAAAAAACAGAACGAAAGGGCATGTGCGTGGGGAGTCTGCCGACGTCGGAGGCCTTTGCCGGAAGCCTTCCCCAGCTGGTAATTTTTGTGTCTGTGATCCAGCACACCGGACTTCTCCTCCTAAAACCAGAATGTCCTGGGCAAACCAAATGAGTCGTTTAAAAATATTTTCTGAATTAGCACTTCTCAGTTCATTCGACTGCTTTCTAAACTAAGTACTATAACAAGGCGTGTGTGTGTGTGTGTGGCAGTTTTTGAATTTATTAATAGAATTCTCATTTTCATAGACAAATAAGTCCTGAGTGCTGTCCGTGTACCAGGAACTATTCAGAAGACTGGGAAGATGGAGACAGCAGTGAGGGAGAAAGATTTGCTCTCTTACAGCCTGAATTTCCATGTGACAGCACAGACAGTAAGACACATACATAGTGTGTCAGATGCCGAGTGCTAAAGAAAAGTGCAGAAAGGGAACGATGAGTAGGAAGTTAACGTTTTTTTTTTAAGTTGATTTGGGAAGGCCTCACTGGTATTGAACAGTTTGATGATAATGTGACTCATGGTTATTTTCTACGGCAATATTAACAAGTCTATTCTTTTTTGTTAGACTTTCAAGAGTAGCAGAAGAAACAATAAGGGACTACTTTGAGGCACGTCTTGCTCTGTTGGAACCAATCTTCCCAATAGCATGTCACCGTCTCTGTGAGGGGCCAGATTTTTCAACGGATTTCAATTATAAACCCCCACAGAACATACCAGAAGGTAAGCCTATGTTTTCTCTGTTTGAAAAGGGACACTTTAATTTTTAAACAGTGTAGACCTCTTTCTGTGAACATAACTTGAACAGAGTCCCAGTGTGTGTAATAATTCTGCAAAATGGTTAACAGCAGGGCTACTCTGGCAGAGAGAAACCATCCTAGGTGACCTGGAGGGACCCACAGAGCACTGTGTTAGCACTTGTTTAATAAGTACGGAAGTTGGGGCAGCTCTTTCTGCCCACAGGTCCTATCCCCGTACTTTAATAAAACCGTTTCTCACACACACACACACACACACACACACACAGTATGGAAGTTGGGTCTTAATAATTGTACTTGTTTGGTTTTTTCTTTTTTTAATGTTTATTTATTTTGAGAGAGAGTGCGTGCGTGCACAAGCAGGGGAGGGGCAGAGAGAGAGGGCGAGAGAATCCCAAGCAGGCCCCCCTCTGGCAGTGCAGAGCCCAATGTGGGGCTTGAACCCATGAACTGTGAGATCATAACCTGAGCCGAAATCAAGTCAGCACTTAACCAGCTGAACCACCCACGCACCCCTAGTTATACGTTTTTTTTTTTTTTAATTGAGTTTTATTAAAATTTAGTTAGCTTCAGGATTCTAAGCCCAGAGTGAATGTTTCTCCTGAATAAGCCAGTGTCTTGGCTCATCGTAAAGTTGAATACCGAGAGATGGAAACTTGAGTTCTGCTTCCTAGGCTCTGCTTAACAGCTGCTTTGCAGGCAAGACCATGACCATGGCATGGCCTTCTCTGGGACACTGGGACACCACATGTTTAAATGGAGATAACACTGTCTCTGCCTGAAAGTAGGAAGCTGGGCTTTTCCTTTTCTGTTAAAAAAATAAAAACATCCATTTCAGAATATGTATTCAGGGGCACCTGCGTGGCTCAATCAGTTAAGTGTCCAACTCTGGTTTTGGCTTAGGTCATTATCTCGTGGTTTCATGACTTAGAGCATTACGCCGGGCTCTGTGCTGACAGCACGGAGCCTGCTTAGGATTCTCTCTCTCTCTCTCTCTCTCTCTCTCTCTCTCTGCCCCTCCCCCACTCATGCTAGGTCTCTCTCAAGATAAATAACTTAAAAATTTTCTAAATTAATAAAATAAATCGTATGGATTCTTTAATGGAAATTTAATTAAAACATAGCCATGAAAATTTCATACCATGAAAAGACATCTATTCATAACACCTGTGTTCAGCGACCTGGACACTGAAGACTCATTTGTGGTTTCCACTGTCCAGACGGTTAGTTCGCACTGCTGGGTGGCGAGCACCAGGTCGGGGGTTGGGGTGCAGGGATAGGTGAGTTGAGCCCGGCATCTCCCAGCGTGCGTAACTCATGGGCCCCAGAGCACCAGGACTGCCTTAGGGTTACTGAGGGCTCTTTTCTGCACATGCACAACGTCTGCAGCCAACAGAAATGTTCTGTTTCCAAAATCTCGAAGATGCCTTGTCGTCCTCAGACGGAAGATCCTGATAGGTTTTCCTGCCCCTCGCTAGCTCGTGAGAGATGCAGACTCTCAGGCCCCGCCCAGACCTGACCCTCAGTCGACACCCTGGTGAGGTCTCCATTTAGGAGCACGCTCAGCCCTGAGAAACACCTTGGGCTCTTGAGGAGACTGTAATTGTTCAACACCTAGTTTGGCTGGAGAAAATGTTTGTATCGCTACCACAAAACAGCTGCTGGCAAACTGATTAGAGTCCCCTGTGTCATTTGTGAAATTCAAGTATTTGTCAGAGGAGAGCACATAAACACACCTCCCTTAGATCTCCTTTTGGTCAGAACAAACAGCACCTGAATGAAAGATTTTCGGGTAGGATTTTCCCTATTGACCACGTGTCCCCGTTCGGGCCATTCTGAAGAGTCACCACCCTCCTTTTCGGTGCAGTCAGTAATAAATACTCAACTCTTTGATAGTGGAGCTGACGGGGAGAAGACTGTAGGCCTTCTCTTCTTTTGAACCTCGGCACTCAGGTGAGTGGGGGGTTGCATTTTAAAGCTAGAGAGCAAAACCAGGATGTCAGACCTTAAACAGCTTGAAAGGAAAGGTAAGAGGGCCCGGGGCTCTGTGTGTCCTTCTTTCCCTGGGATCAGGACAGATGGTTCCTTGGGGTCTCTTTTATGAAGTTTATAATTGTTGATAATTGTTCTGGACCACCGTTTTTTTTGTCCTGAAAGTGGCTTACCAGAAGGGTCATGGAGTTCATACGCCTATTTTCTGTTATACTGGGAAGTATGGCTTACGTTCAGAGAAATGAGTCATGGGGTACAGTTCGGATATTCAGTGAAAGCTTCAAACCTCATGTTCCTCCCCCCGCCTAGAAGAAGTTTGGGTATTAACCGAAAAATCTGGAAAGGGCCAAATACCATGTGGAAGAAAATGGACAATCATTCAAACCCACACCCAGAAACAGCCACCACAGAAGTTTGCTTCCACGGACATTTGCTTTCCATGGACATGAATATGTATTCAGCTGCAAATTATAAATACCGCTACTTTTTTAGACCAAAAACTGTTATGTAGAAAAGCGTATTTTTAAAAATTTGATTCATGAGTTCTCAGTAGGGATTAGACAGAAAATAAAAGGGATCTGTGGTTTGAAAAGTGCTGGGAGGGACACCTGGGTGGCTCAGTTAAGCATCTGACTCTTGCTTTCGGTTCAGGTCATGAGCTCATGGTTCAGGAGTTTGAGCCCCAGGTTGGGCACAGAGCCTTTAGAATTCTCTCTCCCCCTCTGTCCCTGCTCCTCCCCTGCTCACTCTCTCTCTCTCTCTCTCAAAATAAATAAACTGTTAAAAAATGTTTTCTAATGCCAAGTTTTGAAATTGGAGGACTGATGATTTGGTGTGAATGGGCGCGGGGTGGGGCGCTGCTCCACCCAGGCGCATTCCGGGGACCGCTTCCAGCTCGTACCGGCTGCGTCTCCCTCTGAGCTGAAAGGTGGCCGTGTTAGGAGTGGTATTAAAATCTGTGTTTACATCTCCCTTATTCAGGCTCTGGCATCCTGCTGTTTATTTTCCATGCAAACTTTTTGGGTAAAGAAGTCATTGCTCGGCTCTGTGGACCGTGTAGTGTGCAAGCTGTAGTGTTAAATGATAAATTTCAACTTCCGGTTTTTCTGGTAAGATTTTCTGTAGTTCGTTACTGAAAAGCACATTCTTCTGATCCAGAAGCACAGATGACGTTTAAATTGCTGTTTTAAATAAAGTACGTTAATTTTAATTTAGTAAACCACTTGGAAATGAGGCAATAACCCATAATCATAAAGTAAAATTGTCCCGCATTTTGTCAATATAAGTCTGGATTTCTAAATGTTTGATATATATGCCTTAAGTTACATTTACCACGTCTTAGAAATCCTTAAGGTAGAAGAAACATAATGATTTTAAAATACTCTGCCTTTTCCCACCGTTATCATTACAAACATTCACTTAAAGAAAAATTTGGAAATCTTAAAAGGATTCTGTTCTTCAAATACCCAGAAACACAACCACTAGTATAACATGGGTGTTCTTAGGCTGAGCTTTAGGCAAGCATTGTACTGTAATTTTGCTTTATAATAACAAATCTATTAGTGGCTATATACATTTTTTAACATAAAAAAATGGTCTTGAAGAATCTTTGTGTATGTTTCCTTTTCCACAGGTAGAATTCTTTCCTTAGGCTGAATTCAGCAAAATTAACTGGTTATGAAGATTTTTTAACACTCAGGCTCTATATGGCTGGATACATGCTAATCCTAAAGATTTATCTGAGTATTGTTTTTTTGCAGATAAATCTTAACAAGCTTTTTTGTCATTCGTATCTTTTTAATAAATCAAGGGGAAAGTAGTCACAGGAAATTGCTTTATATAAATTAAAATACAAACTGGTATTCTCTTCTACGTCACTGGGAGTCTGAAAGGTTTTTGTTCTCTTAAGCTACAGTGATACTCTTAGACGTAGAAGTTTGAGGAAACACTGACTGTGGTCTTTCTCTCTAGGATAGCCATTTTGTTTACTCGTTCAGCCCTGCTACAGGCCTCAATAAACTCTTCATAAGGTTGACGGAAGCGCCTTCTGCCAAGGTGACAATCCTTTCCTCACATTTAGTGCAACTACTCACATTGCTATTCCAGCAGCAAGCCCAATGTGGGGCTCAGTCTCACGAACCGTGAGATCATGACCTGAGCCAAAGTAGGTGCTCAACCAACAAAGCTACCCAGGTGTCCCTAAGCATCCAGTGGTCGTTGAGTTCACAAGCCCCACATTGGGCTCCACGCTGGATGTGAAGCCTTCTTAAAGGGGGAAAAAAAAAAAAAAATACAATGTGTTAGACATAATTGTGTGTCATAAATTGTGTGGAAAGATGAGAAGAATGCATCTCTCCAGTACGGAGCAGCCGCAGTTGTATTCTAGGCTGTTATTTAATGGCCATATGTATGTCTCATAGGCTGCTCACTAAACATTTCTTTGTAAAATGAAGATGAACCAAAAAAGTCTATGTAATAAGTGGTAGTTATTTACTATAATAACTTTAAGCACTTGGATTTATTAAAAGTGATAACCTAACACTTGAATTGATAATCAATTTGAGAACATTGCCAAATAAGAACTCTCGGCCGCGCGCGCGCGCGTTTTCCCTCCTCTAAGAAAGGGGGGCTCGGCAGAGGTGTTGGTGCTGCTACGTTGCTTCTTTTCTTTCAACAGGTGAAGTTGCTGATAGGCGCATACAGGGTGCAGCTGCAGTGACGGAACAGTCGGGACGGAGTCCTTTCCAGACCTGTTTAGGACCCTGGCACAGCTAACACCTCCAGATTTGAAGTTTCATCTGTAAACCTCTTGCAGTTTCGGGCTGGGTATCTGTTACGGGCTGTAAGATGGGACGTGGGGGTTCTAATATATTCTGAAATAGCGATGTATTTGTGCCAGTGTTCTCAAATCTCGATGTTGTCTCCAGACTGCATACTTCGGTTTTTCCACAATGTGGAATGGTACATAGAATTATTTAAGAAAATTAAAAGTCTCTTTTCTAACTTGAAATTTTCTACTAGCCCTGGTGAATTTCTGCATTAAAAACAAGTCTGTGTATGCCAAGCACTAAATAAGGGGCGAATTTGCTGGCCTTGAAGGATGACTTCTCTCACTTGGTAGGCAGGTTCGAGGGAGGCGGTGTGATGTCTAATCTGCAGTTGCCACAGGTCCTGAATTGGAGGTGACAACTTTTTGTATTTGCAGTTACCCTTTATTCCGGGAAAAGATAAAAGAAGATACGACTCATGAACTAACTTTTATCCTTGTTCTTAGAATCCATCAAGTAATTTTTAAAAAGCAGATCCTGTGCCCTTGTTACGAACGCTGGGAAGGCAGCCGAGGTTTGTCCGCCACACTGGGCCTCATGGGAAGAGCTATCGTCTCTACAGATTCCCCACAGGTCTTAAATTCTCTTAAGAAATATTTGGCAAACTAGTAAGTCAAACTCCATCTGGACTACATAGATGTATAAAATTATTTAGTTCCTGATTGGTTTTATAATTGTTTGAATTACAATTTTAATGAAAATTTTTCAAAAGGTCGCATATTTGACCACATTGTACAGATATTTGAGAGAGCCGTTTTTACTTTACAGTACTAAAACGGCCTTTTCCTACAGTTTTCTCAATAAAATACCACAATGTTGGTCTATTTTCTTTGTATCTCAAGTCTCAAGACTTCAAGGTGGACACTAATGTGTAATATTTTTAACTAAATGACAGCTGGGATTGGAATTTTTTCAGCTATATTGAATCATGCACTAGTACTGTATCTAGTACTTTCTAGAAAAATCACAAGACCGAGCAGCAGTGGATAGGTCAGGAACAGCAAGGGAGACAGTACCTTAATCTAAAACACACTTAAGAGAAATGGGTTTTTAAAGAAAATTTGTTCTCTCAAAATCATGCTGAAGACCTCCATCATCATCTTTATAAGCGCACATTATTACAAGGTGATGTACTGTTGATCCAAGAGGTAAGGCCAGGCTAGAAACCAAGTAGAACAACGAGTAATTCCTTCAGTAGGAGTTTAGGCTCAGAAGGGTGAAAGCTGTTAGAAGTCAGCAAGGAGGAAAAAAAAAAAAAATCTTTAACAGATGAAACTTAATTATAGGAAAAGTGGCAAGTTATTTTGACAGAAGCGGGGTCAGGGAAGGAAGACAAAGTTTGAGCTTACTTGGAGTAACACCACCTTTGAGTCGTCCATCTCAGCTTTGTGCCAGACGTGCTAGTAAATTCTGTAAACAGTTGTGTCTACCAGGAATAGAAGGTACAGCCACACAACTTAATACATTTTGCTCTAAATTACAGCTTTGTTGTTGTTCTTTTGAGAGAGAGGGAGGGGCAGAGACATGGAAGGACACTCCCAAGCAGGCTCTGCGCTGACAGACACGGGGCTCAGACTCTCGAACGTGAGATCATGACCTGAGCCGAGATCAAGAGCAGATGCTTCACTGACCGAGTCCCCCCGGCGCCTCAGCTATAGCTTCTCTGGAGCCAAATGAAAAGCACACTTGTCCATTTTGGTTTCTTAAGGATGAAGGAGACTTGAATTGTCTTGAGACTCGCACTTGAGAGAGTGGTTTCTTGCTGGTTCTGTGATGAGGCAGCTAATAATTCCGTCAGATATTAATAATGCTGCTACTTTGATTATTCAAATAAAGTATGTACAAAGCGTGAGCCTTGGTTTCTCTGGAAAACAAAGCAATTCTCAAGCGGCAGCTTAACCAAAAGGTTTACAGACCTGCTTAGGTACTGCAGGTCAAAACCAAAGCAATCTTCTTAGAAAGTATATACAACACAGAATATATAACTAAACTTTATCATCTGGGCCGTGGGTGATATCACTAAGTACATCATCACTGAAAAGCACATAGTCCACATTTTTACTTCAGTTTTATCTTAGAAAAAATCACCCCTCGGTCTTTACTCTTTTCTGGTGCATATGGCAGTGAGGACATCCTAACTGGATGACTCAGTGAACTTCTATATCATTCGTATCTGGCCCACTCTAATAAGCATGGCTGTAGCGGAAAACACATTATACGGGCTTTTCTCCGCAATGGTTAGTACCAAAGAGAAACCTCTAATACCTAACACGACGCAAATGTTGAACCACAGTTGGTTTGCTTTCACTCCGAGAATAGGTCATTTAGGATCACTGATTAGCAAAGACCAAGGAAAAGGAGGATACATACGCCAGAATTGTCAAAAAGTGACTTGTGAAATAATTCTGAAAATGTTAACATTTCATACAGTTCATGTTTCATAGCCTAAATACTATATAAACTCCTAAAACTGTTGTAAACTTTTTAAACTTTATTGGCTAAGTAAACGCAGAGAACCACTCACAGGATCCATACGGCTTTCCTCTTCTCTGTGCAGACTTGCGGATAAATCTCCTTTCAGACCAAACTGGGATTTCTAGGCCTCACATCTACTTCCAAGTAAAGAAAAGTGTTACTAGTAAGCTAAATCTAATTACAGTGAGGAGGCACAAATAAGGACCAAATTAAAATCCAGAAATAGTCCTCTGCCGACATCCAGAGCCCCCAAGAACCCCAGCTGGAATCTAAGCCTAATACTGCATATCAGTTTAACTTGGAAGAAATTAATTTTTCATTATTCTACAACACACTATTTCCCTCATACTCTTTGCTTTCTTTGGGCTTAAATATGTATATATGGCTTTAGTAACACATGATTTTTCTCACAACAGTGCCAAATTTCATGAGGAGCCCCTTATCTTGGGGACTGACCCCAAATTGCAGGCTAGAGGGGATGCCAAAAAAAATCCCTCTAACAGTTCCCATTTATAGCGAATTGAAAGGAGAAGTTTGTCTGTATTCGTAGGCTACTACCACACTACTTTGCAACATCAGCCAGCGAGAAGTCTTACAACACCTGAATGAAAGTGGAAGTTTGCACCATTCCAGGTATTTTAACCACGGAAAATTGGTCCATGAGGCGTAATGTCAAGTGTTAACGATTACTCATAAGTTGTTTATATGGAGTAATAAATTCACAAATGAAATCTCTGTTTTCTGGCTGTTTCTCCTCTGTCTTTAAAAGCATTTCTCCCACAAGATGACCTGGAAAAAAAGACAAATTCTTTATCAGCAAACAGGAATTAATATCTGTAGTGTATTTTCTATTATAAAAAACGAAGAAAATGTAGTCCCCATGCCAGAGCAACACCAGCTGTTAGAAATGAAAATTCTCAGGCCTTCTAAGTCACAAACAGTGGGGTCTGTATTCTAATAAGCCTCCAGAGGGTTCTGCTATACCTTGAAAACATGAGAACCACTGTTTCAAAGGATAACCTGAAGATAACCCAATTTTTAATAAAATTCCTGCATTTTGTTAACTTCCAAAACTTTAATAAAAGTTAATTATCTTCCTGAAATGAATCACTCTGTTTTTTGCTGACTATAAAATCTGTAATAAAAAGCAGTTACTTCAAATAAAAACACTATTCATCTCTTACCAAAATTAACTTCAAAATCCTCAAGTTCCAATGACAAATTCACTTGACAAACCTGTAAGACCTCTCTCCGCTGGCCACATAATGCCACAGCTTTGATCTGTGCCACAGTCAGCCTATGTATCTTAAATTTTTTCCCCTTACCCGTATATTCTGAGGTTATTTCTTCAAATTTTAAGTAAAGGATTCACAAAGAAGTCTGAAAGTTTAATACCAGCAAAAGGTCTAAAGGATATTTACAAAGTAATTCTCTAATTTCAAAAGGGATTCTAATTTTGTAAATAGTAGAAACCACAATTTACCTGGATGGCTTTTATCATTCCCTCCCCACCCCCTGGATTCTCTACACTCAATGTGAGGCTGGAACTCACAACCCCAGAGATCAAGAGTCGCACGCTCTACTGACTGAGCAAGCCAGGCACCCCTACCTGCAGAGCTCTTAAAAATAAAGAATCTTGCTTTGCTGGATCCCAACCCTCAAGTTTACCATTCAGTAGGTAGACCTGAGAATGTGCATTCTTGATCCCAGAGGAGAACGACACTGGTCTAAAGGGCCAGCTTTGAGAATTACTAACCAAAGTTAATTTCCTAGAGCTGGATAAAAGAACACAAACCAGAGCTCTCACATTTTTGTATTCACGGGCATCAGATACTTTAAAAGGGGGAAGTTTCTCCAGGTTTCCTCATATGCCAGAGCGTCTGACACAATGTGTGCTCAGATCTCCTGGGATCTCGTTTCAACGGGTAGTCTGCTTGATGTGGTCAGCTGTGCGTGGAGATTCTGCACTGCCAAGAAAAGCCCTTAAGGCTGGTGCTGCTGGTCCCCGGGACAACCCTTGTAGCAAAAACAGAAGAGCTCCTTTATGGCCACCAGATAAAGTGGTTGGAAAAGAAATAACCTTAAAACAACACTTTCTGGAGCTATTAGGATGACATTTTACCATCAACGGAATTCTGTTATAATAAGTCACAATGTAGGGGTGCCTAGGTGGCTCAGTCAGTTGAACGTCCAACTCTTGATCTCAGCTCGGGTCACGACCTCACAGTCTGTGGGATCGAGCCCTGCATCAGGCTCTGCGTGGATAGCATGGGCCCTGCTTGGGATTCTCTCTCAAGTAAATAAATAAAAAAATAATGCTTTTTTAAGTCACAATGTAAATGTTGCTATAAAATAGAAAATTTGCTACCTTTTAAAAGGGTAGAAAGAGCAGCAAGGGAGAAATGGAGCTGGCATCCCTAGTACTGATCTGAATTTATGATATTAAACCATTTCTGAGGGGCACCTGGGTGGCTCAGTCGGTTAAGCGTCCGACTTCAGCTCAGGTCACGATCTCACAGTTTGTGAGTTGGAGCCCTGCATCAGGCTCTGTGCTGACAGCTCAGAGCCTGGAGCCTGCTTTGGATTCTGTGTCTCCCTCTCTCTCTGCCTCTCCCCTGCTTGTGCTTTCTCTCTCAAAAATAAATAAACATTAAAAAAAAAAAAATTTTTTTTTTTTTTTTAAATAAAAAAATCCACCATTTCTAAGATTACACACTTTCTGGGGCGCCTGAGTTGCTCAGTCAGTTGAGCGTCTGATTCTTGATTTTGGCTCAGGTTGTGATCAGGATCAGGTCATGGGGTTGAGCCCTGAGACCAGCTCCACGCTCAGCGTGCCTGATCTATTCTTCCTCTTTTTCTTTCTTTCTTTCTCTCTCTACCCCCCCCACCCCCTCCCCCACTTGTGCTCTCTAAAATAAAAATAAATAAGATTTTTAACAAAGATTTACACACTTTACAAGGAACATAAGACTAAAATTCTAGACTTAGGATCACTAAAACCCAGGAGGGAACTTCTTTCTTAGTAAATAAGACCTGTTTAATATTTTATCTCTACTCTTAGTTCAGTTTTACCTAAGGACAAGTCAGTATACCAACCAGTGAGGAAAGAGGAGGGCAAATGTGGAGTTAAAAATAGCCTCTGACTGCTCAGATAAAAGGGCGGTGCCCCTGCAGATCCCGTAGGACCGCGGAGGAGCAGAGGGTTCAGCTTCTACTACAAACTATCCTTCACATCCGTTCCGGAGGTCCGCAGGCAGCACCAGGAAGTAGGACTAAGGAAACTAAGAAGCAAGGAACGTTGTTTTAACGGACATTGACTGACCTGAAAGGGAATCTGACACCAGCATTTCCTAGTCTCTGAACTTGATTCATGCCAGAAGCCGATATTCAGGCAGCTTCATCCATGTTTTCTTTCACCCTCCTAGAAATAAAAATCAAATTTGGCCAGTTTCAATGATCAATAAAAAGAAGTGTTAAATCATTTTCTTAAAGTTCTTAACCGTCATCGGTTCCCACTCTAAAGATCTTCCTTTGAATTAATTCACTTCCTCGAAGAACATCAACAGACTTAAAATTCAACTCAATTTTATGTCTTGGCATTAATCACTACTAAATCCTACACCTTGAGTTTCCAAGCCTGCTAATAATTTAAAAATATTGAGAGCCTAGTTTGCTAAATCCTTCCTTTTTATTTCGGTAGGCAGGCCCTCTTGTTTGCATGGTTGATCCCTCAGCATACCACTGCCTGAAATTTTATAATCCAGAATCCTACACAGGATACTGATTCCTACTCTAATTTGCAACATTTTATTCTACTTGTACTTGGGCAAGGCACACAAATATACCTCTTGTGCTCCATCAGAAAAAGACTCAACCGACCCTAATAATCCCTTGAACCAACATTCTCCAAACACAGAGCATTAACCCCAGATTTTTCATTGGAATACAGTTTTAGATATATTATCTCATCCTTATAAAATTTATTTTATAACATACCTGAAATGTTATACACAATACTACACTATTACAGCTTAGAAATACACAAATTGGCACTCAATTTTTTTTAACTGTTAGGGTACATGACCCCAAAACACTGGAAATAACTACCCTAAATTAATATTGTTTTCAAAACCCATTTGGGTCTCAATTTCACCTGAAAACTGGATGGAATATGAAAACTGCTCCCAAAATCTGCATGTAAAAAAATATGTACACAAAATTCTGCATGTAAATTTAAGGGGATTCCAAATGATCCAGCAGGACCCCATGGTCCAAGTTATAAAACCTTAAATATTTTTTCAAACAACACATGCCACAAATCAACAAGAAATTATCTTTTATATATATTTCCACCTGCAAGTAGCATTCTACACATAATCTTAGGTAACTGTGAAGTCATTAAAGCATTCTTAAATTGGTTATATATATATATATATATATATATATATATATATATGCACTTCTACCATTGTATTTCCTTTAGTAAAATTAAGGCTGACAAGAAGAATGGAACCATAAACCAAACTGCACAACTGGGTTACTAATTTTTTTTTTAATGCTCATTTATTTTTGAAAAAGAATCAGAGCACGAGCAGCGGAGGGACAGAGAGAGAGAGGGAGACCCAGAATCTGAAGCAGGCTCCAGGTTCTGAGCTGTCAACGCAGAGCCTGACATGGGGCTCGAACTCTTGAACCGTGAGACCATGACCTGAGCCAACGCTGGATGCTTAACCAACTGAGCCACTCCAGCTCTCCTGGATTACTAATTCTTAATGACACAAGGACTGCTAAAAATAACTGTCTTCTCAACTTCTCAAAAATGTGAACCTGCAATTTACAAAGCATTCATCACATATATTGAAACCTGGAAAGATAATCTCTAGAATTATCCAAGTTTAGTCGCCAATATCTAGTCTTTAAAAAGGTGGCTTAAGAGCACCTGGGTGGCTCAATCAGTGGAGCATCCAATTCTTGGTTCTGGCTCAGGTCATGATCTCACAATTCATGGGTCTGAGTCCCACTGTCAGGCTCTGTGCTGACAGTGCAGACCCTGGCTTCTCAAGCCTTCTCTCTCTCTCTGCCCCTCCCCTGCTCACACTATCTCAAAATAAATAAAATTAAATTAATTAAGTTAAACTAAAAATAAAATAAATAAAATACAGAATTAATTCCATTAAAATAAAAAAATAAATAAAATGGTGGCTTAATATCTGAATTCAATATTCAAAATCACTAGCATTCTGTTTAAAGACATGGTCTTACAAAGAAGTGACCAGGTTTATTGTACACTGGATTATAATCAACATCAATGAAAGAATCACAGTGAGCCAATGCACGTGTACATCCATTCCATGATGCAGATACTTTGGATTTAAAATCTGTAAAGTCCTAGAAAGGTGACACACATAATTCCGATGCTGAAGAACAGTGTCTCTATCAAAGCGATACTGTCAAATATTGGGGGGAGGAGAAGCAGCCAACAATTACATTAAAAGAAAAGGTCTCCTATAACTGAAATCTTAAGCATCACTGTAACAAGACACCACTTTGGACGAAAGTGGTCTGTTTTTATTCAGGATAAAACTGGGTAAGAACTACATAGAAGTTCATGTTTGACTTGCCAAAACATGGATTAAGAGTGAAACATGGCTCCTCTGACCACACCCCAATACCTTTCATAGTCAGAAATGTAAGCATCCAATAATATCATGTATGCTTTTCTGATGATTTTTCTTAAAGAACAAAACATTAAAGATCTACAGAAGGCCCATTCTTAACAGTCAACTAGGTAACAATGACTCTCCCCTCTTTGAGTGAAAGAAGGTATCCTTTCCCCACTGAGTACTCAACCCTACTCTCATCCACACATTACATGTAGTTTGCATTATTTAATATATAAGCTACAATAGAAGTAACGTTCTAAGAAAGGGAGGTTTAAAATATAGTTTATACTTCAGCAAGCATGGAGGCTGAGCGAGACTATTCAAATTACAACAAACTGTAAATACCCAAGACAGGACTTTAATGGCTCGTGTTGAAAACACCTTGCCAGAAATCAACCTAAAATTAGGTAACGATTTCCTCTGAAGTAGATTCCCATGGTATCAAACCCTAAAGGAGCCTGTGTTCCGAAGTTTGCAGGTACGGGGGAGAGGGGGACAGCCACGTTATCGAACATCACCATCAGAGACAGCTTAGACGGCATAGTGCTCACAACTGAATCTGACCCTTGGCCTTCATGACAAAGACACAGACCACAATACCAGTCACTGAAGCAATAAATAAGCCAAATGCTATTATTACAGGCAATTCACAACAGTGAAAACATGTAGCATATTCTTTACTAAGTAATTTTATTTGAATGTTAATAGATTCTCTTTAAGCAACAAAGAATATAACTTCAAAGAGTATAGGGAAATAGTGTGTGATTAAGTGAATAATATACCAGAAAGATTAGGCCAAAAATCCAAAAGCCATCTCCCAAAGAAACTTGAGAAAATGCCCATGAAAACAGCAAATCTCTAAAATAATACTACTTACACAAATTCACTCTTTCTGATGGAATACAATTTCAACTGATGAACAAATGATATAACTGAATAGTTTCAGTTAACTGAATTAATTGGAAGTCACAATGACAAAAAGTTTCTTAACATTTTAGGGGCACCTGGGCATCCAACTCTTGATCTCAGCTCAGGTCATGATCTCACAATTCATGAGACCGAGCCCCACAACAAACTCTGTACTGTCGGCATGGAGCCTGCTTGGGATTCTCTGTGCCTCTCTCTCTCTGTCTCTCAAAATAAGTAAATAAACTTTTTAAGAAGTTTCTCAACATTTTAAATTCTCACCTCTTTTTGAGTTGAAAACTGGCAATAAAACATAGCAAACTGAGGGCTTTTTTTTCATCACACCCTATTTCTTCTACCCAAGTTAGCAGCGAGATATCATGATAAAAGCTCAATTGTATAATTTCTATCTTCCAGCCGATATTTTACAAAAAGCAAAAACCCATAATATGAACATCCAATTTTGGATTCCCAACATCATCTGGCTTTCCAGAATTCTAATAAAGATCCCTATGGTTTTCTTACACAGATAGTGATGAAACCACACAACCTAGTTACAACAGTCCCCCCTTACCCATGGTTTCGCTTTTACCAGTTTTGGTTACCTACAGTCAGTGGTTGTCTGGAAGCAGACGGTCCTTTCCTAAAGTTTTGTCAGGTCAACAGTAGCCTAATACTACTTCACCACACTTCATCTCATCACATAGGCACGTCACATCAGCAAGAGAAAGGCGACAGTACAGTAAGACATTTTGACAATTACTTAAGTTGTTCTATTTTATTAGTTACTGTTATTAATCTCCCGCTGTGCCTAACTTATAAATTAAGCCTTATCATAGTTACATATATTAGGAAAAAACAGTTATCTGTAAGGTTTGGTAGTATCCACAGCTCCAGGCATCCACCTGGGTTCTTCAAAGTGTCTCCTTTATGCTCTGGTTTCTCTTCACATCGCATAAATCTTTTGCCTTTTACGAAGTGTCTCCCTTAGATAAAGTGGGGGGAAGGGCTACTGTACAAACAGTAATAAGGGTATGACACACAAAAACATACCCAAATGACCAAGAAGTGTGAAAAGTTACTCAACATCCGAAGTTACTAGGAAAGCGTAAATTAAAACTACACGGATATACCTCTACACACTCACACAACTTGACAATACTGAGTGTTGGCAAGGATGCAGTACGGGACAGGAATCACGTGCACTGACGTAGGACAGACACTTTGGAAAATTAGCAGTTTCTAAGAAACATACATATCCACGATACTCCGCAATCCCACTCCCAGATATTTCCTCCCAGAAAAATGAGAAGTCTGAATGACCTGAACAGGAATGTTCACAGCAGCTTTATTCATTACAACCCAAACTGGAATCTAACCCAAGAATATATCAGTAGCAGACTGGACAAACAAAATGTGGCATAGTCACTTCATGGTACGCTATGCGGCAATAAGATAGAACCAACTGCTGACACCTGCAACAACACAGATGAATCTCAAAAGCACTATGTTGAATGAAAGAAGCCAGAGGCAAAGGGTATACATTCTATGATTCCATTTACATGAAGTTCAAAAACAAGCAAAACTAATCTATTGTGATCAAAACAAAACAGTGGTTGCCTGTGATGCAGGATGTACGGACTGGAAAGAAGCTCCTAAGATACAAAGTTTATGAAAATGAAGGCTATCAAACCAAATAAAATTCACAAATTTAAATGACAGGCTATTCCAAATTTTTAAAAAGCATGATTTTAAGTGTTTTTTTCCCCAAAGATTTTATTTTTGTAAGTAATCTCTACACCCAACGTGGGGTGCAAAATCATAACCCTGAGATCAACAGCCACACGCTTCACCAACTGATCCAGCCAGGCACCACAGGATTTTAAATTTTTTTAAAGAATCAGAAAAAAACTATTTTAAAGTTCATATAGCAACTCAAAATTAATAAATAAGGGTATCTGGGTGGCTCACTTGGTTAAATGTCTGACTCTTGATTTCGGCTCAGGTCATGACCTCATGGTTCAGGGGTTCGAGCCCTGCATCAGGCTCTGCTGACAGTGTGGAGCCTGCTTGGGATTCTCTTTCTCCCTCTATCTGCCCCTTCTCCACTCACATTTGCTCTTGCTCTCAAAATTAAAAATCAAAAACAAAAACAAAAAAACAAAATAAAATAAGGTCTTGAGTAGGTAAGAATCATCATTTATAAATATTAAATAATATTGAAACCTAGAAAATATTTACAAAATAAAGATTTTTTTTCAGCTTTATTGAGGACAACTAGATATTTCAGGAAAATAATTTATTGATACACAGTCTTTTTCTCCAACAGTCATAACATTTACTGTAGTTATCAAAGAAATGTAAAATTCAGCAAAGACTCATATGAAATCTAATAAAGTACTTGATGATGACTTTTAGGGGTGCCTGGGTGGCTTAGTCGGTTAAGTGGCAGATTCTTGATTTCAGCTCAGGTCATGACCTCATGGTTCCTGGATTCCAGCCCCATGATGGGCTCTGCACAGAAAGCAGAGAGCCTGCTTGGGATTCTGTCTCCCTCTCTCTCTGCCCCTCCCCAGCTCACATATGCACTCTCCCTGTCTCAAAAATTTATTTTTTTTCAACGGTTATTTATTTTTGAGACAGAGAGAGACAGAGCATGAATGGAGGAGGGTCAGAGAGAGGGAGACACAGAATCTGCAACAGGCTCCAGGCTCTGAGCTGTCAGCACAGAGCCCGACGCGGGGCTCGAACTCACAGACCGCGAGATCATGACCTGAGCCGAAGTCAGCCGCTCAACCGACTGAGCCACCCAGGCGCCCCTCCCTGTCTCAAAAATTTTTTAAAAAAGTGAAAAATATGATGACTTTTATCATACGTAATTAATGACTTCTAAGAAAAGTTACAACTCAGTTTCAAGGTCCCAGACCCATATATATTTTCAAGGCAATTGTCATGAGGTCAACAATGGCTTGTGACTGAAAGATACCACTGAAAATTTCCAAACTTAATTTTGTCCACAAATTCCTACAAAGGCGTTTCAATCAGAACAAAGGGGGGAGGGGCAGACGGAGGAGGGTCCCTGGGCAGCTCAGTCCCTTAAGAGACCAACGTCAACTCAGGTCTTCATCTTGTGGTTTGTGGGTTCAAGCCCCACATCAGGTTCTGCCGCTGACAGGTCACAGCCTGTGGACCTGCTTCAGATCTGTCTCCCTCTCTCTCTCTGCCCCTCCTCTACTCGCACTCTGTCTCTCAAAAATAAACATTAAAATAATAAAAAAAAATTAAAAAGCATTATCCTCTTGTGATGACCTGAGATTTCTCAAGCACCTCTCCCCTAAAAAAGCCAAAGAAAACATATCCTTGATCATTGCATAATCAAGGTTAAGTTTTTTATGTTTGTTTGTTTGTTTTTTTTTTTTTAAGTAATCTCTACACCCAACCTGGGGCTTGATCTCAAAACTCTGAGATCAAGAGTTGTATGCTCCACAGAGAAAGACAGATACCATATGGTTTCACTCTTATGTGGATCCTGAGAAACTTAACAGAAACCCATGGGGGAGGGGAAGGGAAAAAAAAAAAAAAGAGGTTAGAGTGGGAGAGACAGCCAAAGCATAGAAGACTCTTAAAAACAGAGAACAAACTGAGGGTTGATGGGGGGTGGGAGGGAGGGGAGGGTGGGTGATGGGTGTTGAGGAGGGCACCTTTTGGGATGAGCACTGGGTGTTGTATGGAAACCAATTTGACAATAAACTTCATATATTGAAAAAAAAAAAAAAAAAAAAAAAAGAGTCATATGCTCTATAGACTGAGCCAGCCAGGCAAACCCAGGGTTAAGTTTTTAAAAACAAGTGGGAGTACAGTAATAAATTGCATTTTTAGTTCAAGATAGTTGTTATGAACTTACCCGTATGGTTTCTTAGTTCTTTAAAAGTTGAATATTTCACATACATTACTGCACAAAGAACCTCAGTTTATTTAATGTATGAACCACATTCATTTATAACGAAATGGCACTGGAAATGAATTACCAAATGACATTCAACGGTTTTTATTTTTCACCATATACTTACATCCACATAAAATAACAATGTTACCTGCTTTGAAGATAACATGTGAGGGACACCTGGGTAGCTCAGTTGGTTAAGAACCCAACTTCAGGTCACTATCTTGCAGTTCCAAAGGTCAAGCCCCACATCAGGCTCTGTGCTGACAGCACACGGCCTGCTTGGATGGACCCGCCTCCCTCTCTCTGCCCCTCCCCAACTCATGTATGCACATGCATGCTCTCTCTCTCAAAAATAAAATGATGGGGCGCCTGGGTGGCGCAGTCGGTTAGGCGTCCGACTTCAGCCAGGTCACGATCTCGCGGTCCGTGGGTTCGAGCCCCGCGTCGGGCTCTGGGCTGATGGCTCAGAGCCTGGAGCCTGTTTCCGATTCTGTGTCTCCCTCTCTCTCTGCCCCTCCCCCGTTCATGCTCTGTCTCTCTCTGTCCCAAAAATAAATAAACGTTGAAAAAAAAAAATTAAAAAAAATAAATAAATAAATAAAAATAAAATAAAATGGTATTGGGGCACCTGGGTGGCTCAGTCGGTTAAGCGTCCAACTTTAGCTCAGGTCATGTTCTCACGGTTTGTGGGTTCAAGCCCCGTGTTGGGCTCTGTGCTGACAGCTGGGAGCCTGGAGTCCGTTTCAGATTCTGTGTCTCCCTCTCTCTCTGCCCCTCCCCTGCTCCTGCTCTGTCTCTCAAAAATGAATAAATGTTAAAAAAACTTTTTTTTTTAGTAAAAAAAAAAAAAGTGGTATGTTCACATGCAGTGAATAATATCACAATGTTATACTGGAGAGAAACTACTTAAACATCAAGTAAGTGTAATCTGCACTGTAATGTTTTATCTATTTAAATTTATTTAAATATAGGGTAGAGAACGGGTGCTAAACTAAACCAGTGGTGCCCCAAGATGAGGAACATCAGTCAGGTTTCTACTTCCATGTCAGTGCTCCAGCCAGCAACTCCTCCTCATGGGAACACGATGCTGGATTAGAAGGGTACCGTCAAAACCGCATTTATACGAAAATACATTAAGGTGGTCAAATGTTTTAATACCTTGTCTTGGACACAAGATAACCAACACATGTTCTAAAATAGAGACTGCAAAGTCTAAAAACAGATGAGAGATATAAAAAAAATTTGGGGGGGGGGGGCGGTCACATTTTAAAAATGCACAAAATTTCCTGTTTGATTACCACTAGGTTTGAGAAATTGGGCTGTAGAAACACAACAGAAAACACAAAAAGCTTCAAAAAACATAATAGTCATAAATCTCACTTCTCCTACTTTTTGTGTCTCTGCATCATTTGTAAATGCAACATACTCCCATCAATCAGCAAAAGCTCCAGATGCACACTGTCTTTCATCAGAGCCCACAAGGACTTCATGCCTCCCCTTGGCAAGGAGAAACAGGATCCGAATGGTGTGCAAACCTCAGAACTCCCTGCGGTCCCTTTTTAAGACCATCTATGCTAGGTTATTTCCCATTTTCAGTCACCATCAGGGATTATTAAAACATTCCCAGGGCTGCCTGGATGGCTCAGTTTGTTAAGTGTCAGATTTGGGCTCAAGTCATCTCATGGTTGAGGAGTTTGAGTCCTCCATGGCTTTGTGCTGGTGGTGGGATCCTGTTGGACATTGATTCTCTTTCTGTTCCTCCCACTTGCACACACTCTCTCTAAATAAACTGTAAGAAGTGAAAAAAAAAAAAATTCCCAGTAATTTTGCATTCATTACACTCAATTTTGAGACAAACCCTGTGTGGTATAAAATCTCATTTGGGTTCTGCCAATACCTTCCAGTATGATCTTGGAAATATTGCCGGTTCACTGATTCAACAAATTGCAATAAGCACCTACATATGAGAGTGCTTCTGCCTCAGGGAATTCACAATAGGTCCCCCTCAGGATCTTGGAGGGTCCAAGAATTGTCTATTAGATTAGAACCATTTACTTCTAACAAACAATGAGAATTTAACTGAAAATAGCCACGTACTAATAACCACCAGTACTCAGAACATGGAAGAACAGGCAGGCTTTTAAGCTGATTTCCCAGTAAAAAGTCTGGAATGGGAAGGTACACAATATGGGGGGCACATTCCTACTGAGAAAAAAATAGAAAGCTGAAATAAAGCTGGAGTTTTGCCCACTCTAAACTGCACGTGTGATCATCTACTTACACATAAATGACTAAGAAATAAACTCCAAATGATAACAAGGTTAAAAATCAGACAAGTTTTGGGGCACCTGGGTGGCTCAGTTGGTTCAGCGTCCAACTTCACCTCAAGTCATGATCTTGCGATCCGTGAATTTGAGCCCTGCGTCGGGCTCTGTGCTGACACCTCAGAGCCCGGAGCCTGCTTTAGAGTCTGTCTCTCTCTCTCTCTCTCTCTCTCTGCCCCTCCCCCACTCTCTCTCAAAAATAAAATAAACATTGGGGCACCTGGGTGGCTCAGTCGGTTAGGCATCTGACTTCAGCTCAGGTCATGATCTCGCGGTCTGTGGGTTCGAGCCCTGCGTCAGGCTCTGTGCTGACAGCTCAGAGCCTGGAGCCTGTTTCGGATTCTGTGTCTCCCTCTTCCTCTGACCCTCCCCTGTTCATGCTCTCTCTCTCTCTGTCTCAAAAATAAATAAATGTTAAAAAAAAAAAATTAAAATAATTAAAATAAACATTAAAATTTTTTTGTTTTTTTTTTTAAAGTTTATTTTTGAGACAGAGAGGGACAGAGCATGAACGGGGGAAGGTCAGAGAGAAAGGGAGACACAGAATCTGAAACAGGCTCCAGGCTCTGAGCTGTCACCACAGAGCCAGACACGGGGCTTGAACTCACAGACTGTGAGAACATGACCTGAGCCAAAGTAAGACGCTTAACCGACTGAGCCACCCAGGAGCCCCTAAATTTTTTTTTAAATCAGACAAGTTTCTCATTTCCCAAGAGCCATTTTCTTCCTTCGTTTCAGTGGGTTCTATAGGCAACCTCCCTTTGTGTCTCAGAGGGCGTTGTTTGCCAAGCTTTGATCAACATATACCTTATGACCACTAAATGCTACATCCATTTATTCTCTCTCTCTCCGTTTGCTCTCCCTCCTCTTCCTTATCTCTATATAATAATCATCTTTGGGGCACCTGGGTGGCTTGGTCAGTTAGGTGTTCAACTCTTTGATTTCAGCTCAGAACACGATCTCACCGTTCAGAGGTTCAACCCCTGCATCTGGCTCTACGCTGACAGTGCAGAGCCTGCTTGGGATTCTATCTCTCCCTCTCTCTCTCTGCCCCCCGTCCCGGCTATCTCTCTCTCTCAAAATAAACTTAAAAAAAAAATCTTCGTAGACCAAGCCATTACTTTTCACCTCTCCTTACTGGTTTAATTCACTTGCCTGCTTTTATTCTGGCTCTCCTTCAGTTAAGTCTTCATGAGTAGCAAAATTCTTTTCTAAAACATAAACTAGATCATGTCACTGCCTGATCCAAGCCTTCATAATTATCTCGTCAAGAAAAAAAAACCCAAGGGGCACTTGGTTATAGTTCAGTCAGCGGAGCACGCAACTCTTGACCTCAGGATTTTGAGTTTAAGCCCCATGATGAGTGTAGAGATTACTTAAAAATAAAATCTTTATGAAAAAAAAGAAGAGGAGAGAAAAGAAAAGAAAAGAAAGAAAAGAAAAGAAAAGAAAAGAAAAGAAAAGAAAAGAAAAGAAAAGAAAAGAAAAAAGAAAAGACCTCAACTATTTACTATGGCATACCCTGGTCTACATCTTGCATACTCAGTGGGGCAGAATTATTCCCAGAGGGAGAAAATTAGTTGAAGGTGGGAGTAGGGGAAGGCAAAAATCCCTTTTCATGTATAAAAGCATGGACATAACATGTATTTACAGGACATGAACAGCTGTGTCAAAATTTCATGGGGGGGGGGGGGGGGGGAGAAAAAAGGGTTAAGAATCACCTTTGTCTTGTTCACTTAATTCGAGCCACATTCTCCTCCTCACCATAAATGATCATCCTCTCAGCTTGAACCGGATTCACCTTCAACACCCAACTTTGCAAGTCCCCTCTTCTGATGATTCAGGTATCAGCTATCTCCTTAGAGAATCCTCCTCTGACCATCCTAAAATGGACAGGTCAGTTTCCCCAGACCAGCTGTATCCCCAGTGTTTATTAGGAGTCAGTCAGAAACGCTCCAGTATTGCCACAGTATGTGCTCAATGTATTTAGGAAATCTAATAACTACATGATATGGTGAAACAAAACAATGTTTATTTTTCTAGTCATACCTTGGAGATAGAATGCTTCAAATTTATGATGGATATTGAAGAATAAAGTGGAATAAATGATCTCTGACCAAGATTAGTTTTGGAAATAGCAAATTGCTCATTCAAGTCCTTGGGTAAACAACGTACATACATAATTGTTTATAGTTACTATCTGAACATACAATTTTTTTTAATTAAAAAAATTACTTTGGGCTCTGAGCTGGCTCAGTTGGTTAGAGCATGCGACTCTTGATCTTGGGATGGTGAGTTCAAGCCCATGTTTGGCTACAGAACTTACTTTAAAAAAGTAAATAAAGCACACAAAACAATCATTTCATTTTGCTATGAAGTCTTCAAACTTATATAATTCACTGAATAACAAACCACAATTCTTTAGAAATGTACACAAATGTCTTTTTATTAATTCCAAGCAGAGCTAATCTAAAATACAGCTTACAGCCTCCATCCTTTTTGGTTTGTAAATGAAATACCTACTTCCCTCCAGTACTTCCAAATTAATGTAAGATTCGAAATTCAAAGTAAAATCATAATATGAACACCACAGATGGGAATTCTTCTAGAAGAGTTTATGGTTCTTCCTATAACTGATTATTTAAGAAATGAAATTCAAGTTAGCTATCTGGGCACAGTAATGCCCATTTCCCCATCACTGGAGAACTGTAGAAATTTTTTAAATTAAAGACTTCAATTTGAATTGGAGTCAAATGCCCTACTTTTCTCTATCACAATAAAATAACCCATTATTAAATTGTGTCAACACCTCTCATAAGGCAAACTGTTGATGTTCACCAAGTCCTTTAAAAATCTTACATATTGATAACTCTCTCGAAGATATTAATAGTTCATTTAATTAAACAGGCATCTACTTAACGTAATCTAATTTTTTTTTTTTAATTTTTTTTTTCAACGTTTATTTATTTTTGGGACAGAGAGAGACAGAGCATGAACCGGGGAGGGGCAGAGAGAGAGGGAGACACAGAATCGGAAACAGGCTCCAGGCTCTGAGCCATCAGCCCAGAGCCTGACGCGGGGCTCGAACTCACGGACCGCGAGATCGTGACCTGGCTGAAGTCGGACGCTTAACCGACTGCGCCACCCAGGCGCCCCCGTAATCTAATTTTTAAAGCACAAGACTTTAGGTCTCTAATTCCTGGAATTCTTATAAGCCAACTTTATAGACTTTAAAGCTCTTCCAATTTCAATTACATAATTTCTATTCCAAAACGTCCACTATTACCTACAATAATCCCATCAGGTTTTATTAACATGTGATCGTTACTGACTTTATGCATTTGGTCGGGGGCTGCAGGGAATAAAGCTGAGTTCTGTCTATAGTGAGGCAGACAACATCTAAAAAAAACTCTATAAAAACATACATACACCACGACCGATTTAACTGGTAGAAATTTTATCCTATATATACATTCACACGCATGCTTCATAACATATATCCTAAGACATATGTTAGGGCATATAAGGGAGAGGAGAAGGAAACATCCCTGGCCAAGAAAGATCTGGTATACACCTGACAATGACCTACCAACAGGTATAGGAACAAGGGATCTTTCTCTGTCACATATGCATTTGGAACAATCTCCAAAACAGAATATTGTGAGGAAATAAGTAAATGGCAAATGTGTACAGTGTGCTTGCCTATGTACTAAGAATGTACACAAATATGCCTGAGTGCACAGAAACTTCTAGAAGGATACACAAGAAATTTATAACAATGATTATGCCTGGACAGAGAAGTCAGGTGACTTGTAAACACAGCATAGAAAAATTTACTTTTACCAGTTTATACCTCCTCGTTTGTACAATAGATGGGATATTATTCAAATAATTCAAAAATACATTAAGTAGTTTATATATCAATAGTATTTGAAGGTAAGTTCGTATATATTGGCTGTTAATGCTTTCTAAAGTACAATAGTATGACAAGGATTATTTCCAGATCTCAAGTATCTAGATGATGGCTATAATATAGGGCTTACTTAAGTTAACTTTCAACTTTGAGGAGTAAGACAATAGGCGTTAATCCACCTCTGGTTTCCACATTTCCTTGTGCTGACCACTAACCAAATAGGAAAAAATTAGGTAAATGTCCATTTCTGTAACAGACTGTTTTTGTAACTAATGAACACAACTGCAGTATTTATGGATTAAATGTAATCCAGTATGAGACTCCGTTCACCAAGCCCTTCCAAGTCTACCTAAGCAGCTCCATCTACATAGATGGTTAGAAGGTATCACAGCCCCCAACCTATATAAATTTTGTACTGGTGAACCATTTGTCTCATGCTTTATCAGCTATTAACTTTTTTTGGTGACAACCAAAACTCATGAGCCAAGACCTTTTCCTAAGCATAATTTTTCATGCTGAAACCCTTACAAGGTGTCACAAGGACCTGAAGCCTTCCATCCTGACCTTGCTGCCCTATTCTTGGAAGTCGGCAGCACCAAAACTACCCACCATTTGGTTAAAATCAGTCATCCTTGCGTTCCTTCACATAACTGGCCCCCATATCCACTTAATCACCAAGCCCTGACGGCTTCATAATTAATTGAAGTCCTGACTTCTACTCTTCCTCTCCAATTCAGATACCATATTAAAAACTCGTTTCCCTGACTGCAGTCTAAGTTACTACGAATCCACCCTTCCTACAACGTAGTTAACTTTTTAGACAGTATGAATCGTACCACCATCATTCTCTGACCAAAAGACTCCCGATATCTGATTCGTTTTCTACCCTCATTTTGGACTACCAGCTCCACGCACAGTTATCAGCTCCCAGTCTTTGTTCATAATGGGCCTTCTCTGACAGTACCTGCTCCCGAAGACATGATGTAACTCATCCTGAAGATGATACTCAGGAGCTTTTACCTCCTCAAATCCTTGGACACACACATTAAGAATTCTCCCCCTTTTGTTGTCAACGGTCCTTTAAATCTCACACCCCTAAGCAACAACATTCTCTCATCCTATGCAAATCTTTCCCAGTTAGTTTTTATCTTCTACTCATTTCTCTTCTCCCAACTCTCTGTAACACTTCATTTTGGACAACAGGTCTCAAGTGTAGTATGTGAAGTCACCCAAATATACCCAGTACCACCACGGAGCTGAACACACAGCAAGCTATTTTTTTTAAATGGGTAATGAGATACAAGATAACCTACTGCATGTGATGCTCTAGGTCAATCACAACAAAATGCATTCTTTACTCATAACAAGAGACCAAGACTTATTTTATATTCATGTGTGCTTTCTTGAATTTTTGTTTACTTTGGCCTGCCACCAACATCATGCAAATATAAGTCTCAAAGATGCTACCCCCTACTGATGTTTACCATCGTTTTGTTTTCCCTTAGGACTTTTCTTCAGTGTATTGTAATTCTCGTGCTGTATTCCAACCTCTGCCACTACTAGAGTTTGGAACTGGTCAACAAGAGGAGCACCTGCACCTACCCAGTCTTAAACAAAGATCCTCCACATTAAGATTCTTAGTCTAAAATGTAGCAAATACTTAACAAATGGGGCTACCTACTGCAGAATCAGTCATCCATGATCTGTGACTTCTGTATACTAACCTAGGCTCTTTCCAAATATAACAATGACAGTAATCCTTTACAACGCATGCATGGGTCCTATCCACTTAAAATCATTCATTTTACTGCCGAAATACATGTTAGGATATATCCAAGTATGACAGCAACAACACATGTACCTTAAATTAGCATTTTAATACCTAAGTTATTTTTAACGATGTGATAAAATTCTAAAAAACTCATGGTAGTACTGGCACCTATGCTATTGTGTGTGCATGTGCAAGCTCTATCTAAAAGAAAATAACTAGCAAGGAACAAACAGAGAAAGAATAGTTACTGCCAAATTCTCAAGTGTTCGTCTAATGGTGATCCAGCCAAGAGCACATACAATCCACTGAAGTTCTAACGGGTACAGTTTTGCTACAGCTGTTCGCAACAGCAATAGCTCAGTTTGGAGCAGAAAAAAGCAGGACTGTAGAGGGGAGTCTGGGATGAGGAGGAGAGCTAAATAAAGGCAGGATGATGGACATGGGAAATTAATGAAACGGTAAAGATACTGAATGCTGAGGAAAAAATGTCTGAAAAAGTTATACAAATTAGTTCAAACAGCTAACTAATGGTCTTAAAAACCCATTCTCTTTTCACACTATTGAGTATAAGGATAGAAAACTTAACTATGGCTCAAGTAAATATTAAAATATACTTCTATTTCACATAGAACATATTAGCTATATAGAAAAAAAAAAAAACACATTACAACTCTGGCTACCTCAAGTTGACTCAACTTATTTGTCCTCCTTGTAGATGTTAGATAATATGTACCACTGTAACATATTGATTTAAAGTCGTACCATAATGCAAACTGGAAAATTTTTAAATCATTCCTAAATATAGCACTTAGACATTTATTTCCCAACTTTTCATCAGTTCTGAGGTCAAAAAGAAATGGCAAAACAGGAAATTATTTTCTTCAGGTTCCCAGACTCAGTGGCATTCCCATTCTTCCTAACTTATACTAATTTGCATTTACTATAAAAATATATGAAAGATAAAAACCCAAATGCAGGAACTCAGTAATGTCTACTATGTAACTAAGAAAAATGCTAATTTATCTCCTTAGAAATAGTTCAAATCGTTGTAAAGGCGACTCAGAAAAGCAAGCAATGCCTCTTTTATAAATAATTTTAAAAATCCATACAATCCATCCAATTGAACAGTAATGGGGTGTTAAACTCCAAGAACATGATAAAGGAAGCAAGCACATAAAACAGGATGAGGTAGAAGGGAATTGGTAGCCTATAAGAAACCCTTTAGAGAACTGGAAACATTACCATTCTTAAACAGGAATATTAATAAATGACCAAGTGAGAAAGTTTCTTCAAACGGTGTATTACATGCCTTTTCTCTCCCGATACTTGTACAAAAGCTTTTCATGCTCTTTTTGATGCAATACCCAGGTTATGTATCAAAGCCCCCAAGAGTCCTAGATGTTCCTCTCGTAACATCCAAGTTTTTTACTGAAAGATTTCTCCTGGAAATCTTAACCACTGTCATTTTAAAGTCAACTACTAGAAAATACCACAATAAGACCTTCAGTGTCTGTAGAAGTGTATCTGATGATTACATATACGAAGTGTATGTGGAAAATCGCAACAACAGGAAGTTCAAGTTGCTGCACTTTAACAGGAGCCCCTTCTATGTCCTGACGAGTTGCTCTTCACAGCCAACCTGTCCCCCTTTTGCTGCTTCTAATCTTCTCAACATATACTAAATGTAAGAAAAGATGCAAGACAAATCTGTAAATTCTTAAAACCAGTCGCCTTCATTTTACATTCAATTAGGAAGAAAATGTTCTTTTTCTGGAGAGAAATATCAATATTTGGACATTTCAGGAAGGCTTTTATATTCACTTCCAGTTCCTCTGGTCTCCTTTTTTTTTAATTTTTTTTTTTCAACGTTTATTTATTTTTGGGACAGAGAGAGACAGAGCATGAACGGGGGAAGGGCAGAGAGAGAGGGAGACACAGAATCGGAAACAGGCTCCAGGCTCTGAGCCATCAGCCCAGAGCCCGACGCGGGGCTCGAACTCACGGACCGCGAGATCGTGACCTGGCTGAAGTCGGACGCTCAACTGACTGCGCCACCCAGGCGCCTCTCCTCTGGTCTCCTTAATGCTTAGAATTTCACCACCCACAAAACACCATGTATTTGGTGTACCCGATATACAAAACTGTGGCATTTTTTAATTGAAAAAATTTTAAGAACCCTTGTTTCAATTTTTAAAAAATTTAAAATTTGCCTTCTTGCAAGTTTGCCTCATCCACTCACCAGCTTCAGAGTAAGATGTCATTTCCATCCATCCATTTCAAATTACTCTTCACATTTCCTGTCTCCCTCCCTCACTTGGCTCTTAGTACTTTCTTTTTAGATATATTTTTATTTAGACATTTTTACTTAGGAAATATGTACATATTTTCCTAAATTCTATTAAAAACTGGGCAATTCACTCACATTCTCTACTGGCTCTTCTTGCTCTGACCCTCAATACAATGATGGAATTGTCTAAGAATTTATCATTTCTTCTGATGATTTCTCTTGCCACTCACTAACTTCAAGCTCCAAGAAGGCGAGGGCCCGTTCTATTTTTTCACTATTTTAAGTCCAGGCTGAGACACAAATGCCCAGTAACTATTTAGGGAATGAATAAGCAATCTGGGATTCTCATGCACACACTTTAACTAGTACTGAAAACTCCACATTACTCCCAGTCTTTCTTCTGGATTTTGCCTCAGACTGGTTCAAGGTATACTGAGTGTCAAATGTTATGCTAGCTGGGAACCCTGATAAAAGATGAAAATGTAGGCACAACAAGCAAATAAGTAAATAGCATATACTGACAAAGTGACAGGAATGTAAATTCTACTGAGGAAAGGCTCTTAAAAATATCTGGGGAGACAGAGGATCAACTTTAGTATTTAGTACACAAAGGGTGGAAGACTGAAAACAGATCTTAGAGCCCTGTGGCCTCAGGGCGCGTGGCTGGCTCAGTTGGCAAAATGTGTGACTGTTATCTTGGGGTTGTGGGTTTGAGCCTCATGTTGGGTGCAGAGATTGCTCAAAAAAAAAAAAAAAACTTAAAAAACAAACAAACCCAATGGCCTACAATATAGCTGGGTTTTAATTCAAATGGAAAGCTATTGCATTTGAAAAAGGAGACGACCATTATCTAACTCACATTTTAAAAGAATGCTCTAGATACTATGTGGAAAATAAATTACAAGAGCAAAAGTAGAAGCAGGACAAGTTAGAGGGTAATGTAGTCACCTTCAGGAACAAATGATAGTGCCTTGAGAGAGAATACATTTACTGTAGAGTTTTAAAATCCCAACAATCCACCAAGGTACTCAAACCAAAATGTTATACAATCCAATACCTACCTCTCCCTCAAGCAGCTACACCTCCCCCACGCCCAATCCTAAACACACTTACCTTCTGTGTTTCAGTTAACGGTTTCACCACCATCACCTTATCATTCAAATTAGAAACTCCTAGATCACTCTGTCTCCCACTAACACAGTCTGTTAAATTCACTCTACTTCTGAATTACTCCTGTCTGGAATCTGAACAATCATCACTAACATCAAAGATCCCTTCAAATATCATGTGAGGGGTGGGGACTGTGGGAGTAAACCAATTATCTATGTGGTCTCTGCTTTGTTTCTGATCCAGTAATTTTGTACCCAAAGTAACTGTTCTGACACCCAGTCACCCAAAAGGCAAAGATCCAAACTCCTTATCTAATCTTTACTTCTTCCCTTCTCTATACTTACCTCCCTCCCCTAGACAACTCCTTGTAACTGCCCAGGATCCGTTTACTTATTAGCCCTTCCGACCACACCATTCCATCATCCCACAACCCTCCCCGCCCTCTCCTTCCCCTCCAAAACCCCAAAACTGGCAAGTACTTACTCACCTTTATGACCTGCTCAAAAGTTACCATCTTAGTGAACTCCTCCCCGTCTTCCCAACCTTGTTTCTAGATTATCAGAATATTTCCTATTCCCTTCCTTCCTACCAAGTGGTCTTACACTTTGCTTACCTATAACCATTAAACTCTAAATCCCAAGAGAGCAAGAACCATTATTTTATTCATTTTTATATTCTCATGTAAACACCAGCTGGTGTCATTCATTCACTAAACAAACATTTAAGAAGGACATACTATGAGGATAAAACACTAAATAATAAGGTCCTTACTCTGCTACAGCTGACTGACATCCTGGACAGAATGAAGTAAACAAATAAATAACACAAAAACTTCACACAAAGATTTAAAGAGAAATCTTGTATGACAATAAAAATTTTTTAGGGCTGAAAATTTTATGGAAACAGTAGCCAATAGGTAAGTCCAAAAGAAAAGTAACAAAAGTGAAAGGAGTAAATGTAAACTTAATGTGTACAATTTATTTCTTGAAAACTGGTACTCGAAACTCCTTTCTTGCATTCCTGCATAAACACCAAGCAATTAGACTACAGGAAATCAATCTCATTAACACCTAATCAACGTCACTAACACCTAATGTCTAATACATAAACTCTGAAGTTCAACTTCAAATTTTTCATTTTAAAAAGAAAAAAATAAGTGAACTGCATAATTACACCATGTAGGGAGATTCTGGGATTATATCCATATAAGGAAAAGAAAAATTTGACAAAGTTATTACTATTCTAGACCAGAACTGTCCAGAAGAAAAATAATGCACACATTGTAAGAAATTTTAAGTTTCTAAGAAACACATTAAAGAGAAAAAAGCAACAGATGAAATTAGCTAAACAGTGTATTTTATTTAACATATCCAAAATATATTTCAACATATGGCCATATTAAAAATTATTGATACTTTACATTTTCTTCATACCAAGTCGTTGCAATTCTGTACTTTACACATCTGTTTAAGTGGTAAATTTTCTCCAATATTTATGTGTATTTAGATTTCATTATATTAAAGATGCAAAAATAGATTTGCTTACCCAAGGTGTTCCAAATATGCTAAACACTGTATTGATAAACTGAATTTAATTACAATAAAATCAGAAATCTTACAGTCTTACTAGTCCCATTCTAAAGATTCAACAGTCCACATATGGCCACCACACTGAATAGCACAGCTCCAATAGAATTATGGCATCCACTTCATCCATCACAATGTTGTCTTTTATCAGCACAGACTAAATCAAACAGGATGTTGTCCCTTTGTCTCCTGAGACACACATTTTCTAGTCCTTTTATCTAAAATAGCTGTCACTTTCTCTACCCTTAGGACTACACAAATTATTTCAACTCTATTTGGTCTCCCAGGTCTGGAACACCAGTGCCACGGGAGCCGAGGGCTGCTCTCCTCTGTGCAGTTATCCGCAGTGCCCAGACTGCAAGAAACTGCCAACACAGCAATTGTACAGAACCAGTATAGAATGTTTTGAATGTTGCTATATTCTTTAACATGTACATATTTATATAATCTACTGGATAGAATGACTAGAAATTGCTTGTGACAAGTAGTCTTCCCCACTGTTCAAGTAACTGCACAATTCAAATTATGAGATCTATAATGTGAATCAACAAAAGGAAGAGCTCATCCATTTACAGATCTAAAAGATCATAACACGAACCTAACTACACCTTAGTTTACCTCAGCTCTATCATCTGTAGCACAAATATTGGGACATAAACTAAATTTACTCTTCCTAAAATATAAGCATATTATATAGAAAGGTAGACATTAAGAATCCGAATACTTGTGCTTTCTATATTATACTTCCTACCCCCAAAATTTGGAGCTTGTTATTTTCCAAAAACGTGTGATCTCTTCTAACATTTTAAAGATTTAACGGCTCCAGATAAAGGCGAACGTACCTAAAGAAAGAAAAAAATTAGGTCTTTCGAATCTTCCTAATCAATCATGTGTAATTCTGAACAGCTGCAGCAACAGATCAAGCACAAAACTAAAGTTCTTATACCTGCCTACTAGGAGAACAGGGGCTCTTAAATACGAGGTCATGTGTGCAGGGAGTTATAGGAGTTCTCCTTATCTGTGGTTTTGCTCTCCACAGTTTGTTACCCACAACCTGGAAGTAGACGACACTCCCGAGTATATGGTCAGAAGGTCACTAGTAGTTTAATGCTGCATCATGATGCCTACAACATTCGCCTCATTTTGTCTCATCACATAGGCATTTTATCATCTCACATCACCCCAGACATGACTCCAATATTCTGGGAGGCCACATTCACATAACTTTAATTACAGTATATTATTATAATTGTAGTTTTCATTAGTCATTAGTTAATCTCTTACTGTTCCTAATGTATAAATTAAACTTTGTCACAGATACGTATGTGAATAGGAAAAACCTTATTATTTATATAGGGTTTGGTACTATCTGTGCTCTCAGGCTTTCACTGGGGGTCTTGGAATAATCCCTCCTTAGATAAGGGGACACTACTATATAGGGAAACTATAATCTGAATCAGAAAATTTGAGTAATGCATAGATTAACAGTTTCCTTTTTCAAATTTTACGCTATTTTTCTGCATTTGTGTACCTAAAAATAAAGTTAAGCGTTGACTTCTGTAGAAACAGAATTCGCTGTAGTGTCCAAGTACTGCCACAGAAGTAAAAAAAATCATTTTCTGACTGCAGAAAATGAGTAATAAATAACAGGAAAACCAAATGTATAAGAAATCTATTCACATAAATTTTTTTAGAAGTAAACAATGAAACAAAGTTTCACTCATTAGACTGCATGAAAATTCCTCATTTGGAAAAGAGATTAAATAAGCCACCTTGGAGAAGAAACCTTGTAGTCTCTTAAGTCCTGGGTTTCCACAGAGCAAGAAATCTGACTTTTTAATAAAAAAGTGAGGGAGATGTGGGTTGGTGCAAAGTTGAAAGGGTAGCTAAGCTGTCTTCCTTGATGACAGATAATGTAACCTCTCAGAGTCACACTGCTTGGTCAATGTGGATTTCCTGGTAAAACTGAGAGGACATTATGCTAGGGCAGTATTTGGGAAGAACAGACAGGCACCCAGGTGACATCTGAATTACAACTAGAAACAAGTCGCTATCCTTGTTTTCTATACACAGATATTCTTAGCAGACATACACCACAATGTTTTAGAAACTACCTGCTGAGACTTTTACAAGGCTACAACCCAGGTGATTGTTTCTTTGCACTAATATATTCAAAAAACTTTTTGAAGAAACTACAGTCAACAATAGCAACTATATATGCTCTCATTATGGACCGATTTGATTGTTTTAACGTACTGCATAATTCTGAATAGACTTTGAATCGTACATATACGTAGCGTAAGTCTTTGTAAGGTCTCACAATCCAGGCTGTAACTTTTTACCATAAAACTACTTAACAATTTCCATTTATTGAACTCCTTGTTCAGCATTATGTTCTAAAACGACTAATGAAAATTGAAGCTGCAAAGCAAGAGGGAATTACATTTAATAAATATACTCATGGTCTTAGAAAATACATTTATGACATCTTTATCTTTAATCTACAAAAGCAAAAACCAGTTCACACAAGAGAAAGGCCAAACCATCATTTTAATCCATCAAAATGGTGTAATTCTATTCATATTTACCAAGATGGTAAGCAAAGACCCGGACAGTTCTAGAACTTTTCACCTGTCACGCATACCCATCTTCAAATACACTGATACAAAACAGATTATTACATTGTTTCATTTCTCATACTGGTGTAAGTAGCTTAAAGTCACTTGAGTAAAAAACTTTTACAAAATTTTCAAACTATACTTTTCTGCATTCCCTCTTCACTTGAATTAACTAGGCTTGTGACACAAAAATTAAATCCTAGTTCAAAAAAGGATAAATACATATCACCTGTTAGGATTTAGCAATCAATAGCCATGACAGTGCCTGCTTTTAAAAAATGGATTTGGGGGGCACCTGGGTGGCTCAGTAGGTTGAGTGTCCGACTTCGGCTCAGGTCATGATCTCGCAGTTCATGAATTCAAGCCCCATGTCGGGCTCTGTGCTGACAGCTCAGAGCCTGTAGCCTGCTTCAGATTCTGTGTCTCCCTCTCTCTGCCCCTTTCCCACTCATGCTCTGTCTCTGTCTCTCAAAGATGAATAAATGTTAAAAAAAAAAAAAAATTTTTTTTAATGGCTTTTGTGTGGTACTCGTCAATTGGCAGAGAAAAGTTTGGGAGTATTTGGATGGTCTCAATGACTGGCCAGGGATCCTAAACAGCAGGACAATGACCTACACCACCACCAACAAAAATCAACCAACCAAAAACGTTACAGTGATTCTTTTGAGTGACACTTTAGAACAGAGACTCTCAAAGTGGGGTCCCCAAACCCAACATCAGTACCAGGGAACTCGTTAGAAATGTACATTACTTAGTCCTACCTGAGACCTGCTGAATGAGAAAACTGTGGGGTGGGCCCCAGAAAGCTGTTTTAATGAGCCCTCCAGATGACTCTAATGCACACTTAAGTGTGAGAACTACTAATCTGGAGGATGTTCATGACTTTTGTCCTTTAATTTAGAACAGGGATTTTGTTTTTCTACAGTTGTATCTCTCAGCCTTGAGAACAGGTACGGCAAACAATAGGACCCTTCAATACATACTGGTAAAATAAATACATGGGTATAGTACACTTCTGAATGACATGGTTCCCCCATAAATTCCTTATGACTGAGAAAGTATCACTTTGTAGACACTCTGATTTTTATGTTCACTTTGCTGAACTGTGGACCCCTAATGTTTAAAATATTCTAACCAAGTCCATGAACATGTAAATATTCTAACCAATTCTAAGAATTTGCATTATAAGCTAAGCAATAACCACTGAGTAAGTTACTACTACCTCCAACACTTCTAAAAAGATCACAAATTAAAAGAGAATCACTATGTGTTAAATTGTTTACTTTTTCTCATTACATAAGAACACCAGACATTTGTAAATCTAAGCAATGCATCATATTTGATATTGATTAATGTTATCTAATAATCTGAAAATACCCTGAGGAAAAACTTATTCTGGCAAAATGTACAATAAAACAATATAAGTAACCTGTGCAAGATAAATTGTTCCAACAAGGATACAAAAATTAAAATGTAGGTAATTCGTAGGCCAAACATGGCAAATAGCAATAGGATTGTATTTATATAGTTTCCTAAACCCCAAAACATACACAAATCTCATCTGCATTCACCAAAATCTGCTAAGTTGACATTTTGCATAATGAAGATGGAACAAGGAAGAGTATGTCTTAGGGATCCAGGCAGGGATGTAACACAAAACGTAACGGATAGTTACTGTGGCTACTCCTTTAAGCTTTGACAGTACCTCATATACATACATATCCTACGTTAAATATCTGAAATGATGATTTCAGAACTAGAAACAAATTATAGATATCACTATCAGTTCCAAAGTCTTGAACATTACCAAAAACACACTTACACAGAGCATTTAAGAAACACAAGGTCCATTACATTACTATTCAATTAACGTCTATACGTTACTGTTCATGCAATGCAGGGCCCTCATTTTTAATGAATAAAAACCATTTCTTATTAACTATACTTAAAAAAAAGTTGAAAATTCAAAACTCATGTATTCAAACTAAATACACTTCTTAATTGTATCTAATCCTACTAACTAGTCTTAACTTTAAGACGGACGTACCTTACATGAAATTTGAATTATACTGTATAAGAAGTGAAATTTTATGTACATGTACAAGCACAATACCATCTTTTAAAATCAACTTCTTTAATTCAGAAAGCAAACAGTAATTCTACCTTAGGGTTTTTATATAAACATAGTCAACGAAACCTAGTATCTGTTGCAAAGGAAGGAAGAGTTGGTCCTGGTAACAGTGATTCAAGCCATAAAACAGTATCCTTGAAAGATAACTTTTTTTAATGTGCACTATGAATTCTGGCTAGCTCACTTTAAGAAATGCAGTATTCTCCATCTAGAAAATCTAGAAAATTCTCCATCTAGAAAATAAAATCCTCTCTTACTGAAAAGGAAAACTATACATCATAAAACAAAGTACATACCACTGATTCCACCAAGTAAATAAAAAATAATCAAAGAGTTAAGTTTCAACCAAAAGGAAACCTTGGAGATATTTATAACCTAAACGTGATTTTATAGAAAAAGGCAAGAAGTAATATTCCCAAGATAACAGTGTTCTGGTTGGGCCTTTAAATATTCAGTCATGTAAGATTCAAACTTCAATCACCAATACTGCTATTCAGTAATCCAGTAAACAAAAGAAACTTCCAAACTGTTTTTTCTACACTTAGAAGACAAGTGCTTTTAACAAAAAAAAAAAAAAAAAAAAAAACCAAAACAAAACAAAAAAAAAACCTAATACAACATACAATGCAAAATACAGATCTTAATCAGATACTGTTTTTTTAAAAACTTAAGATTAGATACTATAAAAATAATGAAATTCTTCGCGATTTCCCCAGAGCAACATTCTATGACATTCCTGTCCACATTCACTCAGGAAGCTATGCATGCTTTATTTTACACAACGGTGAAAAACGATTATGTAAAGTAAGCATACTAAAATTGTTTCCTATTTTTAGAAACTTAGTTCTGAAGGATGCAAGAAAGGATATAATGCTGTTGTGAAATATAAAACTACTCTCAGGGTGCCTGGGTGGCTCCATCAGTTAAGCGACTGGCTCTTGGTTTTGGCTCAAGTCATGATCTCAAGGTTCGTGAGTTCGAGCCCTGTGCTGGGCTCTGCATTGACGGCGCGAAGCCTACGTGGGATTCTTTCTCTCCCTCTCTCTCTGCCCCTGCTGCGTCTCTCTCAAAATAAATTAATAAACTTTAAAATAAACAAAATAAAACTACTCTCAATTTATTTAATCCTGCTTTCTTTAGGATGAAATAAACCCACGTGGGTCTATACAACTTTGATGGACTTGTTACTTACTCTGAAGTAGTTCCCACCTCTCCCCACTAAATAAGTTCATGTCTACAACTATCTATGAAGCAAGCACAGAAAAATACAACTGTCTAATCTAGGAGTTAGATATGTGGGTGTTCACCATCTTATTCTTGAAAGTATTAAGTCTGAGTTTTTACATCATTACTACCCTTTCATATTTCAGGAATTTATTTTAACATATTATTAGACATTATAACACAACAGCACACACAGAACATTTAAATACCACAACATTCCCCAGAAATTTTCCTCTACTTATGCAAAATAATGTATTCCTTTGATTTCTGACTAGTTCCATTAGATAATAAATTTCAAACCTTTTTAAAAAAGCTTAAACATAAATTTGATCACATTCTCTCACAAGGCATTTTCTTTCAATCACACCATGTATCTTTTTCTCATTCAGGATCTAGGTTGTAATTATCAACCAAATCCCCAAATATTACTTAGTGACTATTAATCATTCACGCTGATATTCAGCAAATTACTACAGACTTCAAATATAAACACCAAGTTACTGAAATGTTCAAAGTATGTTTTTGCATAAAATGTAAAGGTGTAATTTCAATTAGTATTTGAGAAACAAGATCCAACATTTCAGTACTGTCCTTATTGATATTTCTAGTTCTATTAAATGGCAATTCTGGTGAAACCAGGTTACTTTTTCCCCAATATTACTGATACTGTAGGGTTAAAAAGAAATATTTAATCTCTTTCGCTGAATGATCGGTACTCATTTTAAATAGAAAAACTCAAAAATTCAAGGAATAACAAATTGAGCTTTATGAAATATGGGTGAACCGTAAGTTCTTTAAAAACTAGATCTGTCCAAGTTTGTTTATTTTCAAAACAAAAATGGGGAAATTCTGACAAAATAATTAGGAAAATGGGTATTCCTTTATTTTGTGCAAATTACATATTAATTGCCATGAGATCTAAATCCTACAGACTTCAAACTGAGTGTTTCAAATCATGACACAAAAAGAAACACAATATTGTGATATTATAATTCTAAGATGTTTCAAATTACCTTTTTACGGACAGAATTATGGTAACATGACAAATTCACACTTATTTTAAAAAGCTAATACTATTATTTATTTTTATATCTACTGCTTTTAAGAAAATGACATTTAAGTATCTTTCCTGGTATGTATGCTAATTGACCAGAAAAAAATATTGACTGAACCAGCCACAAAGTTGTTTATACAAAAACACTAAAAACTGAATAACTAGAAGTTCCCAGATGCTCCACTTGACTGTCACTCAGAAGCTGACTGTTCCCAGGGTAAACTTGGTAAGCACTGGAACAAAGATTTTCTTGATGCAAGGAAAAAGCTGTGTAGAACTCAATTCTTGGAGCCAGAGTTGAGCCGGACACTAGAATGTTCAGAAGATTAGGACATCTCCTTGTGCACTGGCTTTCAAATGTTCTTGAATCAATGTTACAGAATTTCACAACCTTGGCCAAAAACAGCTTGGTATTAACATCAAAGGATCAAGCTTTTTCCACTCTTAATTAAGCTTTGAAGCAAAATACAGTGCTAGAAATTACCTAAGAATTGTATGAATAAAAATACAGGTGACCGGAAAAGTGTATTTAGGTGCTATAGATATCATTTAAAAATTATAGTTAATGTTAAAACTCCCTACACTGTACTTAATTAATAAAATAATTCCACTCCCTGCCAACTCATGTACATGGAAAATGTGATGAGAATAGTCTTTGACTATTATTTTAGAATCTCCAGATCATGTTTTTAAAGATTTGCCAAAAACAAAAGCCTATGAATACCACAAATTTTAGAAAATTCCATCCATACTGCTGTGTCTAAAAAATAGAACGTGAAATAGTACACAAGAAAATTTTCACTGTTACAAAGGAATGCATCTCAGTTTTGCTTTATACCTAACTGCTTCTGTGCAAGATTTTAAATTAACCAAATTTATTTCTTTCCCAAGTATGCCTTCCAGCATAAACATATACCATGCAAAAATGAATTAATATTTACATACTATTCATTTCAAAATAGCACATTATTCTTCATGAAAATGCTAAAAGTATGATACAGTAACACACTGAAATGTTATATGAGAAATAACTATGTTATGATCAATGGCTGATGCATTCGATTTGTGGTTTAAGGTGAGTATAAAATTCCGTAAATGTAATTTTAAATTAGACATGGCTAACAAACAAAATTTTAAATACAGCAAGGACTTTGTTTTAGAATAACAATTATAATGTGATTAAATCAGTTTTTCCCTAGTACTGAAAATCAAACTTCAGGGATCTAATCCGATTCCAATGACCTTAGTTAGCCACATTCTCAATTTCCTGTTTTCCTTTTCGTTGTTTTTTTTTTTCCCCCCAATCACCACTTGAACTGTTTCCCTTGGAAACAAACACAACTAGCCTGTCAGACAAGTTTTACGGAGAGACTTACCCAACTATGGGAAGATATTTACAACACTGCAGAGTTAATCCACCTTTAGTACTTCTATAAAACAACATTCTCAAGAAATGCCTAATTTCTTCTAAATCACACCAAATCTTCATGGAACATCCAACCTAACATGATTGTAAGGAAATTTAAAGGGTAAGATCTAGATACTGACACCAAATAATAGCAGATTAGATTAAAAATAGACATTATTTTATAAGCAAAAGAGATTTGCCTCCAAACAGTGTTTTTTTTTCCAAGATTCAAAAGATTTATTTGAAAAAATCAGCACAGGACAAAGATATCCTTAATATTCCTTCTCAGAATATTCGAATGTTTAGAATCTATATGAAATGTAGACAGCAACTCTGATTTCACAGAAAGAACATCAATGGTTTATACAAACGTAAACTCCCATCCCCACCCCTCCCCGATATACTATTCTATCTACCCCTTATTGACATTAGCTTTCACTAAGCTTCTATCTTCAGTGCTACTTGCACAAACTAAAAAGCAGAAAATCATTTTCATTTTTAAATGGCTGGAATTAATTAAAGCAACCAAAGTACTACTGTTACAGCAAAGTTTAGTAAAACTATGAGAGAATACTAATAACATTTGTAAATTATCCAAAATGATTTCTTTATTGAGATTAAGTAACTACATAGACTTCACAGTTCTATGGCATATTTATATTTAGCTAAAGTCACAAACACATTTTAACATTCACAATGATGAGCATCATCATCACCATTCTAATCTACAAAGCTTATGTATGAATAAAGAAAAATACAAAAACCTCAAGTTTTACAAAAGAAAAACTTTAAAGTCTACATACATTAACAATAAAACCATTTCTTCCAGGTAACAGGTAAAAGTATAAAGGCATACCACGGAGGTTTTTTTTTCTCTAAGTAGCCAGGAATGAAAGAACGTTTAATATCTACGACGCTTATTAGGGCCTTCAAAGTTGCCCCCTTGGCTTCCTCTACCAAAACCACCAGGACCACCACTAACAGGACCTACACCACTCATTGGTGCTTGAGGGGTTTCAGAACCTGTTCTACTCCCCATAGGTGATCCCATCTGAGATGGCGGTCCTTGCGGAAATCTATCATTATGCTATAAAACCATATAATAAACATGAAGTCCATTTGGAACACGCCAAATATTAAGTGACAAGAAAAATTGGCAAAATCCCAAGTGGTGGTGTCATGAAGTTCAGCAGAAAGTCCAGCAGAATCAGGATCACACATAGAAGGAAGAAAGGAGCAATTTAATTAGTTACTACGTCAAAAAAAAAAAAAAAAAATTAAATAAAGCATCTGAAGAGTTACATATTGCTAATGCTATGCCCCAATTTCATGAAAAAAGAATTGATTTTAAGAAGGGAATGCCATTTTAAACCTAATCAGTATTACAATATTGTTCTGATCTTTTTAATAAAAAACAAGTTTATACTGCATACAACTGTGCTGTGCAAAAAAAAAATACTTTTTTTGAAAATCAAAGAAATAAAACTGGGGAGCAGCATCACACTGAAAAGGTATAAACATCCTAAAAATTTCAACAGCAGTGCTTTGAACATAGAAAGTACTAGTACAATCACACACAGAATTATTATTTCAATATTAAAACTTTTGATGTGTTTTTCTGGAAAGACTATCAATGGGAAAATATGGTTTTCTTAAAAACTGACAATTTATTAACATGTACTACTAATAGCACAATTAAATATCTCAATTCTTTGCTTTGGAAAACTTTACAAGAATAACCACATATGTTAATCTCAAAGATTGAACAGAACTCCCTACATGCAGTAGTAAAATGTCACTGTGAAAAAAATCAAGGGTGATATTTAAGTAACAGTTACAATTTCAGAGGGAAGGGTGGAAAAACGGGCCAGTTAATACTACTTTAAGTTACTACTGATGATTATAAGCCACACAAAAACTTAACCGAAGCAAAGTTTTTACTAGCTTTCAGACATTTTACTGTAAAATAAAGCCTCCAGAGAAGGAAACAAATATACTAATTATGCGCCATCTGATCATAGTAGATATTATGGCACTGCTTTTCTATCTCTCTATACACTCATTAAAATAAAAAACTGTTACCATGTCCAATTCTTCCAAAATGTTTAAAGATTTGCATTTAAAGTAAATAAATTTAAAAATGATGAAACACTGTATCCATCAATCCTAAGACACACATTCACTTTTAATATCTCTGAAATCAGTATGGATTTACAGTCAATGGCATTTCTGAATTTAACTGGCAGTGCTTTTTCTTTCTTAGCAGCAATGGCGCCTTAACACATGTTGTGGTAGTTCCAAAATAAAACTGCCTTTCAAAGTATACAATCATTACCAATTTTCCTTTAAATGCTATTTAGAACAACCATTAACAAAAACCAAATGAAACAATGTTTTGCCAATAGAAAACCTCATTTAAATAGTGACAGACTTTAAAGGAAATGAGAAGTTATTAGTCTTGCTACTGACACTCAAAATAAGAACTATTATTGAAAAATTTTGCTTTTATAATTACTTAACCCACACAAAGATATCTTCACACTCTCAAACCAACACATAAAACTGTATACTTTAAATTTTATAACAAATATAATTAGTAATCCTGTAAGATTGCAAAATGTAATTTAAAATATATTTTACAACCTTAAAGTACCTTATTTTACAGTTAAATTCTCTGAAATTAATCATAAGCAATCTTGTTATTAAAAAATATTTACAGAAACTGTGTTTTCACACATACTGGAGTTTTATTCCCCACCAAAGGTAAGGAGTCTACACACAGGAAAAAGAACACAATCTTAAAATCTTGACCTTTACATTGAATACTGGTAAGAGGTGGATACAAACTAAAAGCAATATAAAAATAACTATAATTAAAATGTATATTGGCCATATACTTAAGTACAAAAGCATACCATGATTGGTAATCCTAATTCTTGTGATACTTAAAAATTGCCTTTCACATAAGTCAACATATAACTGCACAAAATTACTTTTTCTTCAGTGGATATTGATCTTTACCGCCAAAATAAATGATGCCAAATTATGTTAAGTGTGAAGTTACCTTTGGGGCAGAAAAGTATATATATTACTGAATATAATCAAAATAATGTTTATGATACATTACCACTGCTCCATTATCTGGCATCATTGGAGTTCCCATATTTGCAGCTCCTTCTGGTCCCATGGCAGGACCAGGACCCATTGGTGGGCCAGGTATAGTTCCTCTGTTGTTCATATTCATACCCATCATTGGAGGAGGACCTTGGTTACCAGCAGGGGCTGGGCTAAATGCATCTACGCAAAACAATCTATACTTAGAGCTGTCCTATCTTAGTTTAGTAAACATTAAAAATTTAACAATACTTATGCAAACTATATAGCAAGACTATTACCAAAATCATTTTCCTTCTTCGAGAATGGATGCTCAATTATCTACTCTGTAACAGTGCATTACCTACACTATAGAATTTTCATCCCCAAATCAAATGTACACAAGTGAAACAACTAGTAATTATTTCAGGATATCTGCGACTGTCAAAGCTTGAAAGATTTTTTTAAAAAATGAGTGTTACTTGCTATAGTCTGCTTTTTAACCAACTACTCCCTTACAATGGTGACTATACTCTACCAGTTTAAATTAACAGCAAAGGATTAGCACTTTGGAAACTACGAATAAATATATAAAGTTCACTAAAACTAACCTCTTGACTTTTATGTAAGTTACTGAATATATCCCAAAACTATAGGAGGTACTGTTTTTTTAACTTTATGTAGAAATAGGCAATCTAAACAAAAAAACAAAACAAAAAAACAAAAAAAAAAGGCTCATCATGACAAAGCTTATTTTTAAAAAGCAACTGTAACCAAATATAAATATTAACAGCTATTTGAATTTTTTGACATGCTAAAATTCTGGAAATGGGGACAACTAGATATACTTCAAATTTTTTCATCAAAAAGATATCCACCTGGCCTCATGTTAATTGCAATAGTGGCTGAGCTGTAACACTATATTTATAATGGCTTCAAATACAACATTTTTAGGTATCTACTTTGAATTTTGTTATTTTTAAAGTACTCATACGTTTTTTCATCAAAAATTCGTAACAAAGACTGACTCTAACTTAAGAGTTTTCTTCTAGTATTTCGTTTGATAGGTCAATTTTATGACACTCAGAATTCAATTTCTCAAAAACACAATGTAAGCAGAGTTGACATTTTCATTCAAACCCACAACTCTACACAGTATCTTAATGCAGCTGAATTCTACAGATGACTGAGCCTAGGGAGCAGCTGTGCGAAAAAATTCTTACTCCCTACCAGTCCCTGGCAATATATGCTACTGACTCTTTTTCAACTCAATCCCCAGGAACCCAGCCACTGCATAGGGAAGATTATTTCCTTAATCCCAAAATGTTCCTGATGATAAATCTACACTACCTATCCAAGAATATTTCTATTCCCTCAGCAGAGCAATAAATAAAATTTTTTACGAGAATCCCACATCTTGGGCCACCTGGGTGGCTCAGTCAGTTAAGCGTCCACTTCAGCTCAGGTCATGATCTCACAGTCTGAGTTTGAGCCCCGCGTCGGGCTCTGTGCTGACAGCTCAGAGCCTGGAGCCTGCTTCGGATTGTGTCCCTCTCTCTCTGCCCCTCTACCCCCCCCCCCACTCTCTGTCTCTGAAAAATGAATAAACCTTAAAAAATTTTTTAATAAAATAAAATGTAATTTAAAAAAATATTTCCACAACATCTCTCACATGGAAATGAGGAAGAATGGAGACACTATCTGTAAGGAATCTTAACTTTCCCTAAAAGAACACATCAAGGGTTAGGTTTACTTCTCTTTTTAGTAAAATGTTAACTGTTATAAGATTCAAATATAGCTATACAACTATGGGTACAATAAAAAAAACAAAAATAACATTTTCAACTATCAATAGAGTATTATTTCTAGTAATTAAGCTTTCTATCACACAGCTATATTAAACTAAATTTAAAGATCTAAGAAATGTTAGAATTATCTGGTCCCCTGAAAAGCAGTTTTATAATCTGTGATTTCCTTGGTAGATAAACTGGTGATACACCAGAAAGTCTATTTCCACATTCCATCAACGTAACTTGATAGGACATGACAATTTACTGATTTGACAGTGACACTCAACTGAATAATGACTCATAAGTAAACCATTAGGATAAAGTCTCAGATTGAATAAAATGTAAAAAGGAAGAAATTAAATGGACTAGATTTTAGGAGAGTTGAGAAAGTGATCAACTGTAATATGGTTCTCTGGTAAAATAAAATGCCCTAAAAATTTTTAATTCTCTTAAATTCTTAATAAGGAATCTAGAAGTATATTCTCATTATTCTTCTGATTAAGTTGCTAATCAAGCAGTCAAAATGTTTTCAAGGCCTCTGCACATCAGAAATAATTCATTTGTTTCTGATGTTCACAGCAATCTAATAATTATAATGGTATTTCAAGGTACCTACAATCCATAACCTCACACTTACAACTCTTAAAAGCACCTGGATTGTGTTACACACCTTCTATGGTTTACTTTGAAAAAGACTTAAAATTGAACTTCTTGTACATTACTATATATTCAACTGTGCCTCTAGAATTTATGTACTAGAACGAAGCCTGAAGAACTTCTGTATTCTTTGTTCACTAATTATTTCATGTTTCCATCGCAACTAACATCACAATTAAGATCTTTATGAGTAAGGGCCATGTTTCATGCTTCCTTTGTATACCAGAAATGCTAAGTAACTTTTTACTGGCAGGTAAGAAAAGTGACCAAGTAAACAGCAATAAACAATTTTAGATGATCTGACTACAAGCAGCAAAGAAACAGGCATGAGAAGTAGGGGGAAAAGGTTGATCACAGAAAAACTAATTCCAGATATTAGATGCTTTAAGGTTTTTTTACTCTCTACACCACATATTCTCAGTACAATCAGGATTTTCTCAGTGGGTGTATATATTATGCATATTAGAATGCTACAGTAATTAACCTTCACATTATGTTATGTAAAGACTTTAATTTCATGACAGCTTCTATGGGACAATATGAAATGAATATATAAAAAGTTTATCTAACTTTTAAGTGTATAACATTTCAAACTTAAAAAGACCTACAAAAACATCCCACACTTATTTTCCCTTCACCTTGTTCACTTGATACAGTATCCCTCACTAGTAGAGATGTTAATGTAGGCACTTTCATAAAACCTTTACATCAACTCTAAAGTTATGCATTAGCCTAGATGTGTAAGACACATCTCATTTCCTTGACATGTCACAGATGCCTCCAAACAATGTACTTCTGTGCACAATACGTTAGGTTACGGCAAAATAAGTTAAACATTCAGTAAAATGAATAAAAAATAACTCCAAAGTTACACAAAAGGTTACCTTACCAATAGAAATTTAAAAAATACTCTCAAAAAGTTTAAAGACACTACAAAGTCAGGAACTATCAATTTCTAAGGTAAAAAAGCCAATTTGAAAGCATGAAGTTTGATTTTTAAAAAATGCAACAACATAGCTGCATTACACCATGCAATGACTGAACAAGTTTCAGGTTGTATCAAAACCTGGTTACAGGTTTCTTTCATTAAATCTATTAAAATGTAACATACCCTTAGCCGTCAAGTAAACAAAATGAAAATGGTGTTTTTAGGCACACTGTTTTTAATGTACTTCTATTTTTTTCAACTTACTAAATATATGAGATTTCACTGTTACAAATGTTGGTTCCAAATTTTAGACTGTTACTGATATGCAGACACCACAAACAGCATGTACAGTTCCCCAAAGAATTACAAGTTACAGAAGACTTTTGCTTCAGATCCCTACCTCCCATGTTTATTGCTCCACGGGGACCCATATCACCCATTCTCATTTCCTGTTCTCTCTGTAAGTAAGCATAGTTGTCACAGTCAACCTATCGATCTTATGACTTTACATTTCCCATCTAAAATCAGAAAGAAAAGAATAAATTGGGACATCACTTTCCATTAAAAAAAAATTAAAATTTTCCAACATCACTTACTTAATAAACCTAAAAAGAACTTCGGTCTCCCAGGTTCGATATGCCACAGTGCTTAGAGCATTCAGTTTATACTGCTAGATTATACTGTCAGATTACATAAAATCTACCACAGATGTTTTTAATGTTCTTAGTTCAATAGATCAATGGCTAGATTCCAAAAAAGAAAAATCTAGCATTAATAACCACCAGGACCCACTATTTCACTAAGGTCTTAAAACAGAAATGACCGTTAATCCTTTTATATGCAAATGTTTTCAAACATCCAACACAAACAGTTGTGGGTACTAAGCTTAAAATAAAGTTATAGACAATTTTCATTTTAGAAATACTGTAATACACACTTGAGTTTTTATTCAAATATCCAAGCATCGTTTTACCCAAGATATGACCTATACAGGCCATGAAAGTCTCCCAGCACACAATTATTAAAAATTCAACATAGCACTGCTTCCTTTATTTGCAAATCTAAATAAAAGTGTTATTACAGTTGCCAAATTCTGAAACAAAATGCTAAGGTTAATAGTGATACAAAGGTCATGCAAATTACAAAATGTTTTAAATTTCAGTAAAATTCAACTGCTTCTAAAAAAGTTCATTTACTACCAGTAGTTACATAGAAGTAACTTCAATGAAATCTCTAGGTGAAATTACTCAACATACTGTGATGGAAATTTGCACTATTATTTAATAATGATCTTTTCAATTATCAAATCAGTGTTAAATGTAGCAATCATAAAACACATTCTGAGACAACTGTAGCAATGTCTAAATCTTTAAAAAGCACCCTTTTTCTACTTTTAAAAGCAATTTTATTAAAATGTGCTTAAAATTCCACTTAGTAATACAAAATACCAGTGAAAGCACCTATAAAAGCTAGAAATAAAGAAAAGCTTACGGTAGACAAATGCCATTAAGCAGCAAATCAACTGCCCAGATGTAACCTAATAGATATGTCTCAAGAAGTAACTTTGAATGAAACTGTTACAAGAAAAACATCACACAGCATCATAAAGAAATGTTTTATCAAGTTATTTAGAAAATGTAAATCCCAAATCTTTCTTTAGACTGTTTTTTTTTTTTAAACTTTACAAAAAACAAATTTGTCTCTTCTCATAAAACTTTTGGCTAGTGATGGACACTACTGACTAGCAAAAGAGCTAGACTATTTTATAGAATGGATTTCTGATGAAGTCATATGGAAAATACTATTTTATGATCACATATAATACTATCATCAATAAATCAAACCAAGTGGTCATTTCCTCATCACTAAAACCTGATAAAATGTGGACTGCTTCAGCATATCCAAACTATTCCAGGTATTAGTTATAGCAGATTCTTGTTACCGAAAAGCTGGTCCATTTCAGCACCACAGTAAAATACATGGATTTTTTCTTTTTTTTTTTGATCATGACATTTTTGGGGAATAAGGGATTAATAATTTGTATTTCTACTTTTGGATTTGCCTTAACTATTAAAGATGAGAAATGTAGCATCTAGCCACTAACATGGCAATTATGACAGTCTTACTGTTTGAGACTTCAATTTTCAAATCTCCCTTATAAATTCGACATGCTAACTGGATGCCTGTGATTCACTGGTGGGGGCAAGGAGGGAGACAACCTTTTTTACTATCTCCTTACAATTTCAGCTTTACCTATCACTTTCCAAAGTAACGTTTAGCTTTATTATTCACAAAGTACTTTTAAAAAATTGTTCTTAAATTATTCTATTCCATTTCCTTCATTAGCAGAATTCTGGAGAGACTATAGGTTTTCAAAAAAGCTTTTGTTAATTAAGTATTCTCCACACCCAGTGTGGGGCTCAAACTCATTACCTCAAGATCAAGAGTCACATGCTCTACTGACTGAGCTACCCAGGCGCCCCTAGATTTATGATTTTAAGTCAATTATTCAACAGTGGCCATAACATTCCCTTTCTGATGCTCTATTAGAAACTGATTCCAGTTCTATAATATCTTTCTTTAAATGAGATCATCAGAATGTCTTATGATAATCCATGCTAATGTAGCCTATCACTATGCTAAAACACCAATATATATATTATAGCATTTTCCACTAAATATACATATATTCCATACTTAGTATTGTTAACATTTCCTTAAAGAAAAGTACCAAGTACTATTTTATACAGCTTCACATGTAAGACTAAGAAAATGAGATGGTATAATTAGATGACAGATTATTTTTTAGCTATTTTAGAAAGAGCAAAAGAACTTTTCAGCTTCCTATAAGGTCATGTCTTAAGGTTACAGTTATTTTCTAAAAATTCACTGCTACTTATTTCTAGTAAAATGCAAGTCACATTATATTTAAGGGTAGGTTAAACAATGAAAATTAAGACAATACTTCTCATTATAACTTGATTTATCAAATATCAGTGAGAAACACTTGAAATTCACTGTAATTATGTACCCATCCAAAAAGAAATACACAAGACCTTCACTTCCATGAATTCTAATATTTGAAGTTAGAACTGGCGCATAATATAAACCAAATTTTGAAAGACTGCACTGTAACAATAAAGCTATGATAAAAATTTGGTTTAATTAATTCAATTACTCTTCATAGCAACCCTGTAAGATAGGTCTACTGTTATCTGATTTTAAAGATCATAAAACTAAGGCACAGCACTGTCAAATAACTTACTCAAGTTTGAACTGACCTATGAAATTCTGCCAAAATAGAGTTCATAAAGTTTTCACCTTCACAAAACACCTTCATTTTTTTTTTTTCAAGGATTCCAACAAAGACTAAAAAAGGCAAGGTTTTTAATTTATTCTATGTTCATAAGAAGTTGTGCCTTTCTGGGGCACCTGGGTGGCTCAGTTGGTTGAGCGTCTGTTTAGCTCAGGTCATGATCTCATGGTTCGTGAGTTCGAGCCCTACGTACGGCTCTGTGCTGACAGCTCAGAGCCTGGAGCCTGCTTCCGATTCTGTGTCACCCTCTCTCTCTGCCCCTCCCCCACTCATAGTCTCTCTCTCTCTCTCTCTCTCTCTCTCTCTCTCTCAAAAATAAACATTAAAAATTTAAAAAGACATTATTTTTTTTAATTGTATGTATGTATTCCTGAGCCTGTCACTGAACTATGCTTATATTCACAGGTGACCAAAAAAGTAAGTAAAATATGACTAATTTCCAGAACCACATATCAAAGCAGCATTCCATTAAAACAGTGGATTCTCAAAGTGTGGATGATGTGAGTACTGAGTCCGCAAGACTTTTTCAGGAAGCACACAAATTCAAAACTTTTCATGTCTTACTAAACACTAGAACATACATGCTAACTAACTTGAATATAAATTAAAAAATTAAAATATATAATAAAAAATAATAAAAAAAAATAAACACTAGAACATGGATATAAGACTATGATCTAGTTGGGCTTTTCAGTCTATCAACTATTGTGTGGATGATGCAAAAGCAATGACAGGCAAAAATGTTGAGATTTTAGCACAAATCAAGGCACTTCCATTCAATTTTTACTAGTAACTATCATTGTACTCTTCACACGCAAACTGCAGTTTTAAATTTTCAACTATGAGTACCTAGATGAAGCAGTTAAAATGAGTATTAAACCACCACATGCCTTGTTAATAATCTATGCAACAAGATACATACATAAAGCATTTCTGCTTGCATTCTGAAATAGGGTGGTTCTTCAAGAAAAACCATTCTTATGACTGGGTTGCAAACTGAACAAGATGTCATCTGACAAACTATGGTTACTGACTTGTATACAGGTATTCCTTGCTTTTTGAAAGTGTGCATGCATTACACCACTTAGCTTTTATGAGACACCTACATTTGTAGTGATTTTGCTAACCAAACAGCACCCAAAGATTTTCACTTTTATGGAAAAAAGGCAAAAAGTAAAAATAAAGTTCAGTGTGTTTTGCAGCAAGCAATTTCAGAGGCAGCACAAACCTAGAGCAGCAAGACTGGCACGACCAAGCTCTTTCTTTCCCTGGGAACTAGACTCAACATCTCAACACCAAGCTGCCTGTATCTGTGAACATCTGTGCTCTAACTTGACTTATTCAGTGCATCAGCTACCAAGATGTGTCCTAAGGTTTCAGAGAAGCCTAAGGGGTTATTTTTTGGGCCTGGAAACCCTCAAAACATTTTTCATATAAATATTAATGGTAACGGCTTCTTCATTTTATGCCATTTTGGCTTACAAAAGGTATCACAGGAATGCTATACTTTTGGACAGTGTTTGGTACACATTTTCTGACAAGATCAGTGGTTGGTATTTTAAAAATGTGACTTGTTTTTTATTTTGTATAATAAAATACATTAAAATATGGAAGATTTGCATAACTCAATAGGTCAATATTTTTGTAATGTTTGGTATATGACATTACAAAATCATGCATTGGTAAAAGATCCATTCAAAGTTTAAGGCAGCCCAACGGATTGTAATACAATGAAAACTGTCAAGTTTCACTGTAATATTAAACAAAAATATACACAACTATCTGTAAATGTTAAAATATACTCATCTCTATTTACTAATTTATCTAAGTGAAGCCAGATTTTCTTCATGCACTTCAACCAAAAGAGCATTTTGCAACAGATGGAATGCAAAAGCAAATATGGGAATCCAGCCATTTCCTATAAAGCCAAACATTGAATAAATTTATAAAAGAGTAAAACAATACCGCTCTTCCCACTACATTAAAGTGGAACTTCAAAAAGATCTGCAAAAATATAATATAAGGCGACTGTTCCCACTACAACCCATTTTCTTTCAAGTTTCTCTCTTAATTTCTAATATGGTAAACACTGACATAACCTAAACAAAAGCTCTTAGGGGTCTTCAATAATTTTTAATAGTGTAGAAAGATATCAAAACCAGAGATTAAGAACCACTGCTTCTAAGTTACAGTCAGTATTTGCTCATGAAAATTTAAGCAGCAGAAAATCTGCACTAATGTAAACTAAACATTATTTTATGTAAAATGGGATCTTTTCCTTTAATACTTAACACTCAGGATACCAACCTGTGAATTTAAAGATCTCGTAGTTTCCTTTTTTTAGATAACCAAATTTAAAGAATTCACACAATACAAAAATAAGGCTAAAATAAATTATACTATATGCCTAAGGTTTAGAAAAGTGAGCCACAGAAATGACAACATAGTATCAACTGACACAACACTTTGCAATGAGTTGATAGAATATATTCATCTAACACTCATTAATCTAAATCCTTGTTAGAATGACATGGATCATTATTCTTTAATCTGTAAACATCTTTCATGTACACTTCTGAAGAAACTTCTAGGGATTGACAAGGGATCACCATGTATCATTTAGGTTCAATGTCTCAATAGAGAAAATGCTAAAATTCTTGATGTAAAAATACTGATACAGAACATTTAAATCTACTAAATGATATATAATTTTAGAGAAGATTCTAAGTTTTGGGAAATAACAAGATTTGACCTTTTTATCATTAAACATTCCTAAATATAAATTACATTTAGCACTCAGAAATCTATCTTTTCCTTCACTGGAGAAGTTTACACAAAAGAATAGTAAGATTATTAGATATCTAGTTAAACTTTTAAGGAGAAATAAACAAACTATTAGCATCTGAAATTTTCACTATATAAAAACACAACGTATCTGGAAAAAAAACTGGAATAAAAATCAATTACGTGAAATATTAAGAAATAGGTATAAAGAAAAATTACAAAAATAACCACTAGATATCTTTGCCAAGAAATTATTCACTCCTTTAAAAAGTGTTACAATACTGTTAAAATAAAAATAATTTTAAACTAAAAAGGGAAGTAAGGCATGTTTCCACTGATATAAATAATAGCATGCAAACTTTCCAACATAACCAACAGAGAATGCTTGGAAGACTTAAAATTTCTACTTCAAGTAATTAAAAACAAGAATTTCCCAAACATACTACTTACTCACTACTAGACAGAGAAGGGGGGATGTTTTTAAGTAACATGAGACAGTCTTTCAATAAATACAATTTATGGTGATTTTTTACCCTCAATTTGAATACATGCATTCCATGACATCTGCACCCCTGAATACTGGAGAAATGTTCTCCAGTTATGTGGTTGTTAAAATGATATTTTTACACCATATATCATTAGGGAATTGCAAATTAAGACAACAGTGAGATACCACATCAATCAGAATGGCCAAAATCCTAAACACTGACAACACAAAGCATGACAAGGATGTAGAGAAATAGGAATTCTAATGTATTGCTGATAGGGATTATAAATGGCACGTTTACTTTTCTAGAAGACAATTTAACAGTTTCTTCCAAAACTAAACATACATACATACAATCCAGCAACCACACACCTTGGTATTTACACAAAGATGGAAACTTATGACCGCACAAAAACCTGCACATGGATGTTAATAGCAACTAAATTTAGTCATAATTGCAAAAACTTGAAAGCAACCAACATGTCCTTATTAGGTGAATGGATCAACAAACTGCGGTAGCTCCAGACAATGAAACATTACTTGGCACTGAAAATAAACAAGCTATTAAGCCATGAAAAGACACAGAGTAACCTAAAATGCCATTACCAAAAAACCAATATGAAAAGTCTATATATTACAATTCCAACTATATGACATTCTGAAAAGGTCAAAACTATAAAGACAGTAACAAAATCAGTGCTTGCCCAAGATAAGGAAGGAGGGAGGGATGAACAGGCAGAGGACAGAGGATTTTTAGGGCAGTGAAACTATCCTGTATAGCGTTAACAATGGGTACATGTCATATTTGCCAAAGGCCACAGACTGTGCAACACCAAGAGCGAACCCTATGGTCTTTGGGTGATGAGGATGTGTCAATTTGATAGTGAAGGAGTCGGTAAGTTAGGGGAAGGAGGTATATGGGAAATCTATCTTCGGCTCAATTCTGTTATGAATTTAAAACTGCTCTAAAAAATAGTCTCTCATAAAAAAAAATAATAAAAAATAAAATAAAATAAATTAAATTAAAATACAATAAAATACAATACAATTAATTAATTAATTAATAAAAAATAGTCTCTTAGAGGCACCTGGGTGACTTAGTCAGCTAAGCATCGACTCTTGATTTCAGCTCAGGTCATGATTTCACGATTCAAAGGATGGAGCCCTGCATCAGGCTCTGTACTGAAGCGCAGAGCCTGCTTGGGATTCTCTCTTTCCCTCTGCCTCTCTCCCCAACTCGTTCTCTCTAAATAAATATTTAAAAACTAATAAAATAAAAACTATTAAAAAATTTAATGTTTCTTTTTGAATAATCAATTCCATATATAAATTTATACTACAAATTTTAGTCATGAAATAAAACTTTGTTACTTGTTAAATTTCAAATCAGAAATAAAATGAAACAACAAATACAAAAAGGGGGGCTTACTCTTAGCTCACTGCGTTTGTTAACCTCAAAACATACCTCGATGACTCTAAATTCATTCAATGTATTTTTAAAGCCTAGTTCAGGAATCTTAAAAGATTATTCTGGTGCCACCTGTCAAATTCAAAACTTAATTGCTGCTTTTTAATAAATAGAGTGATTTTCTAACTGAAGATTAATTAAATCTAATTACAAATAATCCACCATATATCAAAAGACAGAAGAGAATAAATTTATATTTAAACAAATTTATATTCAGCTGAGAAGAGTTTTAATCACATATCCAAGGGATACTTTCAAAATTATCATTATCATCATCTTTTTTCACTTGTCATAGCAAACTCTAAAGACAGGCTTTTAAAGACTGAAACTGATTAGGAATATCTATTCTTCAAATTTAGTTATTTTATCCTAAACTCTTAAAGAAATCATCCATGATGGCATCAGCTACAACACAAACACAGTATTTTTAGTACTACCCTATTAAAGCTCACATAATACTGGTAATTGGTTTGCAACTCTTCACTCATAACCTCCTAACCAGTACATTTCCTTATCAAAGTCAAAACAACTAACATGACTGGCCAGACCAAGGTATGAAAGATGAAACAAAAGAACAAATATAAACTGTACAAGAAGCAATTCCAAACTGGTCCCATCAACAGATAAAAGCAGTGGAAGGTGCAAACAAAGCACAAGTGTTCCAATGTATAAAGAATTAAGTATATATTTAATGGGGAAATCTTTGTGTGATGCTAGGTATTAAACAAATTATCTTAGTAGTTAGTATACCATAAGCTATGAAATTTTAACAAATTACATAGTTTTCTTAAGTAGACAACTCAAAACAACAGGTTCAATTATAGTAATTTTAAAAATATTTAAGCGGTAACTAAATAAAATTCGGGTATTTAAAACACAAATTTATAAGAAAAACTACTATTATAAGCATATCAATTGTTTAAAAGCAGAATTTAGGAAAACCAGTAACAGGACAAATGAAGAAGTTACCTTCTGAGAAACATGGTAAATTTACAACCAGAAAACAGGTTTTGAAGCGTGGTGTACAATATAGTGCAGGATATCATAAGACAAAGTACAGGCAAACTTACCCATATACTTTTCAATTACTTGATATTTTAAACAGAAATAAATGCATTTCATCAGCAGAGAATGCTCACAAACCCAAGTTTCCTGCCACTAACAGATAATAACTATCCATAGACATTCACATTTATTTAGTCTAATTTGGTATAAAACTCTGATATTTCAGGTGACACGACAGAACTTCATGTCCTCAATATAAAGTAAAGAAGATACTAGATTGAGACTGACCTAAAAAAAAAAAAAACTTTTTTTAATCACCTTGTAGAACTTAAAGGGGGGTTTCTAAGTATTCCATTAAGAAGTCACAAAGCAGAAATAACAAGCTAAATTTTTATGTCTTCATAGAATCTTTTTAATCCAAATTATTTAATATGTAAAAATTCTTACTAGTTTTATTATACATATTTGACATCTCAAAAGTGTTTACTTTAACACCTCTATTTACCAATCTTGACTTTCCTCTTCTCCAACCCCTCAAAAAAAAGGTAAACATTAAGCTAAAAGTCTTACCATTCTGAACCAAGTACGATTCAAAGAACTTACCATTTCAAAGGAAAAGACATGAGGTATACCTACAACACAGTGGAATAATAAACCAATCATATCAGTTTAAAAGAAAAAAAAAAAAACAAAAAAACACTCAGGGGCGCCTAGGTGGCTCAGTTGGTTGAGCATCTGACTTTGGCTCAGGTCATGATCTCACAGTTCGTGGGTTCAAGTGCTCCATTGAACACTCTGCTATCAATGCAGAGCCCACTTTGGAACCTCTGTCCCCGTCCCCCACGCTGCCCTTTCCCCGCTCCTGCTCACTCTCTCAATAATAAATTTTAAAAAAACATTAAAAAAAATACACCCAAATAAGTTCCACAACAGTGCTGAGGCTACTCAATGCACTCGACACTCCCTTTGCAATCTCTTTCTATACTCTCAAAACTTATTTTTAAAGTTTATTTAAGTGAGAGCACACACACGTACACACAGGGGAGGGGCAGAGAGAGGAGAGAGGAAGAGAATCCAAAGCAGACTCCATGATGTCAGTATGGAGCCAGATGCGGGGCTTGAATCCATGAACCATGAGCTCATAACTTGAACCAAAATCAAGAGTTAAGACACTTAACCGACTGAGCCACCCAGGTGCCCCTAGACTCTCAAAACTTTTTAGCTTTATCTCTGTACACTCTATGCAGATACTCTGCACCTACAATACTCTAATCAAAGACATGGGGCACCTGGGTGGCTCAGTCAGTTGACCAACTTCGGCTCAAGTCATGATCTCACAGTTCTTGAGTTCAAGCCCCGCATAGGGCTCTGTGCTGACAGCTCAGAGTCTGGAGCTGGTTTCAGATTGTGTGTCTCCCTCTCTGTCTCCGTCCCCTCCCCCGCTCATGCTCGCTCGCTCTCTCTCTCTCTCTCTCTCAAAAATAAATAAAACATTAAATTTTTTTTAACAAAATAAATAAGATACTCAAAGACCTAATCCTCAACTTGATTCACTTCTGTATCCTCTATGGTACTCAGCACTTTGAACACAGTAAAAACAGTGACCAAATTTTCTTACTAAATGGAAACCTCTAAAATCCTTCTGTAAGTCTAACACTCTGATGGGATATCCAAGTGAGATCAATGAACAGTTAGGTGTACTGAAAACCAAACATCAAAAATTGTTATTTGACTGTTTTTTTAAAAACTTACTCTTCATTATGGGATTCCATTATGAAGTCTACAAAAATACATCAATAGTCTTAACACCAATCGTTTCAAAACTACAGATGTTTAACATGAGACATTAGTATTCAATAAATACCAAAGTATAGTGGCCCATAAACAACACTGAAAACCATGTGACTAAGCTGCACTGGTATCTGAAAAATAAGACACCAAACTATTTAATTCTCTGTTTACATCTAAGTAACCACAATATGACAAATGCAACACTCTCAAACTCAAAAAACTCAATGAAAGATCCATTAGTGGACAACAAAGTCAGAAAATAATTAGAATGCAATGTGGTAAGTACTAAAAAAGAATCATTATTAAAAATGATACAGCTGAGGTGAGTAGTAACAGAAGGTTATGCATGCACTGAGTGTATGCAGACATTCTCCAGGAGAAGAAAAGAGATAAAGAAATTTTTCTGGATTATAAACCTCTCTGAAACTCTAATGGAAGGTTAAGACAAAAAAAAGACACTAGTCATCTAATATGACATAAAAATAATTAAGTACAATAAAGTATCCTCTGGTAAAGTTGGTATAGAGTTTAAGAGAGGCTCAGTAAGCATTTCCCTTTGGAGTCATTTGGAAGACTTTTAAATATGAATGATAAAACAGAAGAAGAAAAAACCATTATTTGTAATCATAATGTATGATTAAGATAACCATACATCCTGGTTTGCAAGAGACTGCCCATTTTATGCCTGTTGTAAAAAAAAGTAACTTTAAATAGTACCTATATTCAGTTGTCCTAGTTTGGTTGAAAATTCTTGAGGTTTTCCCCTACAAATGATTAGATAATACTAAAACTATTAAAAAATCCTTTTGAGAAGTGATCAAAGATTTCAACAGCTGATTAAAAGTGATACATTTCTTCAACCCAAATACCCCCAATCGTCAAAATTCTAACCATCACTTCCAAAGTATATATGAACATAACAAACATAAACATATATTGATTTTTGTATTCACTGGACTACAACAGTATAAGTCTAGTTCCAATTACGCTCCATCCCAAATATTCAGAAAAGTTCTTGTCTCACTGTAAGAAACACATTAAATTATTTTAGTAAATAAATGAAAACATTAACAATAAAAAAACTGGTCACAACTAGAACATTATATGGGAGACCACTGCAATGTAAATGCTGTAATTTTGATCATCATCATCATGCCCAAACCACTGTAACTGAGCTGCTATTATAACAGCAATAGGTACTAACCTGCCCGCCCAGGTCACACCTAAATCTGACACCAAGCTCTACAGCAAATAATTCTTCCGTTATTTCCACAGAATAATGAAGATGCTATAAAAATCCCTTGTAAAATATGTCCTTTTTCTGAATGCTTCAGGTATTTAGACTTCTAAAAAATAATCTTCTTCTGCAATAAAATCAAATCATTTATTAGAGCTAAATAATTTATAGGAAGAGGAGTAATAGCCACGTGGAACCCACAAAATGGCAACTTCTCTCAAAAAATTCACAGATCATTTCAGAAAATGTTATTTGTACCTACTTATTAGTAATTAATGATTATCATCAGTTCTCTCTGCCAACATCTATTAATGAAATTTTATTACTAGCTAGAGTTTCTGTTTTGAGTTTTGTACATGGCACATCAGAGAAAGCTGGGTTGTAAGTAAATCAGTTAAGAGAAATAACGTCCACTCAAGAAGGAGGAAAAAAGACTAACATAAAGAAGTGGCTGATTAAATAGGTCAAATTTGGCAATGCTGATCAAGAGAAGGTAACATTTGAAAGAACAATGCTTTATGCCTCTACTAAGAAAACATTTGAAAACTCTAAGATATCAGCTGTGGGGCAATGATGCCTTATCAAACTGTTCCTCTAATAACTTTTGCTCTGATTTATAACCATAACTACCAATAAACCTTCAGGTCACTAATTTGGACTCTTCAGGGACTTTGATTCTAGGATAAGAGGTGCTCTGTTCAATGAGACTTCCAAAAACACTGGAAAAAAGCATATTAATTAATAAATTTACTTTTAATTCACAAACTCTTTGAGTTTGGTTAACATGAGTCACTTTTTACAGATTCCTCCCAACTCCCAACAATCTGGACCTAGACCAGGGGTCGGCAAACTTTTTTGGTAAAGGGCCAGAATAATATATATTTCAGGCTTTGCAGGCCAGAGAGGCTTGATATAGTCTCATACGGTTGTGTCACAACTAGTCAACTCTATCATCTTTGGGCAAAGCAGCTATAAGCAAAACATAAACACAACAGGCAGTGTTCAGATTTGACCAGGCTTACCCTAGTCTGTCAACCCCCAGTCTAGATGAAATACTTAAAAAACAAAAAGTTTAAAAAGTTAATGTATGATTTGAGACAATACCTGTAGGTATTGTCCACATATAGGCTGAAAGCTCAACTTTCACACCAAAGTTGTCACACCAAAATCCCACAGAACACTATTCACATAGAATATTGTGCTACTTACATTGTTAAGTGTATGAATCCTATTCCCCCAAGTTGATTGACTCTGAGCCCTCCCTTCAACTCCCCAGGTCCCATAAAAAATTGAACTACTACTATTCTTATTTCAATATTTCGACTATGTCTCATTTCAACATATGGCTAATAGTCTATTTTTGCTAATGAAAATAAGCAAGCTGAAGAGCTTCTTAAGATGCAGATCCCATGGCTCCAACCCAGGCCCGCTGTATCAAAAATATGTAGTGGATTGGAAAGCAGGCATTTTTAAGTTCCATAGATGTGCTGCAAAGGTTGAAAACTGGTGAATTTAGCCAAAACTGTGATCAACAGAGAATGCATTAGATTCTACTAGAATCACAAAATGATTCCATTTGTAGGTTGAAGACCTAAGACAAAAACCTACATTTTTAAAAAAGATCCCTGAGTGTTTATTATGCACTATTTGAGAAACACTACCATGGAAGAGGCATTATACCCTTAGCCTCTGGCTACATCTCTTTAATGCTTTTGGCCTACTAACATACTAGGTAGCTACAATGGAACAATTCTAACAAAAGACACATAACTGGATCAAATTACTGCCTTAGCATGTAATGTACATTTATCTTCAGGTTTATTATGTACATATGTTTAAATATCCAAGGCTATTCCCACCTACTCAAACAAAAATAAAAATTCTTCAAAATTCTTCAATATTCTTCATGTATGTATTTCAAAAATCTGAAGGGCGATTCTTTTATTCACTAAAAAACACATATTAATATTTACCACACTAAAAAGAAACTTCTAATAAAAAAAAAAAATACTTCTAAAGTCTTAAAACACTGCCCCAATTTACCTAAACAAGGTAGTTCATAACTACTTGATACAACTACATACAACTACAGTAGCATGTACATGTTTTTATAATATCATTTTCTCAAGAAAGCCAAGTTTACTCTAAGAAACTTCATTAAAAAATATTCTAATTAAAACCTCCACTTTACTCCAAGGCAAACTGAATCCACAGAAAAAGACTGGTACACTGTAGTATTTAAATGTTTAAACTCCTAAGTCTAGGGACACCTGGGTGGCTCAGAAAGTTAAGCATCTGACTTAAGCTCAGGTCATGATATCAAGGTTCTTGAGTTCCAGCCCCACAGGAGGCTCTCCGCTGTCAGCAAAGAGCTTACTTTGGATCCTCTGTCTCCCTCTCTCTCTGCCCCGCCCCCCCACTCACACTTTCTCTCTCTCTCTCAAAAATGAACATTTTAAAATAAAAAATAAAAATAAATAAAAAATAAACTACTTAATCTATAGTAAGTGGAGTAACCTCAAAAGCTATTAAATTGTGTAAGTAGAAAATCTCAACCTAGTAAGTACTATCTAGAAAATGGTTCAAATACACTCAACTATAATAAAGATAAGCCTAAGTGTAGGGCACAGCACAAAAATATATACATTGTTATGGTAGCCAAAAATATATTATGCTATAGAAATGAAAAGTAACATGTTTAATTTATGATTACCAGAGCTATTATCAAAGAGCTTGACTTCTAAGAAATAAGGTATGAAATTAAAATGGCAACCACTAGTTGACGAAGTTCTGACATATCTCTGAAACCCTTAAAAATATGTTCGTGTGTCATAAAATTATGATAAAGTTGAGGCTAACAAAGAAAAACATGACCAGACATGACTGTGTGTTTTCCCTGTTTCATTACTTAAAAAAAAATTATTATTCAAGGAACAAAATACGAATATCAGCTTTTATTTCATACTTTAAAACCCATACTATTATTTGTGTTGGAATATATCTAATAGGAATATTAGAAAGAAATGAGTGGTGGCATCTTAAACCAAGTAAATCTACTTTATACTTCACTCTTACTACTTGGGCAAGCTGAACACTTACCATTTGATTCCTCCCTTTAAACTGAACAGTGAAAAAAGAGAAAGCACATAAGAGGGCCTAATTTCAAAGCTTTTAAAAACAAAAACAAACATTAATTTAAAAATTTTTCCCAAAGACAGTTTTCAAAGTAAATGAAGAATAACTGATACAATTCAATGTTTTCTCTGTTAACAAAGAATAGTCAAGACCAATAAAGAGCTTTTGTTAACATTTCTTTAGTGTTTCATTAGCTTATATTAACAAGCATTATGAAGCTAGGAACCAAATAAAACTGATACCAAATGATGAAAACCTTGTCTATCTATAATTTCTAGTCTCAAAAAAAAATCTAAAAATCCGACAGAGACTATATTTTCCCCTAAATATTTAATTCCATTGTTACATACTATTTTAAATACAGTTTCTCTTCAGAAAATTAAGAATCTAGTAATGCTGTGCTCTAACAAGAATATTAATTAAAAACAGAAACAAAAAACAAACAAAACAAAAAAACCCAGCACCAACTCTCCAGCCCAGGGTTTAGCAAACATTTTCTGTACAGGGTGAAAGAGTAAATATCTTAGGTTTTGTGAGTCACAAATACTTTCTAACGTTCTTTTATTTTTCTTATCCACCAACTCTTTAAAATGTAAACACCATTCTTAGCTCGGTGGCAGAGTGGTATGAAACTAGGCAGTGGTCCCAGGGTATAGTTTGCTGACTTCTACTCTAGCCAAATTAATCTCATGATGCTTCAACTATGCAATATATACTTTAAGTAACTACTTGAAAACAAAGATATCTTAATGTTAAAATAGATCATCATCTACATTTTCTAAGAGCATAATCTTGTGAAACAATAATCTATTTTTGAAATGCCAAAAAATCCATCATGAGTATTTTAAATACGTTTCTTCTCAAAGTTCACTGGATATCTGTAAAATTTTACCCACCATTAAAATGAATTTTAAACATAACAAATGTTTTCAAATTAAAGAATCTACATATTCCAATTTTAAATTGTAGCAACATTTCCAAATAATTTTTTAATAGAGAAAATTAAAATCTGCCCTTCATTAATTATACCTATATTAAATGCCACTGAACATATATTAAAAAGTGGTATTTTAAAAATTGTGAAATAATTTCAAAGAAGAGTCTGCAATCAAGTTTATGATATAGCCAACTTAAACAGCAGAATGCATTTTACTTTTTTCCTAAGTCACCTAAATGATTTACGTATATGACGTTATTACAAATAGCTACACGTGTGTTCCAAGAATTTGAAGTTTATGCCAGAAGAATAGTAAGAAAGATAATTCCGCCATCTTTAACCATAAGCAAGCACTTTAGGAAAAGAAATGTTCAGGTACATAAAGGGACAAGGAAGAATTTCCTAATCCTAAATGTTACAAAATAGTTTCCCTAAGAAATGTTATCATAGGTGGTTTACATCTTGATAATATTTGAAGATAAAAACATGTAATCACTAGTTTCCAAAACATGGACCTGCAAAATTATAGTGTATGTGCTGCCAAAGTGAGCACGGGCCTGCAAAATTTTAATTCCACATACTCTCATGACATCATAAAATATCCTCGCATTGATAAATACAACAGATTTATATTCACATGTAACAACCAAAAGACTAAATACCACAGGTTAAAATATATCATAAGCAAATACTATGTATCCAAGGAGGAAAAAGAGAATTGCAAAATAATGCTAGAAATTACTCAAAAGAAAATTTATAATGCTTAAAACGCTCAACTAATTCGGTAATGGAATTTAGGTATCAATTAAACCTTTAGTATGATTTATAAATAATAAGAAACTTTCCTAACTGAATTTAAATGCCACGTAATTTTTAGTCAAAGTTATTGACTTGATGCAAGCTAAGATAAAAATTTCTTGTTGTTACACAAGTTAGGATGTATTTTTTTCTGTGCGTATCCTTCTTAATGAAAAAAGTTTAAAATTTTTCTAGGGACAGAAGAACGGGGACAGAGAAGGCCAGCAAAAAGAGTCATGACTTAATATTAAGGAATCATGGCTTTTGAACAGCTAGAGAAAAAAACACTAGTAAATATTTTTCAGAATAATGACTGTTAAAATGGCATTCATCTAAAGGTGAAGAATAAGACTGTTAGTTAACACTAAGAACACGTGCATTATAACATATTTGAAGTATTCGTGTTTGCCCTACCATTTTGCCTACCCAAAACAAAAACGTGAATTAGACCAAATCTTTGGAACTCCTGTTTATGAGAAACTCAGGGATAAAGAAACTTGTTAAACATCACTGCAAGGATAAATTCAACAAAATATAGGATGTGAAATACTCTAAACAAGGATCTGTTTCTTAAAAAGATAAAAAAAAATTTAAAGGGGGAAGAGAAAACCTACAGACTAAAAACACTAGATTTATCAGCCAATTTGAAGAAACCAATTGTACACAAACAAAATAAATAAAATATATAAATTTTATTTATATTTTATAAAATATAAAATATATCTCCATGCTGATAGAGCAGAGCGTGCTTGGGATCTTTCCTCTCTACCCCTCTCTCTCTCTGTTCCTCTCCCACTCTCACACATGTGCTCTCCCTTTCTCAAAATAAATAAACATTTAAAAAATAATGATAATTCAGGAAGGTGGGTATACTTAAAGATGAAAAGACCAGCTATGTGTTGATAACTGTCATCGTTGGGTAATAAGCACATACTAGTGTACCTTTGTATATACTATTCTACATTTGTAAATATCTAAAATCATCTAATACAAAGAAATTTTAATATCAGTAAATGATGAAATCAAGTAGAGAATATAGATTTATCAAGAGTTCTAATTTAGAAGCATATATTAAAAAAAGATAAAGTAGAAAATTTTTAACATCCTTTTCATAAAACATTAATAGTATGTTCAGAAACTACTTTTAAGTTATTACCTGTAGGAAGTTAAGAAAATCATTAGTTTAACATAAACACGAGAAACTCAGGAAGACTAAAAACTATATATAAACCAATATCCAAAGAAATTAAATATACACTGTGCACCTAAGAATATAAAATAATTTTAGTTAACTAGTACTTTACTTACATTCTCCATATAGTTTGGCTTAAAGCCCTCTTGCTGTCGCCTGAGTTCCTCCTGTTCTCTGTGTCGGATCATTTCTTCCTCACGGCGACGGTGCTCTTCCTCATGTCTGAAAGATTTTTAAATAAAAATTGCAACATGTAAGCCATTACCAGGAATTGTATTTCATGTAAAACAAAACCATTTATAAGTAACTTTATGCAAAATCTGTGAATAATGATTGACTTACTAGATTTACCTTCCTTCTTCTAGTTTGCTCTAAGCCTTAATTAATCAAGTAACCCAAAGAAATAAAAGTACCTAGGGTAAATCAAAAAACAGAGTAACAACATGTAACTAAGTTAGTTATGTGCTTATGGTCAAGAAATCAGGAGTCCAAAAGCTCAAACATGTACTCTCTTACTGTATATAAAGAGAAACGGGTGGGATCTATCACTGGCATAAAGGCACTCAGAACCAATCCCAATCTAAGCCACTGCAAAGAACAAAACTGCCTACTCAAAAAATCTATCGTGTCTAAGGAATCCTTAACAAACTCTCTCTCCATTTTATCAATTCCCTGAAGAAAACCTCTAGAACAGGTGTCAGGTTACCACCTGTTTTTGTACATCAAGTTGTAAAAGACAATCATGTACTTAATGTCTATAGCTACCACTGGGTCAGAGCAGTGCTGAGTAGTTGAGACAGAAACCATATGGCCTGAAAAGCCTAAAATATTTACCATTTAGTCCTTAGCCGTTTTCCAAGAAAAAGTTTGCCAACCTCAGTCCAAGAGGTATATTTAAGCACGTGAGAGAAAAAAAATATTGAACTATAATATGTGTGCACAATTACTAGTAAATCAGCAATTACCTATGATTACAAGAAAAAAAACCTACAAAATAACACTGAAGTTAACAGGCTCACACTATATTGGCTTTTATGTCAATGCAAATTCAAGTGTATATGCCTCCACCCAAAAAATAAAAAATAATTTAAACAGTGAAGACTATATAATACTGATGTCCTCTCATTAAGTCACATTTTCTAAATTGCTCATTTAAGTACCTTATTACACTAAGTGTAACAATCAAATTTCAAGATACTCTGAAAAAAAAAAAAAAAAATTTCAAGATACTCTGTTGTTTGTTGTATAATGCTTCCTCCCCTAAATACAAGTCCATGAACTAAAAGAAATGATATATCCCACAGACAGCACAAAAACCACTGGTTGAAGAATTTGTGTCAGACCACAGGTTAGTAACAAGACAATGTTTCTAAGAAATTTTAAGCAAAATCTAGACTATTTTGAGATTTTTGTCTAAGTCTCCAATATACATTTCCATTGTAAATTGAGTATTCAAGTAAAATGGTTAATCCACTTCTTGGACGTTAACACACTCATAAATTTTACTATAAAGAAAACACTTTCATATTCACATAGCTGAAAATATATGCAGGTACAGGTAAAAATTTCCTATTCAATAGGGCGCTTGGGTGGCTCAGTCAGTTAAGTGTCTGACTTCAGCTCAGGTCGTGATTTCATAGTTTGTGAGCCTTGTGTTGGGCTCTGTGCTGACAGCTCGGAGCCTGGAGCCTGCTTTGGAGGAGAGTCTTCCTTTCTCTCCACCTCAGCCCTGCTTGCTCTCGGTCTCCCAAAAATAAGTAAACATTAAAAAAAAATTTTTTTTTTAATTTCCTATTCAAAAACTCTAATACTATGTATGTTTTGAAATTCAGTTTTCCTGATTTCGAATAGATTTATAAACCAGGAGGAAAAATAAGGTAAAAAGGTATAATCACTTTAAACATCTATTTTTCCCTTCTTTTCCTTTGTCTATAAATTCGAGAAGTTCTACTTAATTTTGAAATAAGTTCTGATACCACACCGGTAATTCCAAAATCTGAACATACAGACAATATTCAGAAATATTCCCTATTGTACATACGTTTGCTTTTAATTTTTTCTATTCCACAAGATGCTTTAATGAGTATCTTTACATGTACATTTAATGTCTCTTCAAGTGAAGGATAACTTCCTAGGTTACATTTACAAATGGAACTAATAAGTAAAAAAGGTGTGGCAAATTTTAACATCCTTCATGTTACACTTAAATGCAAAGTGATAAAACTTCAATTTTACAATTTAATTTGAACCCACGAATTATTCTCAGGCCTCACATATTTTTGTAGGGCTTTGAAAAATAGAAAGGATCTAGAAACTAAACGATGATAGAAATAACGGATAAAAGTGTCCTGCTAGTCTCTGTTCCTTTTTATTAGCACATGCCCTCCACACATGTTGCAGGGCTAAGTTAAGATCTTTGTGTTAAAAAGGCATAAAAAAGGAAAACAGCTGGATGGATAGATGAGTGAGCAGAAGGGTGGTAAGGGAAGGAATGAAGAAATAAATGAATAAATGAACTACTAAAGTGGTCAAGTCACAGTCTGAATAAGCTCATCAACACCTTGTCCTAGTCTTCCTTCTTCACTGCCACGGTCTCTGAAGAATTAAGTGACCCATGAGAAACTTAATAATTTATTTGTAGCACTAAAAGGAAACCAGAAAATTGTATACCCTGGATAAATTATTTAATTTCTCTCAAAACATACGTTCTTATGCCATTCTGTCAATCTTCTAACTAAAGTGAAACAAAAAAGCAGAGTCCAAATTATCTGGCTTATTAATAATTAAAGCTGTCTTGTATGGTAGGAACCTCAGTCAGATGTATTTCTTCAGTTTAAGTGCCATAATTTTATTTGCCTTCCCTTGAAAGTACAGAAGATTTTTGACAATTAGTGAAAGTTCCAAGACACATTGTCCCCTTTCCTTTATATATGCTGCAAAACTGCTCAATTTTCAGACAACTTGCTCACATTTTTTTTTAATAATGTTTATTTTTGAAAGGCAGAGACAGAGTGCAAGTGAAGGAGGGGCAGAGACAGAGGGAGACACAGAATCCGAAGCAGGCTCCAGGCTCTGAGCTGTCAGCACAGAGCCCAATGTGGGGTTCGAACCCACAGATCGCCAAGATCATGACCTGAGGCGAAGTCAGATGCTTAACGACTGAGCCACCCAGGCGCCCCTCTTTTTGTTTTTTTGTTTGTTTGTTTTTTTAAGAATTATTTTAAGGGCACACAAGAGATGGGGAGGGGGGCGGGGAGGAAGGGAAGGAGAGAGAGAGGATACCTCAAGCATGCCCCCACCCAGCATGGAGCCCCATCTAGACCCTGGGATCATAACCTGAGCCGAAACCAAGAGTTGGACTGAGTTACCTAGGCACCCCTGTTCACATTTCTTAAATCAAGATTCTTACAGTTAATTTCAAACGAAACTTCCTAGTCAAAATATTAAAAAAAGCCTTTCTAGTTGGCAGACATAGGGTTAAGATTGTTAACAGATTTATCACTGCCTGTATCTGCTACAATACAGCTAAGTATCAAGACTACCCATAAGATCATCACATGTTGAATTACTCTTGCTGATAGTACACAGCTATCTGAATTTCAAATTGAATCTGATATACTCCAGCATATTAAATAAAATTAATGAGGGGTGACTGGCTGGCTCAGTCAGAAGAACATACAAGTCTTGACCTCAGGGTTGTGGATTCAAGCCTCACAATGGGTGCATACTGCTAAAATAATAAACTTAAAAAATATGTAAGATTAATGAAAAAACATTCAATTACAAATTACCACATACACAGAACACTCCTCACATCAAGCAACCAACATTTCACCTAATGTGCAAATAGGTACCCTTTTAAAAATTACTAAGTACTCCATAGTTTCTGCACTTCACTTTAATAATCTGATCATTCCAACTATCCGCGTCCCTATGCTTCTCTAAATTCCAAAGAGGCAAAACTTGTACTTGTGTCTTTTATTCCCAAGTATATCCCTAATACTTACGATCCTTTTTTTTTTTTAACTTATTTCTAATTTCAAATTAGAACAAAAAAGTTAACAAAACTTAACAAAAAAGTTGCAGAAACAGTACAGAATGTCTATCCCTCATGCAGCATCCCCTAATATTAACATCTTAACGCAAACATAGTACAACTATTAAAAGTAGAAATTAACATTAGTATATTACAATTAAACTACAGATTTTATTCAGATTTCACCAGTTTCCCCATTAATGCCCTTCTTCTGTTCTAGGATTCTTTCTAGAATCCATTACATTGTATTTAACTATTCTCTTTAGTCTACTTCACTTTCAGTCTTTTTTTGGTCTTTCATGAACTTGGCATTTTTTTCTTTTCCAGTGCCATGTAGGTTTCACTGCCCGGGCCTGGGACAGAATAGGGATCCTCACCCATGGCAGGGTGAGGAGGGGATGGAGATGAGGCTGATAATAAAACATGGTTTGTGGTACAATCACGGGTTCTGTCTTTGCTGAAAAAGACCCAAGGGCCTGGTTAGCTGGTAACTGCAAAGTCTAATTTTTCTGTTGACTGCACATGCAGGTGCAGCAGGAAGCTTTTCCTGCTGGTTACACCTGCAGGAAGCAGCTGGGAGGCACGGAGTCCAAAAGCTGGATGCATGGGGCACAGGGAGGAATAAGTCAGAGAAGCCAGTCTGTTAGCTACCATGTTCCACCTGCTTTTGTAAGTACAGGGCACCACCAGGCTGGAAGCTATCTGGGTGGGCTGAAAATGACCAGGCACAGCATAGGGCTGTAACTGTGGCTGAGACAGGTACTGCACTTCAGTAAATGCTGAAGGTGCTGAGCTGTTGACTAGGACTACAGGCCAGCATCTTGGGCCCATAGTGAGATGGGGGATGAGCAGTCCCATGGACGTTCACGGACTGCCTCAGGATTGCCTACACTCTGGGCCATGATTATTGCCCCTGCAAAAAGAGCTGCTGAACCCATGTAGTGCTGGGTTGTAAGCACTTGGGAGTCTGCATCTCTGTTTGACTTTATCAGCTGCCAAAAGGATGCCAGGGTGATTCTGTGCTCCAGAGCTCGTCCCCCGCTATGTGCTGAAGAGGTGAGATCCTGTATAAACAGTCGCTCTGCCGGTATGCAGGTGATGTCGGAGTGGTCAGGTCCTCTGCTTTTTCTCCTCCATTTTTCTTCACGTAAAACTTTTCCTGGGCTGTAGGAAAAGCTCCTGCCTCTTCCTTTGGGCCACAAGCTTCTCCTGCAACTTCAGGATGTGTTCTGTGGTTCCATCTACTTTTTCTTCCTTCTCTCCTGCTTTTCCTTCAACCTGTTTCATCATCTTACACACCTCTCCTTCCTACTGCAAACCACACTCCTGGCTCCGTCATGATGCGCTAGTACAATGCCCAGGCCATGGTACTAGAATCCTTGGGGCATTCCAGGAATGCAGGAATGGGACTGCTGGGGGCACCTGGGCCGTGGGAGCCCTGCTCTGTCACTGACTGCCAGACCTTGTACTGGACATGTGGGGCAGAAGGTCCTCAGGGGGTACCATGCCCAGCTGAGGCAAAAGCCCACCTATGTGCTGCCATGGTCAGGTGCGCAGCACTTGCCTCCCTGCCCTGCCAGCCTGGCAGCCAGAGGTCTACCATGTGCACAGGCCAGGGTCTCCAGCCTGAGCACTCAGCACACCTTCTTCCCCACCAGCCTCAGGGTGAATCTGACACTTCAAAAAAAAAAAAAAAAAAAAACTGATTATTTTGTACAATGTCCTTCAAGCTGGGCTCATGTTATATGCCCTCATGAAAATGTCCAATGCTAGAAATGTTTGGCAAAAAAAAAAAAAAAAAAAAAAAAAAACACAAAAAAAAATGACAATGTATCCTTCTGAGTATATCGTATCAAGGAGTATCTGGTGTCAATGTCTCATTACAGGTGACATGAACCTTAATGCTTGTTGCTTCTCCACTTTAAATTTACTGTTTTTCCATTAGTACGTAATACAAAAGAGAAACGTAAACTGTGTTTCTCAAGTTTGGGCATAAATTTGAAACACCCATCAGTAAATCTTGTTTGTAACAATTATTATCACTACATGGCATGCCCACTGGTGATTTTCTCTCTCTCATTCCTTCCATACTGATTGTTGTTCTATGGTAAGGAAAAGCTGTCCATTGTCTTCCATTTATTTATTCATTCAATTGTTTACTTTTACAAGCATGAGCTTCTGGATATCTAATTTATTCTGCAGTTTAAAATGTAGTATTATCAGGGCTCCTGGGTGGCTCAGTTGGTGGAGCATCTGACCTCAGCTCAGGTCATGATCTCCCGGTTTGGCAGTTCAAGCCCCGCATCAGGCTCACTACTCAGTGCACTTTGGATCCTCTGTCCCTCTCTCTCGGCCCCTCCCCTACTTGCACTTTCTCAAAAATATATAAAATATTAAAAAAAAAAAAAGTTCTATAAGAAAAATAAATAAATAAAATAAAATCTAATACTACCATTTTTTATTTTGTTGTTGAAATTTTTCCGAGTTTGGCCATTTAGGAGCACCTTCATTGTGGCTCCTATGTATTTTCAACGTGTCTCATCTTTTATGAATATAGGTCTACTGCATTGTATTGGGTTTTGCTTTACTGCACATACAGTATTTTTTTATACAATTTTTTTTCTTTTTTTACAAACTAAGGGTGTGGCAACTCTGTAGGCTATTGGTGCCACTGTTCCAAAAGCATGTGTTCACTTTGTGTCTTTGTGTCATATTTTGGTAGGTAATTATCAAAATATTTCATTACTATATTGGTAAGGCTGATGTGTGATGATTTTTTTTAAATTTTTTTTTAACGTTTATTTATTTTTGAGAGAGAGAGAGACAGAGCATGAACGGGGGAGGGGCAGAGACAGAGGGAGACACAGAACTGGAAGCAGGCTCCAGGCTCTGAGCCATCAGCCCAGAGCCTGACGCAGGGCTCGAACTCACGGACGGTGAGATCGTGACCTGAGCTGAAGTCAGACGCTTAACCGACTGAGCCACCCAGGCGCCCCATGATGTGTGATGATTTCTGATGTTGCTTACTACTGTAATTGTTCTGAGGCACCACAAACCACACCCACATCCGGACAGTAAACATGATCAATAAACACTGTATAATCTAACTGCTCCATCAACGAGCCATTCCCCCCTCTCTCTCCCCTCTCTTCTTTCTCCTTGGGCCTCCCTACTCCTTGAGACACAACAATATTGAAATTAGGCCAATGCCTAATCCTAGAATGGTATTTATTCAAGTGAAAGGAAGAGTTGCATGTCTCTTACTTTAAATCAAAAGCTAGAAATGATTAAGCTTCATGAGGAAGGCATGGTGAAAGCCAAAAGAGACCAAAAGCTAGGCTACTTGCACCAGTTAGCAAAGTTGTGAATACAAAGGAAAAGTTCTTCAAAGAAATAAATCAAAAAGTGCTACTCCACCTGCACCTGGGTGGCTCAGCTGGTTGAGCGTCTGACTCTTGGTTTCGGCTCAGGTCATGAACTCATGGCTTCATGGGTTCAAGCTCCACACTGGGTTGTGCACTGACAGTGTGGGGCCAGCATGGTAGTCTCTCTCCACCTCTCTCTGCCCCCCCCCCCCCCACCGAATCGTGCTATCTCTTAAAGAAACAAACAAAAAAGTGTTACTCCAGTGAACACAGGAATGGTAAGAAAACAAAATAGCCTTGTTGCTGGAATGGAGGACTTTAAGTACATTACATAGAGGATCAAACCAGCCACAAGGTTCCCTATAGACTTAATCCAGAACAAAGCCCTAATGCTATTCAATTCTATGCAGGTTGAAAAAGGTGAAGAAACTACAGGAAAAAAATTTATGAAGCTAGCAGAGATGTAGAAGCTGCCATCAAGTTATCCAGAAGATGTAGCTTAAATAATTAATGAAGGTGGCTACACTAAACAACAGATTTTCAATGTAGACTAAATAGGCTTATACTGAAAGAAGATGCAATCTAGGACTATCATGGCTATAGAAGGCTGACTGGCTTGTTAGGGGCTAAGGGAGCCGGTGACCTGAAGGTGAAGCCAATGCTCACTGACCATTCTGAAAATTCTAGGGCCCTTAAGAATTATGCTCAACCTACTGTTCTATACATTGCCCAACAAAGCCTGGATGATAGCACATCTTTTTATAATGTGGTTTACTGAGTATTTTAAGCCCACTGCTGAGATCTTCTGCTCAGAAAAAAAAAAAAAAAAAGAGTCCTTTCAAAATATTGCTGCTCACTGACAATGCAACTGGTCACCCAAGAGCTCTGGTGGCAATATACAATGACTTTAATGTTTTCGTGCCTGCTAACAACATCCATTCTACAGCCCACAGACCAAGGAGCAATTCTGACTTTTAAGTCTTATTTTTTTAAAAATACATTTCACAGGGCGCCTGGGTGGCTCAGTCGGTTAAGCGTCCGACGTTGGCTCAGGTCATGATCTCGCGGTCCGTGAGTTTGAGCCCTGCGTCGGGCTCTGTGCTGACAGCTCAGAGCCTGGAGCCTGTTTCAGAATCTGTGTCTCCCACTCTCTCACCCTCCTCTGTTCATGCTCTGTCTCTGTCTCAAAAATAAATAAACGTTAAAAAAAAAAATTTTTTTTTTTTTTTTTTTAAATACATTTCACAAAGCCAGAGCTGCCCTAGACAGTGATTCTTCTGATGGATCTGGGCAAAGTAAAATGAAAAACTTCCAGAAAGGATTTCACCATTCTAGGTGCCACTAAGAACATCTGTGCTTCAAAGGAAGAGGTCTATCAACATTAACAGGAGTTTGAAGAAGTTGACTCCAACCCAACCCTCATGGATGACTTTGAGTTGAGGGGCTCAAGACATCAGTGGAGGAAGTAAATGCAGATGTGGTGGAAAGAGCAAATGAACTAGAATTACAAGTGAAGCCTGAAGTTGTGATTGAATTGCTGCAGTCTCATGACCAAACTTTAACAAATGAGAAGCTGCTTCTATGGATATTCAAAGAAATTAGTTTCTTGAGATGGGATCTACTACTAGTGAAGATGCTGTGAAAATTGTTGAATTGACAACAAAGAACTTAGCATATTACATAAATGAAGCTGATAAAGCATCAGCAGGGTTTGTAAGGATTGGCTCCAATTTTGAAATAAGTTCTACTGTGGGTAAAATGCTATCAAATAGCATCGCATACGACAGAGAAATCATTTGTGAAGAGTCAAAAAAATTGCCACAGCCTCCCCAACCTTCAGCAAGCCCCTCATCAGTTAGTAGTCATCAACAGCAAGAAAAGATCTTACACAAACAAAAAGATTACAATTCACCGAAAGCTCAGTGATGGTTAGCACTTTTTTTTTTCATTTTTTTAAGTTTATTTATTTATTTTGGGGCACCTGGGTGGCTCAGTCAGTTAAGCATCTGATTTTGGCTCAGGTCATGATCTCGCAGTGTGTGAATTCAAGCCCTGTGTCAGGCTCTCTGCTGACAGCTCAGAGCCTGGAGCCTGCTTCAGAATCTGTGTCTCCCCCTCTCTCTGTCCCTCCCCTACTCATGCTCGCTCTCTCAATAATAAATAAATGTTAAAAAAAATTTCTTTTTAAGTTTATTTATTTTAAGAGAAAGCAAGCACAAGTGGGGCGGGGGGGGGGGGGGGGCTGGGCAGGCAGCGAGGGAGAGAAAGAATTCCAAGCAGGCTCCGTGCCATCAGCACAAAGCCCAGGGTGAGGCTCAAACCCGTGAAACGTGAGATCATGACCTGAGCTGAAATGAGGAGTCAGGCGCTTAACCGACTGACACCCACAGGCATCCTCCACTTTTTTTTTTATCAATAAAGTGTTTTTTCATTAAGGTGTGTAAATTTTTTTAGACATAATGCTCTTGGCACACTTTATATACTTTATACAGTGTATAGTGTAAATGTTAACTTTTATATGTACTGAGAAACCAAAAAATTAATCTGATACCTTTTATTGCAATATCTACTTTACTCCAGTGGTCTGATACCAAACTTGCAGTATCTCAGAGGTACAACTGTACTTTCTTATTCTCTGGCACAACATTCCAGGATCATCTCACACCTTCCAATCCAGTAATCAACCACTTCTCCACAAAGCCTTGGTTCCATTTATTACAGAATGGTGTTTAGAAACCAAAATCTGGGCACGATGTGTGTTCACCACTTCTAGGTGGACAAGGATTATGAAATATATGTATGTATGTGAACCCACACATACACACACACATCTATATTTCTGTCTAAATTAAATACACTGAGTTCAGGGGCGCCTGGGTGGCGCAGTCGGTTAAGCGTCCGACTTCAGCCAGGTCACTATCTCGCGGTCCGTGAGTTCGAGCCCCGCGTCGGGCTCTGGGCTGATGGCTCAGAGCCTGGAGCCTGTTTCCGATTCTGTGTCTCCCTCTCTCTCTGCCCCTCCCCCGTTCATGCTCTGTCTCTCTCTGTCCCAAAAATAAATAAATGCTGAAAAAAAAAAATTAAAAAAAAAAAAAAAAATAAATACACTGAGTTCATACCAATACCTCTGATCCCAATTCAACACTCCAGGATTCATTTTAGTTTTAGCCTTTCTCTTTCTCCAACAAGGAGAAAACCTGCATTTGATTATCTATATTTGTTCATCTGTTTACTCAAAAAAAAAAAAAATACATATACATTCTTTCCATTAAAGACCTAATCAGGGGAGCCGGGTTGCTCAGTCGGTTAAGCGTCCAACTCTTGATTTCAGCTCAGGTCAGATCTCACGGTTCGTGGGTTCAAGCCCCATGTCAGGTTCTGCACTGATAGCATGGAGCCTGCTTGGGATTCTCTCTCCTCTCTCTGCCCCTCCCCTGCTCTCTCTCTCTCAAAATAAATAAACAATTAAAAAAATTAAAAAGTCGTCTCAGAACTGCTAGCCCATATCCCTGTGAGAAACACATTAACTAGATTAAAATTTTGATGTACTGTTTTTCTTGCCATTGGCTTATACTGTCCAGTCAAGACAGTGTTTTCCAAAGTTATTTAGGGTCCTTATTTCCTTCCCCATCCCCTTTCAGAGTGATAATGTTATTAACTTGCAATACAACTATGTTCTTTTGTTTTAAGATTTTATTTTTAAGTAATCTCTACACCCAATGTGGGGCTCGAACTTATAACCCTGAGATAGAGAACTGCATGCTCCACCAACTAAGCCAGGCCCCCATTTGTTTTTCTTTTTATGCCCTTTTATGGGTTCTCCGACACTGGTTATTTATTTTTTTTAGCAGATGAAGGGTAGAGTACTAATTCTAAAAGTCTAGCTGTCAAGTATAAATATCAGGGAAAGATGAGTCATAGTTTTATGTATGGGAGGGGAGGTTTCCTTTTCTTGTAAAAGTAGAAGAGACTTTAACATATTTACATAAAAAGAAGCAACAAGGAAGAAGTTGGCAAAAGGTCCCTTGTGTAAGGAAAACATGCAGGGCGTTTTATACAATAGTGGTTCTCAAGCTTTATGATGCATTAGAATCACCTGGAAGATTTTTAAGCACAGTTGGCTGGTCTCCACCCCTACCATTTCTGATTCACCAGTTGGGGGATGTGGAGGCTTGAAAATAGAATGCTGGGCACCTGGGCGGCTCAAGAGGTGGAGCGTCTGACTTTTGGTTTCAGCTCAGGTCAAGATCTCTCGGTTTGTGGGATCAAGCCCCACGTTGGGCTCTGTGCTGACGGAGCAGAGCCTGCTTAGCATTCTCTCTCTGTCTCTCTGTCTCTGTCTCTCTCTCTTTCTCTCTCTCCCTTCCCCTCCCTCCCTCTGCCACTCCCTCACTCCTTCTCTCTCAAAATAAATAACCATTAAAAAAAAAAAGTGAATGCTGCCTGTCGAAATACCATAATTTCAGAATAAGTAGGTTAGAGTGAAATCAGAGTAGTTCCAAGACAGAAACATACACACATTGTTTTAATCAAGCACAAAGTTAGAAAAAAAACATTAAAATATACTGAATACTATCTATCTCCAGACCATACTTGACATTTATTCAAGGTTTTTCACCTTGTCTTTTATTTCCCATGATCACCTTACTTTCTACCACAAGCACTTACTACCTTTATAACACTTAAAAAAACAAACTTTAAGTGTGCTTAATGTATCATAGCTTTGAGGGGCACCTGGGTGGCTCAGTAGGTTAAGCGTCTGACTTCAGCTCAGGTCATGATCTCACAGTTCGTGAGTTCTAGCCCCATGTCAGGCTCTGTACTGACAACTCAGAGCCTGGAGCCTGCTTCAAATTCTGTGTCTCCCTCTCTCTCTGCCCCTCCCCTGCTCGCACTCTCTCTCTCAAAAAATAAACATTAAAAAAGAAAAAATTTTTTAAATATATCATAGCTTTGTTTATAACATTTCCTAATTACTATGATTTTCAACAACTCTTAAAAGTAACATTTATCTCATTATATTTCACAATTAAATATTTCCGGTATAAGAAAAGCTGTTAATTTTTATTTATACATCTTAGATCAACCAGTCTCCCGAACATCCTTATTTAACCTAAAATATTTTAAGTTGACCATCACAGTTGTCTATCGTATACTGAGATTTTAAATGCCCATACCCCTTTTTAATCATGTATCCCACTTCTATAAATCTTTAAGCAAATTATCAGAAGCCCAAAACAAGAAAAACTAAAACTAAGAGCAGTTAATATATAGCCATCTCTAGAAAAAAACGATCCAGGAAATCATAATACATTCTTACAAATTATATGAAGCACTTAAGTCCCTTATGTACGTTCACAGTGAATGCAATCAAAGTGTCCATAACCAGCTAAAAAAATAAAGGAAACGTAAGAATAACAAAGAACTATGCTAGTTTATAGTCAAAATGGAAAATTTTGTTACTTTTCTGTATTTTCCAACTTGTACAATTTGTTTATAATAGGCAGTAGGGAATTTTATCAATAACACACACAACAAAAACTGGGTATGTTCACATATATATTATGGTGATGTTCTTTTACCTCAGTTGTATTTGCTTCCGTTTTTGCAACTCTTGGTTTCTGAGTTCTTCCAATCGTCTGAGTTCTTCTTGACGCCTCATTAGATCTATAAAATAAACCACACATTAATATTTCTACCTTCTCTTTCTGTATTTTTAAATCAATAAACATATTATTACTGACAATATATTTAGTAACTTATTCATATTCATGCACCTAGCTTCTCTTTTGTCTATTATACCATCTTATAATGAAAGCTGTATAATCAAATTACTATCTTTTCTGGACCTGTTTGTTTCTTCATAGGTATGAAAATAATAAAATTCATCCTTATGTTAATAAATTAAAATGGGTAGTAATTGTTTTAACATAAGGCCTAGAACATACTAAAAATGGAATAAATGGCAGACATATTTTCATGTACACTCGTAAACACATTAAAATTTTTTTTCAGCAGTGAATATAAAGCACAAAAAGATGCTTTGGGAGACATGAACAGAGGGCACATAAGACCAGAACACACAAACAGAATAAAGAGATAAGATGCTGTTTAAAACCAAAAGAATATCCCTCCCAAAATACAATTAGTGTAAGATTCCTCCTATGCAAAGTCAATTTCTTATAAAAACAAGCAATGAGAGAATTCTTTCTTATAAGGGGAATAAAGGCTGAATTCTGATATTAACAAGATCATTTTAATTTTAAACAAGATGAGCATTCCTGCTGTCATGAATCTTTGCTATATCAAGAACAGGGGTTCCAGAGCAGTACAAGATGAGAAAAAGTACATTTGTTTTGCCCAAGTGCTAAAGAATCTTTGTAATATCTTACCAAATAATTATGTGTGCATACACACATGGATCAAAAAATATTAAAATACTCTGCATAGCACAATTACTGGTTGCTTTTATTTCCCTTTTCCCTTATCATGTTATCTGAAATTTCTAATGTGAACATAAATTATCTTGATTAAATGTTCCTTAACAAATCACTATTATTAAGAACATAACAGGGGTGCCTGGGTGGCTACATCAGTTATGTGTCCGACTCGGTTTCAGCTCAGGTCATGATCTCACGGTTTATGAGTGCCAGCCCCACATCAGGCTTTGTGCTGACTGTGCAGAGCTTGCACGGGATTCTCTCTCCCTCTCTCCCTGCCCCTCCTGCATGTGTCTCTCTCAAAATAAATATGTAAACTTAAAAAGAAGAGAACATACCAAAATACTAACGGTCACAGTTAACATTCTATGAGTCAGTTACCCTAATATCATAACCATGACAAAGTAGGCATCATTAACCTTAAGATAATTATCTTTCCCATTTTTACAAACTAAAAACAGATCGAATTATGTATTAATTATGTCAATGAAAAAAGATTTGGACAGACGGGCCTGGCTGGCTCAGTCAGAAGATCATGCAACTCTTGATCTCAGGGTCATAAGTTCGAACCCCACGTGGGGTACACTGATTAAAGAAAACTTAAAAAAAAAAAAAAAACATTCAGACTGATTATAAATGTACTGTAGCGACACAGATAGTAGGGACCGGGTGATTCTGTCAACATGCCAGTTGACAGAACACTTAGCTATCTTAAAAAGTCACCAAACACTACTACAATGATTTTGAACATTCAGACCATTAGTTGTCATCCTTAACTGCTCATCAGAACTACTTAAGTACCTTTTAACCACAAAATCTCTTGGGAAGTAGATATCAGTATTTTTTATTTTTTGAAGCTCCCTAGTTGACTCCACTGTACAACCACTGAGAACCATACGACTATCATACAATTACTTTAGCTGGAGAAAGCTAGTAGACACCAAAAATATATATCTACCTCAATAAGCCAAAATGTGCACAGTGTCCTATTATCACTGATTATCCAAAAAAGTCTATTCAGTATATCCTATAATAATTTTAACATGAGTTTGTAGGCTAGCTTCTCTTAAATCATGGACAAATTACCACATATAATAAATGTAAAAATATGCATTTTCTTCCACGAAAAGGACTAAGACATTTGTTTTCCAACTAGATTTTCTCCTTTTAAGCTATGCCTGTTGAGAAAACTGCTTTACCCTCTCAGACAGTATTTCCTCATCTGCAACATTGGTAAAATAATTAGCTCAAAGAACCCAACACTAAAGTTCCTGAAATTTCACCAAAGCTTATATATTAAACACTGCCAGGGTAATATCCTTCTGGGGAAAAAAATTACAAAAAAATAGAGAGAGAGCTAGTGTTTTTTCCTTTGATCCAGTAAATCACAGTAACAGGTATTTTCTTAAAAAAATATCCTGGGGCACATGGATGCCCAACTCTAGTAAGTGTCCAACTCTTTATTCTGGCTCAGGTCATGATATCACAATCATGAGATTGAGCCCTACATCAGGCTCCATGCTGACAGCTTGGAGCTGCTTGAGATTCTCTCTCTCTCTTCCTCTCTGTCACTCCCCTGTTCATGCTTCTCTATTAAAATAAATCAACATTAAAAAAAATAGGAATCCAAAGGCATCCATACACATAAAGACATCACATGTAACACTACGCTTTTTTAATGTTTCTATTCATTTTTGAGAGAGAGAGCGAGCGAGAAAGAGAGAGAGCACACGCGCGGGGTAGAAGGAGAGGGAGACAGAGGATCTGAAGTGGACTCTGCACTGACAGCAAAGAGCCAGATGTAGGGCCCAAACTCATGAGCCATGAGATCATGACCTAAACTGAAGAAGGAGGCTTAACCGACTGAGCCACCCAGGCGCCCCTGGAGCACTACTGATTTCTAGACCAAATAACATTTGAAAATCCTTGCCTAATTTAATGATAAATAACATAAAATTACATCTATAATTTTAATATATCAAATACATGGGAATATAAGGAACTAAAGGAGAATACAGACAAATTTAAAATTTGATTTACTAGACTGTAGAAGTGTTTCTCAACTTAATATCCTTCATGAAAACTGAATGTATACTCTCTGATCTAACAAGTCTATTTTCTAGAAATATAAGCATTGAATCTACAGATTGTAAGGGCATATTTAGCCCCAAGGAAAAGCTGAAACATTGTATTGCACAACAAGATGCATCTTGAATACAAGAAAGACCAGACAGAAAGCAGTAATAAGGTATAGTAAAATGTTAGTAACAGAATCTAAGTAGCGAACACCTTAAAATTCCTTCAACTCTATGTTCAAATTTTCTCGCCAAAAAAAAAAAAAAAAAAAAAAAAATGGGGGGTGGGGGGGAACATATCCTAAATAAGCTACTGAACTTTACTTAAGAAGAAAGAATCAAGATGGAGTCACTTACGACAAGATGGGAAAAAACTCAGGCTTACCTCAGACTTCCCCACAGAAACATTCAGTGCTAGAAGACAATGAAACATACTATCAAGTACTTAAGAAAGGAAGACAGAAAAAGATCCATGAATTTGAAGCACCAGTTTAAAATGTTAAGGATGACAGATAGTATTTTAGAACATGCAAGAACTCAAGGAATGTTGTTTCTATGAACCCTTCTTAAATCATGAGGATAAACATCAAATGATGAAAAGACAAGTCATGAGTACTCTATTTAATAGGGTTAAGATTAAAACACATGAACATTATCAAATTAAAGAACATTAACTTGAAATGAAAACACAGTATTGAAGAGATATGTGCACTTTGATGTGCACTGCAGCATTATGTACAAAAGCAAATATACGGAAACAACCTAAGTTATCTATCAATGAAAGAATGGATAAAGATGTGGTGTACACACACAATATACATCTATCTACACACCCTCATACACACAATATACATACACACACACAATGGAATATTATTTCAGCCACAAGAAAATGAAACCCTACATTTCCAAGAACACAGATGGACCTTGAGGGCATTAAGCTTGGTAAAGTATGTCAAATAAAGACAAATACTGCATGGTAGAACTTACATGTGGAATCTAAAAAAAAAAAAAAAAAAAAAATCAAACTCTTAGAAACAAACATTAGAAAAGTGGCTTTCAAGGGGCTGGAAAGTAGAGTAACCAGGGAGAGTCTGGTAAAAGGATAAAAACGTTCTGCCCTTAAGAATAGTAAAGCCTGAGGATTTAATGTGTAACATAGTGGCTATGTTTTAAATAATTACTGTGTAACTGAAAACTACTAAGAGAGTAAAACTTGAATGTTCTAAAACACCAGAAAAGTAAACAAAATCAGCCTTTATACTGAAAAAGAAAAAATTAAGTTAAATAAATCCAAACAAATCAGATGCAAAATAAATAAAAGTTGAGAGGAAAAGAGAATGAAAGAGGAATAAAATATGCCTATTCCCTTGGTTTTCTTTCCTTCAGTTATCAGGAATCAAAAGATATTTATAAAGGCAATATACTTCTACTACTTGATTTACCAGTTTGATAGCACATATAAAGAATGAAAATACAATCATAAAAACCCAGTGGTGGAAGAGGAGAGAGTAATAACAAAATGCACGCAGAGTTCAATTTCATCTGTTCAAAGTTTATAACTCTAGGAACAAAGATAACACAAAAATAACCATGAAGAAAATTCAGAAACTGCTCCTATGCTGATGATCATTAACAAATGGAGAAGAAAAAAAAAAACCTGTAGTAAGCATAATGGGATTTGGATCTAGAAAACATTAAAAAACACCAGTAAAGTGCCAAAGTACAACTATTAAAACGTATCAGTGTATCCAAGAAGAATTAAGATTCACAAAACTGGGGCACTTCCGTGGCTCAGTTGGTTAAGCATCCAACTTTGGCTCAGGTCATGATCTCATGTCTCTTGAGTTTGAGCCCCGTGTTGGGCTCTGTGCTGACAGCTCAGAGCCTGGAGCCTGCTTTGGATTCTGTGTCTCCCTCTCTCTCTGCCCCTCCCCCACTTGCACACAACCTCTCTCTCTCTCTCTCAAAAACAAATGAACATTAAAAAAAAAGTCACAAAACTTTGCTAAGGTATATATACATAAACATTCACTGAGGCACTGCTTTTACCAACAACCTGGAAAGAGAACTACAGATAAATCAACAGAGGATGAGCTAAACTAATTATACCCACTTAACAGAATATGATGCAGCCATTTAAAAACTGAGACGGGGATGCCTGGGTGGCTCAGATGGTTAAGGATCCGACTCCGTATTTTGACTCAGGTCATGAGCTCATGGTTCAGGAGATCAAGCCCCACATCGGGCTCTGCACTGACAGCTCTGAGCCTGCGTGGGATTCTCTCTCCCTCTCTCTCTGCCCCTCCCCCACTCATACACAAGCATGCTTTCTCTCAAAATAAATAAACTGAAAAATAATTTTTCTAATAAATTAAAAACAAAAAACCAAGATCTGGAAGTATGTACTACTGTAGAAAGTAAAATAACAAGGTACAGAGAAAGATAAATAGAAGACTCTTTGGTTATAAATAAATACACATACATATCTACTGACATATTCAAGTTTTCTTTTCATTAAGGGATATACAAAAGAAACTTAAAATATAGAAGAAACCTGTGATTCCTACAAGAAAGCAGAAGCGGAGACAGGGGAGGAGACACATTTTCTGTACTAACTGGGTTTTCTATTTCCATGAAAGGTCAACCAGAGAGCCCTGTTTCGGTTTCTGCACAGTCACAGAACACAGATTACCTAAAATCTCTCCAACACCCCAATACACCCTTGGAAACGCTGTATGAAATATAAAATTATAGAATAAAAGAAAACTATGAATTAAAAACAGTTTTGACTAACAATGAAACAAACTAACACTGAAACAAATTACCGGCAGATATCTGCTGAAATAAATGTAAGACGTACTTCAGCAAAAGTAAAACCAGGAGTAATATAAACTAATCAATGTGCTTTTCTAATATTATAAACCAAAAATATTGTTAACAGGGGTTATAAAGAAACATACAAAAAACAACGAAAAAGCAAAAGCTCAGGGGAAATAACTGCAAAATTACTGTGCTTCAGAACTCAAACTGGAGGTGCCAGGGTGGCTCAGTTGGTTAAGCGTCCAACTGCAGCTCAGGTCATAATTTCACAGTCGAGTTTGAGCCCAGAGTTGGGCTCTGTGCTGACAGCTGAGCCTGAAGCCTGCTTTCAGATTCTGTGTCTCCTCCCCCTCTCTCTGCCCCTCCTCTGCTCAAGTTCTGTCTCCCTCTCTCTCTAAAAAATAAACAAATAAATAAATAAATACATACATACATACATACAATGTCCTTAGAGATGAGGCAAATCTTCTAAAAGCTCAGAAGAGCTTTATGAGGCCTAAAGAAATATTGCTCTTTGTCAACACTATATCCTCAAATACCTCAGTGTCTTCTTCAACTGACATTATGTGCTGAAGAAATGGCTGTTATAATACCATTTATCAGCAGCAGCAACAAATAGCTTATAGTAGTATAAATGCTTCCATATTTAATCAGTTATGTGCGAAGATTATGGCATGACTGTAGACAGTGGCAAAGTGCCCAGCAGGCTCTGAGCAGAAAACAATTCATATTAGAGAGAAAGAAGTACTAGAGCAATCATGGAGCCCAAGAAACTAAATTTTTTAAAACCCCCAGTTGATTCTCATGTGTAACCAAATTTTAAAACCATAAAACCACCAGACTATAGATAAAACTGAAGGCCTCTCTTCCAGCTCTAAGCAGCAAATGATTCTGAAACCTCATCACATAAAACAATTTCAAATTTTCTGCTACATAAGAGACTTAATCTTTAAACATAGTACATGATAATAAATGGGTTCAATTTTCTGAAGAGTAAACTTACAGAACTGCTAAGTTTAGAATCCAAATGAAACCAGAAACGTCTGACTAGTTTCTATAGTTGTTGAGCTGGATTGTTTTTTAATGTATTTAATTAGCATCAGCACAGTTAGTGACTTCATACATGTTCAATAAACTTTTACTGAACAGAAAAAACAAACACTGGACTTTTAGTAATCGAAACTCTACCAAAAGGATATAAAAAGATGAATGATGATGACATTTTCACCTTTTAAAGAAATACCAGCTCTAGTATAAAAATACTTTAGAGGAGGGGCGCCTGGGTGGCGCAGTCGGTTAAGCGTCCGGCTTCAGCCAGGTCACGATCTCACGGTCCGTGAGTTCGAGCCCCGCGTCGGGCTCTGGACTGATGGCTCAGAGCCTGGAGCCTGTTTCCGATTCTGTGTCTCCCTCTCTCTCTGCCCCTCCCCCGTTCATGCTCTGTCTCTCTCTGTCCCAAAAATAAATAAACGTTAAAAAAAAAAAAAAAAAATACTTTAGAGGAGACAAAGATTAAATAACAGTCCAATAAGAAGGCAGAAATCTAGGTAGATATCTATAGTGCCTTGATCTCTGGAGGTAGTCGAAGAAGGTAGATAAATGTTTACTAAATGCTTACTTTAAAAAACAAAAACAAAAAAATTAACACAATAGAAAGCAATCAGAGGTTTATTTTTAACAAATACAAAACTATGGGGCACACTGGTGTCTCAGTGTCCAATTTCAGCTCAGATCCTGATCTCACCGTTTGTGAGTTCAAGCTCTCTGCTGTCAGCACAGAGCCTACTTCTGGGATCCTAGGGATCCTCTGTCTCCCTCTCTCTCTGCCTCTCCCCCACACTCGCGTGTGCACGCACACGCTCTCTCTCTCAAAAATAAACATTAAAAAAAAAATACAAAATTATTACAGATAGTTGAAAAAATGAGTGACAGAATTACCAGAAGAAATTATTTGGAGAATTAAAGAAGGGGAAAGATAAACAGTAAAGATAGGCATAAAAAGAAACCTAGCAAGCGGAGAGGAAAGAAGTGGGCTTCTACATATATTCAAGCAGCTTGTCTTATGGTTATTTGACCAGTAACTATGAGAATAAATTATCACCCATTATGATTGTTCTTAAAAATTCAGTCAGCTCGGGGCGCCTGGGTGGCGCAGTCGGTTAAGCGTCCGACTTCAGCCAGGTCACGATCTCGCGGTCCGTGAGTTCGAGCCCCGCGTCGGGCTCTGGGCTGATGGCTCAGAGCCTGGAGCCTGTTTCCGATTCTGTGTCTCCCTCTCTCTCTGCCCCTCCCCCGTTCATGCTCTGTCTCTCTCTGTCCCAAAAATAAATAAACGTTGAAAAAAAAAAATTTAAAAAAAAAAAAAAAAATTCAGTCAGCTCTAGGGGCACCTGGATGGCTCACCCCAGCTCTTTATCTCGGCTCAGGTCATGATCTCACGGTTTGTGAGATCGAGCTCCAAGTTGGGCTCTGCGCTAACAGAACAGAGCCTGCTTGGGATTCTCTTTCCTGTGTCTCTGCCTCTACCGCGCTCATGATTTCTCACTCTCAAAATAAATTTAAAAATAAAAGTACAAGTTTTTGTTCATAGGGGAGCATCATTGGCTCAGTTGGTTAAGCATCCAACGACTCTGGATTTTGGCTCAGGTCACAATCTCACAGTTCATGGGATTGAGCCCTACAGCAGGCTCTGCACTAACAGCATGGAGCTTGCGTGGGATTCTCTCTTTCTGCCCCTCCACTGCTCATGCACATGTGTGAATGCTCTCCCTTTCTCTCTCAAAATAAATACACTTTTTTTTTTTTTTACATTTATTTTTGAGAGACAGAGTGAGACAGAGCACAAGTGGGGGAGGGGCAGAGAGAGAAAGAGACACAGAATCTGAAGCAGAATCCAGGCTCTGAGCAAGCATTCAGCACAGAGCCCAAAGCAGGGCTCGAACCCATGAATCATGAGATCATGACCTGAGCCGCAGTCGGTCACTTAACCGACTAAGCCACCCAGGCGCCCCAATAAACTTTTTTTTTTTTTAATTTTTATTGGTACTCCACTTAGTTAACATACAGTGCTATATTAGTGTCAGGTGTACAACATTTGATATGTGACTTCTGCCAAATCCACATACCAAGAATTACCCACTGTGCTTCTCTTTTTGCCAGCAGAGTCATCTACCTTCTACTGGCAAAATTTAACCACTTTAATAACATCCAAGAATACTACTTATGTAGGCAAAACTTATTTTAGTAAGTTCTGTGGTTTTAATTTTTTTTTTTTAACGTTTGTTTATTTTTGAGACAGAGAGAGGCAGAGCATGAACAGGGGAGGGGCAGAGAGACAGGGAGACACAGAATCTGAAACAGGCTCCAGGCTCCGAGCTGTCAGCACAGAGCCCGACACGGGGCTCAAACTCATGGACCGTGAGATCATGACCTGAGCCGAAGTGAGACGCTTAACCAACCGATCCACCCAGGCGCGCGTTTTGTTTTTTTTTTTTTAAGGAAGTTCTCTTGGAAAAGGGAGATTTTTGTTTCCAATACAGTGAGTTCCAACTACCTTCTAACTCATAAACAGCAACTTAAATAGTATGTGCCTTAAGAAAAAAAAAATCATACTATATCTATATGAAAACCCATTTTTACCTTGCCTCATTAGCATTAATTGGTGTTCATGCCTAGCTGCTTCCATTTCTGCTTCCAGTTTCTCTTTGGCTTCTCTGATGTTTCTATCAACCTGTTCACGCTGCTGCTTTTCCATTTCGTCAAGAGCCTTCCATCGAGATGCATACTCAAATTCAAATGTCCCAGGTTGAGCAAAACGTGGTGGCTGTTCTCTTTCCCTAAGAGTTTACATTTGAAAACATACAGAAATCTATGTTTAAAAGGCAAAAAAAACAACAAATAAGAACAACAAGAACTACCATTTAGCAAGCAGTTACAATGTTCACGGCACTGTACTGGGCAAGTACTCTACATGAATTACCTCATGACAATATGGTAATTCATGTTTTAACAAGCCTGAGTTTAAGAAACTGCCCAAGGATGCCCAACTAGTAAGCATAGAACCAAGATTCAAAACTAAGCAATCTGCTACTACCTACAAGCTGCACTCCCCTAATTATCACCTTCAATAAGGCTTTCTGGTTTTCCCTCAACAATTTTATATAAGGCAACATGCAACACAGGAATCAAATATGCCCTAAATAAATTGTCTAGAATCAAAGTTGTTCTCTAAAAGTAACTTTTAGGGGCGCCTGGGTGGCTCAGTCAGTTGAGCGTCTGACTTCAGCTCAGATCATGGTCTCACAGTTTATGAGTTCGAGCCCCACATCAGGCTCTGTGCTGACAGCTCAGAGCCTGGAGCCTGCTTCAGATTCTGTACCTCTCTCTTTTCCCCCCTTTCCCCGCTCATGCTCTGCCTGTCTTTCAAAAATAAGTAAATGTTAAAAAAAAATTTTTTTTAAGTAACTTTTAGGCATAGTAATAAAAGCGAACAGTTTATTGAGTGTTATGTGCTAGATTAATTGGCTACACCAAAAAATAAAGGCCTAAACTTATTACAATTGTAGTTATTTAATACTCGTTTTTCCTTGTTAGACTATGAACTCAATGAGGATGTGAAATAATGTCTGTTAAATGCTATACCTCAAATACCTAGCACGTTATCTGGCACACTGTATATATTTAGTACTTATTTCTTGACTGAATGCATAAAAGATGAGCAAATGACCAAAATAATTTTAAAAAAAAAGAATGACCTATGAATGTACCTGAAATTCAAAGAATTTTTTCAATTATTCTTGCCTATAATAGCTTCTATTAAAAAACATTGGTAAGGTGCCTGGGTTGCATAGTCAATGGAGTGTCCAACTCTTGATTTTGGCTCAGGTCACAATCTCATGGTTCTGCACTGTTAGTGCACAGCCTGCTTGGGATTCTCTCTCTCTCCATTCTCCCCTGTTCATGTGCACTCTCTCAAAATAGATAAACTTTTGAAAATAAATAAATAAAATTTAAAACACTGGTAAGAACATAATCCGTACCTCACCAATAAAAGTATAGATGTCTCAACAACAAAAAATATACATTTCCTGCAATCCTAAATTTTAACTTTCATTTTAGGGTGGGGAGGGAAAGATGGGTAGGTAAAACAAATTTGGGAGATAAAGGGGGAGGTCGTCAGAGGTAAAGATGTAGTCACAAGAAACAGCTTCAAATATTTTTAGAGGCACATAAAAAAAAACAAAGTTAACTATGATCTAGGTATTCTATACCTAAAAAATACTTTTTCTTTTTTAAACATGGACTGGGAAAGGGGAAAATTGGGGGAATCAACCATGCACTAATTTTTCTGAAAGAATTATTTATTATTCAGTAGTTCCTAGGTCACATTTGGACTATAATTGTAAATATTAAAAAATCTTAATTTTCTCCAGGGAAACACTATTGAAACAATATGGATTTGGGGAGTTAAACTAAATTTGAATCATGGCTCTTATGCTGTGAACATTCCCTTCTAAGTACAACTCTTTAGTAGTAAAACTGGAAATATAATGAGACCTTGTAAGGTTTTCTGGGTTAATTAAACCATTATATAAGCAAATTTTCCTATATGCATATAAACTCCACTTTTTGTAACACCCTTACAATTCCAGTTCTCTAAACCCTGAATCCAGAAAGTATGCTCTAGTTCAAATTTGTAATGGTAAACTATAACCAGAAAAAAAAGTCAAGCATCTAGGAAATCAGTCTTTGGAAAAAAAACATATGAGAAATCAAATGGGTTCTGAATTATAACTGATCCTTCTCTCCTAAAATACGTTCTTCCCTTGCTTCAAGGACACACTGCTGGCTGATCCCCCTACACCAATGACTGTTCCCACTCCTGTCTTTGCTAATTCCTTCTGATATTCCAAACCTCTATATATTGGAGTATTCCAGGGCTCAATCCTTTGACACAGTTTTCTATCACACGTGGTAACTGCAGCCCAGAGAGCTCATCTAAATTCCAGATGCAAATCCAACTACTAACTTGACATCTCCACTTGGGTGTTCAAAACCATTTCAAACTTAACATGTCCAAAACAAAGTTCCTGAACTTCCTCCCCCCAAACTGCTCCTCCTACAGGATTCTACAGATCAATCATTAGCAATTTCCTTATTTCCAGTTACTTCGGCCAAAAACCATATAATCATGCTTTTTAACTCTTTTTCTCCTACATCCATCAGCAAATTCCAAAGTCTATTTTCAAACTATATCTATCCAGAATCTGACCACTTTTCACCATCACCACTGTGAGCTCCTAACTCATTTATCTGCCCAATTCCCACCCTTGGCAATCTATTCTTAAATCAATCAGTAGCCAAAAAGCTTCTGTTAAATTTAGGTTTAAGCCACTACTCTGCTCATTCCTTTCTCATACAATACAAAAAGCCCAATCATCAGCTCAGTACCCAGCAAGACACAATAATCTGCACTCCTCCCAAGGTTTTATCTCTACCTCATCTCTCCATCCTTACTCACTATGCTCCAACTAAACGGGCCTCTCTACTGTTCCTAGAATCTCTCCAGAGTCTTCCTTCTTGGACTTTATAGTTACTATTTCCTGTGCTGAGATCACTATTCTCTATTGCATCCACGTCTGATACCTACATAGCTAGCTTCCTCCCCACCCCTTCAAGCTGTTAATCAAACGTCACCCTCTCAGGTAGGCTCCCCAACCACCTATACAAAGAGCCACACCACTCTGCTCACAGCATCCACTTTCCCCTGTCTTTCTGCCGTATTTGTTCTACTAACTTTACTGTTTACCTTCCTTACCACCCCAACACAGCCTGAATTTCTGGCCTATTTTGTTCACTGAAACATCTCCCGTACCAGGCATGTAATAAGCACTCATATTTCTCATTTAAATCAACCATAAAGAAAAACATTCAACTGCCCTATAATCAAAGAACACTAATTAAAGTAACATGAATAAAATACCATTTTGAACATCAGCTGTCAAATCCTAAAATCATAACATCCATTTTTTGTCATGATAAAGAAAAACACCTTTATACATACCAAAGAGTATAAATTGGTATGTTATTTCTGGAAAACCATTTGCCAGTATTAATCAATTTTAAATATGCATACCCTTTGATCTAAGCTTTTAGACCATACATATACCTATACATCGTATGTAAACCTTTAATACGGGTTTTGTAATTTTTGATTCCTTATTTCTTGTGTGACTCCACCACAAGAAATGTCAGCACCAGGAGGGCAGACACAGTTCAGAGTTGCACTGACCGCACCTAGCACCTCGAATAGTGCCTAGCACAAAAGCACTCCATTATTTGCTGAATTCATGCATGCTCGTGTTTTATCTACCATAACGAACAAGTGATTGGTTAAAAGTAATAAAATATATTCATAAAGGCAACTTATGTAAAAGTATTTCTAACATATCGAGCAAAAAGCAACTAGTACAAGAATAATACACATTTTGAAAACTGGCTATTTTTCTTTTTTACCACTAGGAGTGCTTATCTTGTGCCACATTATCTAACTAGGATCTCCCCTGCTTTACCCCCACCAAAAGTCTCCCTTTAACCTGTAATGTTAACTAAAGCATACTAATTTAAAAAATATTTTCATGGTATCTAAATTATATTCTGTCTCTGTCATAATTACTGATAGTCTCCATCTAGCTACCTACTCCAGTCCCAGTTATAAAAGCAGACTTTCCTAAGTTAATGTTCTGCCCATTATATACAAGAAGAGCATTCCATGTAGACCAGGCCACTCTATTAACCAGATTATATGACTGAACAGAAAATCTTATAATCCAACAATACTTGATAATAAATGTCATGTAACATCCTTGAAAGCACATATCTAAAAATATCTTTATTAGTAAAATCTTACTTATGATATTGTTGAGTTTTCTGCATTAGCTTCTCTGGCAAGCCATCTTCATCATCAAACTGCTCCATAGGCTCCACAATGACTGGACGAGGGGTCCTGGATAGGTAAAAAGCATAAGAATTAATACAATGTCTAGAATTAACATCCTCCTAGAAATTCTTTATACTAATTCCAAGATACATGCGGCGCCTGGGTGGCTCAGTCAGTTGAGCGACCAACTTCAGCTCAAGTCATGATCTCACAGCTCATGAGTTTATGTCCCACGACAGCTCAGAGCCTGGAGCCTGCATCAGATTCTGTGTCTCCCTCTCTGCCCTTCCCCTGCTCATTCTCTCTCTCAAAAATCATAAACAAACATTAAAAAATAATAATTCCAAGATACATACTTGGGAAATTTCTTGAGAAAAATGTCTCAGAAGTTACCATATATACTCTATTTTTTTTTTTTTTTTTTTTTTTAATTTAAGAGAGAGAGAGAGAGAGAGAAAGACACAGAGCACAAGCAGGGGACAGGCAGAAAGAGAGAATCCAAAGCAGGCTCCAGGCTCTGCGCTATCAGCACAAAGCCCAACATGGGGCTCGAACTCACAAACCGCAAGAGCAGGACCTGAGCCAAGGTGCTCCCACCCCCCCCATATACTCTTAAAATTAGTCAATAAACATTTGCTGCACCAGATACAAATGAACATTAAAGTCAAACAAAAATGAATGCTTGTTTTTAGAGCACTGCCTATTCAAAATGACAGAGGAGTAAATCAACAACTGTGAACCTACATAACCACTGTAATTAATTTTTACACAGCACGATGGAAAAGAATGAGCACCTGATTCACATTTTATGTATGTGGAATTATCCCCATATCCCACCATCCCAAACTCCCATATCCAACCACCTTCCAGCCTCCCTGCGTCTAACCAGTCTTGTTCAGAAAACTCTTTCTAAAACCTAAAATGACATCTAAAACACACTGGCCAAGCAGCCAAGCAAAAAGAGAAGGAGAGAACCAGAAGACACAACACATTCAAGGTGGAGGTTGGGGGAAAGAGGAGACAAGAGTGGATGATCAAAGATATGACTTGTAAACCCTCCCTCTTTACTACTTTCCTAAGTAAAACAAAAGGATGGGAAAGTTCACTGAGGAAGACAAAACAGGGAAAGGAAATAGAATGGATGATATGCTGACATCAAAATTTTCCTTGCTATTAACTTTGTTTGTAAGGATATTATAGCCAAGAGCAAGATTTAAAAACTATACCACCAAAAGTACCCATGTGTGTTTGGTACAAACATTTTCTTGTAGCTTTGACTGGACTCATTTCTAAAATGATCCAACAGTATTTTTACCATTTTTTCCAAATTAGCAAATACGAGGACTGATGTGTTTTCAGTGATAACTGAATGCACTGGATTCATTTTTGTGAAAGTGGATTTGACGGCCTGTCCAAGGAATGGATTACAGATGATCAGCTGGATGAGAAGCACCTAAGGATTTATAGATCCTGTCAAACTGTTGGTGATGACATCATCATTGGCACACCTGAAATGTTATCACTGCTACCATCACAGTCCCCTACATGTCATCTCTAATAATACCTCTGGAGGGCCTGGCTGCCTAATCCAGCAGAGAAGAGGCTTTGGTTCTTCCAGCTCCTGCCTCCCAATTATCACACTCAAGATACAGCATATTCATTTGACAGGATTGAACCATCATCTGTACATGAAGATCCATATCAATCTTTCTTATGATCAGTGCCTTCTACTGATAACAGAGCACCTCCTCTGGTACTTGCAGATGTTTTGTTGATTATGTTCACCTTTTGGAACTATGTAGGCCTAACCACAAATAAAAAATCTTTGCCTAAGTCAAAAAAAAAAAAAAAAAAGAAAGAAAGAAATTTTGTTCCTATCAGTCTCTTACCATGTAAGTAACAGTAAAATCTATACTGCCTTCAGAAAAAAACAAATCACTTAACTTTTGCAGCTTTAACATAAGAACTAAGAAGTAAAGGGGCTTTCTGGATTCTAAAAGCTTCCCTTTACAAATAAAGATCCTGAGAGTAACAAAGACTTCAAATTCTTAAACTGTTACTAAAAACGATTATTAAAAAGGATTCCTGGGGAGCACCAAGCTGGCTCAGTTGGTGGAGCATGCAACTCTGGTTGCAGGTTGTGAGTTTTGAGCCTTACACTGGGTGTAGAGATTACTTAAAATCTCTATTTAAAAAAATTATTCCGGGACTAATGAAGACATTTTAGACCCGATAAGAAATAGAAGCAAGCGTGGAATACCTTGGGGTGACAATGAGATTATAGAAACCGCAGATAAATTAAGTGGGAACCCAAAAGAAAAGAGCCTTACAGGCCTCAATTTTAAAGGTGAGACCTCATATCTAACATCTAAAAGCAGAAGTGTTGGGGCGCCTGGGTGGCGCAGTCGGTTAAGCGTCCGACTTCAGCCAGGTCACGATCTCGCGGTCCGGGAGTTCGAGCCCCGCGTCGGGCTCTGGGCTGATGGCTCAGAGCCTGGAGCCTGTTTCCGATTCTGTGTCTCCCTCTCTCTCTGCCCCTCCCCCGTTCATGCTCTGTCTCACTCTGTCCCAAAAATAAATAAACGTTGAAAAAAAAAAAAAAAAATTTAAAAGCAGAAGTGTAATAAAGAATGAGTGGGGGGGCCTGGGTGGCTCAGTTAGTTAAGCGTCCAACTTCAGCTCAGGTCACGATCTCGCGGTTCGTGAGTTCGAGCCACATGTCGGGCTCTGTGCTGACCACTCAAGAGCCTGGAGGCTGCTTCAGAATCTGTGTCTCCCCTCTCTCTGCCCCTCCCCTGCTCACACTCTGTCTCTCTCTCTGTCTCTAACAAACAAATAAATGAGTAAATACAGGGGCACCTAGGTGGCTGTTTGTTAAATGTCTGACTTAATCTCAGCCCAGGTCTTGACCTCAGGGTTGTGGGTTCAAGTCCCACACTGGCCTCCACACTGGAGCTACTTTAAAAAAAAAAAAAAAAAAAAAAAAAAGAATGAGTAAATACAGCCTCATAGATCATATGCAAGCCAACAAGGTATGAGAAAGCAGCTGAGAGTTCCTGAGCCCCTGGGAGGATGTGTTACTTCTAAGAGGACCCAAAGAGGCCCAGGGACAAATGAACAAAATGCACTATATGGACCACTTATCCACTGGAAGCCACTGCAGGACCACACACACCAGAAAAATAATGCGGCCGGGTGAGAACTACATCTGAGCAAGGCCAACAAAGAAAGAAACTCACACTCCCCCTATTTCAATACCAGAAGGCCTCTACCATCCAAAAGAAAAATCAGAAAAGGAGACTCAAGAAGGAAAACGTACTAAGCAAATCATCACGCTCAGAACATGACAGAATTACTTAGAAATGACAAAATTAATTTTATGAAGTCAAGGAAATGATGAACAAAATTAGAGAATATAATGACATCTCTACTATACTCCCAAATAATGCTGAGTTTGTAACAAAAATTTTTCAATTTTCAACATACGAATATGGGCCACCAGACACAAGACATCAGAGTGAATACAGCTCTCTGAGACAGAACTTAACCAATACATACAAATGTTATATATTTATACCTACACCTAGGATTCCATTTCTAAAGAGATACATGAATAAGTGAGCAAAGATCAGTCAGTCACAACCACGTTCATCACATTACATGAAACAAAAAGACCATGTGTAGTGTTCAAAAGATGTCCTTAAGAGACACTTATTTTTGTTCGTTGGGCTGTATGTTAAAATGTGAACATTTATGGTTTCACTGTATGCACCACTGCCTGTAAAAATTCCTTTTGTCCATTATCTCACACATCTATTTCACTTTGATCTTTCTGTGTTAAAAAAAAAAAAAAAGGATTGTGTTGTTTTGTTTTTGAAAATATTTATTTTGGGGATAGAGAGCACGAGTAGGGGAGGTGCAGACAGAGAAGGGGACACAGGATCCGAAGTAGGCTTGGCGCTGACAACTAAGAGCCCACTGCAAGGGTTGAACTCAAGGATGGTGAGATCATGACCTGGGCCAAAGTCGGATGCTCAACTGACTGAGTCACCCAGGCACCCCAAAAAAGTTTTTAAAACCTAACATAAGTTCTGTTTATAGGTATAATTACTAAATTTACTCTTTTTAGTAGTGTAGAAAAATATTTCATAGGTATAAAGACTAAAAGGAAACAGATCAGTGATCAACCATTAATGCTCAATCTGGAGGTTCTTATGTGTAGAGTTTCTTCTTCTCCTCACTCTGCTCTAAACTAATCCATCACTGGTTTAGCTGTAATACTGATAATTATCCATAGTACATTTTATAGAAGTCAGTGAGTCCTGTGAAATCCTACCATTTGGAAAGGACCTCTGATTATGTTTCATGAACATCTCTTCAGATTTTCCTTTCTGCTAGATATATATAATTTTACACAGAATAATTCACCTGTCCATGCTTTCTTCAGACATCCTTTATCATTCAATATAAAATGGCACCATTTCAGATGTATGCATGCACCATAATTTTTAACCATACTTACTGGTGGACATTCAAGGTTTCTATGTTTTCTGAAATGAAACAGAATGATTAACATAATTGTGACTGGGGCACTTGAGTGGCTCAGTCAGTCAAGCACCCTACTCCTGGTTTCGACTCAGGTCATGATTTCATGGTTTTGTGAGTTCGAGGAATCGGGCTCTGCGCTGGCAGTGCTTGGAATTCTCCCTTTCCCTCTCTCTGTCCCTCCCCCACTCACCCTGTCTCTGTCTCTCTCAAAATAAAGAAACTTAGAAAAAATATATATTTGTGACTGATCTTTCCTCACTTGTTCAGGTATCTCTTTAGAAGCAGAATGGTGAGAACAAGGTGACGTGATGACTTAAAAGATGATGCAACCTTTTGTGTATGCAATTAAAAAAAGGATTATGTAAGGACAATTTGTTTCACTACTAAATTCTTACACACATACAGCATTTTTGCAGGGTTTTGTCAATTTTAGTCTTTAATATAGCTGAGAATTGAAGAGTAATGATAAACAATTCTTAGGATGATAAAGTAAGTTTTATGACAGAGGAAAAATAAAATCACTAGGACCTATATGATCTCAGATTACAAAATAACCCAATGGACCCATATGGTAAATTTTATGGGGAAAAAAAGTTTATTTAATATTCTTTTTGTTCTTCTGAAGACCTCTAATAAATAATAAAATATCAACCTTTATAAATACTTCTCAAAAACGAAAGTATAAAACTAAAACTGGACCCAAATGACACCAACGGTGTAAAAGTTATGGGTGTTTTTCTGGAAAGGTAAATAAATAGTAATTCATACCTCCACCACCAGCAGGTATGGCTAGATACCTCTTGTATTTCCAATTTATATAAGCAAAAGCAATATTACAGTATTGTTTTTATTAAAGTATTTCTTCTGAATCTAAAAGAACCCCATTTAATGGAAAGATGTGATGAAGCAAATAAAATGATGGAAAAGTAATCCCTGGAAAGTAGGAATATAAGATAGGAAAGGTATGAAAAAATTAATGTATCAATCCCTTATCTGCTTAAAGAGTTACCAAAATAGGCCTGAAACAGCTATCCCACCATGCTAACAGATAAGGCTGATTTTCTGTGCCAAAACTGTGCAAACAATGTGGTTTATGTTGAACACAAACCATCTAAGCTTTTTTCCTTCATGAAGTCCTAAATTCTGGTATTTTGCCAGGTAAGTGGGAACTTAAAAAACCAACCACTCTCCACCCCACTCCTTATATATGGACATGGCTACTAGGATCAGTTAAACTTGACCTGGTAGTTAACACTTCATTCTATTGTCTCAACTAGTTGCTGGCAGAATTAAGCCAAGTACTTTTCCAACTCAACTGGAAAAGGACTCTTGGAAAGCTTATACCTAGTTTCCTCCAAACTTTACCTGGTGTGCATTTTTCCATTACTGATTTTGCTCTGTATTCTTTTGCTGTAATAATCTTAGACGTAAAACTATATGCTAGGCCTGAGTCCAACTAATGAATCATGAAACCAAGGAGACTTCCAAGATACACCTGTAAGCACACTTATCAAATATAACTTTTGCTGACATACTCACATTTTTATTTCCAGTCTTTTTTTTCTGACCAGTTTCTTAACACAAATTTGGATCGTAGCATACATCTAGTCTTGTCTTGCGTCCTTTTTTTTACTTGCTACATTGTTTTATTTATAGAAAATAAATATACATTTTTTTAAATAGGTTCCACGCCCAACAGAGGGCTCGAACTCATGACCCCGAGATCAAGAGCCACATGCTCTATGGACTGAGCCAGTCATGCACCCCTATATATATTTATCTACATGAATTTAAGTTTTTGAGCAGTAGTTAGCACAGATGCATAGCCAAAGGCCCTGCCATAAACAGATGTGGAGTTTGCAATGTGTTTAGTTTTGTTTGTATCATTAATGAGATATAACTCACATATCATAAAATTCACCATTTTAAAGTGTACAGTTCAATGGGTTTTAGTATGTGTAACCATCACCATGATCTAATACCAGAATACTTTTATCGCCCCCCAAAAAACCCCAAATTCATTAGCTATGAATTCCCTATTTCCCTGAACCTCTAGTCTACTCTCTTCTCTGTGGTATACACTCCCTTTAAAAAAATTTTTCAGGGAACCTGGCTGGCTCAGTCAATAGAGCATGTGATTCTTCTTCTCAAGGTCATGAGTTCAAGCCCCACACTGGGCACAGAGATTACTTAAAAAATAATAAAGGATGGGGCGCCTGGGTGGCGCAGTCGGTTAAGCGTCCGACTTCAGCCAGGTCACGATCTCGCGGTCCGTGAGTTCGAGCCCCGCGTCAGGCTCTGGGCTGATGGCTCAGAGCCTGGAGCCTGTTTCCGATTCTGTGTCTTCCTCTCTCTCTGCCCCTCCCCCGTTCATGCTCTGTCTCTCTCTGTCCCAAAAATAAATAAACGTTGAAAAAAAAAATTAAAAAAAAAAAATTAAAAAAAAAAAAAATAATAATAAAGGAATTTTTTTCATGAGTTACATTTCCTGATGTCATGAAATATTCTTGAAAAAATACACACTAATCCGCTATATGATATACTTACTCAATTCTCTATTAAGAAATTTAGATGTAGCCAATCATGATAAACCAGATACAAAGCGATACACCAAAGTTTTGAGTCAAATACTTACTTAAAATATACCTCTATTATAACAGTAAAACAACCTTAAGGTTTTTATACTCAGTAACTAAATACCTCCAAGTGACCAATTTCCATCAGCACCAGGATTCATAAAACACTCACGTGACTTCACTTTCACTCACTGGGTATTTTTAAACCTTTGCCAATACATAAAATTAAAAAAAAAAAAAAATAGGGGCACCTGGTGCCTCAGTCAGTTAATCATCTGACTATTGATTTCAGCTCAGGTCATGATCTCATGAGTTCCATTAGAAGGCTTAACTAACAACAAAGTTCCTGAGCAAGGAAGAGTCTCTAAAAAAAATAAATCACTCCACCTATAGCACAATATGAAAAGAAAGGATGAGGCGCCTGGGTGGCTCAATCGGTTAAGTATCCAACTTTGGCTCAGGTCATGATCTCATGGTCCGTGAGTTCGGGCCCCATGTTGGGCTCTGTGCTGACAGCTCTGAGGCTGGAGCCTGCTTCAGATTCTGTGTCTCCCTCTCTCTCTGCCCCTCCCCCACTCCTGCTCTGTCTCTCAAAAAATGAATAAATGTTAAAAAAAATTTAAAAACAAAAAGGGATGTGGCATCAGGCTAAAATTCACCATTTATTCGTTGTGCAATCTTACACAAATTATTTAACATCTCTGGGTCAGTTTTCTCATCTGAAAAATACAAAATCCAACATGCTTATGTTTATGACCATGATTATGAAACAGAATGGATAATACAATGTCAACACTTGCCCATTCCCTCAAAATTGTTTTTAAGTTATTCTAAAAGCTACCTGTAAGACATGGTTAATTGTTTTCCAATGCCTGGCTGTAACTTTTAAAAAATACCAATTAATCAAAGCTTGCAATGGAAAAAATACTAATCACATGCCTTGAGTATTTTTAGTTCCTTCCTTCCTTCATTAAATAATTGATTAGCTGGGGTACCTGGGTGGCTCAATCAGTTAAGCACATGAATTTTCATTTCTGCTCAGGTCATCATCTCAGTTCATGGGTTTGAACCCCATAACAGGCTCCATGCTGACAATGCAGACTGCTTACAATTCTCTCTCTGCCCCTCCCATGCACCCACTTGATCGCGCTCTCTCGAAATAAACAAAAAAACTTTAAAAAATTATTATTATTAGCTTAATTTGTAGCCAGGAATTATTAAAATACAGGTGCTAGAAGAGTATCGTGGTAGACGAAATAAGTCAGAGGAAGACAAATACCATAGCATTTCATTCATGTGGAATTTAAGAAACAAAGAAGAAAAAAAAAGAAAAAACAAAAAACAATCTTAACAACAGAGAGCAGGGGAAGTGGGTGACATAGGTAAAGGGAATTAAGAGTACACTCATCTTGCTGAACACTGAGTAATATACAGAATTGCTGAATCGCTTTATTGTATGTACACATGAAACTAATATAAAACTATATATTAACTGTACTGCAATTAAAATTAAATTTAAAAAAAATACAGGTGCTAGGATTATAGTACTGAACAAGACCAAGTCCCTGCCCTCAATGGAACTTGGCATTCTCCTGCAGAGAAAGACCTACAAATTAAACCAGTAAATGCTATGACAAAAAATAAATTGGAGAGTATCAGTTGATACTGCAGAGGAGATGAATAAATGAAGATAAAACAGCTTCTCTAAGATATTTCTTAGCAAAATATGAATAAAGTGGAACAAGGAGAGCAAGCATTCTCTAAACAGAGTGTAAGATCAAAATCTCTGAGAACTGGCAGTGCTGTAAAACATATGTAACACGAATTACAGCTTTAGCATGAACACCTGACAGTCCCAAACAAATTGAAAAATGCTTTACATATCACCAAACTATGCTCCATGGGGCAGAAATGTTTTACACTGACCTTGTGTCCAATTCCCCAAACCTTAAAACATGTGAATACTCCCAACCAATAGTAAAGTAAATGGATACTTTATCTCTAACAGAGATAAAGGAATCAATGCAGCAATGAACTAGGGAACTTTTCCACCAAATCCAGTCTAAAGACTAAGGATGAACATCAAGAACACCACCCTGGGCAAATTGAAAGCAAAGGCATGTTAATACGGCAACAGGTTGAAGGACTATTATAATTACTTACGAATATTTTTAAGTAAATGGATACACCATTCATGGACTAGAAAAAAGTCAGTATTATGAAGATGTCAAAATGTTCCTCAGAATGACCTGAACACTCAACACGATTCTAATCAAAAGCCCAGAAGAACTTTTTTCAATTGACAAGGTGATTTTAAAATCAGTAAAGATGCAGGGGGTGCCTGGGTGGCTCAGTCAGTTAAGAGTCCGACTTCAGCCCAGGTCATGATCTCACAGTTCGTGAGTTTGGCCCCACAGCCAGTTTGGGATTCTCTCTCTCTGCCCCTCCCTCACTCATGCTCTCTCCTGCTTGCTCTCAAAATAAACTTTAAAAAATATATAAATAAATAAAATAAAATCAGTAAAGATAATCTGAAACTAAAGTAACATTGTACATTAATTACACTCAAATTGGGAAATAAATAAAATCAGTAAGGCTATACCAAAAACAAAAAAAAAACACACAACACCCAGATTAAAAAAAAAAAAAAAAACAATTCAGTTGGGTGATACTACTTGATTTCAAACCTTAGCATAGTGCAGGGTGCCTGGTGGCTCAGTCAGTAAAGCATGCAAATGCTGATCTCAGTGTTTTAAGTTCGAGCCCCACACTGGGTAGAGATCACTGAAAACAAAATCTTTCTTTTTTTTCTTTTTAAAGTTTATTTACTTATAGTGAGAGAGACAGAGACAGTACCTGAGCAGGGAGGGGCAGAGAGAGAGAGGGAAAGAGAGAATCCCAAGCAGGATCCATGCTGTCAGCAGAGCCCGATGTGGGGCTCAAACTCACGAACTGTGAGATCATGACCTGAGCCGAAACCAAAAGTTGGACGCTTAAGCAACTGAGCCACCCAGGCGCCCCTTAAAAATAAACGCTTAAAAAAAAAAAAAGAAAGAGTGAAAGACAGTACTGGTGTAAAAGACACACCAATTGGTGAAATGAAAGAGTGCAGATTTTCTTCCCCTCGATTTTTGATAAAGATAAATGGTAAAAAAGGAGAAATCATAATCTTTACAATTACTGGTGCTGCAACAAATGGCACTTATATGGAAAAAAAAAATCTACTATCTCACAGCATACTCAAAATGGATCACAGGTATAAATAAAAAAGCTAGGGATGCTGGGGTGGCTCAATCAGTTGCGCGTGAAACTCTTGATCTCAGCTTGGATCTCGATCTCAAGGTCATGCGTTCAAGCCCCACGTTGGGGTCCACGCTGGGCATGGAGCCTACTTTAAAAAAAAAAAAAAGAAAAAGAAAAGAAAAAAAGCTACAAAATGTCTTAAGAAAGGACAAGAAAAGCTTTGCTACCTTAGGAAGGGAAAAAATTTTCATACAAGGATCCAATAAACATAAATCATAAAAGAAAAAAAATGCAAATTATACTTCACTGCTGCTTTCTGAAGAACACTACTAAGAAAATTAAAAAGCAAGCCACATACTAGGAGAAATAGTCCTAAAACAGACCCGTATCCAGATGTTTTAATTCGATAAGGCAAACCACCCAATTAAAAAATAGACAGGGACACCTGGGTGGCTCAGTCAATTAAGCATCTGACTCTTGATTTCAGCTGAGGTCATGATCTCACGGTCTGTTGAGATCAAGCCCCAGGTCGAGCTCCACGATGACCATATGGAGCCTGCTTGCAATTCTCTCTCCCTCTATCCATCTGCCCCTCTGCCACTTGTGCTCTCTCTCTCTCTCCAAAATAAATATTTTTTAAAAATAAAAACTAGGGGCGCCTGGGTGGCTCAGTCGGTTAAGCCTCCGACTTCAGCTCAGGTCATGATCTCGCGGTCCGTGAGTTCAAGCCCCGCGTCGGGCTCTGGGCTGATGGCTGATGGCTCAGAGCCTGGAGCCTGCTTCTGATTCTGTGTCTCCCTCTCTCTCTGCCCCTGCCCCATTCATGCTCTGTCTCTGTCTCAAAAATAAATAAAACGTTAAAAATAAATAAATAAATAAAAATAAAAAAATAAAAACTAAATTTTAAAAATAGGCACAAATTTCAAGATACTTCACAAAAGATATAAAAATAGACAAAAAGTAAATGAAAAGATGCTAATCATTAGTTGTTTGGAAAATAAAATTTACACTCACCAGGAGACACTCCTATACTAGACTATCCAAAAGACTAAAACTATCAAGTGTTGGTGAAAGTATGGAGCAACTAGAACTCTCTCACTCATTGCTTGTAGGAATATAAAATGATACAACCATTTTGAAAAACAATTTGGCAGTTTCTTATGAAGTTGAAAATTCAGCCATTTATCCCTAATTACCCAAGCCACATGAAAGTATAATGTTTACAAGAAGCCTGTACAGAAATGTTCATAGTAGCTTTATTCACAATGGCTAATAGTTGAGAGCATCTCGAACATTCACCCACCCTTAGGTCACTGGGCAAACTGTAATTATGTCCATATGGTGGAATAAAACTCTGCCATAAAAGTGAGCAAAATACTAATACGATAATATGGATGGAATCTCATTAACATTATGCTAAGCAAAAGATATGAGACACAAAAGAGTACAAATTATTTCACTTATATGAAATAACCAGAAAAGACAAAAGACAAACTAATTTATAAGAGCAGAAAGACCAATAGCTATCTAGGACAGGGTTAAGGGGTAGAGAGAAACTGCAAAAGGGCATAAAGGAACTCGTCAGGATGATGAAAATGTTCTAGATCTTGACTGTGGTGCTAGGTTACATACATCTGTTAAAACTCCTTGAGTTCTATGTTTAAAATTGGGAACATTTTAATTCATGCAAATTATGCCTTAAAAAAACCTGAGTAAAATGTAATTCATCCATTCGTTATTTAAATATAAAATTTTACTTTGCATATAACATTCAGTAAACTGAATAAAAATCGTAATACAAATCATTTCTAAGATTCAAGTATGAATCAATACACTGAAGTCTGAAGTATGACTCTTGGAATCACACAAAAATTCCTGTTTATATTCACTATATACTTATTCAACACCTACTTACCATATGACAAGACAGTATGAACTGTATAAAGAAAGACAGAAGTTCAGCACAGAGAGAGAAGCCCATATGTAACTGCACAGGATGATGAGATGTTTAAAACTTACGTTGTTAGCAAGAATGCCCCATCACCACATCTTTCCAGAGCCTTTCGTGCAGGAGGTTTTGCTGCAAATTCTACAAAACCTTTTCCTGTAGCTCTACCACGATCATCCACAACCACAACGGCTTTCTCTACTGGACCAAACTGGGAAAATGCTTGCTCTAGAAGCTCATTGGAAACAACCGGCGAGAGGTTCTTGACAGTTAGGGCTGCTCCATGTGTAGCAAAACGAATTCGGAGAGGTCTGCTCTTCAAAATGGTGCCATCCAGCTCTGCTTTTGCAATTTCAGCCAGTGTTCTGGATTCCTTTTTAGGAGGAAAAATCACTTTTTAAAGATGATAGTAATAAACACAAATACTTTTAAATAGTGGTTTCTAGGGAGAAGAGCTGGGTAGCTTTTGGAAATGGCTGATAGAGTCACTTTGTTTTGTGTCTTTCAATTTTGGTATCACATGCATTTTATTAAGTGTTCAAAAAATAACTGTAAACATTTTAATTAGAAAATCCCAACCCCAATGTCCCAAGTCATCAAAGATGGTCTACTCATACACAAATTACCAGCTATTAAATATTCACAGCAGTATCTTTTTTAAATCTCTTACATATATTAAAAGAAAATCATAATTACTTTTTGAGACCAAGCACCGGTTACTAGAAGCTATTACTGAACAGAATAATTTTCAGTATATACTGTTTTTTGGTATTTATATCTTTTATTAAAACAACCCACCTCTCCAATGCTACACAAATCCCCTTTCCTCTTTCATTTTTTACATTTCCTATGAAAACTACTATTAGATGTTGTTAACCAGGTCTCCTGAAATACTTTCATGGGCTACACATTTCTCCCTTATATTGAGAGAAGCAAACACATACATTCATGGGCTGTAAGAGTTATCTCCATTATACAGAAAATCAAGTGCACACCCGTTTATAAACTAGAAAATATGTTCAATGCTGAAACCACAAGAGAACTTCCTTCTTGAAGAATTCAAAGTTGGTATAGAATACAGACATCTAAACATAATCAACAAACAAGTTTAATATAAGTATGTTCTTTTCCTTTGTGTTGTGAGAACTCTACAGTGAGAATTTAAACAGGTTTTATATGCATTTGTAGTAAGAGTAAAAATATACTGTCTTATGAAAAAAGTCTTAAGGTCACAACAGATCTTTATTTAATACCTAAAATACAACAACTTTAAATTACTACAACTTACACAAAAATCTATAGAACTAATTTTACAAAGACAAGTCTAACCTTTTTTTTTAATGTGTATTTATTTTTGAGAGAAAGAGAAAGAGCACGAGCAGAAGAGGGGCAGAGAGAGGACAAAGGATCCAAAGCAAGCTCTGTGCTGACAGCAGAGAGCCCGACACAGGGCTCAAACTCACCAACTGTGAGATCATGACCTGAGCCGAAGTCAGATGCTTAACTAACTGAGCCTCGGGGTGCCCCAACAAATCTAACCTTTTTACAGATACTCAAAATGGCTACTTTTTAAAAATGTTTTTATTTATTTTAGAGACAAAGAGAGACAGAGCATGAGCAGGGGAGGGGCAAAGAGACAGGGAGACACAGAATCTGAAGCAGGCTCCAGGCTCTGAGCTGTCAGCACAGAGCCTGACGCAGGGCTCGAATGCATGGATTGTGAGATCATGACCTGAGCCGAAGTTGGATGTTCAACCGACTGAGCCACCCAGGTGCCCCTCAAAATGGCTATTTTTAAAAAATTACTCTTAGAAATTTTTAATTAAAATTACTCTTAACATAGTAATACCAGCAAACATTTAATAAATATCTAACAGGGGATAGGCACTTTGCACCTAATCTGTCATATGACCCAACAACTCTTAAGAGGTAGATTTTAAGAATGAAGTCTTGAATTAAAATGCTGTTAGGTATGGAGTGCCTGGGTAGCTCAGTCAGTTAAGAACCTGACTTCTGGGGGCGCCTGGGTGGCTCAGTCGGTTAAGCGTCCGACTTCAGCTCAGGTCATGATCTCGCGGTTCGTGAGTTCAAGCCCCGCGTCGGGCTGTGTGCTGACAGCTCAGAGCCTGGAGCCTGTTTCGGATTCTGTGTTTCCCTCTCTCTCTGACCCTCCCCTGTTCATGCTCTGTCTCTCTCTGTCTCAAAAATAAATAAGTGTTAAAAAAAATTTAAAAAAAAAAAAAAAAAAAAAAAAAAAGAACCTGACTTCTGAAGCTCAGTTCACAATGTCACAGTTTGTGAGTTGGAGCCCCGCGTCGAGCTTTGTGCTGACAGCGCAGAGCGTGCTTCAGATCCTCTGTCTCCCCCTCTCTCTGCCCTTTCTCTGCTCACTCTCTCTCAAAAATAAACAAATATTAACAATAATAATAATAATGCTGTTAAGTTTAATTGGGAATGGGAAGGGACAGGAGGAAATTTCAAGAGATGATAACGTTCTCTATCCTGATAGTTTGAATTAAACAAATGTTATTTATCTAAAATCACCAAATTGTACACTGAAAATTTGTTCATTTTGCTGTATGCAGAGGTCAAATACCTCAAAAATAATATTGGACTCTAGTTACTAGTAAGCATGCTGGATGGGTGCCTGGGTGACTCAGTCGGTTGAGCATCCGACTTCGGCTCAGGTCATGATCTCACGGTTCGTGAGTTCGAGCCCCGCGTCAGGCTCTGTGCTGACAGCTCAGAGCCTGGAGCCTGCTTCAGATTCTGTGTCCCCCGCCCCGTCTCTCTCCGCCCCACCTCTGCTTGTGCTCTGCCTTTCAAAACTGAATAAACATTAAAAAAAAAAATTTTAATAATAAGCATGCTGGAGTGTTTAAGAGTCAAGAACTGATGCATGAAAAGATGAATAGATATGTGAAAAACACATTAGAAGAAAACTTAAGTATGAATCTAGATGGTGGATCTATGGATGTTCATTTCTACGTATCTGAAACTTTTCATAATAAAATGTTAGGGGTAGAAGGATAAAGAGAACTTGGTGAGGACTTTCTAAAAGTGAAAAGTGCTTCCAGAGGATGTCTCCTCTTCAGATTCAGTCAAGTATAATCACAATGTCATATATTTTGTTTTTCCACAGAGGAAGCAGAAAATCCCCAATTTTTATGTTAAATCAAGTAATTTTTTTTACAGTTGGCAATGAATTCAATTTTTAATACTTTTGAGCCAAATGAAATGTTTATGCTGTCAGGAATTTTCAATGCCATGATCCTTCTTCAAAGTTTATACTCTTCATGGTTTTAAATAATTCCACACCGGAGTTTCTCAACTTTAGCACTACTGACATTATGGGCAAGATAATTCTTCGGGGGGGGGGGGGGGGGGGGAGGGAGGGAGGGGGTCTGTGCATTACAGGAGACTTAATAAGCCAATAGAAACAACCCCCACTTCTGACAATGAAAGATGTCTCCAGACATCGTCAAATGTCCCCTGGGAAGCAGAACCACTCCATGTAAGAACCACTGCTGTTGGGGCACCCAGGTAGCTCACCTGATTAAGCTTCAGGTCTTCATCTCAGGGTGGTAAATTCAAGCCCTGCATTGGGCTCCATGCTGGGTACAGAGCCTACTAAAAAAAAGGGGGGGTTGCAATGCCTGGGTGGCTCAATCAGTTAAGCCTCCGCTTAACTCTTGGTTTCAACTCAGGTCATGATCTCACTGTTTGTAAGGTTTGTGAGATGGAAGGACAAAGAGCCTCCTTGGGATTCTCTCCCTTTCAGTAGGCCCCTCCCCCACTGGCATGCATGTGCTCAAAAACCACTGCTGTAAATCTGTACTAAAGTATCTGTAAAATCAATTAAAATTATGTGTTTGAAATGAAACCAAATATTTGTTTACTTCATGACTCAGAATAATGATACCGAGGTAACTTTTACTAAGCAGGTAGTATATTCCAGCTCTTCATTTTTTCATATATATTCACAAATATGTATGCATTATCTTCTACTGGTCTCATCAACAATCTTATAAAGTGGGTTATTACTATCCCCACTTCACTTATAGGTAAACAGGCCTAGAGGGGTTGAAACAACTTGCCAAAAAATCTGGCCATTTGCAGCAACGTGGATGGAACTGGAGGGTATTATGCTAAGTGAAATCAGTTGGTCAGAGACAGACATATACCATATGTTTTCACTCTTATGTGGTTCCTGAGAAACTTAGAAGACCATGGGGAGGGGAAGGGGGAAAAAAAAAGTCACAGAGAGGGAGGGAGGCAAACCATAAGAGACTATTAAATACTGAGAACAAACTGAGGGTTGATGGGGGATGAAGGAAAGGGGAAAGTGGGTGATGGGCACTGAGGAGGGCACTTGTGAGGATGAGCACTGGGTGTTGTATGGAAACCAATTTGATGATAAATTATATTTAGTAAAAACAAACAAAAGAAATAACTTGCCAAAGATCTATACAAAATTCATAATCTCTACCAAATACATCATAAATCCCTCCTTTCAGCTAGTGTCCCAGCATTACTCTGTATAAAAAGTACAAGTACAGGTTCTTAACTAAAAATAATACAAAAAGTATCAAGAAACTAGGTGACTATCCCAAGTTACAGATTGCTTGTAATAAGGTCAAATGATGTACATTGGATCCTTTCCAAAGGCTCATTCCAAAGCACCTGATATTTTTCTCATTGTTCAACTAATAGTTAAAAGTTCCCACTGTAATAGTACTAATCCACTGAGATAAATTGGAAACAGACTTCAAGTCAATCAATAGAAAGTTGATCGGGTAAATGGCAGTCCATTCATACTGTGAAATACAATATGGTCATTAAAAATCAATCTCATGACATAAAAGATACCAGATATATTAAATGAAAACCTCAAAACACAACAGAGTATATAGTATGGTTTGATTTTTTATGGAAAAATGAAAGATTAACAGTGATTACATTTAATGTGTTAGGGGACAATCTTTCACTAAAATTAAAACTGTAGTAAGAAAACTTCCCTGAACTAAAAGAGCATTTGAAATTATATGCTAGACAGGCCTACTAAGGAGATTGTGCAACATCTTCTCTAATGTTTGACATTCCTTAAGAAACACACAGCATTTCATACTTAAAAACAAAAAGCACGAGGGGAAAGGGTTTAATCCGCAATGACTATATTAAATTCAGTTGATTTTTAACTCTTTAATTACAACAGTGGTTCTCAAACCTTAGCAAACATTAAGAATAACATGGAGGGCTAGCTAAAACCCAAGATTGAGGGCCCCAACCCACAATTTCTGATTCAGTAGATCCTGGGTGGGCCTTAGAATTTGCATTTCCAACAAATTCCCAGTTAACTGATGAGGTGAGACAATTTTTAGATGGGGTAGTCAGCACTGCTAGCATGAACAGTAGGGAATATAAGTGGCCTTCTGCTTACACTGGGAGGATACCTGAATCTGTTGGACAGGGAACACACGTCTATAAATCACCGCTCCAGAAGTCTGGTTTACTAAAGTTAAAAGTAGGGGGAAGAAAAAGATAAAAGCAGAAACTGAGTTCAGATCAAACTAATACCAGTTTTAACAACATTAAACTAGCTGTAAAATGCACCACAGGGGCACCTAGCTGGCTCAGGCTGAGTAGTGAGCGGCTCTGGAGTTCGTGAGTTCAAGCCCCACTCTGAGCATAGAGATTACTTACATATATACATATAATATAATCTTTTTTTAAAAGGTTATATTAATACATATAAATAATCTTTTTTTTAAAAAAATGCACTACAACTTTTCAGTTAATTTATCCAATCTAAATTGTCAGTAACAAGCCAAAACCTAAAAAGAAGCTTTTAGGTCTAAAATTCCACAAAATGTATCCAAAATAAACAGTCTATTTCAACCCTAAAGTACCACAGGCTCACATCATAATACGGCTTTATGATCTTATGAGGAAATGCCACTTAAATTCTTTTTCCCAACCATTACATATTAGCAATGCTGACCCTATAACAGCTCAAAAATGTTGTCTCACCTTACCAATTAACTGGAAAACGACAACTACCAGTGTAAGACAATTTATTTGCATTTAGTATTTCCAGGGGCATCTGGGTGGCTCAGTCAGTTAAGCCTCCAATTTCAGCTCAGGTCATGATCTCTAGGTTCTTGAGCTCCAGACCCACATGGGGCTCTGTGCTGATGGCTCAGAGCCTGGAGCCTGCTTCAGATTCTGTGTCCTCCCTCTCTCTCTGCCCCTCCCCCTCTCGGGCTCTCTCCCTCTCTCTCTCTCTCTCAAAAAATAAACATTAAGGGGCGCCTGGGTGGCGCAGTCGGTTAAGCGTCCGACTTCAGCCAGGTCACGATCTCGCGGTCCGTGAGTTCGAGCCCCGCGTCAGGCTCTGGGCTGATGGCTCAGAGCCTGGAGCCTGTTTCCGATTCTGTGTCTCCCTCTCTCTCTGCCCCTCCCCCGTTCATGCTCTGTCTCACTCTGTCCCAAAAATAAATAAACGTTGAAAAAAAAAAAAAATTAAAAAAAAAATAAACATTAAAAAAATTGTTTTGGGGTACCTGGGTGACTCAGTTGGTTAAGTGTTCGACTCCAGCTCAGGTCATGATCTTACAGTTTGTGGATTCAAGCCCCGCATCGGGCTCTGTGCTGACAGCTCAGAGCCTGGAGCCTGCTTTGGATTCTGTGTCTCCCTCTCTCTTTGCCCCTCCCCCATTCTCTCTCTCTCAAAAATAAACATTAAAATTTTTTAATTGTTTTTTAAATGACAATATAATCTAAAAATATATATCAGATAAAATTACGCCACTATTAGAGCCACTACACCACCATTACACACTACAGCCACTATATCATTACTTACGTTCAGATCAGGTATACACTATGTTGTTTTCCTAAGCAGAAAGATACATAACTCAGAAATATTTAAAGTTTTTAAATTTACCTGTTTATCATAGAGCTCAGATTAAACAGTAAAGTTATCCATAAAGTCAAATCTTTTAAGCTAAATTCTAATTTCCTACTGGCAAATTTTTAACATTCCTACACCAAAAAATAACATGACAGGTTTAGAGGAGCATATCCCAAAGAGGCAGACAACAGCAGCCTCTCTCACCTCCCCATTTCATAATCCCATTAAGACTTTTTTTTAAAAAGAAACTAGGGGCGCCTGGGTGGCTCAGTCGGTTGAGCGTCCAACTTCGGCTCAGGTCACGATCTCACCGTCCGTCCGTGAGTTCGAGCCCCGCGTCGGGCTCTGGGCTGATGGCTCAGAGCCTGGAGCCTGCTTCTGATTCTGTGTCTCCCTCTCTCTCTGCCCCTCCCCCATTCATGCTCTGTCTCTCTCTGTCTCAAAAATAAATCAACATTAAAAAAAAAATTAAAAAAAAAAAGAAACTAATAGCAATGAATTGTGCTGTCCAACACAGTAGCCACTAACCACAGGTGGCTATTTAAATTTAAAAGTAAGTAAAATTTAAAGTTCAAATCCTCAGGCACAAGTGCTACATTTCATGTGCTCAAGAGTCACATATGGCTAGTAGCTACCACATCGGACAGCACATATACATAGCATTTTCCATCACTACAGAAAGTTCTATTGGCAGGGCTACTAATACACTAAAGGAGAAAGGATTCTTAGTAGCTTTAAAGACAGAAAGGAATAAGATTTTTCCATGTTAAGATATTTACTATTGGATTATTTTTAAGTGCAAAGCTCCCAAAACAAAGGGAAATGGAGTCCTACCATTCTTCCTCCCGAATGTAAACTTTAGAACAGACCAACATGGTGCCAGAAGCTAAAGACTATGAAAATGTTAAATAACATCCTTTTGGAAAGTTTACTAAAAGTTGCCTAACCTCACTTCCTTTAAAATAACTTTTGGATTTATATTAAAAATAACTTTACCAAATGACAGGCTGTTTCCCTACTGTCCTAAAGGTAATGATTTATAATTTTACGTTTAAAACGCACTGATCATTTAACTTGAATTTCAAGGACATTTTCGGGTCTCGTTAATATTCTATGAAGATATACCCTTCTCTTGAAGCCATTTAAGATTTTAGATGTTCAAATGTTCTCCCTAAAAAAAATACAATGTCACAAAATTACAATCAATTCTGTCTACATATTAAAATTTTGCCTGGGTCAATCATGAAGAGAACGCAATTTTGAAAGTTAAAGTTCCAAAAAGAAGCTTCCACAAACTGCAAAGCACGTAAAATTTGAGGGTCAAACTAGAAAGGCAACACATGCAGAAAAAGTACTTGTGTAAAAATATCTCCAACAAAGGTATTTTCTTGGGGAAAAAACCTAGCATCTAAATCTGAATTACAATGAAGCTATGTAAGTGACACTGATTCACCACAAAGCACTCAGGAAAACTGAAGAGAGTAGATATTTGCCCTGTTAAGAAGAGTATACCCTCGCTGTTTGATGAATTTTTTTGTTCGATGTAAGGGAGGCAGAATTTTTGCAAGATACTGGAAAACTTTTTAAGATCTGGACTAAAAAAAAGGTAAAATGTGTACTCTTCCAGCAACAAAACGTGCCCATAAAATATAAAATATATTTCTATATGATTTTATATATATAATTCATTCCCCCCCCCCCCCCGAAAAAAAAACAACGTAGAAACTTCCAGAATGTTTGGGAGAGGAAGCATATTACATTAGCTATCCAATAATCCAACACCGTCCAGACACTGCAGCGTTTCAGAACTAGGCGGTTTAAGATGTGCTGCGCTGAGGCGGGGTGAGAAACGACACGGTTTACCTTTAAACGCTTCCAAGTCTGGCTGAAACCAGGGAGATCGGTCGGAAAACGTTTTTAAGAAGCGAGTCCGCTGGCTGCTCTTCCACGCCCCACGAAATTTCCGGTGAGACCGGAGCTGCCCTTCCAAATTCGTATCTAAGGCCCTCACGACACAGTTTCGCCGGGAGAAGTCTCACCCCAAAACACGGCGGCCCCCTCCCCTGCCCCCGGTGGGAAGCAGGCGACGGGAACCCCTAGGCGGGGGAGCCGCCGCAGCCCCCGGAGCGCGGGCCAGCGGAGGCCGCCGCGCGCACCGCCGAAAACGCTGGCGACGGCCACCGCGGAGGGCCGGGGAGCCCGGGCCCGCTCGTCGGAAATACGGGGGCTACGACGCCGCCCGGGGGACAGGCCGGTCCGGCGCGGCGGGGGAAGGCCGGGACGACAGGCGCCGCGATGTTCACAGGCCACAGAAAGGGCCGCGGCTGTGCCCAGGGCTTTCGCCGAGGCGTCCGGCGCGGAGGCTGCCTGCGGCGCCCCGCTCCCTTCACGCCCCCTTCCCCTGACAAGGCTGCGGCCGGGGCCCGACACTCACCAAACGGATGAAGCCGAAGCCACGGTCCCGATTGATGAAGACCTCGCTGGGCTCGCCGTAGCGCTCGAAGAGCCGCTTGAAGTCCTCCTCCGTGATGTCCGTGGGCAAGTTCCCCACGAAGAGGCGGCAGCGCTGCGTGTACGTTTTCTCGCCCGGCTTGAGGAAGCTCTTGATGTCGATGGTGAAGCCCATCTCCTCGTCGGGGTGGTCCTCCGGGGGCACCGGGGCAGGTGGCGCCGGCTCCCCAGCCAGCGCGAGCGCCATGGCGGCCGTCGGCTCGCTCTCGCCTGCCGCAGACTCCAGAGCGCGAAGGCGGGCCGGGTTTTTCTCAATGCGTACTTGCTTCAGGTTTCCTCTTAACATCATCTTAGGGAGTGCACTTATACCGGACAGAATTCTAGATCTATAGCTGTATCACTATATATGCCTACAGAAACGGAATATGGAAGGACAAAGTCAGAGAAGACGCCTAGGTCGCCACGCCGGCTGCCCTACCCCGAAGGACTCACGCCCGAGGCGGCTGCACGTTCAAAATGGCGCTGCCACAAGCCGCAGCGACAAGAAGAGACGCCGGCCGTAAGTCCCGCCCCACCGCAAAGGCCGGCGCCGGAGCTGACGCGCCTGCGCAGTATCGGCGCGAACCGGCACGGTGGCTAGCGTGCGCCGGGGCGCGACGTTACTAGAGCTGCGGGTTCGAGCAACCTCCTAGGCGGGCAGAAATGCGGTTTCCTGACCTGAGTGAGTTAGCCGAGTGTTGGACTGCGTCGGGTGAAAATTTGTGCGATGCGGGCAGCAGTGTGTGAAAACACAGTGATTGGGGAACATCCATATTTTAAATATCCTGCTCAATTTTCAGTGACTATGAAAAAATGAAAATTTGCAGATTTTATGCATAGCCTTGAAGAAGATGTTTCCCACTAATTGAAACACGTAAAAACACATTTCAGCCCGTTTCGACAGCAAGCTTTTTATTATATTTACTGAGACTATAAAATAATTGTGCTATTGGTTATTCACCTCAGAGAAGGACTCCATGAAATTGCTTATGAAATTCTGAACTCTTACGGACCACATTCTGTGAGAAGGGTCAACATTTTCTATAAGGGGCCAGACTGCAAATATTTTAAGATTTGTGAGCCATACAGCGTGTGCCAAACTACTCGATTCTGCCCAGTACCTCTCCTGGCACATGGGCAGGTACTCTTCAGTGAGTGTTAAAAAGAAATGAATTCACACTCTGAAAAACGTTTCAGTAGTTTCTCATGAAACTAAACATATACTTCCTTTAGGGTTGCCTGATTGGCCCAGTCCCTGAAGCGGTGATTTCAGCCCAGGTCACGATCTCCATGATAGCAGGGTGGTGAGTTCTAGCAGGCATGGAGCCGGCTTAAGATTCTCTCTCTCTCTCTCTCTCTCTCTCTCTCTCTCTCTCTCTCTCTCTCTCTCCCTCCGTCTCTCTCTCTCCCCCCCCTTTCTCTCTCTCTCTCTCTCTCTCCCCCCATCCCTTCCCTTCACTCTCTCTCTCAAATAAATAAACAAAATCTTAAAAACAACAGCAAACAAACAAGAAACAAGAAAAAACAAGAAAAAAGACACCTGGGTGGCCCAGTTGGTTAAGCCTCCAACTTGGGTTCAGGTCATGATCTCAAGGTTCATGGATTGGAGCCCCACATCCATCTCGGCCTTGACAGCTCAGAGCCTGGAGCCTGCTTTGGATTCTGTCTCTCCCTATTGCTCTCTGACCCTCCCCCGCTTGTGTGCGTGCTCTCTCTCTCTCTCTCTCTCTCTCAAAAATAAACATTAAAAAAAAAGAAAAAAGCCATATGCTTACTTTAGAAAAGCAATCCTACTCCTAACCATCCAAATGAAGTGAAGATTTGCATTCACACAAAAAAACTGCATGCAAGTGTTTATAGGGGCTTTATTTGTAATTAGTAAAAACTGGAAACAATCCAAATGTCCAACTAGTGATAGGTAAACCATGGTACACTCACATAATAGAATATACTCACCAATACAAGGAATGAACTATAGAATATATATCAGTGGTTGCCAAGAGTGTGGAGGGGTGAGGGGTTAACTGCACAGAGACACAGGGAAATTTCTGGAATGTTGAAACTATTGAGGTGGTGGCTACACAACTGTATTTACCAAAACCTGGTAAACTGTGCACTAAAAGGCGCAGCATTACTGTGTCTAAATTATACTTTAAACAAAAAATTTCAAACTATCCAAAGAAATAAAAATAAAATACCATCAAGACTAATCCCTATTTACCTTAGTTGCCACCAAAATTCTAATCATCCACACTCCAATCCCCGTATAGCTCTGTAAATTCCTGAGTCTAACCCAATTCCCCGCAGCCCTCTCAGTTGCTCCAAAGCCTTCTGTTGAGTGCTTGGAATCTCACTCCAAGTCATCAGCAAAATCCTCAATCTTTCATTTTTTTCTCTGAATATCTTCATCTTCCTGCTTTAACTGGAACATGGTTTTCCTCTGAGGACTGTTTCCCTAACAGCCAAGAAGGCTCCCTAGAAGGGGATGGGTTTTTTCCTCTATTTATGGGTCACCAGACTTGAGGATGGAATACATTTTCCATGACCCCTTCCAAGTTGGAGAACATTTTCCCTCTCCTTTAACAAAAAACCTAGCTCCAAAAAGCTCGTGACCACATAAGCATGAGTTTATGCTCCCTCTCCCACTCTCCCTCTTCTTCACTCTCCCTTCTCCCTGTAATAGCTTTCTCACCACTCTTTAAATTTACAACCACAAATGTCAGGTAAGACCTCAGCGCCTAGTTATTTCTCTCACCTAACAATTTCAGACTATTTTCTCTCTCCTCAAACCAACACTCCTCCCTACCTCTACCCTCCCTACCCATCCCTCCTATCACAAGAATGAATTGCCAATGATCCCCTCTTAAGGCCAACCCACTGGATAGCACCTTCTTTCCAAGCACTTTGCTTCTGCAGTTATCTAGTCAGTCACTTGATCTGTATTGAACTATTTCCATTTGCAAAACAAAACAAACTGTTGAAATAACTATCACCTTAAAAATAAAAAAGGAAAGGGGCGTCTGAGTGGCTCAGCCAGTTAAGCGTCTGACTCTTGATTTAGGCTCCAGTCATGAGCTCACAGTTCCTGGGATTGAGCCCTGTGTAAGGCTCCGTGCTGGATTCTCTCTTTCTGCCCCTCTCCCGGCTCATCTCATACTCACTCTCTCTCTCTCTCTCTCTCTCTCTCTCTCTCTCCCCCCCTCTCTCTCTCTCAAAATGAATAAACTTTAAAAAAAATAAATGTTTAAAAAATAAGTAATAAAAAAATCCTTCTTAGACCCATGTTGTTCTCTAGCTGTTTCTTTACTAGAGAGGAAGGAAGGAAGGAGGGAAGGAAGGAAGGAAGGAAGGAAAGAAAGAAGGAAGGGAGGAAGGAATGAAGGAAGGAAACCCAAGAACTGTTTGTATTTTCTGTCTCCATTTGCTCATCATTTTATTTTTCCTTAAACCACATTAATTGGATGTCTATCCCCACATTCCATTCCTCTGAAACCTCTCTTGACACAATGGGCAACAGCCTCTACTTTATCAGATGCAATAGTTAAATCTCAGACTTTTCAGCAGCATTTGACATTGTAGATCCGTGCCTGAGTTCCACCATGGGAAATACCTACTTGACAGTTACTGTGCATAGTAAATGAATTATGGTCTAATCTTTGGAAAATATTCTGACCCCATAAATGTTATTGTTATTGGCCACTTTTCTTCTACCTTCTTGAAACACAATTCTGTCTTCTGTACAATCATATTCTTCTGGTATTCTTTCTCTCTTATACTTCACTGGCCACTCCTCAGTCATTATGTCTTTGTTAGGAATCTTCAATTGTTGAAGAACACAGGTCTAAGTCCTTCTCTCTTCTTTAGCTACCCTCATTCCCTAGTCAGACCATCCACATCAAGGTACCTCAGAAGCATTAAAGCAGGTTTTTTAAACCTGAATACTATTTACATTTTGGACTAAATAATTATTTGATGTGCAGCAGCATCACTGGCTTCTACCAACTAGATGCCAGGCAAAATCTGCCAGGCATTATTCTAATTGCTTTGCACTTATTAACTGACTAATTTTCATAACGATCTTTGAAGGTAGATATTATTGTCATTTTTTTAGACTTTATTTTTTACAACGTTTATTTATTTTTTGGGACAGAGAGAGACAGAGCATGAACGGGGGAGGGGCAGAGAGAGAGGGAGACACAGAATCGGAAACAGGCCCCAGGCTCCAAGCCATCAGCCCAGAGCCGGACGCGGGGCTCCAACTCACGGACCGCGAGATCGCCACCTGGCTGAAGTCGGGCGCCCAACCGACTGCGCCACCCAGGCGCCCCTAGACTTTATTTTTTAGAGAAGTTTTAGATTCACAGCAAAATTAAGAGGAAGGTACAGAGATTTCCCATATATTCCTAGCTCCTACATATGCACAGTCTTCTCCATTATCAGCCTAACAGACAATAATAGCACCTCTGTTACAGTTGGTGAACCTCCATTGAAACATTGTTATCACACAGAGTCCAATGGGGTTCACATGGTGGTGTACATTCTGCAGGTCTGGAAAAATTTATGATGACATGTATCCACCATTATAGTATTGTACAGAGTACTTTCAATGCCCTAACACTCCTCTGTGGGGGCACCTGGGTAGCTCAGTCGGTCAAGCATCTGACCCTTGATTTCAGCTCAGGTCGTGATCTCACAGTCATGAGATCCAACCCTGACATTGGGCTCAGTGCTGGGTGTGGAGCCTGCTTGAGATTCTCTCCCTCCCGCTCCCTCTACCTCTTCCCTGCTCTCTTTTTTTTTTTTTTAATTTTTTTTTTTCAACGTTTATTTATTTTTGGGACGGAGAGAGACAGAGCATGAACGGGGGAGGGGCAGAGAGAGAGGGAGACACAGAATCGGAAACAGGCTCCAGGCTCTGAGCCATCAGCCCAGAGCCCGACGCGGGGCTCGAACTCACGGACCGCGAGATCGTGACCTGGCTGAAGTCGGACGCTTAACCGACTGCGCCACCCAGGCGCCCCTCTTCCCTGCTCTCTTAAAAAAAAAAGTAAAAAGTAAAACTCTGTGCTCCACCTACATCCCTCTCCCCATCCAACCTCTGGCAACCACTGATCTTTTTATTGTCTCTATAGTTTTGTCTTTTCTAGAAGTCATATAGTTGGAATCATACAGTGTGTAGCCTTTGTAGACTGCCTTCTTTCGCTTAGTAATATGCATTTAGGGTTCCTCTATGTATTTTCATGGCTAAATAGCTCATTTCTTTGTAGTATGGAATAATATTCCGTTATCTGATATTCCATTATCCATTCCAATATACCACAGTTGATTTATCCATTCACTTACTAAAGGACATCTTGGTTGTTACCAAGTTTGGCGATTATGAATGAAGCTGCCATAGATGTGTGTGCAGGTTTTTGTATGGATATAAGTTTTCAACATTTTTGGGTAAATACCTAGCAGTGAGATAGCTGGATCATGTTAACAGTATGTTTAGTGTTTGAGAAACTGCCAAACTGTCTTCTGAAGTGGCTATACTTTGCATTCCCACCAGCAGTGAATGAGTGATCCTGTTTCTCCACATCTTTACTAGCATTGGTGATGTCAGTGTTCTAGATTCTGACAATTCTGCTCAGGGTGTAGTGGTATCTCCCTCTTGTTTTAGTTTGCATTTCCCGGATCATATCCATATGGAGCATCTTTTCTTTTCTTTTCTTTTTTAAGTTTATTTATTTATTTTTGAGAGAGAAAAAGAGTGTGAGTGAGAGAGGGGGAGAGAATCCCAAGCAGGCTCCTCACTGTAAGCGCAGAGCCTGAAATGGGGCTCAAACCCACAAACTGTGAGACCATGACCTGAGCCAAAATCAAGAGTCAGATGCCTGACTGGGCCACCCAAGTGCCCATGCAGCATCTTTTTGTCTGCTCACTGGCCATCAATATATCTTTTCTGAGGTGTCTGTTAAAGCCATGGGCTTATTTCTCAATCAGGTTGTTTCCTTATTGTTGAGTTTTAAAAGTTATCTGTATACTTTGGATAACAGTCCTTTATCAGATGTCTTTGGCAAATATTTTCTGGCAACCTATGGCTTGTCTTTTTATTCTCATGACAGTGTCTTTTGCAGAGTAGAAATTTAAAAAAAAATTTTTTTTTTAGGTTTATTTATTTATTTTAGAGAGACAGAGAGAGGGAGCAGGAGAGGGGCCGAAACCAAGAGTCGGATGCTTAACCGACTGAGCCACCCAGGTGCCCCATATTTTTTAATTTTAATGAAGTTCATCATAAATTCTTCTTTCTTTCATAAATTATGCCTTTGGTTTGGTGTTTTATCTAAAAAGTCATCACCAAACTAAAAGCCATTTAAATTTTCTTCAGGGGCACATGGGTGGCTCAGTTAAGTGTCAGACCTCGGCTCAGGTCATGATCTCATGGCTCCTGAGTTTGAGCCCCGCGTCAGGCTCTGTGCTGACAGCTCAGAGCCTAGAGCCTGCTTCAAATTCTGTCTCCCTCTCATCTCTGCTCCTCCCCCGCTCTCTCTCTCAAAAATAAACATTAAAAAAAATTTTTTTAATGTTCTTCCATTTTTCTTCCACGGTTTTTATAATTTTGTGTTTTAATTTAGGTCTGTGATCCATTTTAATTTCTGTGAAGAGTGAGTGTAAGGTTTTTTTGTGTGTAGATTCTCTCCTTTGTAGAAATATGTGGATGTCCAGTTGTTCAGCACCATTTTTTGAAAAGACAATCTTTGTTCCATAGTATGTATTACCTTGTCCTTTGCCAAAGATCAGTTGAATTGTTTTTATGATGGTCTATTTCTGGGCTCTCTATTGTTTCATTGATTTGTCTATTCTTTCTCCAGTACGGTATTTTTTTGATTAATGTAACTTTATAGTAAGTCTTGAAATTGGGTAGCATTAGTTCTCCAACTTTATTCTTTTCCTTCAATATAGTGTTGCCTATTCTGGGTCTTTTGCTTCTCCATGTATACTTAAGAATCCGTTTGTCTATATCAAAAATAAAATATGTTGGCATTTTGATTGGGATTGCATTGAATCTGTGGAACAAATTGGGAAGAACTGACATCTTGACAATATTAAGTCTTACTATCCATGAACATGAAATAATTCTCCATTTATTTAGCTTTTCTTTGATTTCATTTATCAGAGATTTGTGGTTTTCTTCATATAGATCTTGTAACTTGTTATATTTAAGTATTCCGTGTTTTCAGGCACTGACGTAAATGATATTGTATTTTTTATTTCAAATTCCACTTGGTCATCGCTGGTATATTAAAAAAAGTAATTGACTTTTAAAATCATTTTTGTGTCCTGCAACTTTGCTATACTCATCTCATCTGCAAACAAAGACAGTTTTATTTCTTCTTTCCCAATCTCTATGCCTTGTTTCTCCTTTTTCTGTCTTACTGCATATCTAGGACTTCTAGAACAATGTTGAATGGCAGTGGAGAGAGAGGATATCCTTTCTTTGTTCCTCATCTCAGCAGGAAACATTTGGGTTTCTTACCATAAAGCATGATGTTAGCTATAGGTTTCTTGTAGATATTCTTCATCAAGTTGAGGAGGTTACCATCTATTGCTAGTTTACTGAGAATTTTTTTAAAAAATGAATGTTGGACTTTGTCAAATACCTTTTCTGCATCTATTAATAAGACCATGTGATTTTATTTTTAAGCCTGTTGATGTGATGAATTACATTAATTGATTTTTGAATGTTGAACCAGGCTTGCATACCTGAGATAAACCCACTTGCTTCTGATGTACCGTTCTCTTTACACATCGTTGGGTTCAATTTGATAATATTTTGTCAAGGATGTTTTTATCTATGCTCCTGTGAGATATTGGTTTGTAGTGTTTTTTTTTTTTTTTCCCTTGCAATGTGTTTGTCTAGTTTGGTATTAAGGTAATGTGAGCCACATAGAATGAATTAGGAAGAATTCCTTCTGCTTCTACTCTCTGAGATTATAGAGAATTGGTATAATTTCCTTCTTACCTGTTTAGTAGACTTCACCGGTGAACCCAACTGGGACTAGTGCTTTATTTTTTGGAAGATTATTAATTATACTAGCTTGGGTAGGTCAGTCAGTGGAGTCTCCAACTCTTGATTTCAGCTCAGGTCATGATCCCAAGGTCATGGGATTGAGCCCCACATTGGGCTCCGTGTTTAGCATGGCGCATGCTTAAGATTCTCTCACTCCCTCTCCCTTTGCCCTTCCCTTGCTCATGCTCTTTCTCTCTCTCTCTCTCTCAAAAAAAAAAAAAAAAAAAATACAGGCCTATTCAGATCGCCTATTAGTTTTTGTGTGATTTTTGGCAGACTGTTCCTTTGCAGGAATTAGTTCATTTTATCTAGGCTATTGGGGTGTCTGTGTGGCTCAGTCGGTTGAGCATCCCACTTCAGCTCAGGTCATGATCTTGCAATTTGTGAGTTCCAGCTCTGCATCAGGCTCACGGCTGTCAGAGCAGAGCCTGCTTCAGATCTTCTGTCCCCCCCACCTCTGCCCCTCCCCTGCTCTCTCTCAAAAAAAAAAAAAAAAATCTAAAAAAAAAACACCTAGGGGCACCTGGGTGGCTCATTCAGTTAAGCATCCAACTCTTTGACTCTTGGTCTTGGCTTGGGTCATGATCTCATGGTTTTATAAGTTCAAAGCCCATGTTGGGGCTCTGTGCTGACAGTGCAGAGCCTGCTTGGGATTTTCTCTCTCTCTCTCTCTCTCTCTGCCCCTGCCTTACTTGCACTGTCTTTGTCTCTCTCAAAATAAATGAGTTTTAAAAAAAACCTAGGCTATCGAATATGTGGGCATAGAAAGGTTAATGGTATATCTTCATTATCTTTTTAATATCCATGGGATCTTTAATGATGTCCCCTCCTTCATTTCTGATATTAGTAATTTGTGTCCTTTCTCTTTCTTCCTAGTTAGCCCGGCTAGAGGCTTATTGATTTCACTGAGCTTTTCAATGAACTAACTTTTGGTTTTATTGATTTCCTATAATATCTTCTTTTCAATTTAAGGTGGCTCAGTCAGTTGAGTGTCTGACTTTGGCTCAGGTCATGATCTCGCAGTCCATGGGTTCAAGCCCCACTTTGGGCTTTGTGCTGACAGCTCAGTCTGGAGCCTACTTCAGATTCTGTGTTTTCCTCTCTCTCTCTCAAAAATAAATAAACATTAAAAAATATTTTTTAAAATATCTACTTTTCATTTTAATTGATTTCTACTGTAGTTCTTCTTTCTTTTCTACTGCTTACTTTGATTTTTTTTAATGTTTCTTTTGCCGGAGGGTTGGGGAGGAATGTGAGTGGGGGAGGGGCAGAGAGAGAGGGAGACACAGAATCTGAAACTGGCTCCAGGCTCCGAGCTGTCAGCACAGAGCCCGACACTGGGCTCGAATTCACAAGCTGTGACCTCATGACCTGAGCCAGTCAGACGCTCAACTGACTGAGCCACCCAGGTGCCCCTCTTCTGCTTACTTTGGATTTAATTTGCTTTTTCTCTTTCCAATTTTCTTTCTTTTTTTTTTTTTTTCAACGTTTATTTATTTTTGGGACAGAGAGAGACAGAGTATGAACGGGGGAGGGGCAGAGAGAGAGGGAGACACAGAATCGGAAACAGGCTCCAGGCTCCGAGCCATCAGCCCAGAGCCTGACGCGGGGCTCGAACTCACGGACCGCAAGATCGTGACCTGGCTGAAGTTGGACGCTTAACCGACTGCGCCACCCAGGCGCCCCTCTTTCCAGTTTTCTAACATGGAAACTTAGATTATAGATTAGACTTTATTTTTTAATTTATGCATTCAAGGCTATAAATTTTTCTCTAAGCAGTTTTTGCTGCATCCTAGAAATTTCGATAAGTTGCATTTTCATTCCCCTTCAAAATATTTTTAAATTTCTCTTGAGATTTCTTCTTTCACTCATGTGTTATTCAATCTCCATGTATTGTAGGATTTTCCAGTTATCTTCCTGTTATTGATTTCTATGTTAATTCCACTGTGATCTGAGAGAACATATATAATTTTTCTTCTTTTAAATTTGTTAAGGTATTTCTTATGACTGAGAATGTGATCATTCTTGGTGCATTCACCATGTGATCACCATGTGATCTTCAGAAGAATGTGTATTCTGCTATTGTCTGGTGAAGTAGTCTATTCATGTCAATTATATCCAGTTGAAAGATGGTAGAGTTCAACTGTGTCCTTACTGATTTTCTGCCTGCTGGATCTGTCCATTTCTGATAAAGGTGTTGAAATTTCCAACTGTCATTGTGGATTCATCTATTTCTCCATGCAACTGTATCCATCATGAATTTTGATACTCTGTTGTTAGGCACATTAAAAGTTAAAGATTATTATGTCTTCTAGGAAAATTGACCCTTTTACAATTATGGAATGCCAAGGAAAAATGGGAAAGATGGCAGAGTAGTAAGATCCTGAGGTTACCTCCTCCCATGAATCCACCATGGTTGTGAGTACACAAAGAGAAACTCTTTCTGAGAATGACCTGAAGACTAGCAGAACAGTTTTTCCACAGCTGAAGATATAAACAAAAAGCCACAGGGTAGGATGGGCAAAGACACGGTCTAATCAGGAACCAAACCCCTAGCATGGCAACCCATAAGCAAGAGGTATGTCACCTGCAAAGAGGTATTACCTAAGGAGTAAGAATTCAAACTTCACATTGGGCAACCCCTGCCCTGGGGGATCTGAGCCACGTAGATTAGCTCCCATAACGTCTGTCTATGAAAATGAGTGGGGCTTACCTCCAGGAGAGCCAGAGGGCTAGCGGAAACAAAACAGTACTCTTAAAGGCCTTGCACACAATTTCACTCACTTCAAGGCCCAACAAAGAGGTACCGGTGTGAAAAGAGCCTGGGCCAAAAGTGAAAACTTATTGACTGATTTAGAGCATGTGCCAGAGGGGCAGGGATCTATAGAAACTTTCTCCGGGCATGGAAGGACTGATGAGTGTCATTTTTTTTGCCCTCTTTCAGCCTAGTTGCCCTAATGCTGATAAGCACCAGTTCTGACCATCTACATCTAAGTTGCTAGCACTACTCACGCCTCCAAAATGAGTTTTTGCCCTTCAATACCCAGCAGGCAGCCTCATCAGGGAACACTACCCCTCCAAGTAACTCCTGACCCAATGAACGAGGGCCACCTCGGCCCAACAGCACACCCTCAACAGTCAGGGGCGGGGGTGGGGGAAAATTCCACCTACCAGCATGTCCACAACACCTGCAGCCATGTGTTGGAAGTGAGACACTCGGTGTAGGCTAACCCAGCCACCAGCACACCCACACCACTCATGGCCAGGTTTCACAGCCCACCAGTACACCTGCAGTAGTCATGACCCAATCAATCACAACAGTAAGGCACATGCAGCCCATACAGGGAACACCACTGGAGTGCCTGGTTCTTGTAACCAGACAGAAATTGTACCTTCTACATAAGGCCACTACCTTTAAGACCACAAGACGTAGCTGACCTACCTAATACATAAAGACAAACACAGAGAGTCAGATAAAATGAGGAGACAGAGAAATATGTTCCAAACAGAAGAACAAGACAAAACCTCAGAAAAAGAACTAAAAAAAAAAAAAAAAAAAAAAAAAAAAAAGAGATAAGCAATCTACCTGATAAAGAGTTCAAAGTAATGGGGATAAAGATGCTTACCGAACTTGGGAGAAGAATGGATGAACTCAGTGAGAACTTTAGCAAAGAGATATAAAACATAAAACAAACTAATCAGAGCTGAAGAATACAATAAGTTAAATTAAAAATACACTAGAGGAGTCAATAGTAGATTAGAGGATACAGAAGAATGAATCAGTAATCTAAAGACAGGGTAGTGGAAATCATTCAAGTGGAACAACAAAAAGAAAAAGGAATTTCTTTTTTTTTTCAACGTTTATTTATTTTTGGGACACAGAGAGACAGAGCATGAACGGGGGAGGGGCAGAGAGAGAGGGAGACACAGAATCGGAAACAGGCTCCAGGCTCTCAGCCATCAGCCCAGAGCCTGACGCGGGGCTCGAACTCCCGGACCGCGAGATCGTGACCTGGCTGAAGTCGGACGCTTAACCGACTGCGCCACCCAGGCGCCCCAAGGAATTTCTTAAATTAGGGTAGGTTAAGGGACTTCTATGACAACATCAAGGATACTAACATTGGCATTACAGGGGTCAAGAAAGAGAAGAGAGAGAAAGAGACAGAAAACTTATTAGAAGAAATAATAGCTGAAAACTTCCCTAACTTGGAGAAGGAAACAGACATCCAGATTCAGAAGCCATCAAGAACCCCAAACAAAATGAACACCAAAAGATCCATGCCAAGATACATAATAATTAAAGTCACAAAAATTAAAGAGAGAATCCTAAGAGCAGCAAGAGAAAAGCAACTAGTTACATAGAAGGGATCACCCATAAAACTGTCAGCTGATTTTTCAGCAGAAAATTTGCAGGCCAGAAGGGAGTGACATGATATATTCAAAATGCCAAACAGAAAAAAAATCCCTACAGTCAAAAATATTTTACCCAGCAAGATCATCATTCAGAATTGAAGAAATAAAGGGTTTCCCAGACAAATACAAGTTAAAGGAGTTCATCACTGCTAAACTGGTCTTAGAAGAAATATTAAACGATTGTTTTAAGTCAAAAAGAAAAGGCCATACCACCAGAAGAAAATTATGAAAGAAAAAATTTCACTGGTAAAAGCAAACACATAGTGAATGTAGTAATCTTTTATAAAGCTAGTATGAAGGCTACGAGACAAAAGTAGTAAAAACAACTATATCTGCAATAATTAGTTAAGGGATGCACAAAACTGTAAGATGTGAAACTTGATGTCAAATACAGAAACTGTGTTGTGAGGGAAGTAAAATTGTGCTTTTAGAATGTGTTTGACCTTAAATGACCATTAACAAAACAGATTGCTATAAACAAAGGATGTTGGGGCGCCTGGTGGCTCAGTCAGTTAAGCATCTTGACTCTTGTTTTTGACTCAAGTCATGACCTTATGGTTCGTGTGTTCGAGCCCCACATCAGGCTCTGTGCTGTCAGTGCAGGGCCTGCTTGAGCGTCTCTCTCTCTGCCCTCTCCCCCTGTTCACACATTCTCACTCTATCTCTCAAAAATAAATAAACATTAAAAAAAATTTTTTATGTTTATTAATTTTTGACAGAGAGAGAGAGACAGAACATAAGCGGGGGAGGGGCAGAGAGAGAGGGAGACACAGAATCCGAAGCAGGCTCCAGGCTCTGAGCTGTCAGCACAGAGCCCAACGCGGGGCTCAAACTCACAGACCGCGAGATCATGACCTGAGGCGAAATCAGACGCTCAACCGACTTAGCCACTCAGGTGCCCCAACAAACATTTTTTTTAAAGGGTGCTATTTGCAAACATCATGGTAACCACAAATCAAAAACCTATAATAGAAACACAAAATATAAAGAGAATCCAAGTATAACAATAAAAAAGTCATCACATCACTAAGAAAGACAGCAAGAAAAGAAAGAAGAGAGAAGAACTACAAAAACAACCAGAAAACAAAACAAAAACAACTATCAGTAATTACTTTCAATATAAATGTACTAAATCCTCCAATGAAAACACATAGGGTGATTACATGAATTAAAAAAAAAAAAAAAAAAAAGGAAGAAAAAAGAAAAAAAAACACTCATGTGTATGCTACCTAAAAGAGATTTACTTCAGGCACACACATAAGAGACTGAAAGTAAAGACATAGAAAAAGATATTCCAGGCAAGCAGAAATGAAAAAATAAAGCTGGGAACCACTACTTACACAAAATAGACTTTAAAAAAATAATATGACAATGGGGTTCCTGGGTGGCTCAGTCTGTATGGCGGTTGACTTCAGCTCAGGTCATGATCTCACGGTTTGTGAGTTCAAGCCCAGTGTTGGGCTCTGTGCTGACAGCCTGGAACCTGAGGCCTGCTTCGAATTCTGTGTCTCCCCTTCTCTCTGCCCCTCCCATGCTCATGCTCTGTCTCTCTCTGTTTCTCAATAATAAATGTTAAAAAAAATTTTTTAATATAAAAATACTATAACAAGAAACAAGGGCAATGCATAATGATAAAGCAATTAAGCCAGTAAGAGAATATAACAATTGTAAATATCTATAAACCCAACATAAATGCAGGGGCGCCTGGGTGGCTCAGTCGGCTGAGCATCCGACTTCGGCTGAGGTCATGATCTCACAGTCCGTGAGTTCGAGCCCCGCATTGGGCTCTGTGCTGACAGCTCGTAGCCTGGAGCCTGCTTTGGATTCTGTGTCTCCCTCTCTCTGACCCTCCCCCGTTCATGCTCTTTCTCTGTCTCAAAAATAAATAAATATTAAAAAAAAAAACCAACATAAATGCACCTAAATATATAAAACAAACATTAACAGACATAAAAGTAGAAATCAACAGTAATAATAGTAGGGAACTTTAACAGCCCACCTACATCAATGGATCAGCCAGACAGAAAAATCAGTATGGAAACAATGTCTTTGAACATTAGGCCATATGGACTTAATATATATAGAACATTCCACCCCAAACCAGCAATATACACATTCTTTTGAAGTAGACAAGCAACATTCCACAGGATGGACCTACACGTTAGCCACAAAACCAATCTCAATAAATTTACGGAGACTGAAGGGCACTTAGGTGGGTCAGTTGGTTGGACTCAGTTGGGCTAACTCTTGATTTCAGCTCAGGTCATGATCCCAGGTTTGTGGTATCAAGCCCCACATGAGGCTCCACACTGAGTATGGGAGCCTGCTTGAAATTCTCTCTCTCTCCCTCTCCCCTGCTTGTGCTCCCTCTGTCTCAAAAAAAATTTTTTGTAAGAAGATTGAAATCATATCAAGCATCTTCACTGACTAAAGTAATAAGAAAGTAGGAAAAAAAAAATGGAAAAGAACCACAAACATTTAGAGGCTAAAGAACATCCTACTAAACAACCAATGGGGCAACAAATAAATCAAAGAGGAAATCAAAAAATATATGGAGGCATACAAAAATTGAAACATATTCCAAAATCTTTGGGATACAGCAAACAAACAAAAATCTCTGGGATGCGGCAAAAGCAGTTCTAAGAGGAAAGTTTATTGCAATACAGGTCTACATCAGGAAACAAGAGAAACTCAAATAAACAATGTACCCTTACACCAATAGTAACTACAAAAAGAACAACAAAGCCCAAAGTAGGAGGAAGTATATAATGAAGATCACAGCAGAAATAAGTGGTATAGAGACTGAAAATAAAAAAAGAAAAGATCAAGGAAATTAAGAACCGATTCTTAAAAAAAAAAAAAAAAAAAAAAAAAGAACTGATTCTTTGAAGAGATAAACAAAATTGATAAACTTTTAGCCAAACTCATCAAGAGAAAAAGATAAAGGGCCCAAAGGGCCCAAATAAATATAATGAAAATATAATGAAATATAAATATAATGAAAGAGGAGCAGTTACAACCAAGACCATGAAAATACAAAAGATTATAAGAGGCCACTACAAAAAATTATATGCCAACAAATTGGGCAATATAGAAAAAATGGACAAACTTCCACAAACATACATTCTTCTAAGACAGAATCAGGAAGAAATACAAAATTTGAACAGACTGATTACTAGTAGTGAAATTGAATCAGTAATCAAAGAACTCCATAAACAAAAGCCCAGGACCAAATGACTTCATAAGTTAATTCTACCATTTTTTTTTTTTTTTTTTTTTTGAGAGAGAGTGTGCAAACAGGAGAGAGACAGAGAGAGCAAGGGGGACAGAAGTTCCAACGTGGGCTGCACTGTAACAGCAGCAAGTCCGACTTGGGGCTCAAATCCACAAATCATGAGATCACCACCCAAGTGAAAGTCGGACACTCAACCAACTGAGCACCCAGGTGCCCCAATATTTATTATTTTTTAATTTTTTAAAAGTTTTTATCTATTTATTTTGAGAGAGCAGGGGAGTGGTAGGGAGAGAAGAAGAGAGAGAATCCCGAGCAGTGGCAGTGCAGAGCCTGACATGGGGCTCAAGCCCACTAACTACAAGATCATGAGCTATGCTGAAACCAAGAATCAGATGCTTAACCGACTGAGCGTCCCCTAACAAACATTTAAAAAATAGCTGGTATCTATCCTTCTCAAACTATTCCAAAAAACTGAAGAGGAAGGATTGCCTCCAAACTCATTCTACAAGTCTAGCCTTACCCTAATACCAAAAGAACACAAAGACACTACAAAAAAAGAAAATTACAGGCCAATATACCTGATGAATACAAATGCAAAAATCCTCAACTAAATATCGGCAAACCAAATTCAACAATACATGAAAAGAATTATTCAACATGATCAAGTGGAATTTATTGCAGGGATGCAAGGATGTTTCAATATCAGAAAATCAATCAATATGGGGTGCCTGGCTGACACACTTATAAGAGCATGTGGCTCTTGATCTTGGGGTTGTGGGTTTAAGCCCCATGTTGGATGTAGAAGTTCCTTAAAAAATAAAATCTTGGGGCGCCTGGGTGGCGCAGTCGGTTAAGCGTCCGACTTCAGCCAGGTCACGATCTCGCGGTCCGTGAGTTCGAGCCCCGCGTCAGGCTCTGGGCTGATGGCTCAGAGCCTGGAGCCTGTTTCCGATTCTGTGTCTCCCTCTCTCTCTGCCCCTCCCCCGTTCATGCTCTGTCTCTCTCTGTCCCAAAAATAAATAAACGTTGAAAAAAAAAATTTTTTTTTTAAAAATAATAAAAAAAAATAAAATCTTTAGGGACACCTGGATGGCTCAGTTGGTTATGCGTCTGTCTCTTGATTTGGGCTTAGGTCATGATCTCACAGTTTGTGAGTTCGAGCCTTGCACTGGGCTCTTTGCTGACAGTGCAGAGCCTGCTTAGGAATCTCTCTCTCCCTCTCTCTCTGCTCTCACCTCCTAGTGCTTGCTCTCTTTCTTAAAATAAATAAACTTAAAAACAAAGTTTTAAAAGGCAATCCCAGCATCAAAAATTATAAAATACATAGGAGTAAACTTAATGAGACAAAAGATTTGTACATTGAAAACTACAAAACACTGTTGCTTTGAAACAACTACACTGGTTGGTTTGGTTACAAGATAAATTAGGAAAAAATATGTCCCACTTCATATTCAGAAGGTAAAATGAAATAGGGATGTATTGTGTTGTTATATACATATAATCAAAAATCCATTTCCAAATTAAATTTAAGGCCTATAGAGAATGGAAGGTGATGAAACACAGTATATAAATCAGGTATGTGTGAAACATGGCTATGGCATCTGTAGAACACAAAAATTCAGCAGTGGCAGGTAGGATTTTGTCGTCACCAGCAGCAGCAAAAACAGAAGCACACATATGCTGAATTCAGTTGGAAGGAATCCATTTCCCAGGCGCAGTGTTTCTCAAAGTGTGATCTGGCAACAGCCTGCACCAGAATCCCCTAAAATACGGTAAAAGTGAAGGTTCCAGAGCCACATGTCAGACATTTGCAGTTTAAATAAGCTCCCAAGGTCTTAGGTTCTCTAAAATTTAAGAACACTTCTCTAAATCTCTGAAAACAATTGTCTTTTCTGAGAAAGCCATGGGAAATATTTGTCTGTACCAGCAAATTAAGGATGGTAACTTATTTAATGTTCTGAGATTATATCGTCTAAAAACATTATATTTTTCACTTTAATATTTTAGGCTTTGATGAAAAAATATCAAAGATATAAACTCACTTATTGTTTAGTAAAGAAAAGGTGTTTTCTTGGAATGAAACAGTTCTTCCTACCAAACAAAAACAAAAACAAAAACCAAAACCAAAAACCAAAAAAAAAAAGACCAGGATATAACAAATGTATCCCTTGTCCTAGTATCCCTTTCCTAAGTCAACTCAATTTCACTAAAGGCCTGGTTTTTTGTTTTGTTTTGTTTTCTGACAAACAAAATGTAGAATGAAGGTGGGAATAATGAAACCTGTACAAACTGTTGCTCCCTAACTTCTGTGTTTTCCACGTCTTGGCTCTCTGAATATGCACTAAGTTAGGGTCTCACAGGTCCTCCCACTCTGCACTAAGTCAGCTGATCACCCCTTCCAAGGCACCTTGGCCATTCTTTGCATCAGATGACATAGTATTTGTCTTTAAACTTTTCATATACCTCCCTAGGCTAATTCCTTTCACAGTAATGACTGCTTTTTTTAAAGTTTATTATTTTTTATTTTATGAATTAAAAAATATCTTTTAACATTTATTCATTTTTGAGAGACAGAGACAGAGCAGAGGGTGAGGGTGAGGGGCAGAGAGAGAGAGGGACACACAGAATCTGAAGCAGGCTCCAGGCTCTTCAGCACAGAGCCCAGTGCGGGGCTAGAACCCACGAACCATGAGATCGTGACCTGAAGTTGGACACTCAACCGAGTCACCCAGGTACACCATAACCTTCTTATGTTTTAAATGTCCATGGGATCTCAAGTGATTCTTTTTTTTTTTTTTTTTTTTTTTTTAAGTAATCTCCAGACCCAACATGGGGCTCAAACTCATGACCCCAAGATCAAGGATTCCACACTCCACTGAACCAGCTAGTTGTCCTTCCACTGATTCTTGATATGGGTTATTTTTACTTTGTAAAAATTATTTATTTTGAAAAAGAAAGAGTGTTTGCACACACATGAGCAGAGGAAGGGCAGAGAGAGAGAGGGAATCCCAGGAATGCTCCATGTTGTCAGCTCAGAGCTCGTCTCGATCTCACAAACCATGAGATCATGACCTCAGCCAAAACCAAGTCAGATGCCTAACCAACTGAACCACCCAGGTGCCCCTATTAATTTGGTTTTTATTAATTTGTAGGCACATGAATTATTAAAGTCTTTTTTTTTTTAAGTAAGCTTAAAATGTGGGGCTTGAACTCATGACCCTGAGATCAAGAGTCACATGCTCTATCAACTGAGCCAGTGAGGTGTCCCATGAAAGTCTTTTAGTATCTACATGTGTGAGGTGAGTCTGATTTCCCAGGTTTTAGGTCTCCCTTGCTTTATTTATCTGTAGAAGCAAACCGGATTATCTGCTCTTCATTCTAGATGTGACTTCCAGAACGCTCTAGATTTAAAATCACTGTTGCTTTAAAAAAAAAAAAAAAATCATTTACAAGCTTTTGAAAACCTTTTATTGTCCTCAATATTACACCACTATTTTCCTAACCTAATTTTCTAAACACAAAGACTTGGGTACTTGGCTTAGATTCTTCTTTCAGCCATAGTTATATTCTCAAATTCTTAATCTCATCCTAACACGGGCATACTGTATAATTCAAAATTATAGAACACTATTCCATTTCTACAATTTTGTACTTCATGTTGTTTTTGTCTACAACTTTTCCCTATTATCTGCCACTCATGATTGCAGCTACCATTACATGATGTGCCAAGGAGTTGCAGTTTTAAAATAAACGCAATGGGGAACTTCAAAGCTTTGAAACAGAAGAGTGACATGACCTGAAATTATAAAGCATTACTCTTTATTGACGTCTTTACTTCAATCACTTATCCACTTTTCCATCCTATGTAGCAAATTTTACCTTGCATATATAAAATAGTTATTAGCGGCTCTTACTGGCTTTCAGCACTGAGATGGGGCAGGGGTGGGTCTAGGAATCACAGGAAGAAAATGGCAAAATGTAAGAATTTTAAAGACAGAAAATCTGAAAAAACTTACAAAAATATTTTCACTTGCCTTCTGTGAAATGAGAAAACCAATAGATTGCCATTTCTTTTCTTTTCTTTTCTTTTTTAAGTTTACTTATTTTGAGAGAGACAGAGACAGCACAAGTAGGGAAGGGCAGATAGAGAGGGAGAGGAGGAAATCCTAAGCAAACTCATGAACTGGGAGTTCATAACCTGAGCTGAAACCAAGAGTCAGATGCTTCACCAACTGAGCCACCCAAGTGCCCCTGCCACTTCTTATGGACTGTTATTCTGAATTGTCTTTACTAATTTTTGATATTAAATTAGTGGCAGGAGATAATATTTCCTAATGCCTGTTCTCAATGAAATTAAAAAGATGAAAACAAATGCTGGGTATAGTCCAGATCACTGCTGACAAATTCTTCTGAAGGGAAAGTAGGAGATGGTAACAAGACTTGAACTGTTTTCTTCCTTCCTTTTATAGTGAGAACATACTCATCTTATAAAAAAAACAAAACAAAACAAAACTTGGGGCACATGGATGGCTCAGTTGGTTAAGCATCTGGCTTCGGCTCAGGTCATGATCTCATGGTTCTTGAGATCGAGCCCTGTGTCCAGCTCTGCACTGATGGTGCGGAACCCGTTTGGGATTCTCTCTCCCCCGTCTCTCCCTCCCCACCCCCTCTCTCTCAAAATAAATAAATAAACTTAAAAAAACAAAAACTTGATAAGGCGGAAAAAAATCATTCCCCTGCCTGGAGATGTTTGTTTTTATTATGCTCTGAATTTAGTTGATTTTTCCCTCAACATTTTATGAATATTATGAAAAATTTTACACAGCAAAAAGTTGAATGAGAAATTTACAGTAAATATGGAAAAACCCAGCCTCTAATTTTTTTTTTTTTTTTTTTTTTTTAAGATTTTGAAAGAGAGAGAGAGCTGAAGGGGCAGAGAGGGAGAGAGCAGGAATCCCAAGCAGACTCCACACCATCAGTGTGAGTCCCATACAGGGCTCAAACGCATGAACCATGAGATCATGACCTGAACCGAAATCAAGAGTTGGGACGCTTAACTGACTGAGCCATGCAGGCACCCAAGCATCTACGTCTTTTGAATTTTTTTAATGTTTATTATTATTTTTTGGGGAGAGAGAGAACACATATGCACACATGTGAGCAGAGGAAGGGCAGGGAGAGAGGGAGAAAGAGAATCCCAAGCAGGTCCTGTGCTATTGGCACAGCCTGATGCAGGACTCCAACTCATGATCATGAAATTATGACTTGAGCCAAAATCAAGAGTCAGACACTCACCAATTAAGCCATCCAGGCTCCCCCGAATTTTTCACATTTAATTCATTACTACATCAAGAGCTTATGGTGCCTCATAGTATGGTGAAAAAATAAATAAGAATAAATAAATAAATAAATAAATAAATAAATAAATAAATAAATAAAAGAATTTAAAGGACAGGATTTAATTTTGTTTTCTCAATGGATAAATTTGATGTTTTTGCAAATTATCTTAAGCCACTGGTTGATTTAATTAGTTTGCTTAGATACCACTGATACCAAGTGTCTATCGAATATAACCATATAATGTCATTCAATTAGCGGTAAGTTTTAGTGAAATAATGGGCACATTAAACATTTGGAAAGGAACTTCAAATCCTGTATTATATTCTCTAGAGTATTCTCTTAGGCCTTTAAGAGTAAATTGGATTTTTGGTAACGTCCCAAAGCCTCATTCAGATCCAACTCTGAAAGACTGAAATGGTCGAGTTGTCAAAAAACAAAATGGTTATAATACATTAATGATAATGATTTTTGTGGGTCCTCTAATAATAGTTTTAAGCACTGGCATCAGTGACAGAGTCTCCAAGTACTCCTAGTGTCACCCACCAAAAAGAATACACCTAGTTCTGCTCTAGTCATTGTTCATTTGTCATTCTGTTTCAAAGCTTTGAGACAAAGCCCAGTATATGTAAGAATTTAATATATGATAAAGTCGGTATCCGAAATCAGATATAAAGGGAGAATTACTAAATATATAGTAATGGGAGCACTGATCATTTGAAAAAGTGGACAGCCTTAATTTTCATTAGTGTATTTCTCAAATTTCAAGCATGTAGTCTTCAGAAGAAAAAAAAAATTGCCACAAAACCTAAAGGTTAACTTAATATATTTTTAATATTTCTTATATTTGTACTAACATAAAAATAGGTATACACTCTTTATTCTTATACTTCTCACACAAGAATAAAATCTAAAATATTTATAAATTAAATTAAAGTAAATAAAATGCAAAGTAATCACCTTAATATGAAGTAACAAATAATGCCATTTTGCCCAAATAATAAAACAATGTTTTGCCCACAAGAGAGAAATCACAGGTATTTGGTTTAATAGCAAAAAGCTGCAGTTTCGGATTCCATTCTACTCTCAAACTGTTTCTAAATGTTTTTACTTTAATAATAATGAGAATGTTCACATAGTATCTTGTTCAAACTACTAGTGATAAATCTAAGCCTATCTCTCCTTTTTTCAAAGTAATCAGAACAGAAAATTAACCAAACCTGTCAAATGTTAGCCCTCAAATGCCAATTTTAAAAGGTGTGAATTGATAGAATGAAAAAGTAACAATTGCCTTTATTGAAACCCGCATTGATTACTATTGAATCCAATTAGCTTTAGAATTTGAAACAGAAACATTCTTTACTATTTGCTATTATACTTATTGCTAATGAACTGTTGAAAGTTATAGGAGCTTCACAACAACAAATGGTACTGTTAGGGCTACAGATCTTTTCTGAATAAATGTATGACCTTGTTATGTCAAAACCACATCAGGTATGTTATGTGTACAACAAGAGCACACCATCGTTTTTCTCATTCTTATGTAATCCATGTACTGCAGCTTCCACAGTTTTATTTTTTTTCAAATCAGATTTTAATTTTGAATACTTAACACTATTGTTAATGTGCATTTCACTTTCCTCGTGTTTGCTAAGAATATGTGATAAATGCTGCCAATCTTTGCACCCATTCTCATTCTTCAATTGATTTTTTCCTTCCCCAAAGAGCTTGCAATACAAACAAAACACAGAATCTTTTGAAGTCGAATAAAGTAACCAGGATCTAGTGGTTTTATCACCATTTGGAAGAATTCGTGTATAATAAGTTTCTGAAAACTTCCTCCCTGTATTGTCTTTTGGAAAGTTAAAATTTCTTACTTGAGGTGGATCGTTTTCAACAAGAATGTCCCGTTGTTTAATATCTAAAACACGGGGCCATGTACCTGGGTCTGCAGAAAGTACAACCGATATAATGGAGTCTTCTGATTTTTTCTCTTCCAGTTGCTCTTGAAATTTATCAGCTATGGGTATAGAAGGTAAATTCACATCCTGTTTGATCAGTGATGTATCATCTGTCCTACATTCTGCCAACACCTGTAGCTCTGAAGTCTTTTCCTTTTTTTCTGGTATTCCCTCTTTTTTTTCTAAAAGAGTATTCAATGATCCATATAATTTCCTTTCATTTTCTTCTCTAATAGCATTCCTTTTTCTGTTTTCTGATGCTGATAAATTTTTTGATTTTGTTTCCATCTGGGAGAAACAGATTACAATTTTATGTTAGAATTGTTAAGATTAATGCATATGCCAATGCTCAATAAGCACGTGAAAAGTTGCTCATTTGTCATCAAAGAAATATAAATCAAAACCACCACATCCCACTTCACATCCACTAGGGTGACTATAATAAAAGATATGTGATATAATGGCAAGTGTTGGCAAAGATGTGGAAAAATTGAAACCTTCCTAAGGTGATAGTGCAAATGTAAAATGGTACAGGTACCTTGGAAAACAGCCTGGCAATTTCTGAAAAGTTGAAGAGTTACCATATGACCCACCAATGCCAGAGTGAAAATGCAGGTCTACACATATTTGTACAAAGTGTTCACAGCAATGTTATTATTCATGACAGACAAAACATAGAAATAATTCAAATGTCCATTACTGATGGATAAACAAGAAATGTGGGAAAGGGTGTCTGGGTGGCTCAAGAGTTAAGCATCCGACTTTGGCTCAGGTCATGATCTTGAGGTTTGTGAGTTTGAGCCCTGCGTTGGGCTATGTACTGACAGCTAAGAGCCTGGAGCCTGCTTCGGATTCTGTGTCTCCCCACTTCTGTCCCTCCCATGCTCATGCTCATGCTCATGCTCTGTCTCTCAACAATAAATAAACGTTAAAAAAAAATTTTTTTTTTTTAGGGGCGCCTGGGTGGCGCAGTCGGTTAAGCGTCCGACTTCAGCCAGGTCACGATCTCGCGGTCTGTGAGTTCGAGCCCCGCGTCAGGCTCTGGGTTGATGGCTCAGAGCCTGGAGCCTGTTTCCGATTCTGTGTCTCCCTCTCTCTCTGACCCTCCCCTGTTCATGCTCTGTCTCTCTCTGTCCCAAAAATAAATAAACATTGAAAAAAAAAATTAAAAAAAAAAAAAAAAAATTTTTTTTTATATGTGGGTATTATCCATACAATTAAATAGTATTTGGCAATAAAAACAAGTGAAGTTACATGCTACAACCTGGATGAAACTTGGACACAGCACGATACGTGAAAGCCAGCCACAAAGTATCATATTGTATGATTCCACTTAATAAAGACATAGAACTGATTTTAGAGTCCATAAAATAAAATTTTAAAAAATCAAAATAACAAAAGATGTACATAATGTGAATGCATCCTATTAGCTATAATATTTTTCTACAAAGCACAATTGAACACTGCGTTCAAGTTTAAAAAACTTATAAGAATTTTGTTTTGATTTAATCCTGAAAGCAATATTGGCGGCACTGAAGTAAAAAAAGCAGGAGCAACATAACCAAGTTTGTACTTAGACTGCTCTGATGGTATTATCATCTCTAACTGTAAGGAAGACGAAATGGTACAGAGACAGCCAGGAAACTGTGGTAGTCATTCTGGAAAAGATGATGGTGGCTTCGTCTAGAATTATAGGAATAGAGATAGGATAGAGTTGAGAGATATTTAGGAAGTAGAATCTGGATTAGTGGTAACTGAGTGACTCTGGAGGTTAAGGAAGGAGGAGTAAAGAATAGCGCTAAGTTTCTGCCTAGGCATCTGACTGAATGGTGAGATAAGGATATGGGAAACAGAATGAAAGCAGGTTTGGAGTTTCAGCTTTAGACATGGAATATGAGGTATTTGTGGAACATTAAAATGGAGACTACAGATGGATAGAATAGTTTGAAATTGAAAGAAATATCTACACACAAAACAACCTTCAAATAAAAAAAGAGGAAAAAATATCATCTACAGATATATTTTAGAAATCATCAAAATATATTAATTAAAACTACGGGATCAAAGGGGCACCTGAGTGGCTAAGTTGGTTAAGCGTCTCACACTTGGTAAGATCAAGCCCCACTTCTCTCAAAATAAACATAAAAACAAGAAAGATCTTACTTTTCCCATAAAAATGATTTGGTACCAATTGATGGAGGATCTTGACCTCACCTCGTTCCATGGACACAACAAGAGAACAGCTACATCTACACAATGAACTCTGAAAATGACCTAAAGACCGCAGCTAATCACAGAGATAAGTCCACGCTGACGAGATGTGCTTGGGAACCAAATAAATACCTGGTGTAACTAACCACAAACAAGAGGGACAACACAAGCATGGAGAAAAGAGAGGCTCAGACCCCACACTGTGCACTCTTGACACCGACGATCTGAGTCACTATAACGTGTGGCCTTGAAAACCAGCAGGGCTTAACTCCAAAACCTTTAGAAATCAGTGGAGCTTAGCTGAACCACTGTAAGACTAGGCTCCTTTACTTGTACCCCATTTTCTCTCCCTCCTGTCAGCTGGGAAAGGCTCCTCCCAGAGGAGGGGGCTGTGGTGGTCCTTGTGATAGGGCTCGCCAACCCCCTCTCCACTCACTGCACCCTCTTGGGGTGACTGGGTGAGGGTGTGCTTCCATGTCCTAACCCCCTGTATTCCTGCCATGTTGTGTCTGGCTCATCCCTGCCTGAATAAAGTAATGCCTCTGCCTAGAAAGAAAGAAAGAAAGAAGTAGGGCTTAAGCCTTGGGAGCTTCAAAAACCAGTGGGTTTAATGCTGGGATAGCAAGAAGATGATAGGAAATGAAGTCCACCCCCTTAAAGGAGTCTATATACTAAATAACTTGACCTGAGACACGCCAGAGAAGCAGCGGTTTGAAAAGCATCTGAGGAATACATGAAGATTTACTGACTCCTCTTGGAAAGTGTGCCAGAATAATCTGCAGATTACTCTAGGAAAAGTGCTGATGGGTAGCATTCCCCACCGCCTCCAGCCTAGATAACTGGTTGCTTGCAAAAGCTAACGCTAACACTCTCCCTCTAACTTGCTAGCACCGTCTGCCCTACCCCAGCCAGGACTGGCGCCACTCTAAAGTGATTCCTGCCCTAGGGAAGCGGGAGAAATAACACGCCTGCAGTTTCTGCAACTGGGATCCTTACCTGGCTGCACAGGGAGCAAGCCCTGCCCTGCAGTTGTGACAGAAAGGCTAACTGCAAATTGCTAGGCTGAATGCCACCCCACCCACAAATGAGCCCCTAACAACTATGACAGGCTTCTCAATGGCATCAGAAGCAAACCCTGCCCATTGGGCCCACAGGAAACAAAGTAGGTCATTACAGATGGTTGGGCCAAAGGCAATCGCACCTCTGTCACAACAGCAGGGCACACACAGCCCACACAAGGGACACCTGGAGCACCTGGTTCTGGTGGCCAGAAAAGACTGTGCTACAGGGCACCACAGGACCTCTTCTATATAAGGCCACTACTTTCAAGACGAGATGTAGCTGACCTTCGTAATACATAGAAACAAACACAGAAAATTAGACAAAATAAGGAGATAGAAGAACATGGCCCAAGTGAAAGAACAGGACAAAATCACAATTAAAAAGCGAAATAAAATGTAGATAACCAATACACCTGATGAAGAATTCGTGAATGGTCATAAAGATACTCACTAGACTTGAGATACGAGTGGATGAACTCAGTAAGCACTTCAACAAAGAGATAGAGAATATAAAAAAGAATGGACTCGGAGCTGAAGAATTTAGTAATTGCAATAGAGGGAATCAATAGGAGATGAGAGGAAGTAGAGCAGATCAGTGATCTGGAAGACAAAGTAATGGAAATCATTCAAGCTAAACAGCAAAAAGAGAAAGGAATAATAAAAAATGAAAAAAAAAATTAAGGGGATTCTGCAACATTATTAAGGGTAATGACATTTGCAATATAGGGATGCCAGAAAGGGGAGTGGGTGAGCAAAAACTTATTTCAAGAAATAATAGCTGAAAACATCCCTAATCTGGGGGAAGGAAGCACCGAGAGCCCTCAGGTCTAGGAAGCACCAAGAGCCCCTTACAAGATGAATTCAAAAAGGGCCACACCAAGACACATCATAATCGAAATGGCAAAAAGTAATGACAAATACGGAACTTTTAAAACAACAAAACAGGGGCGCCTGGGTGGCGCAGTCGGTTAAGCGTCCGACTTCAGCCAGGTCACGATCTCGCGGTCCGTGAGTTCGAGCCCCGCGTCGGGCTCTGGGCTGATGGCTCAGAGCCTGGAGCCTGTTTCCGATTCTGTGTCTCCCTCTCTCTCTGCCCCTCCCCCGTTCATGCTCTGTCTCTCTCTGTCCCAAAAATAAATAAACGTTGAAAAAAAAAAATTTTAAAACAACAAAACAGTTACATACAAGGGAAACCCCATAATGCTACCGGCTGATTTTTCAGCAGAAACATTGCAGACCAAAAGAGTGACAAGATATATTCAAAGTGCTGAAAGAAGAAATCTATAACCAAGAAGACTTTATGCAGCAAGACTATCATTCAGAATACAAGAAACAGTTCCAGACAAACAAAAGTTAGAGTTCATCACCACTAAACCAGCCTTATAAGAAATGTTAAAGGGAATTCTTTAACTGGAAAAAAAAGGCCATAAATGGAAGAAAATTATGAAAAGAAAAATTTCACATGTAAAAGCAAACATACAGTAAAGGCAGTAGGATTAATCACTATGAAGCCAGTATGGAGGTTAAAACACAAAAGTAGGAAATCTATTAGATCTACAAAAATTAATCTAGGAATACACAAAATAAAAGGATATAAAATATGACACAGACATAAAACGTGGAGAAGGTAGTAAAAATGTAGTGCATTCGGAATGTGTTTGAAATAAAGCAACCATCAACTTAACAGACTGCTATACACATAAGATGTCATATATGAACCCAATGGCAACCACAACTCAAAACCATCCATACACAATAAAAAAGAAAGGAATCCAAGCATAACATTAAAGAAATCCATCAAACCACAAGGAAAGAGAGCAAGAGAGGATGTAACAATTGTAAATATCTATGCACCAAACATAGGAGCACCTAAATATTTAAAGCAAATGTTAACAGACATAAAGGAGAAATTGCCAGTAACACAGAAATAGAGGGGACATTAACACCCCACTTGCATCGACGGATATATCATCCAGACTGCAAATCAACATGAAACAGTGGCTTTGAATGACACATTAGACCAGATGGATCAAACAGGTATATATAGAACATTTTATCCCAAACCAGCAGAATACACATTCAAGTGCACATGGAACATTCTCCAGGACAGATCATATGTTAGGCCACAAAATAAGTCTCAGTAAATTTAAGAGGAATCAAATCGTATGAAGCATCTTTCCTGACAACAACAGTATGAAACTACAAGTCAATTATAAGAAAAAAATGGGAAAAAACAAACACATGAAGGCTAAACAACATGCTACTAAACGATCAATGGGTCAATGAAGAAATCAGAGGAAATAAAAAAAAATACATGGAGACAAAATGCCAGTAGTCCAATATCTTTGGGATACAGCAAAAACAGTTCTAAGAGGGAAGTTTACAGCAATACAGGTCTATTTCAAGAAACAAGCCAAATCTAAAACAATTTAACCATATACATAAAAGAGCTAGAGAAAGAACAGTGAGCCGAAAGCTAATAAAATAATAAAGATGAGAGTACAAATAAATTTAAATAAGGATTGGAAAAACAATAGGAAAAAAAAAAAAAAAAACAACAATGGGTGGCTCAGTCAGTTGAGCATCTGACTCTTGATTTTGGCTCAGATCATGATGCCAGAGTCATGGAATAAAGCCCTGTGCTGGACTCCACTCTGAGCATGGAGCCTGCTTGAGATTCATTCTCTCCCTCTCTCTCTCTCTCACCCCCCTGGCCCCTCTACCCCCTTGTACGTGCTCTCTCCAAAAAAACAAAACAAACAAACAAAAAAAGAATAACGAAACCAGGAGCTGGTTCTATGAAAGATAAACAGAATTGATAAAGCATTAGCTACTCATTAAAAAAAAAATACTCAGAAATGGGAAGAAATAATGACACTACAGTAATACAAAAGATTATAAGCAGATACAATAATAAAAAATTAAATGCTGACAAACGGACAACATAAAAGATATGGGTAAATTCCAGAAACATATATAATCATCCAAAACTGAATCAGAAAGAAATAGAAAATTTGAACAGACTGATAATAACTAGTACTGAAATTGAATCAACAATCAAAAAACTTTCAACAAGTCTAGGACTCACTTCACAGGTGAATTCCACCAAGCATTTATGTTAATACCTATTCTTTTCAAGCTATTCTAAACCACAGAAAAGGAAGGAAGACTAGCTTGGAACAATCAATTGATTTCAATACTCATTTGAGATGCCACAGCTCAGTGACTGACAAAAATGGAACTAAATGAGATTCTAAGATAAATCTGGTTAATGTAAGCTAACAGGGAAAAGCTATTGTATACTTAATCATTTAAAATGCATTGAAAATAATTACCTGTTTATATTCATTAACACAACTCTGGCAGCAAAATCTTGTCTGCTGACCTTCAATCATCAGGACATGGTTTCCAGCACTTTTACTAGGCAAGTACTCTCCACACTGTTCACAGCAATTCATTACTAGACCATTGGCTAACCTGTACTTATTAAAGCACTGGTTACTGCACAGTTTATGTACTACATTATTAACGCTGACTTCATGACGAATCTAAAAGAAAAGCCAGAATTTATTAAATAAATGAGCCAGATTAGCACAGTAAGCAAGGAGATAACTAGTTTCTTCAAAAGAAACAATCTCTAATAATTTCTCAGTGGAAGAAATATTCAGGGAAAAGAGTAAAACTTACATTTTGTTATTCTTTCATTTTTATCTTTGATCTTAAAATAAAGTAAGATTCATGGAACAAAAAGCTATAAGGTCAGTAATAACTTCCCCAGAGACACTTAAAAACTAGAGGAAACAAACTGTTTAGAAGATTTTGATACGACCTAATTAAAAGAAATGGATTGGTAATTTTTGTTATTATAAACTTCACTGCCCTAGAAAATTCATGGAAGGTGCTAAAAGAATCAGCATTACTATATTCAGGATGGTGTCTGTATATGCATAAATAAGATGGTTCTCGCTTTGCTCAGCTCTGCGGTAACTGAGAGAAAATCATGCCCTCAATTTGAATGGCTCCAAGGAACACCAAATTCAGTTGCCAAGGCGTTTGTTACGTAAAGACTGCCTGTATGCATGTTTCTTCTTTAGGCAACTGGAAAGATGGCAATACCACTTAAGAAACGTGAAGTTTTCAACACACTTACACTCCACTCGTTCTACATATTCTTGTACCAGGGTTGGTTGCTTCCTTCATGTTCTGAAACTACACTTTATTATTTAGAGTGGCTAGTAAGAACAAAATTCACCATTAAATACTTTGTTTAGGAGTATATCCACTTCCACGGAAATAGCTGTGTACTTTCCATAGCATGCAAATGGGATATTTGTTCACAAAACAGTTCTAACATATCCTCATCCTTTCCTTTAACTTCATTGTGTAGATCCAGGACGTGCGTATTATGTAGATGGCAGAACATATAATAACACTTAAAATTATCCTTGTTAACCTACATAGTAGCTTAAATACAATATAAAAATCCAGACCTCTGTTAGTTTACTACAGATTATACATCTTGATTTATTAACTCTTTTTCTAAGATTCTGGTTGTCTTCACAGGGAGGCAAAGATGTACGACAAAATTCTTGGGAGGATTCTTTTGACTCAACTTGAACAGTAGTAGCTTTTTTTGTAGGTGCATCTCTGAAACACAAGGGACAGATGAAACTTAAGAATATTACATTTTAATAAAAGTCAAATATATAAACAAGAAATGGCATTTTTCATTTTCTCATGATTTAATCCTAGGAGTCAACTGTAATTTTTGGATCTAGCAAAACCCACCATTGGTTTCACTGTAAAGAGTTTCAAAATAGTACGGCAAGAGATGATCTGGAGGTAAAAACATTTTGTAGCACAAGAACCTTCTCACAGGTTATTATGATTTTTGAAGGACTCAAAAAAGGTGGTAGCAACTTGGTAGAACGAAGGTAAAAGATGGGAAGGAGCAAGGCAAAGTCAGTGGCAGAGAGAGGGTCAATTTTTACATTTTCCTTTCCTGCCAAGAGTAAGGATAGCACAAATGAACTCACAGCTCTGACACACTCTAGGATAACTCAAGCTCAATAAACTTGAAGATATCTCTGCAACAACTGTATCCATGAATCTATACAGCTCTCAATTACATTCAACACACATCCATACTGCCAGTATTCAATTATATGGAGCCAGGTTGAAAAGTACAGCTTACTTTTTACATATTACATTGCGTTTCTTTGGAGTGCGCTTATGAGAGAAGGAAGAAAGGCAGGTGGTAGAACAAAAGAGGTGAGCTGATCCTTTTCGTTGATAAGCTGTCTGTCCCTTCTGTAAAGGTTTTTTGCAGTGTGCACAAGTGATTTTAGCTGGTTTAGTAAGTTGCTGTTGGACTGAAGACTGGAAAATCTGCTTAGGAAGGGAGGCCACTGGTGATAAAGAATCCACCCCTGGCTGTTTCTGATTTCGGGGAAATGATGCTGACTGGGAGATCCAAGAATCTTAAAAATAAAACATACAAGAAAAAGTCATGGAACAATTCAAAATTCACATCAGAAAAATATTTTAAAATTTTCATTTTGCAAGTTTAACAGAATAGTGAGGCAGCCCTGTAATGGTCAGAGCCAGGCAACCCTGTGGCACAATCCCAGGGGAACTGTCCACTTTGAATTCTTTTTTCATTTCATTTTATTTATTTAATTTACATTCAAGTTAGTTAGCATATAGTGCAATAATGACTTCAGGAGTAGATACCAGTGATTCATCACCTCTGTATAACACCCAGTGCTCATATCAACAAGTGCCTTCCTTAATGCCCCTTACCCATTTAGCCTGTCCCCTCTCCCGGAGGCAACCCCTCCAGCAACCCTCAGTTTGTTCTCTGTAGTTAAAAGTCTCTTATGTTTTGTTCCCTTCCTTGTTTTTATATTATTTTTGCTTCCCCTACCTTATGTTAAGCTGTTTTGTATCTTAAATTCTTCATATGAGTGAAGTAATATGAGATTTGTCTTTCCCTAATTTCACTTAGGATAATACCCTCTATTCCATCCACATAGTTGCAAATGGCAAGATTTCATTCTTTTTGATTGCTGGGTAATACTCCATTGTATATATACCACATCTTCTTTATCCATTCATCCATCGATGGACATTTGGGCTCTTTCCATACTGTGGCTATTGTCGATAGCGCTGCTATAAACATTGGGGTGCATTGGGGCGCCTGGGTGGCGCAGTCGGTTAAGCGTCCGACTTCAGCCAGGTCACGATCTCGCGGTCCGTGAGTTCGAGCCCCGCGTCGGGCTCTGGGCTGATGGCTCGGAGCCTGGAGCCTGTTTCCGATTCTCTGTCTCCCTCTCTCTCTGCCCCTCCCCCGTTCATGCTCTGTCTCTCTCTGTCCCAAAAATAAATAAACGTTGAAAAAAAAAAAAAAAAAACATTGGGGTGCATGTGCCCCTTTGAAACAGCACACCTGTATCCCTTGGATAAATACCTAGTAGTAAAATTGCTGGGTCATAGGGTAGTTCTGTTTTTAATTTTTTGAGGAACCTCCATACTGTTTTCCAGACAGGCTGCACCAGTTTGCATTCCCATCAGCAGTGCAAAAGAGGTCCTCTTTCTATGCATCCTCACCAACATCTGCTGTTGTCTGAGTTGTTACTGTTAGCCACTCTGACAGGTATGAGGTGGTATCTCATTGTGGTATTAATTTGTATTTCCCTGATGATGAGTGATGTTCAGCATCTTTTCATGTGTCTGTTAGCCATCTGAATGTCTTCTTTGGAGACGTGTCTATTCATGTTTTTGTCCATTTCTTCGTTGGATTATTTGCTTTTTGGGTGTTGAGTTTGGTAAGTTCTTTATAAATTTTGGATACTAACCCTTTATCTGATATGTCATTTGCAAATATCTTCTCCCATTCTGTTGGCTGCCTTTTAGTTTTGCTAATTGTTTCATTCGCCGTGCAGAAGCTTTTTATTTTGATTAGGTCCCAATAGTTCATGTTTGCTTTTGTTTCCCTTGCCTCCGGAGACGTGTTGAGCAAGAAGTTACTGCAGCCAAGGTCAAAGAGGTTTTTGCCTGCTTTCTCCTCTAGGACTTTGATGGCTTCCTGTCTTAACGTTTAGGTCTTTCATCCATTTTGAATATGTTTGCATATGGTGTAAGAAAGTGGTCTGGGCTCATTTTTCTGCATGTCGCTGTCCAGTTTTCCCAGCACCACTGGCTGAAGACACTATCTTTATTCCATTGGACATTCTTTCCTGCTTTGTCAAAGATTAGTTGCCCATACGTTTGTGGACCCATTTCTGGGTTCTCTATTCTGTTTCATTGATCTGAGTATCTGTTTTTGTGCCATTTGTTTATTTTAGAGAGAGAGTAAGCAGGGGAGGGCCAGAGAAGGGGACACAGAATCCAAAGCAGGCTCTAGGCTCCGAGCTATCAGCACAGAGCCTGATGCAGGGCTCGAACTCACAAGCTGTGAGATCATGACCTGAGCCGAAGTCAGAAACTTAACCAACTGAGCCATCCAGATGCCCCTATCCACTTTGTATTTGAACGATACTCTATTGTGCCCAAACTGTAAATGGTGGCCCTTGAATCGTGCAATGCGGTAGTTATCAATTCTTAAGGACCCTAGGTTCAAAATGCATTTCCTGACTTACTAGATGGTGCAAGTACATTAAATTGTGTTTTGGTTTTCTCAACTACAAACTGGAAATGATATCTAACTCATCAGAGTGTTATGAAGACTAAATGAGATAACGCATATAGTAAAGCAGTATGTTTGGTACACAGGGCATTTGCAAAAAAAATAGCCACTTTTTTGTCTCAAAGAGGAAAGTATTAATATATTACAAAATAAAGCAAATATGCAAATCAAAGATAAGTACAGAATCTGGTATGTGATGTCCATTTTCATAACCACTTCCTCCCTAATACGAAAAATACAAAGCATAGACAAGAAAAAATTTTACAGTGACCACTCATATGCCCACCAAGTCTATTCTCTCCTCTTTTACTATTTTTGCTTTATCAACATCTATTCATCCCTCTAAACAATGTGTTTTGTGTATTTCAAGCAAATGCAGAACATCATTATACTCCCCTCTAAAATACTTCTTACTCATTTTATTTTAGAGAGCGAGTGCAAAAGCAGAAGAGAGGGACAGAGGGTGGGGAGCAGGGAGAGAGAGAGACAGAATCTTAAGCAGGCTTCATGCTCAGCACGGAGCCCAATGTGGGGCTCGATTCCACGACCATGAGACCACTGACATAAGCCCAAATTAAGTCGGATGCTCAGCTGACTGGGCCACCCAGGCACCACTATTTATTTTAAATTTCATCTATTCATTTTAAGTAAGCTCTACACCCAATGTGGGGCTTGAACTCATGATCTCAATATCAACAGCTGCATGCTCTACCAACTGCACCAGCCAGGCACCCTTCCAAAATACTTTTTAAAGCAACTCTTTCTACAGTTTCTTCTCAGCCTTCTAAATATTATTTCATAATCATGAATATAGGTGATGGATTATTCTGCAAAGTCTCAGTTTTCCTAACTTCACACACGGACTCCTCCATCATATATTATTGTTAGCTTCAAAATGATACAATATTATGTACAGGTAGTAATGTTTCTCAAACTTTAACATTCACGAGATCACCTAAGAATCTTGTTTAAACAGAGACTCTAAGGGTGCCTGGCTGGCTCAGTCAGTAGAGCATACAACTCTTGACCTCGAGGCTGGGAGTTTGGGCCCCACAATAGGTGTAGAGATTACTTAAAAGTCAAATATTTAAAAATATATACATACATACACGCACATAGATTCTAAATCAACAGGTTTAGGGAAGGGCCTGAGGTTCTGCATTTCTTTCTTTTTTTTTAATGTTTATTTTTGAGAGAGAGAGAGAGAGAGAGCGCGTGCGCACATGCAAGCTCAGGGGAGGAGCAGAGAGAGGGAGACAGAAGATCTGAAGTAGGCTCTGTGCGGACAGCAGAGAGCCTGATGCAAGGCTTGAACTCACAAACCGTGAGATTATGACCTGAGTTGAAGTCGGATGCCTAACCGACTGAGCCACCCAGGTGCCCCAGGGTTCTGCCTTTCTAACTAACTCTTGCATGATGATGAAGCTTTGAGGCCCTAGAGTACTGAATTATTCTGTCACCTCTCTTCAAAAATAGCTTTGGTCATTAGCAAGAGGTCTATGGCCCCCCTCCACCTATCACATCCTCAAAGGCCTTTCAAAGTACTACTAACATTAACAGCTATACTTTCAGTTTTAAATTACCCACCTACTGCTTCTAATTTTCTTTGTCCTATTTCAAGATACCTTTATCTCACAAGCAAAAATAGAATGGAACAAGTAACAAAAGCAACTCTCTCAGACCATAGGATGACATGCTGGCAAATACAGAATATAGTACAATGAACGTTTTTTTTTTATCACCTAGTACTCAGAAGTTTCATTACTACTCAATTTTCCTACTTCTGAACCATTCCAAAGAAAACAAAAATTACATATTCATCTATATAACAAATATAGGTTGTGTATCATCTTCTTCTGGGATCAAACTTCCCTGCGTATCATCTAGATACCAAACTAGATTTAATAAATGACAGAAACAAAGGATAGGAACCATTACAAGATTTGTTATTACCATTAATATGGGAGAAATAATAACCCCAAAGAAAAAATACTGGTGTTTGTAATTTTGGGGAGTTATCCATACTTAAGGGAAGCATATTTATATACAACTACAGAATGTGAGACATCAATGTATGCTCAGGACAATAATTAGATTCTGAAATTTCTTTTTCACTTTAGCTTTGGTGCATAAAGCAAATGCTTCCTTTGTTAATACCACAACTATTTGTTTTCTGGAAATTTCAGAGTTTCTTATTTCATCAAATTTTTATTTTATTTCATTTTATTTTTGGTATTTGTGTCTACAGGTTAAACTTAACCTCTCAATCAAATTCTTCCATATCCTACCCCAAGTATGTTTTAAGAGAAGGGGCCAAGTAGATTATTTGGTACAAATCCCTCATTATATGCAAGGAAAATTAAGACCTAGAAGTTACATTACTTATCCAAAAATCTAATAAATATTAGACACACTATTGACTTTCAGGTGTTCTTCATTTCTTCCTGCATCTAAACTCTTCTGCCTAAAAAATATTTTAGTATTTCTTTAGTGTTGGTCTGCTAGTGAAAAGTTCTTTTGGTGTCTCAGTGGGGTTTGTTTGTTTTTCCATGTTAAAGAATAACATGTATGCATAAAGTTTATAAATCTTAAGTGTGGAGCTCAATTAAATTTTTTATAATGAATATACTTGTATGACTACCATCCAGAAGCCTGGTCTTTTCTCACTGAATAATTTCCTGCCTTTCCCACAAGCCATCCGTATTATGACCTCAAAGATTAGTTTTCTCTTTTTTTTTTTTTTGAAATTCACATACATAAAATCATACAGTATGTACTCTTTTGTGCCTGATTACCTTAACTCAACATCTTGTCTGTAAATTTCATTCACACTGAATATATAGTTCATTATTTTGCACTGCTGTTGAAAATTCCATTATGTGGCTAGTACTATTTATCTGCCCTATTTTTTTTAAGTTGTATTTATTTAAGTAATCTCTACACCCGTTGTGGGGTTCAAACTCACGACCCCAAGATCCCAAGCTGCTTGCTCTTCCAACTGATCCAGACAGGCGCCCCATCCATCCTATTGTTGATGGACATTTGGATTGCTTCCAATTTTGACTATGATTTCTATATATGTCTTCTAATAGTTTCTTAATGTATTTATCCTGCTTGGGATTTGGATTTGTAAATGTTCTTTAATTTGTAAGTTAATGCTTTCTCTCCATTTTAGAAAATTCTCAGTTGTACCTCTTCTGTCTTGTTTCTTTCCGGAACATTAAATACATGTCCTCTTCATCGTCATACATCTTTTACCTTCTTTTCTGGATTTCCACCCCTTTGACTTCTCTGATTCAAACTGGATGGTTTTCTCTGAGATTTCTTCCAGTTCACTTACAACTCTTCAGCTTTGCCCAGCCTGCAGTTAAAATGATTAGTTCCTTAGAATCTTTGTCTGATAATCCTATTATCTGGATCCCAAAACCTTGCTTCTATTGTCTGTTTTCCTCTTGATTTCTGGCGTATGGCCTTGGATCTTCATGCTGCTGATTGCTTTTCATTCTGTTTGTATGAAAAACTGAAGGGCACCTAGTTGGCTCAGCTGGTTGAGCCTCTGACTTTGGCTCTGGTCATGATCTCACAGTTCCTGAGTTTGAGCCCCACATCAGGCTCACTGCTGTCAGCGCAGAGCCCACTTCAGATCTTCTGTCCCTCACTGACTTGCACTCTCTCAAAAATAAACAAACAAAAAACTGAAAAAAATGTGAGGCTCTGGATTAGGTCAGCATCCCAAACTAAGGGTTGGAAAGGTTGTGTTTGTTGGTTTGGGTTTTTTTTGTTTGTTTTCAAAAAAATGTTTTAAAGTTTATTTTGAGATAGACCGAGACCATGCGAGCGAGTTGGGGAGAAGTGGGGGGGGGGACAGAGACAGAGACAGAGAGAGAGAGAAAGAGAAAGAGAGAGAGGGAACCCCAGCCAGGCTCTGTGCTGCTAGCACCAAGCCTAATACAGGGCTCGAATTCACAAAACAGAGAAATCATGATCTGAGCCCAAACCAAGAGTCAGATGCTTAAGCAATTGAGCCACCCAGGTGCCCCATGTTTGTTTTTTACCAGTATCCCTCTTTGTGGGCCTCTGTGAATCTACTGAAAGTTCCACTTAGATTTTCAGCCTTTCTCTGCAATTTTTTCTGGAACTGAACACACATCCACAAGAGAAAAGCAGCCACAAGTAACAGATTACTTCTCAGAGGTTCCTTCTCTTAGATCTTAGAGCCCTCATTTTTCCCCTATATTTATATGAGCAGAAATATAATGCCCTAAATCAGAATAATGGCCAGAAATGTTTATAATGCAATAAAAAATAAAACAGATGCAAGAGCAATTTCTACATTATAGGTATTTTCTGTGATGAGATTTTTGCTGTTTATATAAAGATAGGTGATGAATATATAACTTTCACTGAAATAGAGTCAACACTAAAAGTTAATGTAAGGATTAAATGATTCAAAGGTCCAGTCAATGGACAACAATCTTATTTTTATAAGATGAAATGCAAAATTTTATGTGTACTTTATGCAAAGCCATAATTTTGTATGATGAAATTTGAACCTATAAGCCCTGGATTTTTATGTAACTCAACTCCAAAAATCTTCATCTTGCTCTTATTTTTTTTCTTTTTCCTTTTTTGGAAATCCTTCAATTTTTAGACGTAGAACGCACAGATAAACTAAAATAAGACACTCTGGAGAAGCTCTAAGTAACAAAAATTATAATAATAATGTAATTGGTGCCATCTTCTTCTAGAAGTCCGGTAGAAATTAGTTTTACTAATGCTAATAGCAAGCAAAAGCAAAAACAAAACCTAGGGCCAATACTAAAATTACACAACTATTACTATGCTTGCTATATTCAAGTTAAAGAGGGAAAAATAGCAACAATGACAAAAAGACTGTCCTTTTCACAGTTGACTTAACACTTAAGAAAGCTTCAAACATTTACAAATTTTTTTAATTTATTATTTTTTTTAAAGTAATGTCTACACCCAATGTGGGGTTTGAACTCACAACCCCTAGGTCAAGAGTTGTACACTCCAACAACTGAGCCATCCAGAAGCCCCAGCTTCAAACATCACTCTTCACTTGACAACTTGGTAAACATTCTTTTTAGAATTCTACACTGTTATTATTTAAAGGATATAGTTCTGTCACTTTTGTCCCCAAAAACAGAATTTTAGAGACCTCAGGAACACTGTAAATTCATCCACCCTTCATAAACAATAGAAATTTGTTGTTATATATCATAAACAGTTTAAACATATGTAGTTAAGAACATCTCCATTTAGATGAATGAGTGTCAATTGAGCCATGTAATGTTTTCTTTGTTGTATTTTAAAATCACTGATACTTTAAATGATAAGAAAATATAAAAATGTAAAATACACTTTGAATTAGTGAGATAAAGGGATGGCAAGCCAAGAGTAATCAAAACCACTTCCAAATAACATTTGCAAGTCTCAATTACAGCCACAATTTCAGTGGAATGATGGTATAGCATCTAACTACAGGATGCTTTTTATATTATCAGTCTGCTATGCTTTTAAGTTGAAAAGCATCTTACTTATCCACATTTACCAATAAATACACAACTTAAACTTATTCAGAAGGTGAAAAATGGCCAAGGTTGAAACATAAAAAAATACATGGCAAGGTTTCTGGTTTTAACTGCACTTAAGAGCTTATATATACATAAGATGGAATTCATGCTTACACAAATAGCTATTTAAAATTTAATAAATAATTCTAAAATAAAATGTAAGTAAAAGAAATACACAGATCCAAAAGGATGATTTTCAATGGACATTATTTCAAGTCTTCAGCATCTTCAATTGTTTCATCAAAGAGATCACAAGTTTTCATGATATGATTTCTCAGGTTTAATTCTTATTCAATAAACAAAAGATGTACATAATAATAAATAGATGCAAACATAAATTCATAAAAAGTATGCAAATATATTTTTTAAAATTCAATGATGTGTAAATTAAGATGATACCACCTTTTAATGATCAGTTCAGCAAACTTTAACACTCCTACCCCCGAGCTTACAATATGGAGAAAAAATTTACGCTGTAAGGAAAGTAATACCATTTTTTGGTGGGGGCAATTTTGCATTAAGCATCAAAACCTTTAAAAATACATTGATGAGGAGGCACCTGGGTGGCTCAGTCAGTTAATCGTCTGACACTTGACTTCAGCTCAGGTGATAATCTGAGGTTGTGGGCTCCACGCTGGGAAAGGAGCCTGCTTAAGATTCTCTCTCCCACTTTGGCCCCTCCCCCATTCATGTGCTCTCTTTCTCTCTCAAAAAAACCCAACTAAAATTATTAAACTAAATGAAAAATAAAAATATGTTGACACTTTGACTTAACAATTCCACCTACAGAAACTTTTCTAAAGAAGTGTGTCAACTTACAGAGATATTCATGAAAAACCTGTTTACAATTGCAAAGACTAGAAACAACTTCAAATAACAAATGATTATATAAACATAAAAAAGATAATTATATCTGACAAGAACTAATAATGATGAAATGTCAAATGCCCCTCTACCCTAACCCCAGGTCAAGAACAAAGCAAGGCTCTATACTCTCACCATTTCTATTCAACACTGTATTAGAAAAAGAAATAATAGGGGATCTGTGAGGCCAAACTATTTCCATAATAATACTAAGATTATTTGCATTTTTCACTGTTGGCATTTACAATAATGGTAACAAAAGCAGCGATGGGTATAACTGCTGGCAGTGGAACTGAACTGTATTTCTTCACTACCATATATCTGAGAAAAGAAAAAGTATCACCTTCACTTATTTATGGTTGTTATTCCAACACCAAATGGTCAATACAATTCTAATACTAACCAGGAGTTAGCATCAAACCCCAAAGGTTTAAATGGCATAGCCCCCAACAAGATTGCCAGTCATTTCAGATGCCACCCATACTTCTGCCCAACTGGCTATAAATCAAGGAGGTTCCCGATTTATTTATCCTCTCGGGTTTGATAATTTGCTAGAATGACTCATAGAACTCAGAGGAGCTCTATACTTAACAATCACAGTTTTTTTCCCCCCAAGTTTTATTTATTTTTGAGAAAGAGAGAGAGAAAGAGAAAGAGAGAGAGAGAGAGAGAGAGAGAGAGAGAGAGAATCCCAGGCAGGCTCTGTGCTGTCAGTGTAGAGCCCAATGCAGGGCTCGAACCCACAAACAGTGAGATCATGACCTAGGCTGAAATCCAGAGTCAGAGGCTTAACGGATTAAGCCACCCAGGTGCCCCACAATCACAGTTTTAATATAAAGGATACAAATCAGGACCAATCAAATGAGATAAAGAAGGGTAAAGTTTGGAAGGTCCCAAATGCAGAGCTTCTGTGCCTACTCTCTCTGGAATCAGGTGTGTTACCTACCTAGCACATTGATAAGCTCAACAACCAGGAAGCTGCATTGAGTTTCAGTGTCTAGCTTTTATTGGTGTTTCATTGCATAGGTATGACTGACAGACTTATTCACTGCATGTGACTGAACTCAATCTCTAGCCTTCCTCTCCTCCCTTGAGGCTGGACTGGCTAAAACCTCCAACACTCTAATTACATGATGGGTCTTTCTGATGACCCTCTCTCAGCCTTCCTCTGATCAAAGTCTTAGCCCAAACAAATTCAGATGTGATCCAAAGGGCTCGTAAATAGAAAAGACAATCCCAATACTTGGGAAATTCCAAGGACTTAGTCTCTGTCCTAAGACCTAAGGACAAAGGCCAGTGTTATTATTTATTAAACAGAGGTCCACGATGAAATAATAAAAATTGGTATCGATTTTACTAGATTTCAGCCTTTGACTACATCTTAATATTCTGTGTGATGAACAGGGAAGCATGCCTAAAACACTTCTGTTTCATACCAAAATACAATGGTTGTCTGAAGGCAAAGTGGAAAAGCACTTATAAAATAGTTACATTGCAAGCTAAACTAGGCTTTTTTCACAAAATACCATTTTTACTTAAAAGAATAACAAACTGATTACTGACATTTTCTTGAAAACAAATCAAGAAAAATTCACTTCAAGAAAAATGACAGTATTTGTTGCTAAGAGAAAATTTGAGCTTTCAAGTGAAAATCAACATCTTTGAAAACCTGTGTCCACCACTGTCATCTTGACAGCTTTCTAAAGTGTCAACATTTAAAATAACACATCAACATCTAGAAGTTCAATGAATGGATATTTTCAAAATATATATATTTTTTATTTGACCAAAGCACAATGTAACCGAATCATACAAAGGTAAAAGATCCATCCACAGATCAATGAATCTTAATGTAGTAAGTATGAAAACTTCGTTATATGATTTCAGATTCCACATTGTTAAGAACCTGTAAGAAACTGCCACTTATCAAGTTTTGGGACTGTTATCAAAAAACCCGTAACTAGGGACGCCTGGGTGGCGCAGTCGGTTAAGCGTCCGACTTCAGCCAGGTCACGATCTTGCGGTCCGTGAGTTCGAGCCCCGCGTCAGTCTCTGGGCTGATGGCTCAGAGCCTGGAGCCTGTTTCCAATTCTGTGTCTCCCTCTCTCTCTGCCCCTCCCCCGTTCATGCTCTGTCTCTCTCTGTCCCAAAAATAAAATAAACGTTGAATAAAAAAAAAAAATTTTAACCCGTAACTATCCATAATTCTCTAAAAAGATCACTAAAACAGTACTCCCTCCTACAACCAAATACCTATGTGAGGCCAGATTTTTTTTATACTTCAAACAAAACAAGATACTGCAACAGATTCAATGTAGAAATAGATAGATGTGAGGATATACCATACACTTCACTATCTTCTATTAAGCCAGACTTTAAAGAGATTTGCAGAAATGTGAAAAAATGGCACTGTTCACTAAATTTTGAAAATAGTTTTCATTAAAAATTATATTTTGTCATATAATATGTAATTATTGTTAAATACTTAAGAAAATGTCTTACACTTTAATTTCTAATAACATAATTGATATAAATTAAAAAATCTTGGGGGTCCCCGATTATTTTTGAGAGTGAAACTGAGCCCAAAATGTTTGAGAACTGTCCTGTAGAAATAATAAACAATGTAGACAAAGAAATTTAGTGGACAGTTTCAACAGTAAAAAATGGGATACTATACAAATGCTAATAAAAAGGTAGAGGAATGTGTTATCTCAGACAAAAATCTTATACACATGGAAAATTCTATTTTTAAAATGATGTGAAAATTTAGATTAAGTAAACCAACAGAAACACAAAATTATATATAATGTGCTCTAAATTATATTTTTTAAAACCATGGAGGCAAAAGACTGAAAACAAAATTTTAGCAGTAGTCCTTGCTAGTTGGTAGGATAAGGTGAAAGATACTTTATTTCTAGCCATAATTTCTTACAAATATTCTGTAGTAATCATGTAGTATTCTCATAACCAGAGAAAAAGATTAATTTAAAAAAAGAAAAAAAATTCTGGCATTCCATTAAAAGCAGTAAATGAGGCTCTTAAATCTAGTTCCTTTTCAGTCCTTTCCTAAACTTCTAAGTTGGTCAATAGCTTAAAGCACTAAAATGACCAAAAACCAATACCAAAACAAAAATTTTAACTCTCAAACAAACACCACACTAAATCATGACAAAGCTGCCAAAAAGATCTGCTAAGTTTTAAATAATTTTCATTATATTTTAACTTTATCAGAAAAAGACTGTCCATATAAGCTTTAAAAATGTAGGCCTCTATGCGTGCCTCGGTGGCTCTGTGGAGTGTCCAACTCCTGATTTCAACTCAGGTCATGATCTCAGGGTCATGGGTATGAGCCCTGCACTGGGCTTTGTGCTGATTGTGGAGCCTGCTTAAGATTCTCTCTGCCCGCCCCCTGCCCCACCCTTCTCCCACATGCTCACCTGCTCCCTCTCAAAAATAAATAGACAAAAAAATTAAAAAACTAAATAGGGTTTTTAAAATAACTTTTAAAGTAAAGGAACTAATAATATGCTGATTAAAAAACAAAAATAAAGAGACAAGCAGTCCAAAAGTAAACATTTGAAATGCAAAAATTGAAATTTCAGGTTATGTTATTACAAGTTAAATAAAATTAAATTATTACATATTACTTTATTTCTTCAATTCACTATCCATTTTTTTATTCTATGATTTGAAACTAGGGGCACGTGGATGGCTCAGTCAGTTAAGCGGGTGACTTCGGCTCAGGTCATGATCTCGTGGTTCATGGGTTCAGGCCCCACGTCAGGCTCTGTGCTGACAGCTCAGAGCCTGGAGCCAGCTTTGGATTCTGTGTCTCCCTCTCTCTCTGCCCCTCCCCCGCTCATGCTCAGTCTGTCTCTCTCAAAAATGAATGTTAAGGGGCGCCTGGGTGGCGCAGTCGGTTAAGCGTCCGACTTCAGCCAGGTCACGATCTCGCGGTCCGTGAGTTCGAGCCCCGCATCGGGCTCTGGGCTGATGGCTCAGAGCCTGGAGCCTGTTTCTGATTCTGTGTCTCCCTCTCTCTCTGACCCTCCCCCGTTCATGCTCTGTCTCTCTCTGTCCCAAAAATAAATAAACGTTGAAAAAAAATTAAAAAAAAAAAAAAAAAAGAAACTAGGTAGGTGGTTGTAGTAATTATGGAGGTTTTCAATTAAAACACTTCAGATGTAAATCGCAGTGGGTAAAACAGATTTAATTTCTGAAAAATCAGGGACCAAGTAGATTGCAAGTAAAATATTCTATCTTAATATGAAAGTCAAGAAAAAAAAGTATTTCATGTATAGGAGATCAATAAAATCACTTACTGCTTACCAGGACTATGATGAGTTGTAAATCCTCCATTCTGAAATTCACCTCCTGCCACATTCATTCTACCAGGATTAAAAGGTCCTACTGCAGTCTTGGTCTGTGAAGTCAAAGATGGGGCGTATGTTTGTATATTAACACCAAATTACTTGACTGAAGTCCTTTAGCGACATCTCCCAAGTTGGTATTCTACAGTGATGTTATACGTGTAATCATTAAGTTCATATCTCGCCCAGCATTCAGAGCTTATACCTTTTCTAAGGTTGTAACATTAGCAATAGGAATTTCAGAGTCGATTCTGTAGTGATAACATTATTACCCATTCCTGCATTTACCTTACTTCTTGAAAGACTGGAAGTGGAGAAATCCAAATCTTTGGTTCTATTTTTAGTTCCAGGAAGTCCCCATTCAATATAATTGGAAGAATTTTTCTTGTCTTCTCCATTTGTTTCTATGTCCTCTTCATCATCGATAATAATTGTCTCACTTATATTCCCCTTCTGAGAAGCTGAATCTCTTGAGGAAGGAAGAATTATGGAATAATTTCCTTGTAGACTTTCATTTCTTGATGAAGCAAATACAAAATTTCTTTGATCAGTTACTGTTGGAGCAGAAGTTGAAGGAGGTTGTATAGATTCAATAAATACAACATCATCATCATCATCATCATCATCATCATCATCATCATCATCTTCCACTGATGAGTTTCTAGATCTATTAACTAAAGAACTAGTTGGGCCACCAAATGAATTTCCAACATCCATGAGGCTAGCTGCCATGGCTTTACTCTTTAATAAAACAGGAGTCTGTTCAGCCAAGTCTAATCCTCTCACTGAACATTTATCCATGCCAAAGAACCTGTAACAGAGGAAAGTAAATAACAAAAGTTCTAGTATATTATGATCATTGTGTTTTATTGCAATGAAATAGCACAAATGAAATTTTAAATTCTGGTGAGTTTTATCCAACCCTCAGGGAAAATATTGTTACTCATTTTGTTTTTCCTCTCTCATTAACCATTTAATGCCTACCTCAGAGTTTGATGGAAATTAATCATCCAATTTGTAGTAGTCCTTAAAAAATGCACTCATAGTACTCAATTTAACTTACCCTTTACAATGAAAAAAAATCTAAGTCTTCTTTTGAAATAGCAAGTAGTAACAGAATCATTCTATCAAATACCAATCACCCAGGATCCAAATACAATCACTATACTATACTTTTGTCTACTAAAATAAGTGACTATCATCTAATCCTTATTGCTCTAGGGTCTTTGTCACTGTTTTTCAAATTCTCCGCTTCTAACGTAACTTTGATTAAATCTTCCTTATCCTTGTCCAGAAATTGCCAGACATTATGCTATGGGTTTTTCATGTAAAATTCTGAAAACAGCTCCATAATATAGGTATAACTTAATCTACTTTACAAATCAGGAAAGGAAAACCAACTAAATTGTTCTAGGTAAGACTGAGTAGAACTTAAACCCCAGGCCCTAACTCTAGGCCTCAAATTCTTAGCATTCATTTATATTCAACAAATACTTCTGTGAACCTGCTCTGCACTAGGGTATGACAAAGGAAAGGATCCAGCAGACAGACATAATTGAAGAATCTGGAAAAGTAAATAACCGATGAAGCAAGGATCTTAAAAGTAGACAGGAGATATGTGCACAGGTGGTAATGAAACTGATTATGAGTAAAAAAATCACCTCTATCTGAAAGACAAGGAAAAGCTAAGTATAACTGGAATATTTGTAAGTACATAGAAATGATAAATGAAAACCTGAGGTAAGTTTATATATGACAACCTCAATGTTCTTAGAATTTCAAGAATAAAGAACGTGGGAACTGTATGGGTATTAAATTATTAAGAAAACTCATTTCATATGGCAGTCTTTATTCCATTTTAAACAACTCATACTAAAATATGCTACATAACATTTCTATTCAAAAATTTTCCCAACTAATTTTAATTGATAATAAAGTCATGCAATAAGTAAAGTTTATTCTTAGTATGTGTTATATCTTTAAATATTAACTCAGTTAATGCTTATAAAAGTGAAGTGAAATTTTTCCCATTTTACCCATTAGGAAATGAAGACTCAGAAGATACGTAATCAGCATAGCCTGTTCAAATGTCCAAAGGATAGAGTTAGGATTGAAATCTAAGAAATCTGACTCTAGAATCGATTTCATAGCCAGTATATTATATGCAATTAATGTATAAAACAATTTTTAGAAATTACTTATCTTTTATTAAGATGAATTTATTAAAACAAAATGAACATTCAGAAAGTCTATTTTAAAGAAAAGATAACAAATCTAAGAGACCACTTTAAAAGGGTTATAAAAACCACAAAAGTTGGGATCATGATTAACATTCATCCAGTAAACTGGTTACATGGTTGATTTTCAAAGGAAAGAGGCAATAATTTAGCCTAAACTGAATTATGACATATAAGAGCTGTTATACATGAATTCTCTTAGTCCTTTCTATCTATATTTGAATAAACCTACAACAGAGAACAACTTCTGGAAAAGGGCTATTGCTGACGCCACAGTATCCTCTGGTGACATGTCTTAATCTTTTCAAAGAAAATAAAAGAAAGACCATTCTTCATGCTTTGCTCACTGCAGTCCTCCATCTCTGAAAAAAGATTTAAGTATTCATCTACTCTCAAATCACAGATTATAAAAAAGTTAAACTACTGCTAAAACTCACTGTGCATATAATTTGACCAAATACTTTAATTTCAGAAACAGAAGACTACAGAAAAGTTTTGACTACTTCTATAATATCCAAAAACAGAAAAAGTTACACTTTAGCGATTAGTTGTACGGCACTGAGCAAATTACTTCACCTCATTAATTAAGTTTTCTAAACTATAAACTGTAAATGGGGATAATATACAATTCCAAGGTTTTTATTCAGGTAACTGGACATGTAAGTCCCTGGTGTCTGCTTGGATCATATTAAAGAAAGTAAAAAAAGTTAAATCCCTCTCCTATGAGAAGGTATTCAGGCAAATACTTTGCTTACATCCTGGGATTTCAACAAGTGTCTAATCTTAAACATTTAGCTAGTCTCCTTTGGTATCGTAATCATCTACAACTGATAACCAATGTTTAACATATTTTCATTTTGATACAATGAAAATTAATATAATCTCAAGTAATGGAAAAGGAAAGGAAAATCTGCACAGAGAAATTTGATAAAAGATTATAACACCACCATGCAAAAAAGTTAGGCTGCAGACCAAATAAGAATGTTAAATGCAGACTATCTCTAGGTAATTGGTAACAACTTTGTAAAATTAACAGGGTATTTAATTAGGGGTAAAGATAAGACTTATTAAAACAAAGAAAAGAGTGTTTTGCCCTTTTGTATTTACCTTTAGTGACATCTCAGTTGTTTTTATTTCCTGAAGGAAATTAAAAATTTGTGGCAAAATATATATAAGTAAAACTTGCCATTTTAACCATTTTTAAGCATACATGGTCAGTTTTTATGCTTTTTAAAAGTTGCAAAAGTTTTTGTTATATTCTTATCAGTTGAGTGATTTAATAGCCATTCAATTTTCAATGTTTACATACAATTACACAAAATTTACATTATTACAAAGAATCTGTCAGTGGTTTAAAGCTAAAATAGAAACGTTGAGATGTTAATATGACAAGATTAGCACATATAAGAATGTGAATCTTATATATGTGAATCACATATATGAATCTACAAAAATTAAAATCAACAGTAAAGTATTTAAAAATAATTAATTATTGGGGTGCTTAGCTAGCTGTCACTAGAGCATGCGACTCTTGATCTCAAGGCTGTGAGTCTGAGCCCCATGGTGGGTATAGAAATTACTTAAAAATAAAATCTTAGGGAGAAAAATCACACCATAAAAAAAATTATGGTTTCAAAGGTTCATTTTTTTGGCCATCTATATTCTGTAGGCTCTATAAAAGATAATTAGGACGTAGGTTACAAAAACGGTTAAGAATTTTTTTTTAATGTTTGTTTATTTTTGAGAGAGAGAGAGACAGAGCATGAGAATAGGAGGGGCAAAGAGAGAGGGAGACAGAATCTGAAGCAGGATCCAGGCTCTGAGCTGTCATACAGAGCCTGACGTGGGGCTCGAACTTGTGAACCACAAGATCATGACCTGAGTCAAAGTTGGATGCTCAACCGACCAAGCCACCCAGGCGCCCCACAAAAACCGTTGTTAATCATTAATTAGTCCTAGAACATGTCCTACTGCATCTTTGTGGACTTATATTGTCACAGAACAGGTCTTACTATAAAAATATTTATATATTTACATAAAAAGAATCTCAACTCGAAAGCCAACTCATGTTTAGTGAGTATCTGCTATAAGCATTCCCATTTGAGATCAGAAACAAAATAAAGGTGTGCTATGATTCTGGAGGTATAAAAATGTAATCAGATAGGATAAAGAAGACTCAAATGAACAACTACAACAAATAGCAAGAGAATTTAGTAAAGTGTCCAAGTACAAAATTACTATCTAGAAATCAATAGCCTGGTAGGGATTCAGTCGGTAGATTAATCACACACAACTAACTTCACTCCTTTCTAAAACCGCCATAAACAATGGTAAGGTTCCTACACACAAGGAAAGGAAGAACAAGAAAAAAAGCAACAAGATTTTGTAAGCCGAAGAGCAAATGGATGAGTAACTACCTCGGTGGATCTGAGACAGCCAAACTAAAATAGTGATGGAACAAGCGAAGAGAAACTTCCTGATTATGCCGTAGAATCTTCAAAAGGCTCAGAAACCAGGAGGTGCAGATACCTCTGGAACAGGGGATGGGGAGCTAAAATGAGGTTGGGAGATCCTAGAACTATTGTCTCCCTCCATGTTGATGAGAACAGGTTCTTCCCTTCCCTGGCACAAGGTTCTAGACTTTTATTCTTTGGATAGAACAGAAGATTTTTGTCCGGGGTTCACCAAGCATGGATGAATGGTTCAATATCATGCATACGACATGTTTCCTCCCACTTGATTCCCACAGAGGTGGCGTCCAGACCTTTATCTTTCAGGACCTGACTCTTCCCTGGAAGACTTCTTTCTCAGGAACACTCGCCTATGTTTTAAAAACAAAAATTGGGGGCGCCTGGGTGGCGCAGTCGGTTGAGCGTGGGACTTCAGCCAGGTCACGATCTCGCGGTCCGTGAGTTCGAGCCCCGCGTCAGGCTCTGGGCTGATGGCTCAGAGCCTGGAGCCTGTTTCCGATTCTGTGTCTCCCTCTCTCTCTGCCCCTCCCCCGTTCATGCTCTGTCTCTCTCTGTCCCCAAAATAAATAAACGTTGAAAAATAAATAAATAAATAAATAAATAAATAAATAAATAAATAAATAAAAACAAAAATTGTTTTAAGTTTATTTCTTTTGAGAGAAGAGCACAAGCAGGGGAAGGGCAGAGAGAGAGGAGGACAGAGGATCCGAGGCAGGCTATGTGCTGACAGCAGAGCCTGATGCGGGGCTCAAACTCATGACGACCTCAGCTGAAGTCAGACGCTAAACCGACTGACCCACACAGGTGCGTCAGAAACACTCTTCTCTATGAAATTAGGAACCAACAAAAACAGGAAAAGACCTAAAGATAATGACTCTAGAGATTCTCCATCAATTGGCCAAAAGAACCATTCTACAGTGAAGTTCCCAAATTGAAAGCCCAACCACACTTTTCTGATTTGCTTTCTAGTTCCGAATTCTTAATCACAAGTAGACCAGTCAAGAATATGAAATATCTGAGGAAAGCTTCTAATAGGAATAGTTAAAAGAGAAAAAAAAAGAACGATAGATAAATGCAGGAAAAACAAACGTAAAATGAAAAACTACAAAATTATCAGTACTCTATCTGGGTGATGAGTAAAGATCATAGAAAATTAACTTTTTTTTGTGGTTTCTATGTCTAACGTGGGGCTTGAACTTACAGCCTCTAGATCAACAGTTGCATACGCTACCAACTAAGCCAACAGGTACCCCCCAAATTAACATTTCTAACATAATAAAGAACCTCCAGATATTAAAAGCTTAGCAGAAAGGAAAAACTTATGGGAAGCTTGGGTGGCTCAGTCAGTTAAACATCTGACTTCAGCTCAGGTCATGATCTTATGGTTCATGAGTTCAAGCCCCACGTGGAGCTCTGCGCCATTAGCATGTGCGCACGTGCGCTCTCTCTCAAAAATAAATAAATATTTTAAAAATAAAACAAAAGTAAGGGAAAACTTAGTTTTAAGTTGAAAGATAATCCTGAGGAAATCTCACGTAATAAAAAAAAACAAAAACACAAAAACCTAGAGGATAAGAATTACAGTTACCATTAACAGTATGTATGTGTATATGTGTGTGTCCCAAAACTTATGGACCAGGCACTTTACCTATTTTTATAGTCAATTAAATCTTAACAGCAATCTTGGGAAGATATACATAATTTACTCATTTATAAAATGCCCATAATAAATGTTCATTTATTTACCCTTATTTAGTTTGCACTTTCCAAATATGTAAGATAGCAGAAATTTGTTGTTAATGTTTTTAAATTTTATTTACTTTTTAAGTATTCTCTTTAAAAATTTTTTTTTCATGTTTATTTATTTTTGAGACAGAGCGTGAGCATAGGAGGGGCAGAGAGAGAGGGAGACACAGAATCAAAAGCAGGATCCAGGCTCTGAGCTGTCAGCACAGAGGCCAACGTGGGACTCGAACTCATGAACCGTGAGATCATGCATGACCTGAGCTGAAGTCAGGCGCTCAACTGACTGAGCCACCCAGGCACCCCACTTTTTTTTTTTTTAATATATGAAATTTATTGTCAAATTGGTTTCCATACAACACCCAGTGCTCATCCCAAAAGATGCCCTCTTCAATACCCATCACCTACCCTCCCCTCCCTCCCACCCCCCATCAACCCTCAGTTTGTTCTCAGTTTTTAAGAGTCTCTTATGCTTTGGCTCTCTCCCACTCTAACCTCTTTTTTTTTTTTTTTCCTTCCCCTCCCCCATGGGTTTCTGTTAAGTTTCTCAGGATCCACGTAAGAGTGAAAACATATGGTATCTGTCTTTCTCTGTATGACTTATTTCACTTAGCATCACACTCTCCAGTTATATTAATGTTGCTACAAAGGGCCATATTTCATTCTTTCTCATCGCCATGTAGTACTCCATTGTGTATATAAACCACAATTTCTTTATCCATTCATCAGTTGATGGACATTTAGGCTCTTTCCACAATTTGGCTATTGTTGAGACTGCTGCTATAAACATTGGGGCACAAGTGCCAGGCACCCCACTTTTTAAGTAATTTCTATAAGCAACATGGGGCTTGAACTCATGACCCTGAGATCAAGAGTCAAATATGCTTCACTGACTGAGCCTGCCAGGCACCCCAAGATAGCAGCAATTTTAACTCCAATCTGGCTGGCACTAAACCCTAGTTCTTTATACTACATCATGCTGCAAATACCTAGGAATACTCTGAGAAAAATGGCTTTTCTAAGTGATAATAACTGAGTCAGTGACTTGTTACCCTGTCAAACTCACCCCTCACTGGTTCCCTTTTTCTATGAATACCCAGCAGAGCTCTAGAACCGTGCCTACATCCCATCACCTCACAAAACTCCAGGGAATGTGAAATATCACCACGCAGGGATTATAGAAAAATTACTGAATTAAAACAATATCCATTCCTAAAAGCTAGACAGCAGTCTACATCCTGACACAGTGTCCTCGATTTAACTAACTAAAAAGGTGTACCGTGAAGAATAATAGCATTAAGTGCAAAGACAAGACTGGTAAGGAGAACAAGGCCAAAGAGAAGGCAGGAGTACTACCATGTGAGTTATTCTAATCACAAGTTTCATTTCAATCGCCAACTGTAAGGTGTTGGAACAGCTTTAAAGAACAAAATAGGCAGGACCTAAAACTGTACTGAATCCCAGATAATAGATGTGGAATCAGTGATTCTTTTTTTATAGTCATCATCTTCAGGGGCGACTGGGTGGCTCAGGTCATGATCTTGGGGTTCGCCAATTCGAGCCTCATGTCAAGCTCTCTGCTGTCAGCACAGAGCCCACTTGGGATCCTGTCTCCCCTTTTCTGTCCCTCTACCGTTTGCGCACGCGTGCACGCACACACTCTCTCTCTCTCAAAACTAAACATTAAAAAATCATCATCTTCAGACTCCTAATAAAATTACTGATTCAGGCAAGGATTGGTGTTAAAAAACAATTAACTGACAGAGAATTGGGCATTTTATTGCACCAAAATGAAACATTACATAGATTATTTCCTGGTACAAAGAAAAATACATTAACATCATAATGGAGAGATCCAGCTGTCACTACCAATTCGTGGTCAATCTCAGAACTAAAAGTAGTGTGACAACTAGATTATGTACCTCCTGATGTGATGCTGGCTGGAGGACTATCAGGGCACTTAAATAGAAAGCTTTCTCAGATGTAAGACAAACATACAAAAAATACTCTCTTCATCAACCTTAAAGAACAGAAAATTCAGAGTATTTTTCTTTCTTTTTTTAATGTTTATTTTTGAGAGAGAGAGCACCAGTGGGGGAGGGACAGAGAGAGTGAGAGGGACAGAGGATCCCAAGCAGGCTGTGTGCTGACAGGCTGACAAGCAGCAAACCCGATGGGGGGAAACCCGATGGAGGGCTTGAACACACAAACCACCAGATCGTGACCTGAGCGAAAGTCAGAGGCTCAATTACTGAGCCACCCAGGTGCCCCTACGTTCTTTCTTAATCCAACAGCAAAGAAAAAAAAATATTTTTATCCACTGAGAAGGTGGGGGAAAAAAGTTACACTCAAAGCATTTAAAGTGAAACCTACTTTAAATCCTATCCAGTGGTGTAAGTATCAGCATACATTCCCAGTGCTTTCCCAGGGATCACCCTGACTTGGCTCTGGGGACAGGGTCCATCTAAGCAACTAGCTCTCTGCCATCAAGATAACAGAAAGATAAATCGACTAACTATTGCACTAAGTGCATTTAAATTAAAAAGCAGGGTAAAATTACTCACAAATGGTATGTCTTCTTCCTTAATATCTGCCAAAGCCCCACCAGACTGGCCTGAAGGTGATTCCTGATCCTAGAATGACAGGAGAGAGAGCTGCGAAACTATTTAATTACAGCCCATCTGGACGTAGCACCAACTCCTAACCACCAGAGGGAGGAAGCAAAGGGTAAGAAGTCAAGGAGTTTCCGTGCTCTTCTTCCCTCCCCCAACCCAGAGCGGTGGAGAAGCGAGGTTTAAAAAAAACACACAACTACTATAGGGATCTAAACGACTAGATGTAGCTAAATCTCGTTCCTCAAATTACAGAATGGGAGGTGGAGAACAAGCCTGCTCTAAGGGAAGGGGAGGGCGGGGTTGGTGGAAGGCAAAAGGTGCCCTCGACGCCAGCAAGAGAGTTGTATTCCCTCCTAAATTTGCCCACCCAGCGCTATCCCGGTCAATCGGGACACCAGTTCGGAGGTAAGGAGCGGCTCACGTCACCGCCGGGTGAAATCTCCTACATTTGCCCCAAGCAGTTGCTCTGACTCGGAGACTTTGCAGTCCCTGTCCGCCATTAGAACTCGCCCAAATTAGACAAGACGAGAAACTCCAGGGAACAGAAGAGGGACGGAGGGGACCCGGTGGGGGAAGAGGCAGCACCCTCGCCCCGAAAACCTTGGGGACCTCGGGCTACCGCGGACACAGTGGGAGCGCAGCCCCGAGAGCGGGAGAAAGAACTGAGGCGCCCCTCCCCCCACCTTTCTACCTCCTCCGCCCCCCCCCCCCCCGCAAGAAAGAAAGGGAAAAATACCCCGCGACCTCCCACCGCCCCGGCCCGGGCAACCCCCGCCCCCCGAGCGACCCCCGCCTCTGGCGTCCGCCTCACCCAGCCCTCCCGGCCTCGCCCTCACTCTCGCAGCCCTTCGGGCCGCACGCGAAGACGCCTGTGACATGAGCGGAGCCCGGAGGAGACCCCGAGGCCCCGACGCGGTAGCGGCAACTGCGGCCGCGCCGCGGGGTATTAATCCCGGGTCGGTGGGAGGCTCACGCATCTCCGCCTCCCCAGTCGCCTCCACCTCCGCCTCCCGAGGCTGCGCTGCACCCAGCCACCCCTACTACCGGCGAATCTGGACTGCAAAGACAGCGGGGATAAGCCTCACCCGGTTCTGGCTGCGGCTCCGCGGAACGAACCCCCACTCCCCTGACCCACCCCCAGTCCCACCCCGCCATCCGCCCCACGCACAACTCCGCTCGGTCCAGTCCCGGGTTTAGCGCTGGTGAGGAGGAGGAGCGGAGGAGACGGAGGAGGCGGCGGTGCGGCCCAGCCCGGAGAGGCCCCGCCCTCCGCGCCCTCATTGGCTGGCCGGAAAGGCGGGCCGCGGCGCCCCGGGCACGCCCATTGGCTACATCTGCCTTCCTTCAGGACCCCCCTCGGGGGGGTGGTCCGAAAGGCTGTCCGTCAGGCGCAGGCCACACCCCCCCGGCGTCGCCGTTCCACTCCCCCCCTCCGCCCGCTCTCGGCCCTCGGCCGCGTCCCCTCCCCTCCTTACCCCCGCCTCCCACCCCGCCCCCACCCCCGGGTCCGTCAGGGTCAGGCGGCCCGAGTTTCGCCGCCCGCTGCACCGGCCACGGGCTCCGGCCCGGGGCGCCCGGGGTGCCCTCCAGGGCCCGGGACCGCCCGCGAATCTGAGGCCGTGGCCGCCTGCCCTGGCTCGGGCCTGGGCGCCCAGGCTGCTGCAGCCGCTCCCAACGACCCTGCCCGAGGAGAGACGCGGCCTCGATGTCCCCAACGCCCTCCCTGTCCAGTTCCTGAAGCCCCCCGAGAGGGGCGAGCCCGGGCACGGGCGGGAGCGATTGAAAGTGGGAGGTCGGGGCAGCGGGTGAAGTGGCTTCCCGAACGTGCCGCGGGGACTGGGAGCGCTTCCACCCTCGCCTCACCCCCGTGGGGAATAGTCCCCCCACCTCCCGTCATGGCTGCAGGAGGAGACGACGTCCTCCATTTTGTCGGGACTGCTGTGGGAACTTGGGACCAGTTCAAAACCAGACCCCGTGGGGCTGGGAAACTTGTTCCCGCGAAGCCCCAACTGGGCTCCGCCATTCGGCCGGGGGGACGGCCCCTGATGCCGGCGTCTGCGTCTGAGGGGCCCTGGGGGACGGGCGCCACGGTGGAGGGACCCAGACGCCGCTCCCCGCCTCCATCAACCAAGATGGAGGAAGCTGCGGGCTCCCCTGGAGCTGGGCTCCCGCCTGTTGGCAGGGCCGGAGCCTCCCCTCGGTGCGTCCCTCGCCGCTGCCGTCGTCCTCCTCCGCGGCCTCTTTCGGGTGCCCTCCCCCAGCCTCTACCCGGCCTCCCCACTGCCTTCCACCATCGCCTGGTCCTCAACGGTCGATGGGGTCTCCACTCCACCGCCTGCTCCATCGCTTCGCCCAACCGGGGCCGGCCTGGCTGCGGGGAGCCGAGCGAAGGTGCGCAGCGTTGCGGCGCGCCCCGGGGCGGGTGTGCCCGGAGAAGCCACATCGACGATGGGGCTTCTCTTTTGTTCATCGTCTACACCTACGTCTTCGGCGCACGTCAGGGTGCCGTGCGACATCCAAGATTCCATGTAAAGATGAAAGCGAGGCCTCTTTCGTCTCACCCTAGCGGTTGTTCGTGGGATTACAACTGACGGTGTTGACAAGTTGGTAAAAAACCATTACCGATGACACAAACGGATTTTAAAAACCGATTGAACCCCCTCATTACTTTTTCTGGGATATGGTAAAGACACAGGCCTATTGAGTGACAGACACAAATCATCGAAGGCAAAAGCATGGTCATAGGTGGACGAGAGTCTTTATATGTAGTGCTAGATTGCATGGACATCCCTAATGTCACCAAGGTTTTTATGTTTTAACTCCTCAATTATTGTTTGGAAATAAATGAAGCAACAAAATGTATTTCAATACATTCAAAACATTTAAATAACTGTGCAAATTATAACCATCCCTATCCTGTTTAAGCACGTGGTAAAGGCAAGCCAGAGAGGTACGTTGGATTAACACGGTAGAGTTGTATAGACAATTTAAAGTAAGGTCTGTGTCAGAGACGTTAGATACTAGATTCAGTAGTCACACGTCACGTATTTCTGGAGGCATTATCTTGCTCACAATTCTCTGGCACTGACACTGTTCAAAGATGAAAAAATGATAACATTTGTTTCTCTATAATGATAAGAGTAAGAGGTCCATAGATTCTTTCCTTGATATGCTGCCGTGATTTCAAGGAATGTTGAATTAGAACAAAAGTCGACATTGGTGATAATATTTACCTCAATACATTTAAAGTATTTTCTGAATAACTTTTCATTATTAAAGGTAGACACAATGATTCCTATACAGACCACAAGAGCAAACCAAAGAGGCTCTATGATAAATTATATCGAGCTTCCAAGGACAGAAGAGTTGCATTCCAATTCTTATTTGTCTGCTACTAATTACAAACCCATGACTATCCTCACTTCCACCTCACTCGCTATTTTGTAATTAAATAATGCAGGATGTTCTAAGGTCCAAATAAAAAAAAATTGTGACACTGAAAAATAACTACAAGGCAATTCTGTTTATTATGGATCTTTTGATAATTAAAGACTGCCCATGGAAAGGCAGAGAGACATTGTGATTAAGAGTACACTTTCTGGAGCCAGGTCACCTGCCTTTGACTATCATCAGCTAGCTAGGTACTTAAACTCTCTCATTCTTAGTAGCTGCTATATTGGACAGCATAGATAAGAAATATTTCCACCATTACATAAAGTTCTATAGTAAATCACTGCAGTCATCTTAAATATTGGGAGAGTGGGGGAAAAGACAGAAAAACCAATCAGCCATCTTAAGCTTCCAATCTGTTCCTTCTTTCCTAGTCTTCCTTATTTTATTGCCTAAAATATATTTTTGTTTTGTTGGTGGTGGTTTATCAGGATAAGCATTTATTCCCTCAGTCACTTTTCTCATCTATCCTTCACCCCACAAGTGTTTTGATCCAATATTCTATGAAATACTTGGATCATGATTTTTTGTTGTTGTTGTTGATCATGATTTTAGAATTATATACTAAGCCACTTTCCAGGAGTAAATTTTGGTTTCAAGTATATTTTCTCAAAGCTTCTTCGTTTTATGTACTGATTCCAAGCATTAAATCTTTTCTTCTTTTTTCAAATGTTTATCTATTTTTGAGAGAGAGAGCTAGTGGGGACAGGGGATAGGGAGGGACAGAGAGAGAGAGAGGGAAACAGGATTCCAAAGTGGACTCTGTGTTGACAGCAGACAGCCTGATGAGGGACCTGAACTCATGAACAATGAGATCATGACCTGAGCCAAAGTCAAAAGCTTAACTGACTGAGTCACCCAGGCACCCCAAATCTTTTCTTTTGTATTACAATAATATACATTAATTTTACATTAAAGATATTTTTGTTTCATCAAAGTATTGTTATGAAGAATTTTTTTCTTTTTTCTAATGTTTATTTATTTTGAGAGAGAGCCAACCATCAAGTGGGAGTGGGGGAGGGGCAGAGAGAGAAGAAAGAGAAAATCCCAAGCAGGGATGCAGGGCTCAATCTCACCAACCATGAGATCATGACCTGAGTTGAAATCAAGAGTTAGTCTCTTAATCAACTGAGCCACCCAGGCACCCCAGAGAATTTTTTTCTTGATGTACCACTGAGCCACTTGGGAATTAATAATAGTAAAAGCTAAAATTTATCAATTTCTTACAATGTTATAGGTGTAAATCTAACTGCAATATGTGTGATAATTCATTAAATCACAAGGAAATACTCTAAAGTATTTTTATTAATCCATATTTCAATATTACCCACATTTAAAAGATGATGAAACTGAGACTGAGAGAGTTTAAGTAACTTGCCCATGATCGTACAGCTAGCTGGTGACAAAGTCAAGATCAAACAGGCAATCTGGCTCTAGGGAACATATTCTCAGTTACAATGTTTGCCTTTCCATGAGCAGTATGTCAAAAGATCAATATTTAATAACATTGCTTTGTTGTTCTTATTAAGCAGTTATTAAACAGAGACAAAAGACCCAAGTGGTCACATATGATAACAGAATTAAGGTTACGCAAATTCTGTTTATTTTTTTACAATGACTGTGTTATTATCACTTATTTATAACCTGTTGTTTAAATGAAGTAATATGTAGTTCCCCAAAGGGTTGCAGACCTGAACTGCACATGAAGCAAGCTTTAAAGGTTTAGAATTATTATAAACTCACTCTTAAAACAAAGATGTATAAATAAGTTGATGTGTATTATAGGGTGATAGTGGTATTGGGAGTTTTCTGAATTAACCTGTATGTAAAATACAATGTTTGTTAAATGAAAATAATAAAAACATGTTAATTTGAATTTACATGTTTATTATTAATACTCAACAGTACCTGCAGTAATTATTTTGTACCGAGGCCAACAAAAGAGATCATTTTAAGAATATTTTACCACTGATATTATTTAAAATTGCCTGACCATAGTGATAATAAAATGCAGACTAATTCTTAGATTTTATCATTGTCTTTAAATTCCCTACAGACACTGCAACTCCCAATTGAAAACTCCCACTGCTGGGCACCTGGGTGGCTCAGTCAGCTAAGTGTCCAACTCTTGATTTCAGCTCAGGCCATGATCTAATGGTTCATGAGTTTGAGCCCTGAGTTGGGCTCCATGCTGACTGTGGAGCCTGCTTGGGATTCTCTCTCACTCCCTCTCTTTCTGCCCTTCCCCTTCTTGCACATGCTCTCTGTCTCTCAAAATAAATAAACTTTAAAAATTTTCTAACAAGGGGCGCCTGGGTGGCTCAGTCGGTTGGGCGTCCGACTTCGGCTCAGGTCATGATCTCATGGTCCATGAGTTCAAGCCCCGCGTCGGGCTCTGTGCTGACAGCTCAGAGCCTGGAGCCTGCTTCGGATTCTGTGTCTCCCGCTCTCTCTGACCCTCCCCTGTTCATGCTCTGTCTCTCTGTCTCAAAAATAAATAAACATTAAAAAAAAAATTTCTAACAAAAAATTCCCACTGCTGCCTACCCCTCCATGGCATGATATAAGACGTATATAATTGTATACATTTGTGTATATGCATTTTATATAGTTATGTATATACATATAAGTAAAATAATGGGCATATTATATACAGTCAAGTAAGAAGGTACAACTGTCATATACATACATGTACCTTCAATATAGCACTTTCAGTTGTTTGAAGGCTGCCCTCCCCAAAAGATATGTTCATCCAGAACCTGCAAAAGTAATCTTATTTGGAAAAAGAGGTCTTTGTACATATACTTAAGGATCTTAAAACAGAACGCACAAAGGAAAAGTCCATGTGAAGACAGAAGCAAAGATTGGAGCTATGCTGGCACAATATAAGGAATGCCTGAGAAACCAGAAGCCGGAAGAGGCAAGAAATATTTCTTGAAATTTGGAGGGAATTCCAAAACTAGAGTTTTGGAGGGAGCATGGCCCTGCTGACAGCTTGATTTCAGAATTCTGGCTTCTAGAACTGAGAAAGAATAAAATTATGTAGTTTTACGCCACTAAGTTTGTAGCAATTTGTTATGGTAGCTCTTAAAAACTAATATATAGCTACAATATAGCTATAAAGGAAAACAAGGAAATGAAGTAAGACTTAGATAAATCAATGAACAGTTATTATTTGAGGATTTTAACATACCCACTCTCAAAACCTGATACATCGAGGAAATTAAAAAATATGATGAGATTAAAAAAAAGGATCTGACTAACCCAGTTAATATGTATATGAAGAATTAGCAAAGAGAAAATAGATATTTTTTACATTAAAAATATTTACAACAATAGATCAGATTTGGCCCTAAAGTATCCCTAATGAATTCTAAAAATCAATATCATAGATACCATATTCTCCAACCGTAATCTAATAATATTTAGGATTAATAACAAAATTAATAAGCCCTAGGTATTTGAATACTAAATAAATGATTATTAAATACTATTGGGGTAAAAGGAAATTATCAAGAAAATGAAGAAATGCTTAAGAATGAAATGGTAGTAAGAATACAAAATGTTAGGGGCGCCTGGGTGTTTTAGTCGGTTGAGCGTCCGACTTCAGCTCAGGTCATGATCTCGCAATCTGTGAGTTTGAGCCCCATGTTGGGCTCTGTGCTGACAGCTCAGAGCCTGGAGCCTGCTTCGGATTCTGTGTCTCCCTCTCTCTCTGCCCCTCCCCTGCTCATGCTCTGTCTCTCTCTCTGTCAAAAATAAATAAACATTTAAAAAAAATTTTTTTAGAATACAAAATGTTAAAATATATGAGAAAACCCGAAGCAAATATAAAGGGAAGTTGTAACTTAAAATGTATTTATCGGGAAATTTTTCCTCTTCAAAATCTTCCAGCCTTCACACAGTCAAATTCCAAAGCCATTTGCACATTTTTAGGAATTTATAACAGCATCTCCCCCTTCCAGGCACCAAAATCTTGTTTCGTTTATCTTTTCTTTAGTTTGCTGATTTATGAACTATCCTTATTAATATCTTCCTTTTTATTTATTTGCATTTTCTCTGTTGACCTTTTCTACTTACTTATTTAAATGTTTCACCGATTACTCCTAGTAGAAATTTGGACTTTCAGGACACTATTGGTAAGGGATAAGAAAAAAGTTAGAAACATGTTAATGTAATCACTACAGGGGAAAACGTATTTTATATATATTTCTACTGGCAGAAATATATATTTCTCTGATACAACAGAAGAGAAGAATTGGCAAAACAGGCAAAATCACATACAATTTATATTTTATTTTATTTTTTTCCTTTTAATTATTTTTTAAATTTAAATCCAAGTTAGTAAACATATAGCACCAATAATGATTTCAGGAATAGAATTCAGTGATTCATCACTTACAGATAACACCCAGTGCTCATTCCAACAAGTGCCCTCTTTAATGCCCATTTAGCCCATCTACCCGACCATTTAGCCCATCTACCCGACACCCTGCCAGCAGCCCTCCTTTTTTTTCTCCATATTTAAAGGTCTCTTATGGTTTGTCTCTCTCTCTCTGTTTTTATCTTACTTTTGCTTCCCTTCCCCTATGTTCATCTGTTTTGTTTCTAAAAATTCACATGAGTGAAATCATATGATATTTGTCTTTGACTTATTTTGCTTACCATAATACATTCTAGTTCCATCCACATTGTTGCAAATGAAATAGTTCTATTTTTAATTTTTTGAGGACCCTCTACTGTTTTCCAGAGGGGCTGCACCAGTTCCCATTCCCCCCAGTAGTGCAAAAGGATTCCTCTTTCTCTGCATCCTCGCCAACATCTGTTATTGACTGAGTTGTTAATTTTAGCCATTCTGAGAGGGGTGAGGTGGTATCTCGTGGTTTTGATTTGTATTTCCCTGATGATGAGTGATGTTGAGGCTCTTCTCATGTGTCGGTTGGCCATCTGGATGTCATCTTTGGAGAAGTGTCTATTCATGTCTTTTGCCCATTTCTTCACTGGATTCTTTCATTTTTGGGTGTTGAGTTTGATAAGTTCTTTATACATTTTGGATACTAACCCTTATCTAATATGAAATTTGCAAATATCTTCTCCAATTCTGTTGATTGCCTTTTAGTTTTGCTGATTGTTTCCTTCACTGTGCAGAAACTTTTTGTCTTGATGAGGTCCCAATAGTTCATTTTTGCCTTTGTTTCCCTTCCCTCTGGAGATGTGTTGAATAAGAAGTTACTGTGGCTTGGCAAAAAAAAAAAAAAAAAAAAAAAACAGACACTCAAATCAATGGAACAGAATAGAGAACCCAGAAATGGACCCACTAACATATGGGCAACTAATCTTTGACAAAGCAGGCAAGAATATCCAATGGAATAAAGACAGTCTCTTCAGCAAGTGGTGCTGGGAAAACTGGACAGCGACATGCAGAAGAATGAACCTGGACCACTTTCTTACACCAGACACGAAAATAAAATCAAAATGGATGAAAGATCTAAATGTAAGACAGGAAGCCATCAAAATCCTAGAGGAGAAAGCAGGCAAAGACCTCTTTGATCTTGGCCGCAGCAACTTCTTATTCACCACGTCTCCAAAGGCAAGGGAAACAAAAGCAAAAATGAACTACTAGGACCTCATCAAAATAAAAAGATTTTTCACAGCAAAGGAAATAATCAGCAAAACTAAAAGGCAACCGACGGAATGGGAGAAGATATTTGCAAATAACATATCGGATAAAGGATTAGTATCCAAAATCTATAAAGAACTTATCAAACTCAACACCCAGGGAAATACAAATCAAAACCACAATGAGATACAACCTCACCCCTCTCAGAATGGCTAACATTAACAACTCAGGCAACAACAGATGTTGGCAAGGATGAAGAGAAAGAGGATCTCTTTTTGCACTGCTGGTGGGAATGCAAACTGGTGCAGCCACTCTGGAGAGCAGTATGGAGGTTCTTCAAAAAATTAAAAATAGAACTACTCTATGACTCAGCAATCGCACTACTAGGTATTTATCCAAGGGATACAGGTATGCTGTTTAGAAGGAACACATACACCCCAATGTTTATAGCAGCACTACCAACAATAGCCAAAGTATGAAAAGAACCCAAATGTCCATCGATGGATGAATGGATAAAGAAGATGTGGTATATATATACAATGGAGTATTACTCGGGAATCAAAAAGAATGAAATCTTGTCATTTGCAACTACATGATGGAACTGGAGGGTATTATGCTAAGCAAAATTAGTCAGAGAAAGACAAATATTATATGACCTCACTCATATGAGGACTTTAAGACACAGAACAGATGAACATAAGGGAAGGGAAGCAAGAATAATATAAAAACAGGGAGGGGACAAAACATAGGAGACTCTTAAATATGGAGAACAAACAGAGGGTTATTGGAGGGGTTGTGGGAGGGGGAACGGGCTAAATGGGTAAGGGGCCTTAAGGAATCTACTCCTGAAATCATTGTTGCACTATATGCTAATTTGGATGTAAAATAAAACAAAATAAAATAAAATAAAATAAAATAAAATAAAATAAAATAAAATAAAATAAAATAAAATAAAATGTTATTGTACTAGTATAACAATGGTTGAAAAATTCCCATCTTACTTATATTTTTTGGCAATGCAAAACTTATTTGGGGAGGTTTCAAAGAGAAAAACAATGTCTAGCATCAGTTTCATTCACTGAATTTTATTGCATTTTGGATATGAAATTTCCTTTCACACTTTTTTCCATCTCAAGAGATTGTGACTCAGTTTTTCTCCCAGTTTATATAGCTGGAGAACTCTGGAGAACCATGCATGACTGTGGTTTGAAACACTTTGGTGCAGCACAGTTAAGAAAGCTGTGCTGAAATGAGAAATAGATGCAAACCCATGATGTCATATCAGTGTTCAAATATGCCTAATAAAACATGGTACAGTATTAAAAAAAAAAAAGAAGTTACCACAGCCAAGGTCAGAGAGGTTGTTGCCTGTTTTCTCCTCTAGGATTTTGATGGCTTCCTCTCTTATGTCTAGGTCTTTCATCCATTTTGAGATTATTTTTGTATGTTGTGTAAGAAAGTAGTCCAGGTTCATTTTTCTGCATGTCACTGTCAGGTTTTCCCAGTACCACTTGCTGAAGAGACGGTCTTTTTTCCATTGGATATTCTTGCCTGCTTTGTCAAAGATTAGTTGGCCATAGGTTTGTGCGTCCATTTCTGGGTTCCATTGATCTAGTGTCTGTTTTTGTGCTAGTCCAATACTGCCTCAATGATTATAGCTTTGTTATACAGCTTGAAGTCTGGAATTGTGATGCCTCCAGCTTTGGTTTTCTTTTCCGGATTGCTTTAGTTATTTGGGGTCTTTTCTGATTCCATACAAATTTTAGGATTGTTGTTCTAGCTCTGTGAAGAATGCTGGTGTTATTTTGATAGGGATTGCATTGAATATGTAGATTGCTTTGGGTAGTATTGACATTTTAATAATATGTGTTCTTCCAATCCTTGAGGATGTAAGGTTTTTCCATTTTGTTGTGTCTTCTTCAATTTCTTTCATAACCTTTGTCTAGTTTTCAGTGTATAAGTTTTTCACCTCTTTGGTTAGGTTTATTCTTAGGTATTTTATGGTTTTTGGTGCAATTGTAAATGGGATTGGTTCCTTGATATTTCTTTCTGCTGCTTCATTATTGGTGTATAGAAATGCAACCAATTTTTGTGTGTTGATTTTATGTCCTGCAACTTTGCTGAATTCATGTATCCATTCCAGCAGTTTTTGGGTGGAATCTTTCGGGTTTTCCACATAGAATATCATCTTGTTTGCAAAGAGTGAAAGTTTGACTTCCTCCTTGCCAATTTGTGCCTTTTATTTCTTGCTGTTGTCTGATTGCTGAGGCTAGGACTGCCAACACTATATTGAATAACAGTGGTGAAGAGTGGACATCCCTATTGTGTTCCTAACTTAGGGGGAAAGCTCTCAGTTTTTTTTGAGGATGATGTTAGCTGTGGGTCTTTCATATATAGCCTTTATGATCTTGAGGTATGTTCCTCTATCCCTACTTTCTTTTTTTTTTTTTTTTTTTTTTTTTTTTGAGACAGAGAGAGACAGAGCATGAACAGGGGAGGGGCAGAGAGAGAGGGAGACACAGAATCGGAAGCAGGCTCCAGGCTCTGAGCCATCAGCCCAGAGCCCGACGCGGGGCTCGAACTCACGGACCGCGAGATCGTGACCTGGCTGAAGTCGGACGCTTAACTGACTGCGCCACCCAGGCGCCCCAATCCCTACTTTCTTGAGGATTTTTACCAAGAAAGGATGCTGTATTTTGTCAGATGCTTTTTCTGCATCTATTGAGAGGATCATGTGATTCTTATCCTTTCTTTTATTAATGTGATGTATCACATTGATTGACTTGCAGATATTGAACCAGCCCTGCATCCCAGGAGTAAATCCCACTTTATCATGGTGAATAATTCTTTTCATGTATTGTTGGATCTGGTTTGTGAGCATCTTGTTGAGAATTTTTGCATCCATGTTTGTCAGGGAAGTTGGTATGTTGTTCTCCTTTTTAGTGGGATCTTTGTCTGGTTTTAGAATCAATGTAACGCTAGCCTCATAGAATGAGTTTAGAAGTTTTCCTTCCGTTTCTATTTTTTGGAACAGCTTCAAAAGAATAGGTCTTAACTCTTCTTTAAATGTTTGGTAGAATTCCCCCTGGAAAGCCATCTGCCCTGGACATTACTTTGTTGGGAGATTTTTGATTACTGATTCAATATCTTTCCTGATTAGGGGTCTGATCAAGTTTTCTGTTTCTTCCTGTTTAAGTCTGGTAGTTTACATGTTTTTAGGAATCTTTCCATTTCTTCCAGATTGCCCAATTTATTGGCATATAATTCCTCATAATATTCTCTTATTAATTGTATTTCTGCATTGTTGTTTGTTACATCTCCTCTTTCTTTTATTTTTTATTTATTTTTAATTTTTAATTTATTTTTACATTTATTTATTTTTGAGAGACAGAGAGAGACAGAACACAAGAAGGGGAGGGGCAGAGAGAGACGGACACAGAATCTGAAGCAGGCTCCAGGCTCTGAGCTGACAGCACAGAGCCCAACGCGGGGCTCGAACTCACAAACTGTGAGATCATGACCTGAACCGAAGTCAGACGCTCAACCAGCTGAACCACCCAGGCGCCCCTGTCTCCTCTTTCATTCGTGATTTTTATTTATTTCTGTCCTTTCCTTTTTCTTTTTGATCAATCTGGCTATGGGTTTATAAATTTTGTTAATTCTTTCAAAGAATTAGCTCCTGGTTTTATTGATTGGTTCTACTGTTGTTGTTTTTTTTATTTCGATATCATTGATTTCTGCTCTAATCTTTATTATTTCCCTTCTTCTGCTGGTTTTTGGTTTTATTTGCTGTTCTTGTTCCAGCTCTTTTAGTCGTAAGGTTAGGTTGTATAATTGTGTATTGTGTATTTGTGTATCTTTAGGAAGGCCTGAATTGCTATATACTTCCCTCTTATGACTACCTTTGTTGCATCCCTGAGGTATTGGGCTGTCGTGTTTTCATTTTCATTGGCTTCCATGTACTTTTTAATTTCCTCTTTAATTTCTTGGTTAAGCCATTCATTCTTCAGTAGGATGTTCTTTAATCTCCAAGTATTCATGGTCTTTCCAAATTTTTTCTCATGGTAGATTTGAGTTTCATAGTGTTGTGTTTTGAAAAGATGCAAGGTATGATCTTGATCTTTTTGTACTTGTTGAGGGCTGATTTGTGACCCAGTTTGTGATATATTCCGGAGAATTTTCCATGTGCACCGAAGAAGAATGTGCATCCTGCTGCTTTAGGAGGAAATGTTCTGAATACATCTGTTAAGCCCATCCAGTCCAGTGTGTTATTCAAAGCCACCGTTTCCTTGTTGATTTTCTGCTTAGATGATCTGTCCATTCCTATCAGTGGGGTTTTGAAGTCCCCTACTATTATTATGGCATTATTATCAATGAGTTTCCTTATGTTTGTGATTAATTGATTTATGTATTTGTGTGCTCAATGTTGGGGACAGAAATATTTACAGTTGTTAGAAATTCTTGGTAGATAGACCCCTTAATTATGATATAATGCCCTATTTTATCTCCTGTTACAGTCTTTATTTTAAAGTCTAGTTTGTCTGATATAACTATGGCTACTCCAGCTTTCTTTTGATGACCGTTAGCATGATAGATGGTTCTCTATCCCCTTACTTTCAATATGTAGGTGTCTTTAGATCTAAAATGAGTCTCTTGTAAGCAACATATAGATGGGTCTTCTTTTCTTATCCATTCTGATACCCTGTGTCTTTTGATTGGAGCATTTGGTCCATTTACATTTAGAGTGAGTGCTGAAAGATATGAATTTATTGCCATTGTGTTGCCTGTAGAGACGGAGTTTCTGGTGGTATTCTCTGGTCTTTTCTAGTCTTTGTTTCTCTTGGTCTTTTTTGTTTTGTTTTGTCTTTTCTGCACTCAAAGTGTCCCCCTTAAAATTTCTTGCAGGGGTGGTTTAGTAGTCACATTTTTAGTTTTTGTTTATCTGGGAAACTCTTTATCTCTCCTTCTAGTTTGAATGACAGCTTTGCTGGATAAAGAATTCTTGGCTTCATATTTTTCCAGTTCAGCATGTTAAATATATCCTACCACACTTTCTGGCCTGTCAAGTTTTTGTGGACGGGTCTGCTATGAACGTGATCTGTCTTCTCATATAGGTTAAGGACTTTTTTTTCTTTTGTTGCTTTAATAATTCTTTCCTTGTCTGTGTGTTTTGTGAATTTGACTATGATATGCCTTGGTAATGGTCGATTTTTGTTGTATCTAATGGGAGTTCTCTGTGCTTGTTAGATTTTGATGTCTGTGTTCTTCCCCAGATTAAGAAAGTTTTCTGCTATAATTTGTTCACATAAACCTTCTGCCCCCTTCTCACCTTCTTCATCTTCTGGGACTTCTATGATTCAGATGTTATTCCTTTTTTTTTTTTTTTTTAAAGTTTATTTATTTATTTTTGAGAGAGAGAGAGAGAAAGAGAGGACACAAATAGGGGAAGGGCAGAGAGAGAGAGAGAGAGAGAGAGAGAGTGAGGGAGATACTGAATCTGAAGCAGGCTCCAGGCTTTGAGCCATCAGCACAGAGCTCAATGTGGGGCTCAAACGCATCACCTGTGAGGCTCATGACCTGATCTGAAGTTTGACGCTTAACTGAGCCACTTAGGCACCCCAGATGTTACTCCTTTTTAATAAGTCACTGAGTTCTCTAAGTCTTGTATTGTGATCTTTGGCCTTTGTTTCCTCTTCATGATTCTCCATAAATTTATCTTCTATATCGCTGATTCACTGCTCTGCTTCATCCATCCTTGCCGTCATGACATCCATTCAAGATTGCATCTCAGTTACAACATTTTTAATTTCAGCATGACTAGATTTTATTTCTTTTATCTCTGAAGAAAGGGATTCTCTGGTGTCTCCTATGCTTTTTTTTTTTTTTTAACTCTGGCTAGTATTCTTATTATCGTGGTTTGAAAATCTAGTTCAGACATCTTATTTATATCTGTGTTGATTAAGGCCCTGGCTGTCATTTCTTCCTGTTATTTCTTTTGGGGTGAATTCCTTCATTTTATCATTTTGGAGGAAGAGAAACATTAATAAAATAAAAAATTAAAATTAAAAAATTAAAAACAAAACAAAAAATCAAATAAAGGAAATTAGATCCTAGGTGTGTTTCAGTCTGTTTGTTGAAAAAAGCTTGATAGAATAGATTAAAAAGGGAAAGGAAAGAAAAAAAAGGTAAGAAAAAATTTTTAAATTAAAAAAATTTTATAGTAAAATAGAATGAAATAAAATAAAGAAAATGAAATAGAATAAAAATTTTTATGAAATAAAAAATAAAGTGAAAAAATATAAAATGTCCTCTTTCTGTATCTAAGAAAGAGAAAGAAAAGAAAGAATAAAGAAAACAATTTAAGCAAAAACAGAAGCAAAGAAAACAAGGAAATAAATGAACCAACAAACACAATGAAGCCTGGATGAAGTTACATCCAGTTTCCCCTAGAACTGAAACTATGTAGCACTCTATAGTCTATACACTAAGCAGGTAGAGTGAGTTGCGCTGGTCTTCTGGAGAATGTGCTTTGGAGAGTACAATTGGGCCGGGCTTAGTGTAATGGCTCTGCTCACCACTAGATGGCACTGCTTAGCTTACTGGGCTGGATTAGTGTGCCTGCATGTATGCGTGTGTGTGCATGTGTGGCAGAGGTGGAAATGGCTTCACCCAGCACCCTAGTCTCTGGCACAGGAACCACAGTCTCTCACTGGTGATCAAGCACCCCTTTTTAGTTTCATGCCTCTGTCCACACCTGACCTCTACCCTGTCCATGTCCAAGCTGCCTGCCTATCAGGCAGCACCTCCTTCCAGAGTTTTATCTCAGATGGAGCTGTGTTTCAAACCACACACTTCAGAAACCTCCACGACTTGGACCCACGCCGACTCTTGCGGGAGGGTCTCACTGAGCAATAGCCAGGTGCCGGCTTGCCCCAGAAAATATTCATGGGATCGTGCAGTGGCAGAGGTTCAGAGATTATGGCAAATCACAACACACAGTCCCCACCAGGTTTAGCCATGCTCTGGCATCTTTATTTCAATACCAGCAAATATGGCTGCTCTCTGGGATCCACTGGGACCTTTCCCTGTGAGGAGCCCTTATGGTCTCTACCAAATGCACTCCATGCAGGGGAATCACTTCTCTCCATGTCGCACATGGAACCCTCAGACTCTGCTGCCTACTCCTGGGGATTCACCCTCCTTCCTTACCAGAGCACCTCCAGGCACTCAGCCTGAAACCTTCAGACTCTGTGCTGCATTGTTTATAGAATCCTGGTGGTATTGAAACTTTCTCCTTTCTCCTTGTCAGTGGTTTTGGGGAACAGATTTCTTATTCAGTCCCCTGAGAGTGTTTTCACTCTTACTCTCTCTTTCTCTCCAGCTACTTTCAGGGGGAATGTTTTTCTTGCAACATCCCTATGTGCCTCACTCTCCCCCTTTCTCCTTTTCTTTATGTTCTCTCTCCGCAAAAATGGCGCCTTACCCTCTGTGGCTTTTCTCTCCCCCAGTTCACCTCTCCACACCATGTACCTGCCCAGTGCCCATGTGGCTCAAGATATGCAGATTGTTGCATTAATCCTGAGATCAATTTCCTAGGTGTTCAAAATAGTTTGGTGTTGATCTAGGTGTGTTTCAAAATTTACATTTATTTTTTTTTTCAACGTTTATTTATTTTTGGGACAGAGAGAGACAGAGCATGAACGGGGGAGGGGCAGAGAGAGAGGGAGACACAGAATCGGAAACAGGCTCCAGGCTCTGAGCCATCAGCCCAGAGCCCGACGCGGGGCTCGAACTCATGGACCGCGAGATCGTGACCTGGCTGAAGTCGGACGCTTAACCTACTGCACCACCCAGGCGCCCCCAAAATTTACATTTAAAAATAGAAATTCACTTCTAGGAATCTGTCTTGGAGATATACTAACAAAATACTGACACACTGATGCACAAGATTGTGGCTTTATTTCTAATAGCAAACAATAAAGGAAACCAAATATCAATAAATTGGGAACCAGTTCATAGAATTATGTTATATCCATGCACACTGTCCTCCACCCCCTTCATTTTTCACATTTAACCTTTTGGAAGCCAGACATTAAAGACTGAGATATTGGGGCGCCTGGGTGGCTCAGTCGGTTAAGCATCTGACTTCGGCTCAGGTCATGATCTCGCGGTCTGTGAGTTCTAGCCCTGTGTTGGGCTCTGTGCTGTCAGCTCAGAGCCTGGAGCCTGTTTCATATTCTGTGTCTCCCTCTCTCTCTGACCCTCCCCCATTCATGCTCTGTCTCTCTCTGTCTCAAAAATAAAAAATAAACAGTAAAAAAAATTTATAAAAAAAAAAAGACTGAGCTATTAAAAAACAACCACATATGTGAGAAAAATTAGACAGTGGCCATGTATGCCCACGGGAAGGCTCAGAAAAAAATGTGAAAAGACCTTAAGCATTTTAACTGACCTCAAGTTGATTCTTGGCACACAGACTACAAAAATTATAAACAGGGGTACGTGGGTGGCTCAGTTGGTTAAGCGTCCAACTTCAGTTCAGATTGTGATCTCATGGTTTGCGAGTTCGAGCCCTGCATCATCTCTTTGTTGTCAGCTCAGAGCCCACTTCAGATCCTGTGCCTCCCTCTCTCTGCCCCTTCTCTGCTCCCTCCCCTCTCAAAAATAAACAAAAACATTAAAAAAATTAAAAACTACAGTTACAATAACAAAGCCCAGTAAACCCTGACAAAGGGGGAGAATCTGATCCCCAGAGTTATCACATAGTCAGATTGAAATGTCCAGCATACTACAAAACATCACAAAGCACACAAGAAAGAGGAAAGTACAGACCAAAGGAAAAAAAAAATTAATCAATATTAACTGCTAATATAATGGCTGCTATAGTAGACAAAACTTTAAAACAATCATATTAAAGATGATCATGGGGCGCCTGGGTGGCTCAGTCGGTTAAGCATCCGACTTTGGCTCAGGTCATGATCTCACAGTTCGTGGTTTTGAGCCCCGCGTTGGGCTCTGTGCTGACAGCTCGGAGCCTGGAGCCTGCTTCAGATTCTGTGTCTCCTTCTCTCTCTGCCCCTCCCCTGCTCATGCTCTGTCTCTCTCTCTCTGTCTCTCAAAAATTAATAAACATTTAAATAATAATAATAATAATAATAATAATAATAAAAAAATAAATTCCAGTTAGTTAAAATACAGTATAATATTAGTGTCAGGTGTAAAATATAATGAGTTAACAATTCCATGTATCATCTGTTGCTCATCACAAGTACACTCCTTAATCCGCATCACCAATTTTCCATTCTGGTAAACACAAGTTTGTTCTCTATAGTTAAGAGTCTCTTTCTTGGTTTGCCTGTCTGTTCTTTTCCCCTTTGTTCCTTTATTTTTTCTTTTGTTTCCCTTATATCAGGAGACATATCTAGAAAGAAGTTGTTACAGCCAATGTCAATGGGGTTACTGCCTATGTTCTCCTCTAGGATTTTGATGGTTTCAGGTCTCAGATTTTATTTTTGGGTGTGGTATAAGAAAGTGGTCCAGGGCCATTCTTTTGAATGTTGCTCTTGAGTGTCCCAACACATTTGTTGAAGAGACTATCTTTTTCCCATTGGATATTCTCTCTAGCTTCGAAGATTAGTTGACCAGGTGAGATCATGACCTGAGCTGAAGTCAGACATTTAGCCAACTGAACCACCCAGGTACACCTTTAACTAACTGCAATTTAAGTAAAAATTTTAAAAGCATAGTTTAGGAGACTAATGCATTTTACACGATTATTAGTTTACATTTGGAGCACACAATGTAAAAAGATGTAATTTTGTGACAACAACTGAAAGGGGTGGGGATGATGCTGTAGAGGAGTAGTTTTTGTGTTACTGAAGTTAAGCTAGTATAAATTCAACTTAGAGTATTACAACTTTAGAATTGATGTAAGCCTCATGATAACCCCAAAGAAAATAACTATGGAATACATACACATCAATGAGAAAGAAAGTCAAACATTAAACATTTTACTACATATATTAATTAAACAAAAAAGAAAGCACTAACACAGAAAATAAGGGACAAAAATGCTAAAGGGAAAATAGGAAACAAATAGTACAATTTACTACTTTTTAAATCAGTATTATCAATATTTATCAGTATTAGCAGAATTTAGTTCTTCTTTATCAGTTATTTTTTTTTCAATGGCCATTCTTTTTTTTCAAGTTTATTTATTATTTGAGAGAGAGAGAGCACACACAAGTGGGGGAGAGGCAAAGAGAGAAGGGACAGAGAGAATTCCAAGGAGGCTTCACACTCTCAGGGCGCCTGTATCAGTAATTACTTTAATATAAATGTAAACTCTTCACTCAAAAGGCAGAGATTGGCAGAATGGAAAAGAACACATGATCCAAGTATATGCTTTCTACAACAGACTTACTTTAGGTTCAAAGACATAAATGGTTGAAGGTAAAAGGATGGAAAAATATATTCCATGAAGATGGTAACCCAAAGAGAGAAAGAGTGGCTAAACTAATTTTAGTCAAAATAGACTGTAAATCAAAAGTTTACAGGAGACAAAGAAGAATGTTATATATAAATATGAGGTTCAATACGGCACCAAGATTCAACAATTATCAACATTTATGCACTCAATGACAGTCCATCAAAATATATAAAGTAAAAACTGACAAAATTGAAAAAAGAAATAGTTCCACAATAATAGTGGAACCTGTTCACACTAATGTGTAGAACTACCAGACCAAAGATAAATATAGAAATGTGATATCTTGGGGCGCCTGGGTGGCTCAGTCGGTTAAGTGTCCGACTTCGGCTCAGGTCATGATCTCATGGTCCGTGAGTTCGAGCCCCGCGCCGGGCTCTGTGCTGACATCTCAGAGCCTGGAGCCTGCTTCTGATTCTGTGTCTCCCTCTCTCTCTGCCCCTCCCCCACTCATGCTCTGTCTCTCTCTGTCTCAGGAATAAATAAACGTTAAAAAAAAAAATAAAAAAATAAAAGAAATGTGATATCTTGGAGACATTGTGGGTTCAGGTTCAGACCACTAAAATAAAGCAAATATTGCAATAAAATGAGTCAAATTAAGTTTTTGGCTTACCAGTGCATACAAAAGTTGTATTTACATTATTCTGTAGACTATTAATTGTGCAATAGAATTATGCCCGCCAAAATTTGCATACTTAATTTCAAAACACTTTATTACTAGGGGTGCCTGGGTGTCTTGGTTAAGTGTCCAACCTTAGCTCAGGTCATGGTCTCATGGTTTGTGAGTTTGAGCCCTGCATTGGGCTCTCTGCTGTCAGCATCCTTCAGATCCTTCGGATCCTCTTTCTCCCCCTTTCTCTGCCACTCCCCCACTCATATTCTCTCTGTCTCTCAAGAATAAACAAACATAAAAAATACTTTATTTCTATGAAATGCTCACTTTTATCTGAGCTTTCAGCAGGTTGTAATCTTTTTGCCGGTGGAGGGTCCCACCTTGATGTTGACGGCTGCTGACTGATCAGGGTGGTGGATGCTGAAAGCTGGGTTGTCTGTGGCAATTTCTTAAAATAAGACAACATTGAAGTTTGTCACATCAGTAGACTCTTTCTTTCATGAACGATTTCTCCATAGCATGTGATGCTGTTTGATAGCATTTCTCACAGTTTCTTTCAAAACTGGAGTCAATCCTCTCAAACTCTGTTGCTGCTTTATCAACTAAGCTTATGTAATACTCTAAATTCTTTGTTGTCATTTCAACAATTTTCATCAGGAGTAGATTCCATCTCAAGGAACACTTTCTTTGCTCATCCATAAGAAGCAACCACTCCATATGTTCAAGTTTTATCATGAAATTGCAGCAATGCATCTCCAGGGTCCACTTGTGATTCTAGTTCTCTGGCTGTTTCCGCCACATCTGCCTTTTCTTCCTCCACTGAAGTCTTGAAACCTTCAACTCAGAGTCATCCATAAGGGTTGAAATCAACTTCTCCCAGCTCCTTTTAATGTTGATAGTTTGATCTCTTCCCATCAATCACAAATGTTCTTAATGGCATTTAGAATGATGCATCTTTTCCCGGTTTTCAATTCACCTTACCAAGATCCACCAGAGGAATCCCTGTCTATGGCAGCTATGGCCTTACCATATATATTTTTGGAATAAGACTTGAAAGTCAAAACTACTTGATCCACAGACTCCAGAATGGATGCTGAGAGTCAAAATTACTTCTTGATCCATGGGCTGCAGTATGGATGTTTTGTCAGCAGGCATGAAGACACTCATCTTGTTGTGTATCTCCGTCAGAGCTCTTAGGTGACCAAGTGCATTGTCAGTGAGCAGTGGTATTTTGAAAGGAACCTTTTTTTTGAGCGTTAAGTCTCAATAGTTGGCTTAAAATGTGTAGTAAACCACGTTGTAAACAGATGTGCTGTCATCCAAGCTTTGTTGTTCCATCTACAGAGCAGAGGCAGAGTAGATTTAGCGTAATTCTTAAGGGCCTTACAATTTTCAGGAGGGCCGAAGAGCATTGGCTTCAACTTAAAGGCGCCAGCTGCATTAACCCCTGACAAGACAGTCAGCCTGAACTTTAAAGCTCTTAAGTCAGAAAATGCTAGATGGCATCTTCTTCCAGTAGAGGTCTGTTTTGTCTAAAATGAAAATCTGTTGTTTAGCATAACCACCTTCATCAATTATTTTAACTGGGCCTTCTGAATACATTGCTGCAGCTTCTGCATCAGCACTTACTGCTTTACCTTATACATTTATGTTACGGAGACGGTTTCTTTCCTTAAACCTAAGGAGCCAATCTCTGTTGGCTTCAACTTTTCATCTGCAGCTTCCTCACCTCTCTCAGCCTTCACAGAATTGGACACAGGGCTTCCTCTGAGTTAGGCTTTGGCTTAAGGGAATGTTGTGGCTGATTTGATCTTCTATTCAGACCACTGAAGGTTCTCCATATTAGCCTCATGGTTTAGCTTTTTTACCATTCATGTGTTCACTAGAGTAGTACTTTTAACTTCCTTCAACAACTTTTCCTTTGCATTCACAACCTGGCTAACCATTTGGCACAAGAGCCAGCTTTCAGCCGACCTTGGCTTTCGACATGCCTTCTTCAGTGAGCTTAATAATTTCTAGCTTTTGATTTAAAGTGAGAGGGGCGCCTGGGTGGCGCAGTCGGTTAAGCGTCCGACTTCAGCAGGTCACGATCTCGCGGTCCGTGAGTTCGAGCCCCGCGTCGGGCTCTGGGCTGATGGCTCAGAGCTTGGAGCCTGTTTCCGATTCTGTGTCTCCCTCTCTCTCTGCCCCTCCCCCATTCATGCTCTGTCTCTCTCTGTCCCAAAAATAAATAAACGTTGAAAAAAAAAATTTAAAAAAATAAAAAAATTAAAAAAAAAAAAAAAGTGAGAGACACGATGGGTACCTGGGTGGCTCAGTCGGTTGAGCATCCGACTTCAGCTCAGGTCACGATCTCACAGTCCGTGAGTTCGAGCCCCGCGTCGGGCTCTGGGCTGATGGCTCAGAGCCTGGGGCCTGCTTCCGATTCTGTGTCTCCCTCTCTCTCTGCCCCTCCCCCGTTCATGCTCTGTCTCTCTCTCTCTCAAAAATAAATAAACGTTAAAAAAAATAAAAAAAAAATGAAAGCCAGGACACAGTGATGCAAGTCTATGATTTCAGCTCCCTGGGAGGCTGAGGTCAGTTGACTATGGATGATGCTAAGGAATTGGGAGATAACTGCGTAGACATCTGCACCAAGTATGGCACCAACAAGGTGCTCCTGAGGTGTACCATGTTGTCTAAGGCAAGGGGGACTCAGTCCCCAAGTCCAAGGCTTGACATAGAACAGATCAAACTCCCTGTGTTGGGTAGAGGTGGAACTTTGTCTATAATCAATGTGTGTGGTTTTGCCCAGCACATTCAATGAGACCTGATGTCTAAAATATTCAAAGAGAAAAGGGCGGGGGAGGAGGGTGGTAGCTGAGTGGCTCAGTTGGTTAAGCGTCTGACTCTTCATTTTGGCTCAGGTAATGATCTCACGGTTCGTGAGTTCAAATCCCTCATTGCGGTTCATTGTGGAGTTTGAACCTCTGCACTGTCAATGTAGAGTCTGCTTAGGATTCTCTCTCTCCCTCTCTCTCTGCTTTCCCCTGTTTTCACTCTCTCTCTCACACAAAATAAATAAATAAATTTAGATGAAAGAAAAAAAGAAAGAGAAGCGGGAATCATATAAAATGCTCAATTAAAACCACACAGAACAGGAAAGGAGTTGGAACAAACAAGGGCAACAAATAGGAAACAATAACAAATAGAGTAGATATCAATCCAAATACATCAATAATCACTTTGAATGTCAATGGTCTAATTTGTACCAATTAAAAGAGAGACCATCGAAGTGGATTAGAAAACAAAACTGTTCTGCATGTTGTGTGCAAAAAACTCACTTTAAATGTAAAAGTAAATATAGATTAAAAGGATATGGGGTGCCTGCTGGCTCAGTCAGTAGAGCATGAGACTCTTGATCTTGGGGTCTTGAGTTCAAGCCCTGCGTTGGGCATAGAGCTTACTTTAAAAACAGTTATGCTGTACTTTTTCTTTTTTTTCTTTTTTTTTTTTTTCAACGTTTATTCATTTTTGGGACAGAGAGAGAGCATGAACGGGGGAGGGGCAGAGAGAGAGGGAGACACAGAACCGGAAACAGGCTCCAGGCTCCGAGCCATCGCCCAGAGCCCGACGCGGGGCCCGAACCCACGGACCGCGAGATCGCGACCTGGCCGAAGTCGGACGCCCAACCGACTGCGCCACCCAGGCGCCCCATATGCTGTACTTTTTCACTTGTGATGAGCACCAGGTGTTGTATGGAAGTGTTGACTCGTTATACTGTACAACTGAAACTAATGTTACACTGTATGTTAACTAACCAGAATTTAAATAAAGACTTAAAAAAAGTAAATGGATAGAAAAAAATATATCATTCTAACACCAATCAAAATAAAGTGAGAATAGCTGTATTAATTTCAGACAGGGCAGACTTCAATGCAAAAAGTTATCAGAGATAAAGAAGAGGATTACATATTCATAAAGGAGTCAATTCTTTTTTTTTTTAATGTTTATTTATTTTTGAGAGAGAGAGTGAGGGGGGAGGTGAAGAGAGAGAGGGGGACAGAGGATCCAAAGTGGGCTTTGCGCTGACAGCACAGAGCCTGATGTGGGGCTCAAATGCAAGAACTGTGAGATCATAACCTGAGCTGAAGTCAGATCCTTAACTGACTGAGCCATCCAGGTGACCTAAGGAGTCAATTCTGTGAGACGACTTAACGGTCCTCTGCATGTATGTGCCTGAGAGCAGAGCACCAAACCATGAGGCAAAAACTGATAGAACTGCAAAAAGAAATAGATAAATCCAGTATCATGGTTGGAGATTTCAACACCCCTCTGTCAGAAATGGATAGATCCAGCTGCAGAAAATCTCTAAGGACGTAGTTGAACTCAACAACACCATCACTCGATCAGAAATCAAGAGTCTACTTCATCCCACCATAGCAGAATCCACATTCTTCTCAAGCTCACACAAATCATTCACCAGGATAGATCATGTTCTGCATCATAAAACATACCTTATCAAATTTAAAAGAATAGAAATTATACAATGTCTTGTCTTGGACCCCAGTAGAATAAGCTAAAATTAAATATTGGAAAGAGAACTGGAAAATTAAAAACTGCATGGAGAGTAAACAACACGTTTCTAAACACATGGGTCAACGAAGAAATCTCAAGAGAAACAAAATGTTTTGAAATAAAGGAAAGTGAAAGTACAACTTATGAAAATTAGTGGATATAGTGAAAATATACTTAGAAGGAAATTTATAGCACTGAATTCATATGTTAAAAAGAAATAAGACCTAAAATTATTTATCTAAGAGGTGCCTGAGGGGCTCAGTCAGTTTAGCATCTGACTCTTGATGTGGGCTCAAGTCATGATCTAGCGGTTTGTGGGATCAAGCCTCACATTAGGATCTGCACTGACAGCACAGAGCCTGCTTGGGTTCTCTCTCTCCCTCTCTCTCTGCCCATCTCCTTCTTTCCCTCTCTCTCTCTCAAAATAAATTTGAAAACTTAAAAATAATAAAATAAAACTAATTATCCAAGTTTCCACCTTAGGAAACTAGGAAAAAAGGTAAATTAAATCCAGAGTAAGCAGGAAAAAAAAAAAAAAAAACAACAACAATCTGAGCAGAAATCATTTAAGTTGAAAACAAGAAACCAATGAAATTAAAAGCTGGCTAAGAGCTGGTTCTTTGAAAAGTTCAGTCAAATTGATAAGCCTCTAGCCAGGCAACCTAAGAAAAAAATAGAGGACAGAGATTAATAACATCAGAAATGAAACAGGGTGGAGCACATGGGTAGCCCAGTGGGTTAAGCATCTGACTCTTGGTTTTAGCTCAGGTCATGATCTCAGTTTCGTGAATTTGAGCCCCGCATCTGGCTCTGCACTAACAACATGGAGCCTGCTTGGGATTCGCTCTCTCTCCTTCTCTCTCTGCTTCTCCTCTGCTTGCACTGTCTTTGTCTCTCTCAAAATAAATAAACTTTAAAAAAATAAATGAAAGGGGCGCCTGGGTGGCGCAGTCGGTTGAGCGTCCGACTTCAGCCAGGTCACGATCTCGCGGTCTGTGAGTTCGAGCCCCGCGTCAGGCTCTGGGCTGATGGCTCAGAGCCCGGAGCCTGTTTCCGATTCTGTGTCTCCCTCTCTCTCTGCCCCTCCCCCGGTCATGCTCTGTCTCTCTCTGTCCCAAAAATAAATAAATAAATGTTGAAACAAAATTAAAAAAAAAAAAAAAAGAAACAGGGAACATCATTAGAGTTCTTATGGACATCAAAAGGATAACAACGGAATACTATTAACAACTCTATGCCTACACTTTTGATAACCTAGCTGAAATGGATTAATTCCTTGAAAAATACAGTCTGCAAAAACTCATGCAAGAATAGGCAATTTGAATACTGTGAAAAAAATAGTAAGGAAATAAATGTATATATATATATATACACATACATATATATATATATATATATATATATATATATATACACATATATATATATACCAACTTTAAATACTACTCACTAACTGTAGTAGACCGAACCATGTCTCCCAAAGATATCAGTCCCTGAAATATGAATGTTTCTTATACGGCAAAGAATTGCAAATGTGATTAAATTAAGGATCTTGAGTTAGGGAAAGTATGGGACAATCAGTGTTGGCCCTAAACACATTCACACATATTCTTATAAGAGGGATCCTTATAAGATTTGACACACAGAAGAGAAGAAAGCAATGTGACCACAGAAGTAAATATTGGAATGGTATCACTACAAGTTAACATATGTGGTAGCCATCAGAAGTTATAAGTGTGGTAAGGAATGCATTTTTTTCTAGAGCCTCCATAGGGAGAACAGCCCCACTAACACCTTGCTTTGGACCAGTTAACCTGATTTTAGACTTTTGTCCTTCAGCACAGTGAAAGAATACATTTCTTTCCTAGCTAATATTTTAATGTTTATTTATTGATTTTGAGAGAGACAGAGTGCGCACGTGCGGGTGGGGGAAGGGCAGAGAGAGAGCGAGACAGAGAATCCCAAACAGGCTCCATGTTGTTAGTGCACAGCCTGACTCGGGGCTTGATCTCAGGAACTGTGAGATCATGACCTGAACCAAAATCAAGAGTGGGATGCTTGGAGTGCCTGTGTGGCTTCGTAGGTTAAGCATCCAACTACAGCTCAGGTCATAATCTCATGGCTCCTGAGTTTGAGCCCCACCTTGGGGTCTGTGCTGACAGCTCAGAACCTGGAGCCTGCTTTGGATTCTGTGTGTGTGTGTCTCTCTCTCTCTCTCTCGCTGCCCCTCCCTTGCTTATGCTCTGTCTCTCTCTATCCTTCGAAATAAATAAACATTTAAAAAAATTGAAAAAAAAAAGAGTGAGATGCTTAATCAACTGAGCCCCCCAGATGCCCCTTCTTGCTATTTTTAATGCAATTATTATATTCCCTAGTTTCTGAAGGCTAGAAATGCAGGTATGGCTTAGCTGGGTCCTCTGTTTCAGAACCTCACAAGGCTACAATTAAGATATTGGCCAGGCTATATTCTCACCTGTAGGCTTGACTGGGGAAGAATCTGCTTCAAAAATCATTCAGGTGTTTACAGAATTCATTTCGTTGAGGCTGTGTGACTGAGTGCCCCAGCTTTTTGATGGCGGTCAGCTTAGAAGCTGGCTGAAGATCCTGGATGTCGTTCACAGTTTCTTGCCATGTAGGCATCTTCAAAATGGCCACTTACTTCATTGAGCCAGCAAAGAGTATCTCTCTCCAATCTGCTAAAAGGGATCCTTACATAATGTAACCTAATCGAGAGAATAATGTCCCATCTCCTTTGCCATATTCCATTGGTAAGAATTGAGTCAGAGGTTCCCCCACATAGATGATCCATAGGTATATGATAAAAGAATGAGTGACTGACTTTGAAGACCTGTGACTTCCAATCCAGCTCCTGGAGGGGAGGAAAAGGGTCCTGGGCCAAACCTTTTGAAGGTCAAAAACCAAGCTTTAAATCTGCAAGAACCCAAGAGCATGTAGTCCAACCTACCCTCAACCCCCACAACTAGGCTGGCAGAAGGGAAACATGATCTGGAGAGGTTAAGTCATTGCCCAAGTTAGTCACTGGTATAGGCGGGCCAGAAGCCCCGGTGTATACAGCTCCCAAGTCCAATTTTCATTAAGCCCCTACAGGATGCCAGGTACTGAGCCCAGTGTGAGTGACACAGATAAGTAGAATGTGGACCCAACAGTGCCTTTGTATCTCCTTGAGAACAGGATCCAGCACATCTCTGTGGCTGGGGAAGAATGGGCAGCTCAGGCAGAAAGAACTCTCTGAGTTAGTGAGTCTTAAATTACAGAGGGCATCAGAATCACCAGGGTAACATCTTTAAAATTCATTCACTGCCAAATCACTGGCCTGGGCTCTTCGAAACTGTCATGGTCATGAAAGACAAAAAAGGCCAAGGGGCTTTCACAAGTTGAAGGAGAAAAGAGACATGGCAGATCCATACAATACTTGCTTCCAGACCAGATCCTCGCTGGGGGCGGGGAAAGGGAGAATTGCCATAATGGAAAATATTAGGACAATTAATAAAATTTGGATTCTAGGAATCGTATTCTAACAGTGGAATTTGATACTTCATATATATATATATATAAATTTATACATATATATGCATACATACATATGCATACACATATATGCATATATATGTGTATATTTATATATACATATATAATATATACATATGTATATATAAATATATGTGTATATTTAAATATTTTATGCATATTTTCACAGACCGATTTATTAGCTGAATAAATCATGAAAACCATGATAGCACAAGATTGTACACTTTTAGTGTACATTTGAATGTTGAGAAATTTCTGTTTTGATCATTATTTTTTAACATACATTTAAGTCTTTGTTTTAATTCCAGTTAGTTAACATACGGTATTATATTAGTTTCAGGTGTACAATATAGTGATTTGACAATTCCAAATATTACTCAGTGCTCGTCATGGTAAGTGTCCTCTTAATCCCCTTCACCTATTTCACCCATTTGCATCCCCTTCCCTTCTGGTAACCATCAGTTTGTTCTCTATAGTTAAGCGTCTGTTTTTGCGGGGTGGGGCCTCTGGATGGCTCAGTCGGGTGAGCAACTGACTCTTGGTTTCAATTCAGGCTATGATCTCATGGTTTGTGAGCTTGAGCCCCACCTTGGGCTCTGCTCTGGCAGCATGGAGTCTGTTAGGGATTCTCTCTCCCCCTCTCTCTGCCCCTCCCTGCTCACTGTCTCTCACTCTCTCAAAATGAATAAATAAAACAATTCTGGTGTTCGGTTTGTCCCTTTTTGTCTTTCGTCATTTGCTTCTTAAATTCCACAAATAAGTGAAATCATATGGTATTTGTCTTTCTCTGACGTATTTCACTTAGCATTATACCCCCTAGATCCATCCATGTTGTTGCAAATGGAAAGACATCATTCTTTTTTTGTGGCTGAGTAATATTCCATTGTATGCATATATTACATCTTCTTTATCCATTCATCTATCAATAGACACTTGGGTTGCTTTCATAATTTGGCTATTGTAAATAATGGTGTAATAACCATAGGGGTGCATATATCTTTTTGAATGAGTGTTTTGTATTCTTTGTGTAAATATCCAGTAGTGGAATTACTGGATCATTTGGTAATTCTATCTTAAATAATTTTATGTTTTATTTTAATTCCTCTTAGTTAATATTTAGTGTTATAGTTTTCAGGTGTATGATATAGCAATTCGTTTCCGTAATCACCTTGTGCTCATCATGACTATTTTCAATTTTTTGAAGAACCTCCATAACATTTCCTACAGTGGCTGCACAAGTTTACCTTCCCACTAACAGTGCACAAGGGTTCCTTTTTCTCCACATACTTGCCAACATTTGTTATTTCTTGCTTTTTTGATTTTAGCTATTCTGACAGGTGTGAGGTGATATCTCCTTGTGGTTTTGATCTGCATTTCCTTGATGATGAGTGATGCTGAACATCTTTTCATGTGTCTATTGGCCATCTGTATGTCTTCAATACTTCATTTATATTTATGAAAGAGAATACCCGTATAATTTAATACATGCTGAAGCATTTAAGGACAAAGCAGCATTATGTCTGCAACTAAATCAAATCATTCTAGAAAAAAAAAAAAAACACGTATGTGCGTATAAAGAAAGAAAGCAACAAAGCAGATGATGCAAAATGTTAGCAATCAGTGAATCTGAGTAGAAAACTTAAGCAGGAAATTTTTGTGTGAATACAACTCTTTGTAGTTTGAAATTATTTCAAAATAAAAGACATTATCTTAAGCGGCATATCAGTGCCACATCAGTTCCAAACTCAGGAAGAAATGGAGACTACAGGTATTAGCCTGACTACTGGAAGGGGTTCTTGACTAAAAGCTAGCCACATGGGCAGTATGTGATTGATCACTAATAAAAACTATGGACACCAAAAGCTTGATGAGTTTCCCTGGTTGACAATACTTTGTGCACACCTCGTGGCCAGGGAAAGGTAATACTAATCATGTTTCTATGTGGAGAGAACAACGGGAAGATTTGCATTTGGACCCTTCCCAGACTCTGCTCAATATGTCTCTTCCCTTGGCGGTTTTTCATGTATATCCTTTCCCTATAATAATCTATGAATATAATAACTCTGTGAATTCTGTGAATCCTTCAGCAAATTATTGAAACTGAGGGTGGTTTTGGGAACCCCCTGAACTTACATCTGGTTTCAGAAGTGAGGACAGTTCTTGTGGGAATTGTTTCCTCAGACCTTGCAGTTTGACTTTCTCCTTACCACAGGAGATGGCAATAACAAGGGATTAGCTAGTTAAAAGTGAAGAGAATGCTAGAAAACACAGGAATATCAGATGTCACGAGTAGTTACCACCTTCAGGACTAAGATAGAATGCCCATGAAAGATACCTCTACCCACCCTGCCAGACCTTATTGGGTGGAGTGTGACAATAACTCACAGAATGGCAGAGAATGCACTATGGTGGTGCGGAGGTGGAATTTTCTGGAAATCTTTTTCCTGGAACTTAACTAGAATTCCCGGTGTTGTGGAAGTGCAATTTACAGAAGTCCACTCTCTGAACTTGCTGAGATTCAATCTTCAGGGTGCTGGGGAAAGTTAAAAAAATTTTTTTTAATGTTTATTTTTGACACACACACACACACACACACACACACACACACACACAGAGTATGAGAGGGGAAGGGGCAGAAAGAGGGAGACACAGAATCTGAAGCAGGCTCCAGGCCCTGAGCTGTCAGCACAGAGCCTGACATGGGGCTCAAACTCAAACCTTGAGATCATGAGGTGAGCCGAAGTTGGACGCTCAACCCACTGACCCAAGGGGAAAGTTTTTAACAGGGATCTGTCTTACCAGGGTAATTCCTACAAAATCTAAGAGGATGAATTCCAAAGGAAGCTACATCCCTCATTGTCGGAAGCCTCACACTCACAGGAAAACCTTTCCTAACAGGCTTTTACTCTAAAGACCTAATCATTGAGACCACCAACACATGGTATGCCAACGCCTAAGCCCTACTAATAACTCTCATCACCACATCTCTAACAGCTACCGAATCATATTAGTATCTGAATCATATTCTTCTCACTTCTAGGACAGCCTCGTTTCAATGCCTTAATTTTAATCAATGAAAATAATCCCCTCCTAATCAACTCTATCCAACGTCTTTTAATCAGAAGTATTTTTGCGGAGTACCTAATTACTTACAATATCCTCCCAACAATTCCACAGATAACTATGCCTAATTATCTGAAATTAACTGCCCTTGCCATGACTATTATAGGTTTCATTCTGGCATTAGAAATAAACCTTGCAGGGGCGCCTGGGTGGCTCAGTCGGTTAAGCGTCCGACTTCAGCTCAGGTCATGATCTCGCAGTCCGTGAGTTCGAGCCCCGCGTCGGGCTCTGGGCTGATGGCTCAGAGCCTGGAGCCTGCTTCCGATTCTGTGTCTCCCTCTCTCTCTGCCCCTCCCTCGTTCATGCTCTGTCTCTCTCTGTCTCAAAAATAAATAAAACGTTAAAAAAATTAAAAAAAAAAAAAGAAATAAACCTTGCAACTAAAAGCCTAAAATTTAAATATCCTTCAAACCTCTTCAAATTCTCTAATCCTCTAGGATACTTCCCAGTCATGTGCACCGCCTCCCACCAATAGCAAACCTAACTATAAGCCAAAAATCCGCATCAGTGCTACTAGATATAATCTGATTAGAAAATGTATTACCAAAATCCATCTCCTACTTTCCTATAAAAACATCACCTGCTGCATCTGGCCAAAAAGGATTAATTAAACTATACTTCCTTTCTTTTATGATCATCCTAATTCTTGGCCCATTCCTACTTAATTTCCACGAGTAACCTCCATAATTACTAACATACCAGTAAGCAAGGATCAACCAGTGACAATAACGAATCAGGTTCCATAGCTATATAAAGCTGTGATTCCTATAGCTTCTTCACTAAAAAATCCTGAATCACCTGTATCATAAATAACTCAATCACCTGCACCATTAAACTTAAATACAGCCTCAACCTCTTTCAAAATATAACAAGCCGTTAACAATTCTGCTAATACCCCTGTAATAAATATTCCTAACACAGTCTTATCAGATGCTCAAACATCAGGGTATGGTCCAGTAGCCATAGCCGTAGTATAACCGAACACCGCAAGCATACCCCCCAAATAAAAAGACCATTAAGCCTAATAAAGAACCCCCCCCCAATTTAATACAATTCCACAACCAATACCACCAGCCACAATCAAACCAAATCCACCATCAACTGGAGAAGGCTTTGAAGAAAAACTGACAGACCTAATCACAAAAATAGTACTTAAATAAATACAATGTACGTTACCATTATTCCCACATGGAATCTAACCATGATGAATGATATGAAAAACCATCGTTGTATTTCAACTATAAGAACTTAATGCCCAACATCTGAAAATATCACCCACTCATCAAAATCATCAATGAATCATTCATCAATCTCCCAGCTCCATCCAACATTTCAGCATGATGAAATTTCAGCTCCTTATTAGGAGTCTGCCTGATCCTACAGTTTCTGACAGGCCTATTCCTAGCCATGCATTACATACATCAGACACAGCAACCGCCTTCTCATCGGTAACCCACATTTGCCGCGATGTAAACTACGGCTGAATCATTTGATATATACATGCCAACGGGGCTTCTGTATTTTTCATCTGCTTATTTATGCATGTAGGCCGAGGCATATACTATGGCTCCTATACCTTCTCAGAAATATGAAACATCGGAATAGTACTGTTATTTACAGTCATGGCTCCAGCCTTCACAGGTTAGGTTCTACCATGAGGCCAAATATCCTTCTGAGGAGCTACTGTCATCACCAACCTCCTATCAGAAATCCCCTACATCGGAACTAATTTAGTAGAATAAATCTGAGGAGGATTCTCAGTAGACAAAGCCACCCTGACACGATTCTTTGCCTTTCGCTTTATTCTCCCATTCATTATTTCAGCCCTAGCAGCAGTCCACCTTCTATTCCTACACCAAACAGGATCTAACAACCCCTCAGGAATAGTATCTGACTTGGATAAAATCCCATTCCACTCATACTACACAATCAAAGACATCCTGGGTCTTTTATTCCTAATCCTAATCCTACTTGTCCTATTTTTCACCTCACCTAGGAGACCCAGACAACAACACCTCCGCCAACCTCCTAAACATCCACCACACATTAAGCCTGAATGATGGTTCCTATTCGCGTATGCAATCCTCCCATCCATCCGTAATAAACTAGGAGGAGTCTTAGCCCTAATCCTCTCTATCCTAATTCTAGCAATCATTTCCTTACTTCACACTTCAAAACGAGAAATGATATTCCGACCACTTAGCCAATGCCTATTCTGATTCTTAGTAGTGGACCTACTAACCCTAACATGAGTTGGAGGACAGCCAGCAGAATATCCTTTCATTGCCATTGGTCAATTAGCCTCCATCCTATACTTGTCAACTCCTAATCTTCATACCTATTTCTGGCATTACCGAAAATCATCTTTTAAAATGAAGAGTCTTTGCAGTATATAAAATACCTTGGGTGTTGTCAACCAAAAAAGGAGAATATCTGCCCTTCCCAAAACTTCAAGGAAGAAACAGCAGCCCCACCATCAGCACCCAAAGCTGAAATTCTTTTTAAACTATTCCTTGCAATGCCAGAAATCGACACGGTAACTTTCGTAATTCACGTATTGCATACTCTCGTACTGTGCTTGCCCAGTATGGCCTCATTTCCCGGTGAGGACGCAGACCTGAGCGTGTACAATATATCTATTCATATTACATAAAACATACTATGTATAATTGGGCATTAACTGATTTCGTGGACGATTAATTCCTCTATGGACCTCAACTGTCCATAAGAGCTTCATCACCTAGCCTCGAGAAACCAGCAATCCTTGCTTGAACGCATACCTCTTCTCCTCTGGGCCCGTTTCAACGTGGGGGTTTCTGTATTGGAACTATACCGGCCATCTCGTTCTGACCTCAGGGCCATCCAATTATTTACTCCAATCCTACAGTTATCTCAAACAGGACATCTGGATGGACTAATGACTAATCAGCCCATGATCACACATAACTGTGGTGTCAGGCATTTGGTATTTTTTAAATTTAGGCCGGGGGGTGGGGGGGTACTTGCTATGATTCAGCTACGACCGTAAAGGTCTCGAGGCAGTCAAATAACTTGCAGCTGGGCTAATTCACTATGCTACGTCTCCACATTCACACAAACAAGGTGTAATTCAGTCAATAGTCACAGGACATACACTTTAACGCTTCAACCGGACATACGTACACGTACACACGCACGCACACATACACGCACGCACACACGTACGTACACATACACGCACGCACACGTACACATACGTACACGTACACACGTTTTTAGCCGACCGATAATTAGTTTAACCAAACTCCCTTTACCCCCCGTAACCTGATGATGAGAATATGTATTTATTATTGTCCTGCCAAACTCCAAAAACAAGACTAAATTCGCATCCAAACATAAGGCTCAAGTACAAATCTTTATGGACACTCCAAAAATCCCAATTAAACATCAGGCGCAAATACCAGTGTGACACCTTGATTCACAGCTATCTATAGATACACAACCTTGAGCTCCAATTCGTCCTTATTGAGCAATATTCTCTCACAACTAATCCCATAAATCAATCGACCAACCCAGCACATTCCCTGTTAACGTAGCTTAAATACACAAAGCAAGGCACCGAAAATGCCTAGCTCATCTAGGCATCAGACTCCATAAACAGAAAGGTTTGGTCCTAGCCTTTCCATTAAGTAAATAGGATTGCATGTGCAAACCTCCGCACCCCGGTGGAAACGCCCTCTAAATCGTTAATGATCTAAAGGAGCGGGTTTCGAGCCACAACAATGGAGCTCGTGGCGCCTTGCTTAGCCACATCCCCACGAGATACAGCCGCGATAAAAATTAAGCCGTGAATGAAAGCTCAGTTAAGCCATATTAAATGAGGATTGGTAAATTTTGGACCAGCCACCGCGGTCACACGGTTAAGCCGAACTGATAGACCCATGGCATGAAGCGTGTTATACAGGACCCCCACGCTAACGTTAAACTTTAACTAGTCTGTAAAAAGCTACAGTTAACATAAAAATACAGCACGAAAGTAACTTTAACACCTCCGACCACACGATAGCGAAGACCCAAACTGGGATTAGATACCCCACTATGCTTAGCCCTAAAGTCAGCTAATTAAACAAATCTATCCGCCAGGGAACTATTAGCAACAGCTTAAAATTCAAAGGACTTGGTGGTGCTTTATATCCCTCTAGAGGAGCCTGTTCTATTATCGATACACCCCGATCTACCTCACCACCCCTTGCTGAACCAGTCTATGTACCGCGATCTTCAGCAAACCCTAAAAAGGAAGCAAAGTAAGCACACTTCTCTTAACATAAAAAAGTTAGGTCAAGGTGTAACCTATGAGGTGGGAAGTCATGTGCTACATTTTCTGTACTAGAACACTTTCCACGAAGCCCTTAGGAAATGAAGAACCAAAGGAGGATTTAGTAGTGAATTGAGAATAGAGAGCCTCACACTGCCCGTGCCCTCCTCAAGTGACAAAGCCCAAAGACCATCTATTCAAACTATAAAAACACAAGAGGAGACCAATGGTAACAAGGTAAGCATACTGGAAAGTGTGCTTGGATAAAGCAAGATGTAGCTTAAACAGAGAATCTGGCCTACACCCAGAAGATTTCACATCAAACTGACCATCTTGAGCCAAAACTAGCCCAAACAACCATATGTTCAACTAACATCAAATAACAAATCAAAACATTTAGGTAATTCTTAAAAGTATCGGAGATAGAAATTTAACTTGGCGCTATAGAGAGAGCACCATAAGGGAAAGATGAAAGAAAAATTAAAAGCACTATACAGCAAAGATTACCCCTGATACCTTTTGCATAATGAATTAGCCAACCTAACAAAGAGAACTTAAGCTAAGCCCCCTGAAACCGGACGAGCTACCTAAGAACAATCTTTACAGGATGAACTCATCTATGTTGCAAAATAGTGAGAAGATCTGTAGGGAGAGGTGAGAAGCCTAACGAGGCTGGTAATAGCTGGTTACCCAGAACAGAATTTTAGTTCAACTTTAAACCTAGCTAAAAAACCCCAAAATTCTAATGTAAGTTTAAAATATAATCTAAAAAGGTATAGCTTTTTAGAACTAGGATACAACCTTCTTTAGAGAGTAAGCATAAACATAACCATAGTTGGCTTAAAAGCAGCCATCAGTTAAGAAAGCATTCAAGCTCAACAATTAAAACATCTTAATGTCAAAAATATGCAACCAACTCCTAACTTAATACTGGGTTAATCTATTTAACAACAGAAGCAATAATGCTCGTATGAGCAACAAGAAATATTTCTCCTTGCATAAGCTCATATCAGAGCAGATAACACTGATAATTAACAACAAGATAAAAATAATCTAACTATAAACTAAATATCAAACCAATTGTTGACCTGACACAGGCATGCAACTAAGGAAAGATTAAAGGAAGTAAAAGGAACTTGGCAAATGCAAACCCCGCCTGTTTACCAAAAACATCACCTCTAGCATTTCTAGTATGAGAGGCCCTGCCCGCCCAAGGACGTTCGTTAAACGGCTGTGGTATCCTGACCGTGCAAAGGTAGCATAATCACTTGTTCCCTAAACAGGGACTAGTATGAATGGCCACATGAGGGTTTTACTGTCTCTTACTTCTAATCCTTGAAACTGATCTTCCTGTGAAGAGGGGGGAGTAGGACAAGAAGACCCTAAGAGGCTTTAATTCACTGGCCCAAAGAGACTACACCAATACAACCAATAGGGACAACAAATCTCCCCATGGGCCAACAATTTAGGTTGGGGTGACCTCGGAGAATAAAATAACCTCCGAGGGATTTAGATCTAGACTAACCAGTCAAAAGTATAACATCATTTATTGATCCAAAATACTTGATCAATGGCACAAGTTGCCCTGGGGATAACAGCACAATCCTATTTTAGGGTCCATATCGCCAGGAGGGTTTACGACCTCGATGTTGGATCAGGACATCCCAATAGTACAGCAGCTATCAAAGGTTTGTTTGTTCAACGATTAAAGTCCTACATGATCTGATTTCAGACAGGAGCAATCCAGGTCGGTTTCTACCTATCAAACAATTTCTCCCAGTATGAAAGGACAAGAGAAATGAGGCCTACTTTACCAAAGCGCCTTCAACCCAATAGATGATTTACTCTCAATCTAAACAGTTCACCCATCTACATTGCCTGAGAGTTTGCGTTCATTAGGGTGGCACAGCCCGGTAATTGCATAAAACTTAAACCTTTATAATCAGAGGTTCAACTCCTCTCCCTAACAAAATGTTTATAATCAACAATCTTTCATTAATTATTCCTATCCTCCTCACCATAGCTTTCCTAACATTAGTCGAACCTAAGCTATCAGGATATATACAATTTCGCAAAGGACCAAACATTGTAGGGCCACATGGGCCACGTGGTCTACTCTAACCTATTGCAGACACCGTAAAACTCTTCACCAAAGAACCCCTCTGACCCCTCACATCCTCTACATCCATATTCATTAGAGCACCTATCTTAGCTTTCTCATTAGTCCTAACCATATGGATTCCTCTACCCATACCATATCCACTCATCAACATAAACCTAGGAGTACTGTTTACACTAGCTATGTCAAGTCTTGCTGTCTACTCAATCCTCTGATCAGGATGAGCCTCAAATTCAAAATATGCTTTAATTGGAGCCCTACGAGCTGTAGCCCAAACAATCTCATGCAAAGTTACATTAGCCATTATTCTCCCATCAGTATTGCTAATAAATGGGGTCTTCACATTAGCCACACTAGTTACCACCCAAGAACACATATGACTAATCCTCCCACATGACCCTTGGCCATAATATGGTTCATCTCAACATTAGCAGAAACCAATTAAGCCCCATTTGATCTAACAGAGGGAGGACCAGAACTCATTTCCGGATTCAACGTTGAATATGCAGCAGGCCCCTTTGCCCTCTTTTTCCTAGTGGAATATGCTAATATCGTCATAATAAATATTCTCACAACAATCTTATTCTTCAGAGCATTTCACAACCCATACATACCAGAACTACATACCATTAACTTTACCGTCAAAACCCTATTCCTAACATTCTCCTTCCTATGAATTCGAGCATCCTACCCACGATTCTGATATGACCCACTCATACATCTTCTATGAAAAAATTTCCTACCCCTCACCCTTATGCACATGACATGTATCTTTGCCCATCATCACAGCAAGTATTCCACCCCAAACATAAGAAAGAAATATGTCTGATGAAAGAGTTACTTTGATAGAGTAAATAATAGAGGTTTAAATCCTCTTATTTCTAGAATTAATGGGACTCAAACCTAATCCTAAGAATTCAAAAATCTTGCTACCTTATTACACCATATTCTACAGTAAGATCAGCTAAATAAGCTATTGGGGTATGGGCCCAGTTGGAAGCTGCTGGTCACCATTCACTACAGGACCTAGGCCCTCTAGAAGTTGCAAACACTGTAAGAGCTTGATTCTGGAGAAACTACCTATGTTGCAGGAAGTGGGCACTGGAGTTGTATGCACCTAGGAGCCTGGTGAGCAAACAACTGGACCACATACAAAACCTTCTCCTCCTGCAATTAACTCCTGAAGCACCTCTACAGACCCATCTTAACATTAAGCCAGCTGGAGAAGGAAAAACAAGGGACCCGATCCATTTCACAGAGTAGGCCAAAAGGTAGATTTGAAGCTGAGAAGGAATAAATTGGTAACTAACATAGTGATGTCAGCTTATGTCATCCATTATAAAAATCCACATTTACCTAGTGGCTTTATCATCTGCTGAGGCCAAATTGCCTAGGTCCTTTATTTCAGAAGGAGTTGCCTTAACTTTAACTCTTCTCGATCTAAACATGATCCTTATTATTCTTTTATTTATATAGTACATAGTTATTATATTTTCTGACATATATACCCATATTCTTTGTTTGCCATTGCTTCCCAAATGACACTCTTTGACTCTTGTTTAGAAGTCTGTTTATTGGCAGAAAATCAACTAGGAAACAATGGCTTAGAATTACACACAGGACCAGATGAACTTCACAGATATATTCAGAACATTTCCTCCTAAAGCAGCAGAATACACATTCTTTTCAAGTTCACATGGAACATTCTCCAGAATAGATCACATACTGAGTCACAAATCAGCCCTCAACAAGTACAAAAAGATTGAGATCATACCATGCATATTTTCAGGACACAACAGTATGAAACTTGAAGTCAACCACAAGAAAATATTTGGAAAGACCACAAATACATGGAGTTTAAAGAACATCCTACTAAAAAATGAATGGCGAAGCGGGGAGTGGGTGTGTGGGGGGGGGGAATCCCCGGATGACACAGTTGGTTGAGCATCTGACTTTGACTCAGGTCATGGTCTCAAAGTTCGTGAGTTCAAGCCCCACATTGGGCCCACTGCTGTCAGTGCAGAGCCTGCTTCAGATCCTCTGTCCCTCTCTCTCTGCCCCTCCCCCACTTGTGCTCTCTCAAAAATAAATTAAAAAAATTTTTTAATGTTTATTTTTGAAGGAGAAAGAGACAGAGTGTGAGTGGGGGAGGGGCAGAGAGAGGGAGACACAGAATGTGAACCAGTCTTCAGGCTCTGAGCCGTTAGCAAAGAGCCCGTCATGGGGCTCGAACTCATGAGCTGTGAGATCATGACCTGAGCCGAAGTCAGATACTTAACTGATTGAGCCACCCACCCCTCTCAAAAATAAATGAAAAAAAAAAAAAAAAAAAAGAATGCATTAACCAGGAAATTAAAGAAGAAATGTAAAAGGACAGGGAAGCAAATGAAAACACGACACTCCAACACCTTTGGGATGCAGCAAAGGCAGTCCTCAGAGATAAGTAGATTGCAATATAGGCCTAAATCAAGAAGCAAGAAAAGTCTCAAATACATAACCTAACTTTATGCCTAAAGGAGCTAGAAAAGGAACAGCAAATAAAGCCTAAGGCCAGCAGAAGAATGAAAATAGTACTGATTAAAGCAGAAATAAATGATGTAGAAACAAAAAAAATTGTATAACAGATCAATAAAACTAAGAGCTGGTTCTTTGAAAGAATTACTATAATTGATAATTTCCTAGCCACACTTACTGAAAAGAAAAGAAAAGAAAGGACCCAAATAAATAAAATCACTAATGAAAGAGGAGAGATCACAACCAACACTACACAAATATAAACAATTAGAAGAGAATACTGTGAAAAATTATATGCCAACAAACTGGGCAATCTGGAAGACATGGACAAATACCTAGAAACTCACACACTACCAAAACTGAAACAGGAAGAAATAGAAAATGTGAGCAGCCCCATAACTAGCAAAGAAATTGAATCGGTAATCAAAAGTTCCCAACAAACAAAAGTCCAGGGCCAGATGGATTCCCAGGGGAATTCTACCCGGCATTTAAAGAAGAGTTAATACCTATTCTTCTCAAGCTGTTCCAAAAAATAGAAATGGAAGGAAAACCTGCAAACTCTTTCTACGAGGCCAGTGTTACCTTGATTTCGAAACCAGACCAAGGCTCCACTAAAAAGGAGAACTACAAGGCAATATTCCTGATGAAACTGGATGCAAAATTCTCAACAAGATACTAGCAAATCAAATCTAACAGTATATTAAAAGAATTACTCACCATGATCAAGTGGGATTTATTGCAGTGGGCTGCAAGGGTGGTTCAATATTCATAAATCAATCAACATGATACCCCAAATTAATAAAAGGATAAGAACCATATGATGCTATCAATAGGTGCAAGAAAAGCAATTGACAAAAATATAACATCCATTCTCAATAAATACCGTCAACAAAAGTAGGGAGAGATGGAACATACCTAAACATCATAAAGGCCATATACGAAAGACCCACAGTTGATATTATCCTCAAGGAAGACAAACCGAGAGCATTTCCCCTACAGTCAGGAACAAGACAGGGATGTCTACTCTCACCATTGCCATTTAACATAGTACTGGAAGTCTTAGCCTCAGCAATCAGACAACAAAAAGAAATAAAAGACATCCAAATTGACAAGGAAGAAGTAAAACAGTCACTATTTGCAGATGACATGATACTCTATGTAGAAAACCCAAAAGGCTCCACCAAAAAACCGCTAGACTGATATATAAATTCAGCAAAGTCACAGGATATAAAATGAACTTACAGAAATCTGTTGTATTTCTATATACCAATAATGAAAAAGAAATCAAGGAATCCATCCCATTTGCAATTGTACCCAAAACAATAAGATATTTAGGAATAAACCCAACCAAAGAAGAAAAAGTTCTGTACTCTGAAAACTATAGAACACTTCTGAACACTTATGAAAGAAATTGAAAAGGGCACAAAGAAATGGAAAAACATTCCGTTCTCATGGATTGAAAGAACAAACATCGTTAAATGTCTATTCTGCCCAAAGCAATGTATACATTTAATGCAATCCCTATCAAAATACCAACAGCCTTTTTCACAGAGCTAGAACAAGCAATCGTAAAATTTGTATAGACCACAAAAGCCCACAAATAGACAAAGCAATCCTGAAAAAAAAAAAGCAAAGCTGAAAGCATCACAATTCCAGACTTCAAGATTTCCTTTAGCCATTGTTTCTACATTTTGTTGTATCTAATTTTTAGAGCATATATTCATGAAATACTATATTCTCTTCCTTCTATCCCCAATATATTCTTAGTTCTCCATTGAATTCAATTCTCATTAATCTTGGGGTCAGTTAATGTCATTCCAGCCATTGTGGTTGTCCAAAGATCATTCTCTAGTAGATTTGGAAATAAGGGCTCATAGCAACAATATTCCTTGAGTTTTTTCCACAAGTTGTTGACAATTACTCTACATCCTTTAGATCTGAAAATTAAATTTGCTGGCTATAAGATTCCTAGCTGACATTCTTTTCTGTGACTCTCTTAAATCTATTTGTTGTCTATTGGCATAAAGCATTGCTATCAAGAACAGTGACAATAAATTTTTTTAACATTTTTTTTTGACAGAACATAAGCGGGAGAGGGGCAGAGAGGGGGGACAGAAGATCCAAAGCGGGCTTTGCACTAAGGGACTGACAGCAGTGAGCCTGATGTGGGGCTTGAACTCACAAACCGCGAGATCATGACCTGAGCTGTAGTCAGACTCTCAACTGACTGAGACACACAGGTGCTCCAATACATTTTATTTTATCACGTGTACTTTGAATCTCCAAAGAATATTTTCTTTTTCTATTTCTTAAAAAGTCTAATAATTTGTTTTTTTAAAGTAGGCTCCACAATCAACATGGAGCTTGAACTCACGACCCTAAGATCTAGAGTTGTATGCTCTACTGACTGAGCCAGCCAGGCACTCCCAAAGTCTAATAATTTTGAAAAATATGTTTCAGTATTTGTCATTCAGGGTCAGTTTTCCAAGAGATGGAGGTGTCCTTTCAATGTTTTAATTTTGGTATAAAATTTTCTTGAATTATATTTTAAAGTATTTATTCTCTTTCCTTGCTTCGATTTTTTTCTTTGATGACTCTTATGAGAGATAGATGTTATTATACTATGTATTATATTTTATTGTTTTACAATATTTACATATTATTTATTGTACTCATATTTATATACGTATAAAATCTTCCCTGCCTGTCTTCTATATTTGCTCTTTCTCTTGAATATTTGTCATTTTTCTTCATTTCTGTTTGATTTTCCCCCTTTTCTTCTTTTCCTCTTAAGACATTTTACAGAGCTTCTTCACTTTATGTTTCTTCTAGTTTTTCCTCTGTTTCTGAAGTGATTCTTTTCTGAATTGCTACCTCATTTCTGATTTTTTTCTGGTTCTTATGTTGTTTTTTCAATTCTTTATAGTTTTTAATGTCTTGTAACGAGTTTTAAAATATTAAGGTGTTGTTTCTATCTTGTGTTACAAGCATAAGTTCCTGATGTCCTTCTATTTTCTTTTGGGAACTTATCTGGTTTCTTAATCTCTATTTAACAAAGTGCATTAACTATGTACAAGATTTAACACGGATCTATTTTTGTTTTCTATTTTTACTTTAAATTCGTTTTGTAAACTTGAAGAGGAGAGGTAGAATTTAATGGTTTTGACAATTTGACAGCTCTAAGTGCCACCTTCTGTTGTTTTTATGAGAAGTTACGGAGCAGCTTGCTTTCTGAGATACCCCGATCCTGTCTCTGCACTGCAACTTGTTTGGTCTGTATCCTCTTTTTCCTCTGTGTTCTTTGTCTAGGAACTGCTTAAATCTTTAACATTCCCAGGAAGAGAGATTTAGCTGGTTATTTCTGAGAGTTTATGAGACCATCTCTCTCAGTACCTTTTTATCTTTCGGAAGACACCTGTGCAAAATACTGGAGTTGCAGATTTTATTCTCAAACTGTTTCATGGGGGCTTCCCAATAAATACCTGTCAGTAACTGAAGATTTTAGTTCTCTCTGGTCCTCTATTTCTTCCCTGTTTCCTCTTGCACAGATGCAGATACTGTTGATCTCCAACAGTTTTCGGTGGTTTGTTGCTATTTGCTTATGCTTTGGCGTTCATGGCATTGCTATATCACCTCATTTTGTTGTAGATGTTATTCGAGGGTTGTTTTTATTCATTCTAGTTCTGTGTGGGCTTTTTTTTTTCAACGTTTATTTATTTTTTGGGGGGACAGAGAGAGACAGAGCATGAACGGGGGAGGGGCAGAGAGAGAGGGAGACACAGAATCGGAAACAGGCTCCAGGCTCTGAGCCATCAGCCCAGAACCTGACGCAGGGCTCGAACTCACGGACCGCGAGATCGTGTGGGCTTTTTTTTTAACAGAAAAATATTAATATTAACATTTTCTCTGAACCAATAAAAATATGGTTTTTGCTTTGTTTTTTAAATTCAGGGCTTGAACAGTCTTTGTCATTAAGTCCTTGGCATGCAATATACTTGTCATCTTTTCATGGAAAGTCAACAGCTATCAATAGGATATCAGTATTTTCTTTAAAAATTTTTTTCGGGGGCGCCTGGGTGGCGCAGTCGGTTAAGCGTCCGACTTCAGCCAGGTCACGATCTCGCGGTCCGTGAGTTCGAGCCCTGCGTCAGGCCCTGGGCTGATGGCTCAGAGCCTGGAGCCTGTTTCCGATTCTGTGTCTCCCTCTCTCTCTGCCCCTCCTCCGTTCATGCTCTGTCTCTCTGTCCCAAAAATAAATAAACGTTGAAAAAAAATTTTTTTTAATTTTTTTCATAACTTTTATTCAATTTTGAGAGACAGAGCCTGAGTGGGGGAGGGGCCAAGAGAGAGAGGGAGACACAGAATCCAAAGCAGGCTCCAGGCTCTGAGCTGTCAGCACAGAGCTTGACGTGGGGTTTGAACTCTTGAACCCGAGATCATGACCTGAGCTGAAGTCAGATGCCTAACGGACTGAGCTACCCAGGTGCCCCGATATCAGTATTTTCAATCCTGCTGGAATTTTTTGTTTGAATTTTTGTTAAAGTTTATTTGCTTCTTTTGAGAGAGGGGGAAAGAGAAAGAATCCCAAGCAGGCTCTGCAGTGTCAGCACAGAGCCCAACACAGGGCTCAAACTCATGAACCGATTAGACCATGACTGATCGGAAACTGAAAGTCAGACATTTAACCAACTGAGCTGCCCAAGTGCCCTGTTAGGATTGTTTTGATCCAACTAGATTAGAATACACATAGGATGGGGTGCCTAGGTGCCTCAGTCAGTTAAGCGTCTGACTTCAGCTCAGGTCATGATCTCACGGCTTGTGAGCTCGAGCCCCGCATCGGGCTTTGTGCTGACAGCTTGGAGCCTGGAACCTGCTTCAGATTCTGTGTCTCCCTCTCTCTCTCTGCCCCTCCCCTGCTCACACTCTGTCTCTCTCCCAAAAAATAAATAAACATTTAAAAACATTTAAAAAAAAGAATACACAAGAGATTACACCTAAAACTGTCAAAATTTATTAAAAGCGCATGGCAACAACATTTAAATTGGAATATCTTATTTCCTTTGATTTAGATATCCCTGCTTTGTGACTCTATCTTACAATAGTAAAATCATCAGTATCAAGAAACATATATACAAAGATATAAAAACAGCATCACTTTTAGTGTAAAAAGTTGGGGAAAAAAAACCCAGTATGGGGAATAGATTATCTGTAGAACATTTACACTATGGATTGATTATGCAGCTATTAAAATGAATTAGAGTCATGTTAATTCACCTGAGGAATATCCATAATCTATTCTGTTTAGGGATACTTTGCAAAGTTTGGAAGCAACAAAAGATGATTACATGATTTAATATCCTGTTATAGCACTTTCTAGTTCTTCTGGAAACGTAACTTGACTTACTGTTTACAAGTGAATAGGGCCCAGATATTTTACAACATTGCAAAGTTAGAGGCTACCTTGTAGAACACTAGTAAGATGTGTCATATGGACTGAATTATGTCCCTATATCAAATTCATACGTTGAAACCCTAACACCTACTGTGACTGCATTTGGAGATAGGACCTATAAGGAGGTAATAAAGGTTAGGTGAAATTGGGTAGGGGCTTAGTCCAATAGAACTGGTGTCTTTACAAGAGAAAAGACATGACAGCGTCCCCCACACTGCGTGCGCAGAGAACAGATACCATGAGGACAGAGTGAGAAGGTGGCTGTCTGCAAGCCGGGAGGAGAGACCTCATCAGACACCAATCCTACGGCATTTTGATCTTTGACTTCTAACCTCCAGACTATAAAAAAGTAGATTTCTGTTGTTTAAGTCACCCTGTCTGTGGTATTCTGTTTTGATAGCCTGAGCTGAATAATAACACAATGTGATTATTGTTTTCTGTTTACTGAAGACTATAATCCCCAAGGTTATGATTTTATTTTGCTATAAGATATTGATTTTATACAATTGACCCTTGAACAACACAAATTGAACTGCACACGTCCACTTATATGCAGGTTTTTTAATATACTCTATAGTACTATAAATATATTTTCTTTTCCTATGATTTTCTTAATAACATTTTCTTTTCTCTAGCTTACTTTATTATAAATAAGGATACAGTATATAAGACATATATAAAATGTGTATTAATTGACTGTCTATATTATCAGCAAGTGTCCCAGTTGACAGTAGGCTATTAGCAGTTCAGTTTTGAGGGAGTCAAAAATTACACATGGATTTTTCAATCGTGTAGGAAGTTGGCACCCTTAGCCCCCACGGTGGTCAAGAGCCAACTGTGGAGCACCTGGTTAGCATCCAACTCTTGGTTGGCTTAGTTGGTTAAGCATCCAACTCGTGGTATCAGCTCAGGTCGTGATTTCATAGTTCGGGAGTTCGTGCCCTGCATCGGGCTCTGTGCTGACGGTCAGAAGCTGCTTGGGATTCTCTTCCTCTCTCTGCCATGCCCCTGCTTGCATCATGTGCTGTTTCTCTTTCTCTCTCTATCTCCCTAAATAAACTTTTTTTAAAAAGCCAGCTCTGGGGCGCCTGGGTGGCTCAGTCGGTTGAGCGTCCAACTTCGGCTCAGGTCATGATCTTGCGGTCTGTGGGTTCGAGCCCCGCGTCGGGCTCTGTGCTGACAGCTCAGGGCCTGGAGCCTGCTTCAGATTCTGTGTCTCCCCCTCTCTCTGACCCTCCCATGCTCGTGCTCTGTCTTCCTGTCTCTCAATATAAATAAATGTTAAAAAAAATTTGTTTTAATAGACTTTATTTTTTAGAGCGGTTTTAGGTTCACAGCAAAATTGAGTGGAAATTACACACATTTCTCATATGCTTCCAGCCCCAACACATACACACATACATATGTGTGCATACATGCACACACACACAGTCTTGGGCACTATCAACAACACGAACCAAAGTGAAGTATTTGTTACAGTCAATCAACAAGCCTACATTGCTGACGCATCCTCATCACCCAAAGTTCATAGTTTATCCCATTAGGGTTGACTCTTGATGTTGCACGTTCTGTGGGTTTCCATATTTGCGTAAAGACATACACATACCACACAGAATCGCACAGAATAGTTTCACTGTCCCCCAAAATCTTCCTATTCACCTCTCCCTTCTCCAATCCCCTGGCAACTATTTTTTTTACTTTTTCTACCTTCATGGTTTTGTCTTTTCCAGGATGTCATATAGTTGGGATCATAAAACATGTCATTTTCCAGATTCATTTATTTCACTTAGCAATATACACTTACAGTTGCTCTGTGTCTTTTCATGGCTTCATAGCTCATTTGTTTTTAGCACTGAATAACATTCCGTAGTTTGGATGTAGCACAGTTTATTTATCATCTACTGAGGGAGAAGGTTCCAAGTTTTGGCAATTATGAATAAAGCTGCTTTAAACATCAGTGTGCAACTTTTTGTGCGGTTGTAAGTTTTCAACTCATTTGGTCAAATACCAAGGAGGGTGATTGTTGGATCCAATGATAAGAGTATGTTTAGTTCTGGGCACCTGGCTGGCTTAGTTGGTGGAGTGGTGTGTAACTCTTGATCTCAGGATTGTGAGTTCAAGCCCAACGTTGGGTGTAGAGATTACTTAAAAATACAATCTAAAAAAAAAAAAAAAAAGAGAGAGAGAGAGAGAGAATATATTTAATTATGTAAGAAACTGTTGCCAGAAACTAAAAGTTTGTGTCCCCCCAAAATTCTTATGTTGAAATCCCAAACCCCAACGCAATAATATTAGGAGATAGTGCCTTTGGAAGGTAAGTGCTCTTGAATGGGATTAGTGTCCTTATAAAAGAGACCTGAGGGAACCCCCTCACCCCTTCTGCCACGTAAGGACACAGTGAGAAGATTGCTGGCTATAAAACAGGAAAGGCCCTCCCCAGACACCGTATCTGACAATACCTTGAGCTTGGATTTCTCAGCCTCAAGAACTGTGAGAAAAAAAAATGTCTGTGTTTACAAGCCACCCAGGCTATTTTATTCTGTTGCGACAACTTGAAAAAGACTAAGACAATTGCCAAACTGTCTTCCAACGTGGCTGTACCATTTTGCATTCCTACAAGCAATGAATAGGAATTTCTGGTGCTTCATATCCTCACCAGAATTTGGTGCTATCGGATTTTTGAATTTTGACCATTCTAAAAGATCTCATTGCTGTTTTAATTTGCAATTCCCAAATGACATAGGATGTTTAGATGATGGTGAGCACCTTCTCAAATGCTTAATTGCCACCTGTACGTTTTCTTCAGTAAGGTATTTTTTCAGGGGCTAAATTGGTTTGTTAATTTTTTAATTTAAAGAGTTCTTTGTATATTTTGGATAACAGTCCTTTACAAGGTATGCCTTTTGCAAATATTTTCACCAAGTCTGTGTCTTGTCTTCTCATTCTCTTGAACACCATGTGTAGTTTTAAGGCAGATATGGATAGAATAAAAAAGTACGTCACCATTGTCATCAGTTATTCAAAAGTCCTTCTGAAGTTTTCTTAAAGTTAATTTTTACTTACACATTAAATATATGAATATATGCTATTCGTCAAAAAAAGCTTTAAAACAAAAAGATGAAGTGCCTTTGGTCACCCCTCTAACCCCTACCCTCTATTTATGTATTTTTTTCTATAACACCAAGTTATCTCCTGTGCATTACATACATGTATATGTACCTATGTGAAACATTTAGTACATACATGCTTCTTTTGGACATCACTGTTTCTTTTGGACATTAACTGCCAATTCAGACTTTGTAATATTCTGCATCTTGTTTTTATCCTTTTATCATTGAGGTTTTTATTCCCCCTGAGAGTAACGTAGATCTGCTCCATTTATCTAAAATCCCCAACATACCCTCTTTAGTACATCACCACCATTGTCCTGCTGGGTAAAGTCACATTTATCTCTCAGCCCGTCTCTATTCTTGCTCCCTTACAGTTTTCTACAAAACAGCCTGAATTGTAAATAAGTAAGTAGTATGTTTTTAAAATCAGGTTTTGTAATCTAAAGACTCAGAACATAGAAATAGCTTTTCATTGCTCTTAAAATTAAATCTAAAGCTTCTTCAATAGAATGTAAATACTCTGAAGGCAGGAATTTTTAATTTCTATTTATTTTTATTATATTTTTATTGTGGTAAAATATATATAAGACTTACCATTTTAATCATTTTTATGTGCACACTTCAGTTGTATTGAGTAGATCCACATTATCACTACATTATCACTGGATCGTACATCCAAAACCATTACCAATATCTACCTCCAGAACTTTTTCTTCATCCCAAAGAGAAACTACACCTATCAAGCAATAACTCTCCTCCACCAATAACCACCTCCAGCTCCTGGTAACCACTATTCTACTTTATGTCTCTAATTTGGAAGGCAGGATTTTTTTTTTTTAATTAGTTGACAAACATTTATAAACCATAATGAGAATTACTGCTATTGTAGGACCCTCTCGAACAATCACAGGTGTGCATTCCAGGACAGCTACCCATTGGTAGTGCAGTTTTTGTTCAGAATTTTGTAGCCTCCAAACCACTGAAAAGTAGCACTTGATTTGCCTGTGAAGTTATCCTTTCTGAAAGACACAATTAGTAGTCTCCACCTTTTGAAATGTGGACCATAATATGTCAGTGTAAATATGATGCTCCATATAATCAGCAGTCTGCTTCTGAAGCTCTAAGACTTGGACCATGTGGAAATTGCACTTTGTATTACTTTCCCTGTTGGACTTGTTGGTTACAAATAGCATCATGATAGTCACAGTAGTTTTTGTTGCTGACACCTTGACACTCATAAAAGTTTTCTTCCTTGCTTTATAAATGAGACCACCAGATCACCAGAATGGCCAGCAGGAGCCATGCGGCCTGCCATGGTCTTGCCATGGTCTTGCCATGGTCCCTAAGCTGGGGAGGAACAGGAAGAGTCCCCTTCTTGCTCTCCAAGGGGAAAAGAAAGGCTGAAATTTTTATGTTTTGTGTATTAGAATAACCCAAGCCCCTAGAAAAGCTTAGCACATTCAGTAAATTGAGTGAATTTAACAGGAAAAAACTACAATCATTTCAATAGATTTAAAGTAAGTATTTTTAAAAGTTCACTGTATTGCCGTAATTTTTTAAATCCCATCAATTTGTAATAAAAAGGAAGTTTCTAATTTCTGAAACCAATAAGCTATTATAGCAAGGTGGCAGGATACAAGGTTAATATACAAATGTCAGTTGATTTCCTATATGTTAGCAATGAGCAAGTGGAATTTGAAATTAAAAACATAACACCATCTACATTAGCACAACCCCAAAATAAATACTCTGTATAAATCTAACAGAATATGTACAAGATCTGCATGAGGAAAACTACAAATCTCTGATGAATAAAATCAAAGAAGAATGAAATAAATGGAGAGATATTCAATGTTCATGAATAGGAAGACTCATATTGTCATGATGCCAATTTTTCCCAATGTGATCTATAGATTCAATACAATCCCAATAAAAATCCTAGCAAGTTATTTTGTATATATGAGCAAACTGATTCTTTTTTTAAAAAGTTTATTTATTTTGAGATAGAGAGAGAGTGTGAGTGGGAGAGAGGAGAGAGACAGGGAGAGAGAGAGAGAGAGAGAGAGAGAGACAATCCCAAGCAGGCTCTGCACTGTCAGTGTAGATTCCAACACAGCCGACAAAGGGTTCAAACTCATGAACTGTGAGATTATGACCTGAGCCAAAATTAAGAGTCAGACACTTAAACATCTGAGCCACCCAGGCACCCCATGAACAAACTGATTATTAAGTTTATACGGAAAGGCAAAAAGACCCCAAATAGCCAACACAATACTGAAAGAGAACAAAGTTGGATTGATACTAAACTTCAACACTTACAAAACCACAGTAATCTGAACAATGTGGTATTGGCAACAAAATAGAGAAAGAGATCAATGGAACAGAATATAGAACCCAGAAATTGACCCTCATGAATAGGGGTGCCTGGCTGGCTCAGTTGGTAGAGCACGTGACTCTTGATCTTGAGGTTGTAAGTTTGAGCCCCATGTTGGATGTAGAGATTACTTAAAAATAAAATCTTAAAAGAAAAAAAAAAAGAAATTGACCTTGATGAATATAGATCAACTAACTTTTGACAAAGAGCAAAAGCAGTGCAATGGAATAATATTGTCTTTTCAACAAATGATTCTGAAACAACTAGGCATCTGCATACAAAAAAATAAATAAATAAGAATAAAAGAAGCTATCCACACACCTCACACACTTCACAAAAATTAACTCAAAATGGATCACAGACCTAAATGTAAAATGCAAAATTATAGAACTCCAAGAAGATAATGTAGCAGAAAAACTAGATACCTTGGGTACAGAGATGACATTTTAGATATAATACAAAAGGCACAATCTAGGAAAAAAATAATAAATAAAATGAATTCTATTAAAATTAAAATCTTTTGCTCTGGGAGAGGAAATGTGAAGAGAATGAGAAGAGTATCCAAATTGGGAGAAAATATTTGCAAAAGGTTTGCCTGATAAAGGAATGTTGTCCAAAACAGACAAAGGATTCTTAAAACACAACAATAAGAAAACACACAACCTGATTAAAAAAGTGGGCAAAGGTCTTAACAAACCCTTCACCAAACAAGATATATAGGTGGAAAATAACCATATGAAAAGACGTTCCACATCATATGTCATTATGGAAATGCAAATAAAACCAGTGGGATATCACTACACACCTATTAGAATGGCCAAAATCTGGAACACTGACAATATTGGATCTGGCAAGAGTGGGTAGCTGTAGGACCTCCCACTCATTGTTTTGGAAGACAGTTTGGCAGCTTCTTACAAAACTAAACACGCTCTTACCATAAGATTCAGCAACCATGCTCTTTGATATTTACCCAAGTGATTTGAGAACTTATGTTCACACAAAAACCTACATACAGATATTTATAGTAGCTTCATTCATAATTGCCAAACTAGGAAACAGCCAAGATGTCCTACGGTCGGTAAGTGAGTAAATAAAACTTTGGTACATACAGACAATGGAAAATTATTCTGTGCTAAAAATAAATGAACTAGAAAGCCACGAAAGGACATGGGGGAAACTTAAAGCATATTACAAAGTCAAAGAAGCCAATCTGAGAAGATTATATACTGTATGATTCCAAATATGTGACATTTTGGAAAAGGCAGAACTGTGGAGACAGTAAAAAGATCCGTGGTTGCCATAGTCAGGTGGGAGAGGGATGAATATTAGCCTGAGCACAGCGTTTCAGGGCAGTGAAAATCCTCCGTATGATACTATAATTATACATTTTTCCAAACCCATAGAATACTCAAAGCAAGGGTGAACCCTAAGGTAAACTACAGATCTGAGGTAATAATAATGTGTCAATATAGGTCCATCAATTGTAATAAATGTACCACTCCAGTTGGAGATGTTGATAGGGGATGATATGTATGTGAGGGGACAGAAGGTGTATGGGAAATCTCTGTCCCCCTCCTAATTTTGCTGTGGATCTAAAACTGAAAAAATAAAGGTTTAAAAAGAAGAAAGTTTCTTAATGTAATAAAGGGTTTATTATTCAGGGTTTAATGAAGGTAACAGATACCCTTCTAGGAATTGTAGTCATGAAAAGATTCTGCTGTACATCTATTTGCTTCTTCTTTTTTTTTTTTTTTTAATTTTTTTTTCAACGTTTATTTATTTTTGGGACAGAGAGAGACAGAATATGAACGGGGGAGGGGCAGAGAGAGAGGGAGACACAGAATCGGAAACAGGCTCCAGGCTCTGAGCCATCAGCCCAGAGCCTGACGCGGGGCTCGAACTCACGGACCGCGAGATCGCGACCTGGCTGAAGTCGGACGCTTAACCGACTGCGCCACCCAGGCGCCCCTCTATTTGCTTCTTAACATCCATTTTCCACCTTTTTTCCATCTTATTCCATGACCTGGGTAGGTGAACTTATATGGAATGCATCACACAGGCTCCCATGCCCTCTAACCTGCAATCAAGTTTCAAAGGAAATTGGAGGGAAGAAAAATGTTGCCAGATAAAATATCTGATTAAATTTGAATTTCAGATACGTAACAATCTGTTTTTTAGTGTAACTGTGACCCAGGCAAAATTTGGGACACACCTTAGCTAAAGTATCATTTGTTGTTTAACTTGAAACTCAAAATTAACAAGGCTTTTTTGTATTTTTTATTTGCTAAATCCGACAACCCTACGGAGAAAGAAAAGTGAAGTGGGAATATCTCTGTAGGGTCACTGTGTGTGGCTGTGTCCCTTATCACAGTACTACCATTTGAACTTCTCCATTCAGCCTTCTTTCTTAGGGTTCTAGTAATGCAACCGAGCTAACGTGAATTCACTCTCTGGTGAGTCACAGACAACTCCAAGTGGAGTCATCACACAAAGTAAATTTATTTGCAGCAAATGAGGTCACAGGGAACAACTTCCAAAGCCGTGACTCCTTGAGCAATGGAGAATGGCTTCCTTTTTAAAAAAAACGTTTTAAATTTATTTATTTATTCATTTATTTATTTGTTTGTTTGTTTATTTTCAAAAGAAGAGAGGGGCGCCTGGGTGGCGCAGTCGGTTAAGCGTCCGACTTCAGCCAGGTCACGATCTCGCGGTCCGTGAGTTCGAGCCCCGCGTCGGGCTCTGGGCTGATGGCTCAGAGCCTGGAGCCTGTTTCCGATTCTGTGTCTCCCTCTCTCTCTGCCCCTCCCCCATTCATGCTCTGTCTCTCTCTGTCCCAAAAATAAATAAAAACGTTGAAAAAAAATTAAAAAAAAAAAAAAGAAGAGAGTTTTTTTTAATTCCTTTTTTTTTTTTTTTTTTTACATTTATTGATTTTTGAGAGACAGAGTGAGACAGAGGACAAGCAGGGAGGGGCAGAGAGAGAAGGATACACAGAATCTGAACCAGGCTCCAGGCTCTGAGCAAGCATTCAGCACAGAGCCTGATGCAGAACTCAAATCCACTTAACTGTAAGATCATGACCTGAGCCAAAGTCGGTCACTTAACCGACTGAGCCACCCAGGAGCCCCTTAAATTGGTTTTTGAGAGACAGACAGCATGACCAGGGGAGGGGCAGAGAGAAAGTGAGACAGAGAATCCCAAACAAGCTCCATGCTGTCAGTGCAGAGCCTGACATGGGGCTTGAACTCATGAACTGGTGAGATCATGACATGGGCTGAAATCAAGAGTGGAATGCTTGACTGACTGAGCCACCCAGACATCCCAAATAACTTTCTTTTATGTAGGGTTAGGATGAATATTTAGACAGAAAAGCCTTGTAATCACATGTAGAGGCAGACATAAGGTCACACGTGCACCTTAAAGAAACATGCCTATGAATACATAGCACGTTATGTAAATGAGGCCTGTGCTTCCCCGTGGGTGGAGTGTAATGCCCCCAATTTCAAATCCGAGAGACCACCAAGGAGCCGATACCGATGCAAACGCACGAGGGTTTATTTGCAAGCTGGATCTTGGGCCCAAGTATACCCGACACAGCGGAGCAGGGACTTGTACCCCTAGGTTAGGAGGAGTAGAAGTTTTATAGGGGCCAGTGGCCGATGAGATTGTAACACACACAGAAAGTTGCATAGTCATGTCAGTCCACACGCAGGCGGCCAATTGAATTACAATTTACCCTATAGTAACTGTTTGAACTAGCCTATCATTCTGGTCAGAATTGGCGCGCAAGTTTGGCGGGCAAAAGGCGGGGTTTAGCAAGTTTGGCAGGCAAAAGGCGGGGTTTACGTTCTTTGGCGTTAGGGGTTCCGCATTCCTATATGAACCGGTTTCCAGTAAGGGTGTGCTCAGCGGCTTGACTAGGGTGGGGGAGTGTCTTAAGCAATAAGTAGGTCATGTGGGGGTCATACACGAGATGGTGGGTGTGGCACAAAATGGAGTTCGTCTTGCTCTGCTTGTCCAGGGGTAGGGGATTTTTGTTAAATTCCTTGGGTCCCACAGGAGATGTTAGTGTTAGAACGAGGTAGAGATTATGGTTGGTTATTCCAGAGGTTACTGAGGTCCATCTGCGCAGGCACGAGTTAGGGGTTAAGCTCCAACTGTTCTGGGTAGTCTGCGCCCCTGGAGTTCTTCCTTGGGGCAGTCAGTATTGCTTGAGGGGTCGTTTCAGTTTCTCTCATGGCATGCCATGTCTGTAGGGTCCTCTGCCTCAGTTAAGAGATGAGCTGGAAGGAAGAGCTGAAGGAAAAATGTAAGACAAAGGTTGGTGAGTACAAACAGGTGGGCAGTAAATGTCAGGTCTTGGGGTCGAGCTGGTGACAGCGACTACCCCTTCTACTAGCTTCTTCAGGGCACACGTAGTGCCTAGCTCTATTTATTATACGATCCTTCCTGGTTTTCGTTTACCTTGTAGTTTTTCTTCATCTTTTGCTTTTTATTTTTATTTTAAGTTTATTTACTTAGAGAGAGAGAGTGTATGCACGTGGGAACGCACACGAGCAGGGGAGGGGCAGGGAGAAGGCAAGACGGAATCCCAAGCTGGCTCTGTGCCATTGGGGCACAGCCTGATGTGGGGCTCCAACTCGTGAACTGTGAGATCATGACGTGAGTTGAGATCAAGGGTCCGATACTTAATGGTTTGTGCCACCCAGGCACCCCTCTCTTCATCTTTTAAAATATTACCTTTGTAAAACATCCTCCAGTTACTGAATTTCAATGTTCCATGTTTCTTATCAGAACTGTCACTGATACAGGATTCAGTACAAGGAATTAGATGCTTTTCACATCATCAGAAGTGTTTGGGGGGGTGCAAGCTAGGGTGTGATGATTTAATGTATCGACGTTGCGGCCATAGGGTGCCCAGACATTTGGCTAAACATTATTCTGAATGCATCTTTCAGGGTGTTTCTAGATAAGATTGATATTTTGTTAATTAATTAATTAAGAGACACAGAGAGAGAGAGAGGGAGAGAGAGAATCCCAAGCAGACTCTGCACAGCTAGCATGGAGCCTGACTCGGGGCTCAGACTCACAAACCATGAGATCATGACCTGAGCCCAAATCAAGGGTCGGTCGCTTAACCAACTGAACCACCCAGGTGCCCTGAGGTTGATATTTGAAACAGCAGACCGAGTGAAGCAGGTTGCCCTCCTCAGTTGGGTGGGTCCCATGCAATCCATTGAAGGCCTGAATAGAATAAAAAGGCTGAGAGTAAGGGAGACTTTGATCCACCTGCCTATCTTCAGGCTGGGATATTGGTCTTCACCTGTCTGTGGACTAGGGCTCTGGTTGGATCTCGCGTGATCGGCTCTTCCTGTTCTCCAGCTCTAGGAGTTGGGCTAGACTTACACCATGGTCTCTTCTGCTTCTTAGGCCTTCAGACTTGGACTTAAACTATGTGATGGGGTCTCCTGCATCGCCAGCTTGCCTCCTGCAGATCGTGGAGCTTTTCCGCCTTGTTGAAATGAAACAACAGGTCCAAAGAGGAGTCATTTTTGCTAAGCCCCACAAGGTTTAAGAGTTACATTTTCAGGTTCTCCCAGGAGTGGAGTTTTAAAACATTTTTTTAATGTTTATTTTTGAAAGAAAGAGAGAGACACAGTGCGAGCGGGAAGGGGTAGAGAGAGAGGGAGACAGAGAATCCGAAACAGGCTCCAGGCTCTGAGCTGTCAGCACAGAGCCCGACATGGAGCTCGAACCCACAGACTATGAGATGATGACCTGAGCCGAAGTCGGATGCCCAACCCACCGAGCCACCCAGGCGCCCCAGGGGTGGAGTTTTAAACCCATCAACCTGGAAGGCACTGATAGCATTAGTGAGGTAATCTGCATGACAAGACTCCCTGTTTTTCCCCCTAAAAGAAGGTAACCCTGCCCTAAACAGTCTTTTCTTTTGCTAATTAATCTCCTTATCTCAGTCTGTTTCTGCCTATAAAATCCTCACATTTTGTACATCTCCTTGGAGTTACCTTAGATTTGCTGGATGGGATGCTGCCCAACTTATGAGTCTTTGAATAAAACCTATTAGATCTTTAAATTTTCTTTGAATTTTGTTTATTTAAACAGCCCTCACAGTCTCATAAGCCAATTCCTTAAAATCTTTCTCTTCATACGTTCCATTGCTTTTGTTTCTCCAGAGAACCCTGATTAATACAGATTTTGGTACGAAGAATGGTTCTAGAGGAACAGAATGTTAAGGGGGAGTTTTCTTTTTCCTTTTTTAACGTTTATTTGAGAGAAAGAGAGCATGAACAGGGGAGGGACAGGGAGAGAGGGAGACACAGAATCTGAAACAGGCTCCAGGCTCTGAGGTGTCAGCACAGAGCGCGACGCAGGGCTTGAACTCATGAACTGTGAGATCCATGACCTGAGCCAAAGTCAGACACTTAACTGACTGAGCCACCCAGGTGCCCCAAGGGAGAGTTTTCTGAATTGGTTCTGGGTTTTCTGAAAATGGCTCTCTTATCTAATTAGATATAAAGATGCTAATCACTAAAAAGAGCTTACTAACAGTTCACGGTGCGATCTGCCAATACAGATGCACAAAATATCTCCACTGGATGCTGTAACTAGTCAATTGCTTATGAGAAGCAAGGAGGTAGCTGGCTGTGTGTATGATATCTTTGAGAATTTTTGAAAAACCAATGAGTACAATGAGATTTGACTCGTTGCTCCTAATGTCACTGGACGAGGTAGTGAAGGAAAAGGATGAGTTCAGGGATTCACATCCCTACCTCAAGAGCTATAATAACCTGAAGACTCCTACACATGCCCTGAAGGAGACCCTTGTCTCTTGTAGCCACAGCGGTGAGATTACTGAAATGTACAATCTCATCCTGTGACTGGATGAACTACAAGTCGAACCTCCAGCCTTGCAGTGTGTCTGCTGTCAAAGCAGGGTCACCGCTTGGGAAGAACGGGATACTGCAGGTTGGAATAAGGATGTGTGGGAAGACCTGATGAAGGCAGGGACAGGACGATGAGTCTTTTTCGACCCATGGAGACCTCGCACACCCAGGGGAGGTAGGCTCCTCACCCTCAGTGGAATTGGACTCTTCACTCCTTGTCTGAGAGGATTAAACCCGCATTGCCTGCGGAAACCGTAGCGGCTTCCCCGGAGACAGCTGCCATGTAAGCCAGTGCTGCTTCTCAGGACCCACCCCCAAGGCCACTCTTTGCTTCTAGACCCGTAACTGGACTCAAGTTCCAGCACCTGGGGAGGTACAAAGCATGACTCCTGAGGAGGTGCACTGCACTCTAAAAGAACTCCCTGAGTTTTCTCATTTAAACAGACAGAAATCCGGGGGAAAGTGTGAGAATGGATACTAAGAGTGTGGGAAAATTGTGGAAGGAACATCAGGTTGGATCAGGCTTAATTTATTGATGTAGGCTCTAAGCAGAGATTCTGCACTTAACGTTGCAGCTTGGGGAGTTAGAAAAGGCTCTGTTTTGTGGCTCGGCTGAAACATGGACCCAAAGGTGGTCTGTAGTGAGTGAGTTGGAAATACCAGCTCTGCCTTAGTTTAATGTAAAGGAGGGAATTCGAAGGCTTGGGGAGATTAGAATGTCCATCGGCGGATGAATGGATAAAGAAGATGTGGTGTATATATATATATATATATATATACACACACACACAATGGAGTATTACTCAGCCATCAAGGAGAATGAAATATTGCCATTTGCAACGACATGGATGGAACTGGAGGGTATTATGCTAAGTGAAATTAGTCAGAGAAAGACAAAAATCATATGACTTCACTCATATGAGGACTTTAAGAGACAAAACAGATGAACGTAAGGGAAGGGAAACAAAAATAATATAAAAACAGAGAGGGGGACAAAACAGAAGAGACTCATAAATATGGAGAACAAACAGAGGGTCACTGGAGGGGTTGTGAGAGGGTGGATGGGCTAAATGGGTAAGGGACACTAAGGAATCTACTCCTGAAATCATTGTTGCACCATATGCTAACTAACTTGGATGTAAATTAAAAAATAAATACATTATTAATAAAAACAACAACAACAAAGACTTAGGGAGATTAGAATGTTAGAGTGAATTTGTCTATTAAGATTTACTCACCAACACTGGGAGGGCCCAGAAAACATACCTTTCACCTATACTATGATTTCACAATATATTTGTGAAGGGAGCTCTGGCATCCTCGAAGAGCTCTCTGATCACTTTTCTCTATTGGCCAGACCCTCCAGTGGGATCTGTAGTCATTGCATGGGGAAACTTAAATGCAATGGAAATATTTGGATCCTGGGTGGGAGGGGCCAAGCGGTGGCGTTCACTTGCCAAGGGCAAGATGAACTTGTTTACTGTAATGGGCTACAGAATCAAAGCAGCAGTCAGAATAGTCTAACTCATGTGGAGTTAGCAGACATATGGAATTGGCTAGCTGATCATGGTGTTCCTAAAAATGAGATAGAGAGAAAACCTACTAAATTCTTACTCGATATGTATAATTGGAAACATTTTTAGGTCGATTGTAGAAAGTCTAACCTGAATCATAAAATCAGAGAGTCATAGGCCCTAATCAATTCTCACACTTGAGCTAATTACAGACCCTAACCTCTTAAATAAGGGAGATGCCAGGTGCTTGTAAGGAAGGATCCTAGTACACCGCCAGAAATTTATACCGTTAATATTTCTCCCAGGCTTCACCAAGGGGACCTATAGCTTTTTACCAGAATAACTGTTTTGGGGACAAGGAAATAATCCGACCTTTCAGGGACTACTGGATACTGGCTCTGAATGGACACTAATCCTGAGAAAGCCAGTATGTCACTGTAGTCCATCAGCCAGAGCAGAGGCTTGTGGAAGTCAAATGATCAATGGACTTTTCGCTCAGGTCTGTGACACTGCAGACCCACTGGGTTCCCAAGCACATCTTAAGTTTTACCTCCAGTTCTGTAACACATAACTGGAATGACATACTTAGTAACTGGCTGAATCCCCTTACTGGTCCTCTGACCTGTGGAGTGAGAGCTATTTTGGTAGGAAAGAACAAGGGAGAGCTACTAGAATTGCCCCTATCTAGGAAAAAAATTATAAATCTAAAGTGATACTGCATTTCTATGAGAATTACAGGAATTAGTGACATGATCGAGGACTTGGAAGATGCAGAAGGGGTGACTCCCTCTCCCCCTCCCCCCCCCTTTCATGCTCTCTTTCTCTAAAATAAAAAAATAAATAAAGAGGAGCTAACACCAGTGCTTCTCAAACTCTTCCAAAAAATTGAAGAGGAGGAAACACTTCTTAATTTATTCACTCAATAAGACTACCATAACCTGATAACATAGCCAAACAAAGACACTACAAGAAAAGAAAATAAAGACCATTATCTTTTATGACTACTGATGCAAAAATACTCAACAAAATACTGGCAAACAGAATTCAACAACATATTGAAAGGAGTAATGAAATGACCAGCTAGGATTTTATCCCCGAAACTAAGAAGGGTTCAACATGTGAAAATCAATTAATGCCGTACATTCCATTAAGAGAATGAAGGGAAAAACAGCAATTCATTATCTCAAATGATGCAGAAAAAACATTTGACGAAGTTCAGCACTTTATTATGATAAAAAGCCCAATAAATTAGGGATAGAAGGAGACTATCTCAACATAATAAAAGCCACTTGTGAAAAACCCACAGTTAACCTCATACGTAATGATGAAATATTCAAAATTTTCCCTCCCCAATCAGGAACAAGGCTTATAAACAAATTCAGGAAAGTAGTTGGATACAAAATCACACACAAAAATAATTTACGTTCCTATACACTAACAATTGACAACCTAAAAAGGAAATTAAGAAACAATTTTATTTACAATAGCATCAACAAAAATACAATACTAAGGAATTAGGAATTAACTTAATCAAGGAGGTGAAAGAATCTTATAGTGAAAACTATAAAACTTCACTGGAATTAATTAAAGAACACATCAGGAAATGAAAAGACATCCAATGTTCATGCATTTGAAGACAATACCATTAAGATGACTATATCACCCAAGGTGATTTACAGATTCAATACAATCCTCATCAAAACCCAATATTTTTGAAGAAATAGAAAAATCCATTTTAAATTCATATATAATGTCAAGGGACCCCAAATAGCCATTACAATAGAAAAAGAAGAAAACTAGGGCATTCACACTTAATTGTTTTTTAAAACTCACTTAAGATGAAAATAATTAAAACAGTGTGGTACTGACATACAGACATAAACAAATGAAACAAAGTAGACAGCCCAAAAATAAACCCTTTCTTACATTGTCAAATGATTTATAAGGGTGCCAAGATGATCCCAGTAATTTTTATTTTATTTTATTTTATTTGTTATTTTAGAGAGAGACAGAGAGGGAGAGAGAGAGAGAGACAGAGAGAGAGAGAGTGGGAAGGAGCAGGGCAGATGGGCAGAGGGGGAGAGAGAGAGAGACAGAGAGAGACAGAGAGAGACAGAGAGAGAGAGAGAGAAAGAATCTTAAGCAGGCTCCATGCTCAGTGCAGAGCCTGATGAGGGGTTCGATCTCGAAACCCTGGGATCATTACCTAAGTCGAAATCAAGAGTTGGATGCTCAACCAACTGAGCCACCCAGGTGCCCCTATCCCAGTAATCTTTTGACAATTTTTTGTGGCTTAGAGTTCTTCCAAAACTGATTTTGGTGGTGAGGGAAGCCAGCATCCTATGATAGTTCCCCATCTTAACAGAAACCCAAGTATGATTTGTTGTCTCTTTCCAGCTTCTTGGCATCAAGAAAGTACCAAGTTCAAGTGCAGGTATTTTCAGATCAATCAAATGCTGATCGTCTACCACACAACTTACTTGTCTCCATGTAGAGACATTCCTGGCTAACAAGATCCTATCTTTGTTAATTTTGTCAAGCATTGTAGTACCTCTCCATCGTACATCCTTTTTAAGGGAATGATGTCTCTGCTATTATGTGAAATCCATTCTACGACACGTTTCTTTACCCCCTGGTCCCTAAGTCATATTGTCTCCAGCTCAGCTATAAATAATGACAGTTAGATTGAGATTTTCCATCTCGTTTCTCTGGGTGAGAGTCACTACTCCATAATCTGCAGCCACTTTGTCTGACATAGTATATAGAGTAACATCCCAGGAAGGGTTATCAAGTAATACACAAGTCTAGGCTATCTGTCCTAGCGTTCTGTTTTATTGAAATAAAAAAAATGACTCCATTAGCAAACACCACTTAGCTATGTGAACTGCAAGGGTTTTAACCTCCCCATAACCCTTTTCAGCATCTATGTTAGTAAGTAAAAAACATTATGAGGAGGGTTTCAAGAGTCTTTAAAATTCTAAGCATGATTTATACTTGTTATGTAGAATAAGGGCCTCTCTAGCAACAATAAGATTCTTGAAAGTTGTTTTCTTTTCTAGGCCTTTAATTAATTCTTCATGTCCAACATGGAAAGGATATAACATATGAAGAGAAGAACTTCTCTGTAACACTATTTTCTTTTCATGTATTTTAGAGTGTGTGCGCACGTGTGTGTGCAGGAAAAGGAGGCAGGGGCCGAGGGAGAGAGAATCTCAAGCAGGCTCCACACTCAGCACAGGGGCCCAAAGCGGGGCTCCAAGTCACCACCGTGAGATCAAGACCTGAGTCGAAATCGAGAATCAGATGCTTACCCAACTAAGCAACCCGGGCGCCCCTGAAATGCTATTTTCTGAAGAGTAAACTACGTCATGAGGAGTTCTGTTTCAGACTTTTCCAGAATTAAAGGGTTGTGGTCTCTGTAATTTTTTCCATTAAAGAACCTCATGGCATGGACCTTGGGAAGAACATTTTGAGGCTTTATCACATAAAATATTTTATTCTTGTCTGCTTTTTTAACCATGAATATTACTAATAATTAGAAGCTAATTTTTACAAATGAGGGATTTTTTAAGTCAGGAAAAGGTATACAATTTTTTTCAAAAGAAAAGGAAAAAAACTATTTTTTATATTTTTAATGTTTTTATTTATTTTTGAGAGAGAGGGTGTGTGAGTCGGGGAGAGGCAGAGAGAGAGGGGGACAGAGGATCTGAATCAGCCTCTGGGCTGACAGCACAGAGCCCAATGCGGGGCTCAAACTCAGGAATCTGAGCCTAAGTCAGATGCTTAACAGACTGAGCCACCCATGTGCCCCAAAAGGAAAAAAACTTTGAAAGAATTGATGAGTAATCAAGGGAGGAGGTTTCCCTTCAGTTCCTTTCCTAGTATCTACCAATTGCCACAATTTCATAGATTTACTAAAATATCATAAGTGGGTTGGTGAATGTGTTATAGGAAGTAAGTAGTAATTTTGGATTTTAGTTTTTATGGTATACTAGGTTATAAATGAAGTAACTTAGAATTTGACACTCATTCAAAGATTATGAACATTGTCAAGATTTTCTGATCTAAACAATTTTTCAACTGAGTCTTTTAATAAGGCGTAATATTTTCAATTAGTAGCTTTGGTAATATGAAATCTAATTAAATTTTCCAGAAAAGCAATCTCTTAAAACTGAGATCATATGTGGTTACAAATAACCTAAATTACTGTTCTACTTTGGAAAGAGAAAAAAAAAAAAATACATTTGGGAGAATTTTTCTTATAGATATTTAATTTAGTACATGAAATGTAATAGTTATCCAACATTTGAAAAAAATATATATATTTGTGTAGAGTTCTAAAGTTAGAATGATAGATCACAGCGCATGCTAATTTTCATTTTAATACTTATACTCATTTACTAATTTATACTACAACTCTTGATAGATGAGAGTAAGTCTTTTCTCATACTTCATCAGTACGGGTTGTTTATAATTTTTTGTTGTTATTTAAGAAGTAAAAAATTATTAAGAAGTGATAAGTTGTAGAATTTTTGTTTCAGATAATTACTGCAGTTAAATTTGTGATAGCAAAGAATTGGAAATGTCCTCAACATTAATCAATATGCAAATAGTTACAAATTAGGGAATATACTTATTATGGAATACCTACTCTTTGCCATGAAAAAGAATGACGTGGATCTATTTTTAATTATTTCCCCAAAACTTAATTTTTTTTAAATGTCTTACTTATTCTAAAGAGAGAGACAGACAGAGCAGGAGCAGGTGAGTGGCAGAGCGAGAGAGAATCGGAAGCAGGCTCCAGGCTCTGAGCTGTCAGCACAGAGCCCGACGCGGGGCTGGAACTCAGGAACTGCGAGATCGTGACCTGAGCCGAAGTCGGACACTTAACCGGCTGAGCCACCCAGGTGCCCCGTTCCCCAAAACTTAAATGGTGTTTCTATGTGCCAGAACAATGTTAAACACTTTACATGTATAGACTCTTCTAATTCTCATCACACTATATGTGATAAGCACTATACCTATCTCACAAATGAAGAACCAAGGTAGTACGTCATAGCAATACTATGGACTACTATGCAGCAATTAAAAAGAGGTAGGTGGGCCTATTTGTATTGATCTGGAGCAATATCTATAGTGTACTATTAATTGCAAAAGCCAAATGTGAGAGCAATATGAATAACATAATTCCATTGTATATTTTAAGGATATAAAGGTTTATATGGGGCGCCTGGGTGGCTCAGTCGGCTAAATGACTGTCTTCAGCCCAGATCATGATCTCACGGTCGGTCGGTGACTTTTGAATCCTGGGATGGGCTCTGTGCTGACAGCTCAGGGCTTGGAGCCTGCTTCATATTCTGTGTCTCCCTCTCTCTGCCCTTCACGCTCCCTCCCTCCCTCTCTCTCTCTCTCTCAAAAATAAATAAATATTAAAAAAAAAAAAGAAGAAGAAATAGAGTTCATCCTCAATGGTGAACCAAAATAGGGGCTAGACAATGTAGTAAACAGGCCTTTTCTTCCACCTAGTGCTGGAGGGGTGATTTATTAATCTACTCTGAAATTGGAAGCATTCACAGAAAACTTACCTCCTTGGTTTGCTTAAACAAACTCACTAAGGTTCTCCCAAACTTGCTGTTTATTATATGGTCTGATATTTGCTACATTACAAATTGCTAATCACCACACCACTTTCTTCCCACTCTCTACTTGCAGTACTAGCCTATAGGTGTCTTTTTCTCTGGAAACAACAACAAAATATTTTATTTTTTTAAATGTTTATTTATATTTGAGAGACAGAAAGAGAGAGAGAGAGAGTGTGTGTGCGTGTGAGGGGCAGAGAGAGAGGGAGACACAGAATCTGGAGCAGGCTCCAGGCTCGGAGCTGTCAGCACAGAGCCGAACACGAGGCTTGAACTCAGGAACCGTAAGATCATGGCCTGAGCCGAAGTGGGATGCTTAACTGACTGAGCCACCCAGGTGCCCCAAAAGATTTTGTTTCTTAATTTTTTTTAATTTGTATTTATTTTTGAGAGAGAGAGAGACAGAGTGAGAGCAGGGGAGGAACAGAAAGAGAGAGGGAGATGCAGAATCTGAAGCAGGCTCCACATTCTTAAAAGTCTTTTACTGATCATCCTATTATATTGCTCTGCGACAAAACACAAAAATATGTGAATAAATAGTTGAAATTAAAAATTTTCTAGGCCCGTAAAACTAAGTATTAAACATTTTGTATCAGTGAATATGAAATAAATTATGAAATAAATTGATAAATTTTTATTAATACATTACTAAACCAACATGACGTATTACACATTTTTAAAAATGTTTATTTATTTTTGAGAGAACGTAGGCAGGGGAGGGGCAGAGAGAGAGGGCGACAGAGGATCCAAAGCAGGCTCTGTGCTGACAGCAGAGAGCTGGCTATGGGACTCAGACTCACAAACTGTGAGATCGAGACCTGAGCCGAGGTTGGATGCTCAACATACTGAGCCGCCCAAGTGCTCATTTTCAATTAACAATTTTTGAAAAGTTGAGTTTCATAAAAATATCTCAATTGCATAGAAAGGAATTTTAAAAGTAGCTCATGAATCTTTAGATGAATATAATTTTTGCTATAATGGGCCAGATTCTATTTTCCCCCTTTTCAGTTTTATGGATGTAAATGATGAGAAAACTGGTTAACATAAATAAGTAGATTAAAGTAGGAGTGGGGGGGAGGGGCGAATGGGTGATGGGCACTTGTTGGGATGAGCTCTGTGTGTTGTATAGAAGCAACAAATCATGGGACTCTACCCCCAAGACCGAGAGCTTACTGTGCACACTGTATGTTAGCCAATTTGACAATAAATTATGTTAAAAAATAATAAAATAAAATAGGTTATATAAAAAAGTAGGAGTTTCATTTAACGCAGTTTCTCAATTATTTTTAACTCTTTGGAAATTACCTGCTAAAAGCTATACATAGAAATCCGTGTTCATTTCCTAGGGCTGTTTTTTTTTAACTTTCTAAAGAAGTTTATTTATTTATTTTGAGTGTGTGAGAGAGAGAGAGCTCTGAAGGGGCAGAGAGAGAGGGAAAGAGAAAGAGATTCCCAAGCAGGAATCTCTTGGGAGCCTGATGTAGGGCTTGATGTAGGGCTTGAACTCAAGAACTATGAGATCATGACCCGAGCAGAAATCAAGAGTCAGTCACTTAACTGACGCAGCCATCCAGGCGCCCCTCCTAGGGCTGCTTTAATAAAGTGCTAAAACTTGAGTGGCTTAAAACAACACACAATTTGTTTATCTCATAGTTTTGGAGGCTAGAAATCCGAAATCAAGTTGTTGGCTGAGCCAAGCTCTCTGCGGACTCTAGAGGAGAATCCTTCCCCGCCTCTTCCCGCTTCTGTGGTTTGCTGGTAACCCTCTGCATTCCTTGCCTTGTAGATGCATCATCCCAGTCACGTGGCCATCTTCTCTGTGTCTTCCCATTGCCTTTTCCTCTGTGTGTGCCTCTGTGCCCAAATTTCCCCTTTTGACAAGGAGAGCAGTCTTACTGGATTAGGACTCACCCTTGTGAGCTTTTAAAAACTTGATGACCTCTGTAAAGGCCCTGTTTCCAAATAAGGTCGCATGTAAGATACTGGGGGTTAGGATTTCTGAACACTTTTAGGAGCAAGGGACCAAATTCAACTCAAAACACCACCTGTTATCAAAAGTTATTTTCAGGACTTATCAGTTGACATCCCTAAGTTTTGTTGAAAATAAAGAATCTTTAAAAAGTTGTTACTCAGTCGTAAGAGCCATCAATCTACATTAAAACTTACACCAGGAGTTCAAGTTGCCCTTTTGTTGGGCCCCGTGCCTGCCTTTTGTTTTCAAGTGGGAGCAGGTGGATGTGAGAGCCAGCTTTACCCTAAGGAGTTCTCAGGCGGGTCAATTTTAGGAAAGAGTACCGCTGAACTTGAGGATGTGGAAACTGATCTGGTAAAGCTGTTTTTGCCCCTGTGCTATTTGGAGAGTGTTTGTAAATCCCAGGGGTGTGTGTACCCAAATATGAAGTTTCTGACTTAAAAATGAAATAGCTCACCAGACTGAGTGGAAGTCAAGTTTTTACTAGTTTGAGGTTATAGAACAAAGTCAGTGCCTATTAGAAGTGTCCGGAATGGTTGGGGAAGAATAAATCATCCAGGGTGCTTAGCATGCTGGCTGTGTAAAAAAATTTTTTTTCATGTTTATTTACTTTTGAGAGAGAGAGGGGGGTGGGTAGAGAGAGAGGGGACAGATCTGAAGCAGGTTCCAGGCTCCGAGCTGGAGCCCGATGTGGGGCTCGGGCTCACAAACCGTGAGATCGTGACCTGAGCCGAAGTGGGGTGCTTAACCGACTGAGCCACCCAGGCGCCCCGACATGATGGCTGTTCGAGAGGAACCAGAGGGGAGTTGAGGGTGGATTAGTGGGCAGCATTGTGAAGTATTTATGGCCATTAAAAGAACTTTGGATTTTATATCCTTTGGGCAGCCTTGGAAAACACGGGTCTTTCTTTACTACTTCTCTTCTCGGGGCGCCTGGGTGGCGCAGTCGGTTGAGCGTCCGACTTCAGCCAGGTCACGATCTCACGGTCCGTGAGTTCGAGCCCCGCGTCGGGCTCTGGGCTGATGGCTCAGAGCCTGGAGCCTGTTTCCGATTCTGTGTCTCCCTCTCTCTCTGCCCCTCCCCCGTTCACGCTCTGTCTCTCTCTGTCCCAAAAATAAATAAACGTTGAAAAAAAAAAAATTTAAAAGCTCTTCTCTTCACCCTCATCTTTGGTCACTCTTTCCCTCCATCTACCACTCTGCATTCTGTGATCGTCCAGTTCCTAAGATGAGTTTAATTCTTGCCTTTCCTGCGATTTAGGACAATATTCCTTTGGTTCTTCAAAATAGCCGCTCCTTTGGCAGATCTGTTGAAATGTTACTGCCTCAGAAAGATCTTCCATATGACCCTGAGTCTCCACTGTTATTCTCCATGAAGAAGTTCTGTTTGCCAAAGCATAAGAGACTCTTAAAAACTGAGAACAAACTGAGGGTTGATGGGGGGTGGGAGGGAGGGTAGGGTAGGTGATGGGCATTGACGAAGGCATCTTTTGGGATGAGCACTGGGTGTTGTATGAAAACTAATTTGACAATAAATTTCACATAATAAAAAAATTAAATTAAATTAAATTAAAAAAAAGTTCTGTTTATTTCCTTCTTAGCACTCAAGTGTAATTATTTTATTTATCTTGCAGGTTCCATGCTTGTTGTCTCCTTCTAGTCTAGGCTGTACATTCCATGAGGGTAGGGATTACATCTTATCCACTTTCTATGCCCAGTACTTTTCATCGTCTCTGACATGACGTAGACACTCAATATTTGTGGAATGAATGAACAAAGATCTTCATACAAGTTCCACACTAAGCTAGCAACAACGACAACTTTTTATTACCACCACGAAACATCAGTTGATAAAACCTTTCTGTCACATCAAGTTTGATAACTCTAATGTTGATTACAATTCTTTTTTCCTTGTTACATTTAAAAAATGATGATCAGGCAGACAGCCTCTCCTTTGCTGACCTGCTCTCTACTCCCTTGCAGTATATTCAATGAATTTCTATCTCCCTAAAAAAAACAATAATAATTAGATCCAAAATTAGTTCCTTCCCACCAAAGATACAGTCTCAAAAGCATTTTCCACAAACTATTTTGTATCACATCACACAGTAAATAAGTATGTCTAGCGTTTTTATCTTCCTACCAATTATGAGTACGCGGTGTATCTCAAAGTGCCGCTTTTTCATGGGTGGATCCGTAAACCTGATTTCTTACCCAAAATTTACTGGTAGAAGGAAGCTAAAGTGCAATTCTTTTTGTAGCTTCATATTAGTCTCTACTATACGCATCTCTTCTTCAAGTCTCTTTACCCGTCTGACAAAAGCAAAATGAAGACGATGACCATATTTTCACAGGCAATTTTATTCCTCTGATCTCACCAGTTCTTTAGAGAAACTCTTCTTCATGTCTATGCCACATCATAAAAAAGTTACCAAGAGATAGTTTCGTGAGTGTTATAAATATTTTTAAACTTTGTGGGGCACCTGGGTGGCTCAGTCTGTGGACCAACTCTTGATTTTGGCTCAGGTTATGATCGTGGGGTTGTGAGGATTCTCTCTTTCTCTGTCCCTCTCCCGCCCTCTCTCTCTCTCTCCTCCCCTCACACATTCTCTCTCTCAAATAAGATTAAAACTTTTTTTTCCTGTGGAAAAATAAAGTCATAAAATATCGGTATGTCAACATGTCGACGATGTAAAACAACAACGAGATACCACTATACACCTACGAGAACGGTGAAAATCCAAAACACAGATAACACCAAATGCTGGTGAAGATGTCCAACAACCGGAAGCCTCATTCATTACTGGTGGAAATGCCAAATTCCAATTTGGAAGACTTTTGGCAATTTCATATAAAATTGCACATTCTCTTATAGTCATATCCAGCAATCCCACTTCTTGTGTTTATCCAAATGAAGTGGAAACTGACGTCCACACAAAGGCCTGAACAAAGATGTTTATAGCAGCTGTATTCATAATTACTAAACTTTGGGAGCAACCAAGATGTGCTTCAGGAAGTGAATGGATAAATTGTGGTATATCTAGACAATGGAGTATTATTCAGTGCTAAAAAGAAATGAGCTACCAAGCCAGAAGAAACGTGGAGGAACATTAAGTTCTTATTGCTAAGTAAAAGAAACCAATTAGAGAAGGCTACATTAACATATGATTCCAATTATATGACATTCCGGAAAATGCAAAACTATGGACTAAGTAAAAAGGCCAGTGGTTGCCATGAGTTAGGGGGCAGGGAAGGATAAATAGATGGAGAACAGGGTATTTTCAGGGCAGTGAAACTATTCTAGATGATACTATAATGGTGGATACATGTCATGATACATTTAGCAAAACACATAGAATGTACAATACCAAGAGCGAACCGATGTAGTGATGTAGTCTATGGACTTTGAGTGAATACCATATATCAACGTAGGTTCATTCATTGTAACAAATGTACCACTATGGTGTGGAATGTTGTGAGCGGGGGAGGCTATGCATGTGTGGGGACAGGAAGAACATGGGAACTCTTTGTACTTTCTACTCAATTTTGCCGTGAACCTAAAACTGCTCTAAAAAGAAAGGTGTTGAAAAAGATGTTAACAATAGTTATCTTTGGGTGCAAGGATTATTGGTAATTTTTTTCCTTCACATTTTCAGGTTTTCCAAGTGTTTGGGTTTTTTTTTTTTCCCTACTGTGGAGACAGGAAAAATATTTAAAAATATAAATACATAAATTCAAACTGTTAGACCTGCTTAATTTTAGGTTTTAATGTCTTAGAGAATAACTACGTAGCACAGAAACTCAAAAAATAATAGTTGTTAATATGAGGAACCCATAATGGGCAAAATTAAACTTGCAATCATTATTTTCAGCTTATGATTTTATAAGATCATATAACTGAGTTACAGGAAAGGACCTCCATAGTCATCTAATATATATATTCTCTCTTAAAATTTGCTTCTCTTTTCCAGTGAGTACCTCTAAAGCTTAGAAGGCACTTGGGTGGGCAAAACTGTCGGGGACATAAAATGAGGGACATGAGGGCTTCCCAGACTCCAGTGTGAACCAGGGAAGGAGGAGTGAAGAGCCATCTTTGCAAATAATATAGGGTAACCATATTTTCTTATTTCATAAAATAGCCATAGGAGCTGACATGAAAGGATGGAGTGTTCATAATAAGCTGGAAAAGTAAGAAAGGGTTGGTTGAAGGTATTGGGATCCCAGGGGATGAGAAAGGAAAGGAAAGGAAAGGAAAGGAAAGGAAAGGAAAGGAAAGGGGATTTTTCTTTACAGGCACATTGTGTACAATTCATTTTATTGAAGAAGAAACTGAAGCTCAGCAAGGTCTAGGGTCACAAAGCTAATGAGTGGTGGGATCAGTGTCCACCCCAACTCTGCATTCTTTCTAAATTGATACATTGCTTTTCCAGAGACATTGTTTATCAGCTGCATTACAGTTGTATCAAGTGTAAAGCTTGTCGTTAGGAAGGAATAAGGAGCTCATATATTTAGGAAGAATTTCAGCTTAAATCTCTATTTCTAAAAATGAATTTGGGGCGCCTGGGTGGCTCAGTTGGTTAAGCCTCAGACTCTTGATTTCTGCTCAGGTCATGATCTCCAGGTTCGTGGGATCAAGTCCTGCGTCAGGTTCTAGGTTGAGGGTGGAGCCTGTTTGGGATTCTCTCTCCCTCTCTCTCTGCCCCTCCCCATACATGTGCACACGTGGGTGTTCTCTCTTGCTCTCTTTTCTGTTTCTCAAAATAAACTGAAAAAAAAAAAATGAGTTTTTCAACCCATAGTTGATTCTGGATTACTCAGTTTCTGACATCATCTTGTGTTTTTACTTCTGTTTCAGAACTTGATTTTATCCCTGATTTGCTTTCTTCAGAGTAGTGTTTTTCAAACCACAGTTTATAATCCATGAAATCAACTTGGAATGATGAAACCACTATTTATTTTTTTAAAAATGGAAGAAAACAGTATAGACTAGATTTAAATAGACTAGAATAGAAAATATTGAATTCCATCTTAGGTAATAAAGGAAATAATTCTACTATGAAACTTTTGCTATCCAGTAATGAATATAGGTGACTTTGCAATTGGTCTCTACGCATAATATATATCCTAGTGGTTGTCATGGTCAAAAAGTTTATAAGCCACTGCTCCAGAGTGTATTATTGGACTGTGTTTTGAATTATCTGAGATGATGTATTTAAGAGTTTAATTTTAAGAATTAGGAGAAGACTATCCCGGAGGGGCAGAATGCTGAGGTGGTTAAGAGTATGACTGTGGAGTCAAGAATCCTGGGACCATGAGTCCCTCTCCATCACTTTGTAGCTACGTGACCTTGAATAAGTTCCCTATCCTTTTTTTTTTTATTCTTCATTTTATTTATTTATTTTTATACAGCAAATGCTACACCCCACATGGGGCTTGAACTCATGACCCCAAGATCGAGGATAGCTTGCTCTACCGACTAAGCCAGCCAGGTGTCCTGCCCCTCTAACCGTTTTTTGCTTCGGTTCTCTCATATGTAAAAGTGGGAGAGTGATATTAACTACTTCGTAGAGTTCAGAAGATAATGAGTTATTATTCACAATGAACATACACAATTCCTGGGACTATAAATACTATACAAGCAGTTTATTAAGTAAAATTGCACAATTGACTTGTTTTAATTTTTCAGGACTTCATCATTTCTTCTCAATGGTAGAACAACATTATTAAGATTTTTGATTGGTATAATACGATACCAAACATTGCCCAGTATAAGCAAATTAATAAAAATCAAACATGCTAAGACTAACAACTTTTATTTGATATTATTATTTTTTTTTTTTAATTTTTTTTTTTTCAACGTTTATTTATTTTTGGGACAGAGAGAGACAGAGCATGAACGGGGGAGGGGCAGAGAGAGAGGGAGACACAGAATCGGAAACAGGCTCCAGGCTCTGAGCCATCAGCCCAGAGCCCGACGCGGGGCTCGAACTCACGGACCGCGAGATCGTGACCTGGCTGAAGTCGGACGCTTAATCGACTGCGCCACCCAGGCGCCCCTATTTGATATTATTTTTAATTCCACTAGAAGCAGTCTACCCAGGTGTACTATTTTTGTAAAGCAATTAGCCATGTTGAGTTCTTTCACTTTCTCTTCCTTCTCCCACAGAAAAATTTCCCCAGTGCTTCAACAGTTAAATTATTGTTTTTTATGTCTTTCTCTCTCTTTTTTTTTAAAGTTTATTTATTTTTGAGAGAGAGAGAGAGAAGCAGAGTGTGAGTGGGGGAGGGGTAGAGACACAGGGGGAAATAGAGAATCTGAAGGCAGCTCTAGGCTCTGAGCTGTCAGCACAGAGCCTGATGTGGGGCTTGAATTCTGGAACAGTGAGATCCTGACCTGAGCCGAAGTCGGAGGCTTAACTGACCGAGCCACCCAGGCGCCCTGCTTTTTATTTCCTTTTCAACAGTAAAAGTTAAAATGTTAGTCTGCATTAGCTCTCCAATCCCCAGCCTCAAACAAGTCTTCTTTCCGAACTTCTAGTTTCCTACTATCCATACTGGGAAGATGAGACATACTATGTGATTATACTAAGCTCCTTTCCAAGAAAAAAAAAAGGACTTTGATTTGAAATACATTTTTTCTAAGATTTGTGATGGTGATTATGATTATGATTGTGTGTTTTAGATTATGCACTAGCATAGTATTGATGGTAGATATATCAGTATGTTTCTCTTCCTCACATAATATTATAAAGAATTTAAAAAATATTCCACTAAATCAGTTATCAGTAATAAAAACAGCTAAAGCTTTGAGGTCTTAACAAGTATGAGGTGCAAATTTCACATGTGTATGCCCATTGAATCCCCTCCCCCCCAAAAAAAATTGTGAAAGTGAAATTATTATCTACATTTTACACATGTTAAAACTTAGAAAGTTAGCACATCACTAAAATTACCCAGCTGGTTATGGATAAAACCAGAATTCAAACTTGGACATTCTGGCTCCTAAGCTTTGCTCTGAATAACTATTATATTGCATGTCAATTACTGGTGAGCTCTTCTACACACACACACACACACACACACACACACACACAGTATAACTGTATTGATATATACAGAGAGAGAGAGAGAGAGAGAGAGAGAAAGGGAGAGAGAGAGAGAGAAATGATCACCACAGTAAGTCTAGTTAATATCCATGACCACACAATTGCAAATTTGTTTTTCTTGTGATGAGAACTTTTAAGATATACTCTCTTAGCATCTTCTAAGATTTTTATGTTCTAACACTTGAACAGAAGTTATTTGGTTGTTACAACAATGCTGCATTACTTTCTTTTATAAGTGACTATGGGGCAGCTGGTTGGCTCATTCGGTTAAGTGTGCAACTTCGGCTCAGGTCATGACCTCACAGTTCCTGAGATTCAGCTCTGCATTGGGCTCTGTGCTGACAGCTCGGATCCTGCTTGGAATTCTCTCTCTCTCTCTCTCTCTCAAAATAAATAAACATTAAAAAGTGACTATACTGAGGCTCAGAGAGAAGGCAATTTGTTCAAGGTTTTGAGTGGCCAACAAGTTATTTATGTTGTCTTCCTTCAACGCTTAGTATGCTTTTGTGATTAGTACTGAATAATTCCACAAACGCGCACACACATACACACACATTAAGCAACAGCTTTATTGAGTTATAGTTTGTACCATAGAATTCTCCCACTTAAAATGAACAATTCAATGTTTTTAGTGTATACATAGATGTCCAACCCTCACTACAGCTAATTTTAGACATTGTTCCTTCTCCATTCACTCCCTACCTCCCTATGCCTAGGCAACCAATAATCTACTTTCTGTCTTTATGGATACACTTAGCCTAGACAATTCACATAATCATACAATGAGTGGTCTTTGGACTTCCGTTTATTTCCCCTGGCATAATGTCTTCAAGGTTCATCCATCCTGTACCGTGGATCAGAACATCATTCCTTGTTATGGATAAATAATATTTCATTGTATAGATATTCCACTTTTGGCTTATGCATTCAATCAGTTAATGGACATTTGTGTTGTTTCTACCTTTAAGGAAATTAAATAATGCTGTTATAAATATTCAAATATTTATTTTTAGAGGTACTTTTATATAAAATTAAGTGTAATTTTTATTTAAATTATGACATACAAAGTTGTTTTTTTTTCCCTACCAGTTCTAAGCTTTCAACTAGGTTTCTCTGTGATATTATGCAGGCAACCCAGTGAACATTTTCTTGGACAAATAGATTTACTTATTTTTGTTAAAAATTTTTAAGTTTATTTACTTATGAAAAAATTTTTAAATGTTTGTTTATTTCTGAGACAGAGACACAGAGTGTGGGTGGGGGAGGGTCAGAGAGAGAGGGAGATATGGAATCTGCACAAAGCAGGGCTTGAACTCACCAACTGCGGAGATAATGACCTGAGCTGAAGTAGCGTGCTTAACAGACTGAGCCACCCAAGCGCCCCAAGTTTATTTGTTTTGAGAGAGAGAGCAAGCAAGCAAGCAAGCAAGCAGGGGAGAGGCAGAGAGAGTGAGAGAGAGAATCCCAAGCTGGCTCCGCACCATCCGTGCAGAGTCCAATGCTGGAACCCATGAACTGTGAGATCATGAGCCGAGCTCAAGCCAAGAGTCAAACTCTTAATGGACTGAGCCACCCAGGTGCCCCTTCCTGGGCACGTAGATTTAAATGAAGGGATACAAATGTGAATAATATATCCTACTGTAATTATCATTCGTATTAATTAATTATAAAATGGCAATAATGCCAGGAATTGGTAGCAGTTTAGAACTTCCTCAAATTAGGGGTGCCTGGGTGGCTCAGTCGTTAAGCGTGGGGCAGTGATCTCATGGTTGGTTAGTTCAAACCCCACATTGGGCTCTGTGCTGACAGCAGGAGCCCACGTGGGATTCTGCTTCCCTCTCTCTGCCCCTCCCATCCTCATGCTCCCTCTCTCTCAGAATAAATCAATAAACATTAAAAAAAAAAAAAAAGAACTTCCTCAAATTGAACAACGTGTGGAAGTCTCTTGACAGAGCTTACTGGAAAGTATCGGTATTCAAGCCTTTCAACTATAAACTCAATGAGTACTGGCTATTGCCATGGTATAAGGTTACGGAAGAGGGATGGTGTAAGTTTTCAACAGAATTATTACAAGGATGCCCTGCATCTGGTAATAGAGGGTGTTTCTGTTGTGAAGATAGTGACATCAAGAATGTCAATGTGAAACAGCACTGTGTAATATAATATAAAGTCTTGCGAGGATATTGTATTGAAAACTGACAAAAATTTCAATTATGAAATAAAATGCTGAAAAATAAAAGCAAGCAATACTGTTCTGAGCTGGTTGAAATACATGCTGGATATTCTCCAACTTAAATGAAGAACGGTGTATTTATTGCAATTAGCTCTAGGTGGAAGGATTATTTGATTTTTCAAGTCACAGTGAATGAATAAATTTCAATTTCTGCTAGATTATGCTATGTAGTAAACGTCTAAAACACGTTTAACGGCAGTCTTTACTGAGAACTTGGATGATTAACTCATTAAAAAACTCGTGTTCCTCATCATCGTGTTGAACTTTAAATTGTAACAGAACACGTCTACGTATTAATAGGCAGTGTGTTAGAGTATCATGAAATTGAGAAGTCTAATTTAGCCATCCATTTACTACCCCGACACCGTCAGTTGTAATCCCACGAACAACCGCTAGGGTGAGACGAAAGAGGCCTCGCTTTCATCTTTACATGGAATCTTGGATGTCGCACGGCACCCTGACGTGCGCCGAAGACGTAGGTGTAGACGATGAACAAAAGAGAAGCCCCATCGTCGATGTGGCTTCTCCGGGCACACCCGCCCCGGGGCGCGCCGCAACGCTGCGCACCTTCGCTCGGCTCCCCGCAGCCAGGCCGGCCCCGGTTGGGCGAAGCGATGGAGCAGGCGGTGGAGTGGAGACCCCATCGACCGTTGAGGACCAGGCGATGGTGGAAGGCAGTGGGGAGGCCGGGTAGAGGCTGGGGGAGGGCACCCGAAAGAGGCCGCGGAGGAGGACGACGGCAGCGGCGAGGGACGCACCGAGGGGAGGCTCCGGCCCTGCCAACAGGCGGGAGCCCAGCTCCAGGGGAGCCCGCAGCTTCCTCCATCTTGGTTGATGGAGGCGGGGAGCGGCGTCTGGGTCCCTCCACCGTGGCGCCCGTCCCCCAGGGCCCCTCAGACGCAGACGCCGGCATCAGGGGCCGTCCCCCCGGCCGAATGGCGGAGCCCAGTTGGGGCTTCGCGGGAACAAGTTTCCCAGCCCCACGGGGTCTGGTTTTGAACTGGTCCCAAGTTCCCACAGCAGTCCCGACAAAATGGAGGACGTCGTCTCCTCCTGCAGCCATGACGGGAGGTGGGGGGACTATTCCCCACGGGGGTGAGGCGAGGGTGGAAGCGCTCCCAGTCCCCGCGGCACGTTCGGGAAGCCACTTCACCCGCTGCCCCGACCTCCCACTTTCAATCGCTCCCGCCCGTGCCCGGGCTCGCCCCTCTCGGGGGGCTTCAGGAACTGGACAGGGAGGGCGTTGGGGACATCGAGGCCGCGTCTCTCCTCGGGCAGGGTCGTTGGGAGCGGCTGCAGCAGCCTGGGCGCCCAGGCCCGAGCCAGGGCAGGCGGCCACGGCCTCAGATTCGCGGGCGGTCCCGGGCCCTGGAGGGCACCCCGGGCGCCCCGGGCCGGAGCCCGTGGCCGGTGCAGCGGGCGGCGAAACTCGGGCCGCCTGACCCTGACGGACCCGGGGGTGGGGGCGGGGTGGGAGGCGGGGGTAAGGAGGGGAGGGGACGCGGCCGAGGGCCGAGAGCGGGCGGAGGGGGGGAGTGGAACGGCGACGCCGGGGGGGTGTGGCCTGCGCCTGACGGACAGCCTTTCGGACCACCCCCCCGAGGGGGGTCCTGAAGGAAGGCAGATGTAGCCAATGGACGTGCCCGGGGCGCCGCGGCCCGCCTTTCCGGCCAGCCAATGAGGGCGCGGAGGGCGGGGCCTCTCCGGGCTGGGCCGCACCGCCGCCTCCTCCGTCTCCTCCGCCTCCTCCTCCTCACCAGCGCTAAACCCGGGACTGGACCGAGCGGAGTTGTGCGTGTTGCCGAAGGGGGGTGGGCCGGGGGAGGGGAGGTTCGTTCCGCGGAGCCGCAGCCAGAACCGGGTGAGGCTTATCCCCGCTGTCTTTCCAGCCCAGGTCCGCCGATAGTGGGGGTGGCTGGGAGCAGCGCAGCCTCGGGAGGAGGAGGCGGAGGCGGAGGCGACTGGGGAGGCGGAGATGGGTGAGGGCAGCCTCCGGAGCCTCCCACCGACCCGGGATTAATACCCCGCGGCGCGGCCGCCGTCGCCGCTGCCGCGTCGGGGCCTCGGGGTCTCCTCCGGGCTCCGCTCATGTCACAGGCGTCTTCGCGTGCGGCCCGAAGGGCTGCGAGAGTGAGGGCGAGGCCGGGAGGGCTGGGTGAGGCGGACGCCAGAGGCGGGGGTCGCTCGGGGGGCGGGGGTTGCCCGGGCCGGGGCGGTGGGAGGTCGCGGGGTATTTTTCCCTTTCTTTCTTGCGGGGGGGGGGGGCGGAGGAGGTAGAAAGGTGGGGGGAGGGGCGCCTCAGTTCGTTCTCCCGCTCTCGGGGCTGCGCTCCCACTGTGTCCGCGGTAGCCCGAGGTCCCCAAGTTTTTCGGGGCGAGGGTGCTGCCTCTTCCCCCACCGGGTCCCCTCCGTCGCTCTTCTCTTCCCTGGGCTGCGCTGCGCGGCTCTTGCTCTTCACGTATTGTTTGGCTGGGTCTCTAATGGCGGACGGGGAGGCAGCGCTGCCGGTCGCCGACTGCAGGGGGGGGGGGGGCAAGTCTCGGGCCCAGGGCAACTGCTTGGGGCAAATATGGGAGATAGCAGCCCAGCGGTGACGTGAGCCGCCCCTTACCTCCGAATTGGTGCCCCGAGTGACGGGGATGGCGCTGGGTGGGCAAATTTAGGAGGGAGTACAATTCCCCTGCTGGCGTCGAGGCAACGTTTTCCCTTCCCCCCCCTCCCTTCCCAGTAGCAGGCTTGGTGCCCTCCAGCCTCCTCCCTCCGGATTTTGCCTTTCACGTGGGCTTTGGTCCCAGATATATGTTTTGCGCCGTTTTGCTCCACTTTACGTAGGAGGGGATTGTTGGTCGCGGGCTGTGGAGTAATAATAGAGGGGCCAAACCTCCTTGACCTCTTACTCCCTTCTCGGCCTCCTCTTGGTGGAATGGGCTTTGGTTCTCCCACCTGGTTAGATGTTCCTGATCCATTTGCCATTTTTCCTTTTACCCCAGGACCAGGAATCGCCTTCAACCCCAGCTGGTGCATCTTTGGCAGAAAGTGAGGAAAACACCCCCATTGTGAGTCCTTCGCCTCTAATTTGTTGCTCTTAGAGGACGTGGTTGGGTTGTAGGGGTTTAGCCAAGGGACTTGTCTATCCCCGTTGTTTTGAGGGGGAGGAGCCTTTCCTTGGGTGGCAGCTGCCCCCGGGGTGAAGCCTGGGTAATGGCTGGTGAGGCAGCTGGGAGTGGGCGCTGCTGTTTCCACCGCTGCAGACATCTCTCCTGCTGCTGCAATACCAACCTCAGCAACCAGACGACGGGCTCCTGCAGCTGCTCACGTTACCCGGGAGGAGGGGTGGTGCAAAGGAGGGCATATTTCTGGTGCCCTCTAGAGTTCCAAAGTGGGAACTGAAGGTACTCGTTGGAAATGCTGTGCATGCAACCATCTTTAACACTTTTTCTTCCTTGACAATGGATAATTGATTGTAGGGATTGGAAAAAATAGGCTCCCTGAACTTTTTGTTTGTGTCTAATTTGAAAGACGAATTTCGACTCTTAGGGCTCATGAGTTGATGGACGGCGCCAAGTCCGCTCTTCTAGTGTTCTAGCTCATCCAGGTGGTTGACCAACTAGTATGCTGATGACACTGGTCCACTGCTCCAGTTAAATCTCCCCCCGCCCCGTCTTCGGTGTTGATTGGTCTTCACTGGAGCCATTCTTGGATGTGTCACCTGAGTTATTGTTTAATGCTTGTAATCTGTTGGTTTTAAGGAAACGGTCTTGTGATATGCTAGGTAGTAGAATAAACATAACTCGTCAGTTGAAATTAGTTACAAAATATCAACGAAGCCAGCACTCTGGACACATTGTATTTCCTGAGCTCTGGTCACATTGTATCTCATGGACAGTTGCTATTGTAACTTGTAGATTTCTGTCAGAGGTGACATAAATACAGTAGCTTATGCTTAGATATTAAGTCCCTAATGGTTCAAAAGATAGCTAATCGAAGATGAATATTTGCCGAATACTGATTACGAATGCTAACGTGAGGATGTTAATGTATGTTTTAATACACAACATTCTAGACACACTGCAGGGCCCTTTCATGTATTACTTCCTTTAATCTTAGCAGTTATCCTGCGGAGTAATGAAAATAGCACATATTGACCCCTTAGTATATGGCAGTATAATTCTGAGTTTAAAAAAAATGTTTGTTATGATAACTTAAATTTGTGAGTGAGGATAGTATGCTGAACCTTTGTGTGCCTGTTATTTATATTCTGTGATTATCAACACATATCCAAACTGATTTCTAATATGCATTTAATAATTTAATCCTCACAAAATGAGGTCCTCTCTGATAGTGTGACACTGTGAGAGATCAGTGATATAAGTAGTTTATATTCCTAATTTGTAGAGGAGGAAACAGAGGATACCCAGGTAGAAGGAGTATTAGTATAAAACAGGCAGTTTGATTACAGTGCCCAAGTTTAGCTCCTGTGCTGTCCTGTTTCAAAGTACTTAATATTCTTGTTTTACACATTTAGAAATTGAAACACTGGAAGAGCCAAGGTTAGAATTCTCTCAGCTTCTGTCTTTTCCTAGAGAAGAGTGTGTAAACAAATAGCAAATGTTTGAATCTTACTGAGTATGTTTTTAAAAAGTTCTAGAACCGCAGTTGTCGATTAGATTATTTTACTGTCTTATTTAAAAACCGTATTTGAATCAGAAGTAATATGTTCCCTTTTTTCAGTATGTCTGTATACATTTTAGGGTCTATAATTGTTTCCTAAATACTGCAACTTGAATGAGTATAACTTGTCTCACGAGTTTAAAGCTCTTTTCAGATATTAGATCATTCAGATAAAATGGATCAAGGATCAGATCTTTCACATAAAAGGGCAAAGCTTATATTATTAACACATAGTTTCATGAAAGATTTAACTTTGTCATATTTTTTTCCTTTGTTCTCAGCTGTGATGTGGGGAAGGTTGGTAATTGGTTTATATTTAATAGACATTTGGGGAGGAGGACGTAGAAAATGTATAATCTGGATTATCTGTAATGTCAACACATATATAGTAATGAAGGCCGTGGTTCGTTCTGATAGTACCAAAATGTTGTCCTTGTTCTGCTTAATGATTTAGCTCAGAATTTAAAATTCCTTTGCTTGAAAGACACCAACTAATGGTGCTTTAATGTGCCAGATAGTAAGATGAAGATGACATGATTTTTAATTGACCTTGGCTAAATAAGTTCTTTATTATACTTACTGTCAGACACTTAATGTGAGTTAGGTGCTTTTATGTGTACTTATGAAGTGTTTTGGCAGTTAAAAATACGTTGCATATTAATGGCATCTTTCTTCAGAGCATCCTTAACAGTATGTATTCCCATCTCCTGCCTGCCCTTTTAAACACTTGGAAGAAAGATACAGGGTGGTTTCTACTTTTCCCTGTTATATATATAATCTCATGGGCTGTGGTGGGACAACCCCGTTTCACTCAGATATCACACAGGTGCTGACATGAATGTTTCAAACTTGCGTGATACGGAGCTTAATGTACCGTCTTTGTATAACAGTGTTATTAAAGATTCTTCTATTTTGCCCTTGTTTGAGGTACATAAGTGCATACTCTTAATACATTTGAGACAAAGTCTTAAAATCAGATGGTATGGTATATTACTGTGATGGAAAGAATATATATGAAATCCTGGAACACTCTGTTCGTTGTCAAAAGGCGTATAATCGGAAATTTTATATTTTTTGTTTTCTAGGCGTTAATATCTCTGTCTATCCCCTTAGCAGTGTTACTAATGTACATATTATTATATTGAATAATACTTATTTTAAGAAGATTGACATATTCAGTTTGCCTGTATTTTTTAGGTGAGCACAGTGGATTCTCAAATAGTATTTTGTGAAGGACATTTTAAGTTAGGAAACAAGCATAGAGATTACTTTGTCTCTGCATTTCCCATTTTTTAATTTCAGTTTGTTAATTTTCTCCTGTTCCTGTGAGATCATAGAATTGGGATTAAAAAAAAAATGTTTTTTTAATGTTTATTTGTTTTTGAGAGAGAGAGACAGAGTGCCAGTGGGGCAGGGACACAGAATTTGAAGGAGGCTCCAGGCTCCGAGTTGTCAGTGCAGAACCTGACAATGGGCTGGAACTCAAAAACCGCGAGATCATGACCTGAGCCGAAGTTGGATGCTCAACTGACTGAGCCACCCAGGCGCTCCTGGAATTGGGATTTTAGACTTGAACAGGAGTTTTGAACTATTCAAATCTAAAAGTTCTCATGCGCAACTAATCTGTAAGACCTATAAAGTCTGTGAGAAAAATTGCTGTTGGATAAATTCATGAGTTTGAACTATGGAATTCTGGGTAATAACTAGCTTGTTTTTTATTTTGGTTTGGCAAGAAAATTGTTTTACATAGTTGCAGTTGCACATTTTTTAAATCTGCAACCTGTTTTTTAAACAATTCACTTTGTAATCTTAGGTTTCTGTTATTAAAATAGAAATGGGAAGGGAATTATGCGGGCCAGCACCATTCACATACTTAGTAATAAGATAAGTTGTTCATCTTAAAATGTCTTAAAATTTGGATCGCAACACATTTTGAGCTTATCTATTTTATTGCATATTTTAAAATCTATTAATTTTTTGCCTCAAGTGTCATTCAACACTAGTAGCACTCTAGAACTGCAGAAAAAAAATTGTAAACCAATGGAGAAATCTATTGTAGAGTTAAAAATTGATGTGTAGAGAGGTTTGCAAAATCACTTGGTCACATGATTAGTTTGGGATTTGTTCTTAGTTCTATTTTATTTTTAACTTCATAGCAGTACATTGAAAGAAGTAATACAATTGAATAAAAATTCATGGTCTTTAATTTGAAAGAAGGATATGACCATTGGGGTTTTATTGTTACTGATTTGATTAGTGTCCTATAAGTATTGATATTTACTGTTACAAGATATGATTTAAGAGTAAACTTTGGATATTAGGATAAGTAGGTAATGAATATTTCATAGCTCTGATTTAAGAAAAAACTTCTGAATATGTGTTTCATTATCCTGTTATCTAGTTTTTGTTTATCCTTCTTGAAGAGTTACATTACTCTTAAAGAATTTTAACCACTCTTATTTATTTCTTTAATGTTTTTATTTATTTATTTATTAAAAAAAAGTTTTTTTAACATTTATTTATTTTTGAGACAGAGAGAGACAGAGCATGAAGGGGGGAGGGGCAGAGAGAGAGGGAGACACAGAATCTGAAGCAGGCTCCAGGCTCTGAGCCATCAGCCCAGAGCGTGACTCGGGGCTCGAACTCACGACCGCGAGATCGTGACCTGAGCTGAAGTCGGACGCTCAACCGACTGAGCCACCCAGGCGCCCCTTATTTATTTTTGAGAGAGCATGAGCTGGAGAGAGAGAGAGGGAGACACAGAATCTGAAGCAGGCTCCAGGCTCTGAGCTGTCAGCACAGAGTCTGATGCGGGGCTTGAACTTGTGAACCAGCAAGATCATGACCTGGGCCAAAGTTGGGCAGTCAACCAGGGTGCCACTAACCACTCTTTTAGTGTCAATAGACTGCCAAGGGTCAGGTTTCTCTTCTCCAGAGGGTTCTAGATTTTTTTTTCCTCTGGTGTTCTTAGTGAATTCAAAGATCAAATTTGTTACGTGAATTCAAAATTTAAAGGTTAAGGGATGCCTAGGTGGCTCAGTTGGTTAAGCGTCTGACTTTACCTCAGGTCATGATCTCGCAGTTTGTGAGTTTGAACCCCGCGTCGGGCTGTGTGCTCACAGCCCAGAGTCTGGAGCCTGCCTGGAATTCTGTGTCTCCCTCTCTCTTTGCTCCTTCCCCACTCACGCCCTGTCTGTCTCTCTCTCTCTCCTTCAAAAATAAACATTAAAAATTTTTTTTAATTAAAATGTTAAAAAATATACCTAAACTAATAAAATGTTATATGTCAATTTGATCTTAAGTTTTAAAAGGTTTTACAACATTTTATTCTTAAATTATTAAATATTTTAGTATGATTCTGATATTTAAAATTAATATTAAATTGTAATTTAAGATAATTGTAATTGCCTAGGAGTAGAATTGTTGCAACCTCATTAGAATAATTGAGAATGATATTATAATTCTTAGAGTAAACTTCTTTTTAACTGTACGTTTAGGTTGGATTAAAAAATACTTAAATGGCTATCTTAAGTAGGATTGTGGTGCTTACTTCAGATGGAAGAAAGTTCCCAAAATGTGACAGAATGAGACAAATTCTTCAGTTTTTTTACTTTGTGGCCGTGCCATGTGTATATTACTTTTGCCGTAGTCACCTAGATAGAGCTGTTGTCTGGATTTAGTGTTACAAGAATTTGGAACTGATATTATGATTCTGTAACCAAAAGACATTAAAGTTTGAGACTTATTTTTTGTAATACTACAACAATTTTATAATTTATTTCTAAGAAGCATGTCTTTTGACTAAGAAGAGGGATGTTTCTTGGATTATTGAGTTCACTGGACCAGATTGAATATAGTTTAGGGTAATCAGAAATCACTTATTAAAAAAATTGTGTATTATAACATTTACTATATATCAAGTAGTTGTACAAAATGTGTTCTGTTAAGAGTTGGCCAGCCCTCTCTTTGCCTCAGTGCTTGGAAGAGCATTTCATTTAGACTTCTAATGCTATATTCTAGGACTTTAATTTGGAATTTGTAAGCTTTTGGTTAGGCCAGTGATGATCAGATTAGTTAATTGTGTTTCCAGTTCTATAGCATTAAAGAAATGTCAGAGTAGAAGTAACAATTCAGTGTAAATAAAATTTTAAGGGGTACCTGGGTGGCTCAGTCAGTTAAGCATCTGATTCTTGGTTTTGGTTCGGGTCATGATCTCATGGTTTGTGGGATCCAACCCTGCGTCAGGCTGTGCACTGGCAGCACAGAGCCTGCTTGGGATTTCTCTCTCTTTCTATTTCTGCCCCTCCCTGGACTTGTTCTCTCCCTCCCTCCCTCTCTCTGTCTCTCAAAATAAACATTAAAAAATGAAATTTTTATTTTATCCTTTTGTTTTAGATCTCTGTATTATGTATCGTCATATTTTACCTATCTATCTATCTGTCTATCTATCTATCTATCTATCTATCTATTTATCTATTTATCTATCGAGAAGAGAGGCAGGGAGAGGGAGAATCCCTAGCAGGCTCCGCACTGTCACCTTGGAGCCTGGCGTGGGGCTTGAACTCATGAACCGAGCTGAAACCAAGAGTCGGACACTTAACTGACTGAGCCAGCAGGGCCCCTTTATTGTTATATTTTAATTATTTCAGTTTATTTTAATTAATTCTGGCCCTCACATGGTATCTAAATTCTTACATGTTCATGGTTCTGTTTCTAAAGTAATGAAAATTTTGTTTTTGTTTCAATTTTATAAAATCATTACTATAAAATTCTAGTTTTAACTTTACAACTTTAATTATTATGCATATTGTCTCACTTTGTGTTTTTAATTTTGTTTGAGTCTCTTAATATTGTATAGTTCTGGTTCTTAAGTTTTAACTCTTGCCTAGGAAGTCCTGTCATTCCAGTTTTATGTTGCATATCAAAGAGAAGCTTCTGTTTAAATTAGTCTTTGTCTTTCATGACCCTGACTCCTGACTTCTATGATGCCTTATTTTCTTCATTTGTATATCACATTTTCCATCCTTATGTCCTTGCCCAGCTGTTTTCATCCTATCTTTCTCCTGGATTTAAGTGTTCATTTCTCTTCTTCATTTCTAACTCCTTTTGCATTTAGAAAAAAAATACCACATAGTCTGTGTACTTTTTTTGCTGTACTTGTATGAGGCATATCCAAATTTTAGTAAACTTTTGAATTTGCTGAGATCATGGAATGTGGGTGTGGTTCTAGTGGTATGTTGGGGCCTCACATGGAAGGGGAACTAGTGGGACTTAATTTTAGAGTTTTTTCTGCCTAAAATTTTTATTTTTGTTACTTGATGTTGCTAGGGGATTTGCAGTGTGACATGAGTTTGAAGACGAGAGATTTGGGTTCAAATCTACCCTTACGAGGGAATTTTTGGGTTGATGAAAGTTTTCTTAAACTAGATTGTGTTGATGACTGCATAAGTATATAAATTTACTAAAAATTTTCACTAAAATGAATAAATTTTTATCACATGCAAATTATGCTCTGATGAAACTGTTAAAACCAATTTTGCTCTACCATTTATTTACTAGTTTGTGATCTCTGGTAAGTTATTTAACCTGTGAGCCTTGGTTTACCCATTTGATAAATCTGTATGATGCCTGCTTTTTTGTGATTGTTATGTGATAAGAATTAAAAATAATACAGAGTATATGACTGGCCAATAGATGTGTAGTTAACAGCAGCTAAGATCTATAATCCGTTTGAATGCACCAAATATCATGAGTTTCTTGCCAGTAGACTCACTGAATTGAATGCTCATCTGATAGAAGGAATTCTCTTTATCTTCACTGACTTCTCTCTGCCTGCTCCTTTGTTGGTCTATAAGAATGCTAAAGTGCTCTAGACTTCAGAATCTCTACAGAATCTTTTGCACATCTTCTGCTTCAGTTTCCCATACTTTTCAAAAGAAATTTCACTGATTTCACTCAACACTATACAGATACTTTTTTTGAGATCACTGGTGATTTAATAGTCAAATCCTTAAGTGCTTCATTTTTGTCTTAATTCTGTAGCATTTGGAATTAAATACTCCTTGAAACTCTTGATTTCTGGGTCTGTGAAGTAACATGGTTTGATATTTCTGACCGTCTCCTTCACCTACCCTCGTTAGACTCTCAAATGTTGAGACCTTTAAGTGTTCTTTTATTCTAAGGCACTCCACTCTCTCTAGTTTTGTTTTGTGTGTTGACCATAGTCCGCTTTGTTAGATAATAGGGATTTATATATACAAAGCAACTTTCATTCTATTCCTTATTCCAGTCTACAACCAGATTAATTTTTTCTAAAACCCGGTCTGATCACATCTCTTAGTTTGTAAAAACTTCAGTGATTCTTGTTGGCATGTGAAACAAAATAGGAACTAAGCTTTAAAACCCTTAAAAAAAAAGCAGTTAGGAAATGTCATATGTGATTTTTAGGTAGGTTCTCTGTGTTCATTTTGAGGAGACCATCCTGTAAATGAATGAATATAAACGATGCATAATAGAAAATATACAGACATGAATAGTTACATGCATGTCAGAAAGGACAGTTCTTTCCTTATTTATTTTTATTTTATTTTAGAGAGGGAGAGAGCATGAGCAGGAAGAGGGGCAGAGGGAGGGAGACAGAATACCAAGAAGGTTCCATGCTCAGATGGGAGCCTGACTCTAGGCTCGATCCTACGAATCTGGGATCATGACCTGAGCCAAAATCAAGAGTTGGTCGCTCAACTGGCCGAGCTACCCAGGCGCCCAGAAAGGAGTTTTTAATACTTTGGTTATAAAAATAAAACATGCCCTAGTGGTGCCCGGGTGGCTCAGTTGGCTAAGTGTCCAACTTCGGCTCAAGTCATGATCTCATGGCGCATGAGTTCAAGCCCCACGTCGGTCCCTGTGCTGAGAGCTCAGAGCCTGGAGCCTGCTTCGGATTCTGTCTCCGTCTCTTTCTGCTCCTCCCCTCATGCTCTGTCTCTCTGTCTCAAAAATAAATAAACCTTAAAAATAAAAACAATAAATAAAACGTGCCCTTAAGTACTAAAATCTTCAAGTACTAAAAAAATGTGGTGGAGAAAATGGAAGTTCCTCCTAATCCCATTTTATATGAGATGTTTCTGTTTTTAAATGTATTCCTATAATTGTTTTCTCTGTTCAGCATACTAATATTTCGCATGTATACTATTATCAGTAATTGACATTTTCTACACAAGTCTGACATTCTTGTAATTCCTTCCCTATCCTTAGGTTGCAAAAGTCTTCAGTTGATTAATGTTTGAATTCTAGTGGTTGGTATATTAGAATAGTTCATGAGTCTCAGTTCTTTGTGATTAAGGGATGGTGTGTAATGAAAGGTATGTGGACTTAGGCACAAACCCTGGTTTTGTACCTAACAGTTACAGTATACCATAGGAAAGCTACCTGATTACACAAAATAGCTTACTCATGTGCCAAATGGGGTAATAATAATATATTTAAGATACCTATTATGAGGTATATTTTAAGGTAGTTGTAATGAGTATGGTACCAAGTGTGTCTTTTAAAATTGGTAGTTGTTATATTAGGTGTGTGATAAAATTCAGAGACAAAAAAGTAGAACTCAAGTCATGAAGGGGCTGAAGAAAAGGGATAAACTGAAATAAGACTGCCTCTGCTTCAGAGTTTCACCTATGTATTAGACAGTTTAAAAAACAAAAAACTGTGGCCGTTGGGTGGTCAGTCAGTTGAGCGTCTCACTTTGGCTCAGGTCATGGTCTCATGGTTTGTGAGTTCAGTCCCCACATTGGGCTCACTGGTATCAGCCTGTCAGTGCAGAGCCTGCTTCGGATCCTCTGTTCCTGTCTGCCCCTTCCCTGCCTGTGCTCGCCCAAAAATAAATATTTTTTAAAAAGTAAAAAAAAAAAAAACCAACTACATTGAATTGTAAACGATAGGTAGGATTGTGTATTTACTTTCCATAATTTGTCTACCAAGGAGAAGAAAACACAGATTTTCTTTGGTATACTCCATGTTCTTTTTGTATTCCTTTCATTTTAAGAGCAATCAGTGAATCTCTGAGGAACATATCTCTAGGAAAGAATTCTAGTAATAAATTGAGTCTTAAAAAACACAGGGAATAGGTTTTTATTTAGTAGTAATCTGTATTGGAAAAGTAGACTCAGTACCTGAAGCTTTTTTGAATCTGTGGTTTCATTTGCTTATTGATGCAGTTATTGTGTCTTTAGGTTAGATAAGTCAGTCTTTTTTTTTTTTTTTTAAAGTAGGCTCCATGCTCAGCATGGAGCCCAATGTGAAGCCCAACGTGGGGCTTGAACTCACTACCCTGAGATCAAGAGCTGAGCTGATACTAAGAGTTGGACGCTCAACCAACTGAACTACCCAGGCGCCCCCCCCCCATTTATTTATTTATTTATTTATTTTTAGTAAGATGGGTCTTAATCATGGGACTTTTGCATTCATGTAAAGAAGATATATTCTTTTTAAAGCCATTTACTCAATCGCGTTAAAAAACATTGGGAAACAAAGTGATTACACTAGATCATAGATTAGGAATACCAAGTGTTTTAAGAATAAATGAATGTTTGTTTCCAAATTAACATATGTAGTTGAAGTTTACTTGTGTTGTTGTAGATTATAAATTATGTTTGGAGAAGGAAGTGTGGGCTTATTTAGCTTCTTTGGTTAAGGGTTAAAGAAGCTAGGGTAGGATAACCTTTTATTAGGGTCTAAGATTAACCATGTTACCAATTATGTATGTTGAGTACGGAAGTAGTAAAAAGTCATAACCAAAGATACGGGGCAGATTTCAGTTTTTCATCTTTTGAGGACTTTATTTTAATTTCCTATTCTGTAATGGGTAAACTGAAGCTCAAGGGTGAAATGATTGTGCTTTGGACAACAGGAAGGGAGGGGGAGATAGAGTTAGAATTCACTTGTGGGGAGGTAATAATGGGATAGCAGAAAAACAAAACAAAGAACAACCCAGAAAAGTTATTTGTTACCTTCCTTTATTAGAGAAAAATAGTAAATTTTGGCCAGACATTACATTAAGTACGGAGGATGCAATAATAGACAATAAGGACATAGGTCTTTGCCCTCATGGAACATACAGTATAATGGGGGATACAGATGACAAAGTAGACTAAATTACAGGGGCCCTTGGGTGGCTCAGTCGGTTGAGCGTCCGATTCTTCATTTTGGCTCAGGTCATGATCTCATGGTTTGTGAGTTTGAGCGTTGGTTCCAGGCTGTGTGCTGACAGTGCAGAGCCTGCTTGGAATTTTCTCTCTCTCTCTCTCTCTTCTCTCTCTCTGCCCCTCCCCCACTCGTGTCTCTCTCTAAATAAACTTTAAAAATCGAAAAAAAGCCCATAAAATTACAAATTGGATAACTATAGCTGAGGAAATGTGTGTGATAATAAGGGAGAACTTACTTAGACCAGGGATGATGGGTTAATTAAATGTTTGACAGAGAAAGATCTTGGGAGAGTGACATTTACCTTTAGTTTTTTAAGTTTTTATGTAAATTCCAGTTAGTTAACATACAGTGCAATATTAGTTTCAGGTGTACAATACAGTGATTCAGCACTTCCATACCTCAGCCAGTGCTCATCACAACAGGTGCCCTGCTTCATACACCATCACCTGCTTCACCCCTCCCCTCCCGCATCCACCTCCCTTCTGGTAACCATCAGTTTGTTCCCTGGAGTTAAGAGTCTGTTTCTTGGTTTGTCTCTTTTTTCCTTTTGTTCATTTTTGTTTTTTAAATTCCACGTATGAGTGAAATCATACGGTGTTTGTCTTTCTCTGACTGACTTATTTTCCTCAGCATAATACTCTAGATTTCATTCTTTTTTATGGCTGAGCAGTACCCTACTGTGTGTGTGTGTGTACCACAACTTCTTTACCCATTTGTTGTGGACACTTGGGCTGTTGCCATAATTTGGCTGTTGCAGATAATGCTGCTGTAAACATTGGGGTGCATGTATGCTTTTGAATTAGTATTTTTGTAATTTTTGGGTAAATACCTAGTAGTGTGATTGCTGGATGAAAGTTTTAACTTTTTGAGGAACCTCCATGCTGATTTTCAGAGTGGCTGCACCAGTTTGCATTCCCCCCAGCAGTGCAAGAGTCTTCCCCTTTCTCCACATCCTTGCCAACACCTGCTGTTCCTTGTGTTGTTGATTTGAGCCATTCTGACAGGTGTGAGGTGACATCTCATTGTAGTTTTGTTTTGCATTTCCCTGGTAAGTGACGTTGAGCATCTTTTTACATGTCTGTTGGCATCTGTGTGTCTTCTTTGGAGAAACGTCCTCTCATGTCTTCTGCCCATTTTTTAATTGGGTTATTCATTTTTTTGGGTGTCGAGTTTTATAAGGTATTTATTTAAACACTTTTAAATGTTTTTATTTATTTTTAAGAGAGAGACAGAGCGCGAGCAGGGGAGGGGCAGAGAGACAGGGAGACACAGAATCTGAAGGAGGCTCCAGGCTCCATGCTGTTAGCACAGAGCCCCACGCGGGGCTTGAACCCACGAACTGTGAGATCATGACCTGAGCCGAAGTTGGACGCCCAACTGAGCCACCCAGGTGCCCCTAGTTTTATAAGTTATTTATATATTTTGGATACTGACCCTTTCAGAGAGGTCGTTTGCACATACCTTCTCCCATTCCATAGGTTACCTTTTAGTTTTGTTGTTTCCTTTGCTATTGAGAAGCTTTTAATTTTGATGTAGCCCCAGTAGTTTGTTTTATTTATTTATTTTTTAAGTAAGATCAAGGCCCAGTGTGGGGCTTGAGTTCATGACCCCGAGATCAAGAGTTGTGTGCTTTACCAGCTGATCCAACTAGCCCCTCAGTAGTTTTTTGATTGTTTCCCTTGCCTCAGGAGATGAGGGAGTGACATTTAAACAGTGCCTGGAAAGATGTTCAGGAAAGATTGTTTCAGACAGGGGAAGATTGTGTGCATAGGGTCCCTTGAGCCAAGGAGGATCTTGGGCTCTTCCGTGAACTAAAAGAAAGCTTAGTTTAGCAGAACCTTAGTGATCGAAGTGCTGAAATTGAGCCTAGCAGGTAGGCAGGGATCAATCAGGCAGGAATCGGGGCACCTGGGTGGCTCAGTCGGTTAAGCCTCCGACCTTGGCTCAGGTCACGATCTCAGGGTTCGCGGGTTTGAGCCCTGCGTCTGGCTCTGTGCTGACCGCTCAGAGCCTGGAGACTGCTTCGGATTCTGTCTCCTTCTCTGCTCCTCCCTGGCTCACACTCTGTCTCTGTCTCTCTCTCTCTCAAAAATAAACATTTTTTAAAAAGTTAAAAAAAAGTTAAGAATATTACAGGTCAGGGGGAAAATCTTAGGTTGTCTCCTTAGTACACTGGAAAGTCACGTAAGAAGTAATTGGCATTGTCTGATTTCATTTTTAAAAGGATCTTCGGGTATTCTGGGGAATATGGTAGATAATATCAGTAATCCAGCATCAAAATGATGGCGAATTTTTAGGGTTAGAGGGATATCAGAAGAGATGGATTAAAGTGGACAGTTTCTTGAAATGAAAAAACCAAAAACTAGAATTTAAATAAAAACTTGAAAAGAAAAAAAATGGACATTTTCAATATTTATTTTGGAAGTAGGATTGGATTTGGGGGTGACATGACTGGAAGTGAAGAAAAAAGAAATTGAGAATGACCTCCAGATTTCTGGTATGAATAGCTAGACATAGCTGGCAACGACTGGAGGAGTTGCGGCTACAAGAGTGAGAAAGCGAGTTAAAAGAACTAGATGTAGGAAGCAGACAGTTTTGGGCTTTGAAACCACTTGATTGAGATAAATTAAGGAGACTAGGGTATTGGTAATATTTAAAATCAAGGGAATGGATGAAATCCCCACAGAAAGTTAAAATTACTTGAAAGTACTTTGCAGTTAAATTGTGGTCCTATGGGAAAGAAATGATTCCATATGCCTAGAAATTCTGTGCCCTAGAGATAACCTGAATGAGTTAATTGATTATTCATTTATTAGATCAAAGAGATTTTTGTTTAGATTCTATCATAACTCTTGAGTGGATTTTAGTGTATTAGTGATTTTCTATCAGTTTCTAAAACCACAGTAGCATCATTTTGAGTAACTGATGAAGAACTGTTAAAAAGAAACTTTTGTGGCTATATTGTAAGCATCATGAGGGTATTAATCTGTCTGTTAAATCATCAGTCAGTGGTCTCTTGGCCTCTTTCTTCACTTCCTCAGAGATTAGTAGTAGTATTACCAATTTAGTGTTTATTACTCCAGATACTTTTCAGTGCACATACTAATATGTACCCATAAGAATTATAATTTCATGTGTGCATTTGTGTGTGTGCGCGCGCGCGTGTGTGTGCGTTTTAAAAACGTATACTGTATATATCTTCCTGCTACTTGCTCTTCACTTACTGCTATGTTTTCTATATCTTTGAGTTAGTACATAAGGATCTACTCGTAGCTGTTGTGTGATATTTCATTTGGTGGATTTACTAACATAGTTTAGACATTCTTCTGGTGGACAGTTTATTTGCAATTTTTTATAACAGTGCTGCGCAGAATATATGTGTAATAGTTTCTCTGGGTTCATGTGTGGTTTTGCTGGGGGAAATTCTGATGATAGGTGTGAAAATAGGAATTGCTGAGTCAGAGTATATGTTTATGTATTTTAGTAGATAATTGCCAAATTGTCTTCCTCTGGACCACTGTATTGACCGCATTGCCACTAGTTTCTCCACATTCTTGTGAACACTGGATATTACCGAATAATTAAATTTTTGTCAGTTTAATTTGTGTTCTTTCTAAAGTATAGATATCAATTCTTTGTTATATCTATTAAAAATATATGTAAATATAGAATGTATATTTTTTATTTTCTACACTTCTACACCTTCTTGTTTTTTGTTTTTTTGCTATGTAAACATTTTATAAGGTAATGGGAAAAAAATCCATGTTAGTATTGCAAGATAGAATAATTATAATGAATATGCAAGGCTTTTATGAAGGAACTTATAAAATAATACCATAGGACGTATAAGATAACCATAATGGAAAGGCATGCATATGTCTGAATGGGAAGGCTTCAATAATGTCAAAACGTTAATTTTTTTGTCTCTAAATTAATCTCTAAATTCAGTGAAACCCTAATCAATTCCAAGTGTATATGAAAATGGTACCAAATTTAAAAGGTAGAAAGGATAAACAGTGAGAAGGAAGACTTTCCTCTTCTCCCAACTCATTGGCACAGTTCTCTTCCCTAGAAGCAAACCACTGTTATCACTTACTTAGATATTTATCTAGAGATAATATATGCATATGTGTGCATATGCTTCTCTGTGTGTGTATGATGTTTGTGTTTATCCATTGTTCTGTACCTGGTTTGCATTTAATTTAAATGAGAAGTTGTTCCATGTTAGTATGTAAGGAAATTTTTAGAGCTGCCTTGTGTCCAGGACTGCAAAATACTGTATTGTCTTCATCATCATTCAATTTATCAGGCTTTTGAGAGAAATTTAGGGTGTTTCAGTCTTTTTACTTTTCAACAAGTATCCTTTGATGTTTTGTTTTTAAAAAATGAGATAATGTGTCTGTAGGAAGGATGCTTAGAAGTGGAATTGCTTGGTTAAAAATATTTTTTTGAGGTGCCCTCCATAAAAGTTTTCCAGTTTACACTGACTTATGGTATGAGGCTCTTCCTGTACTGTTAAGCCTTTATTTTTCTTAAGTTTTTATTTAAATGTTTATTTTGAGAAAGAAAGATTGCATGCACGTGTGAGTTGGGGAATGGCAGAAAGAAGGGGGGAGAGAATAGACCCCGGGCTTATCCCATGACCACGAGATTACAACCTGAGCTGAAATCAAGAGTCGGACACTCAACTGACTGAACCACCCAGGACCCCTCTTAAGTTTTTATGTAAATTCCAGTTAACATACAGTGTACTATTAGTTTCAGGTGTATAATGTAGTGATTCAACTCTCCTGTACGACACCTGGTGCTCACTGTGACAAGTGCTCTCCTTAATCCCCATTACCTACTGAATCTCCCCCATCCACCTCCCTTCTGGTAACCATTAGTTGTCTATAGTTGAGAGTCTGTTTCTTGGTTTGCATCTCTCTCTCTTTTTTATCCTTTGTTTTGTTTCTTAAATTCTGCATATGAGTGAGATCATAGGTATTTGTCTTTCTCTGACTTTTTTCCCTCAGCATAATACTCCCTAGCTCCATCCATGTCCTTGCAAATGCCAAGGTTTCATTCTTTTTTTTTTTTTTTATGGCTGAGTAATACTCCATTGTGTGTGTGTATAAAGATATGTATATGTATGTGTGTTCATATACATACATACATATATTTATATACATGTATATATATATATATATATATATATATATATATATATATACATATACACACACACACACCACAAGTTCTTTATCCATTTGTCAATCAGCAGACACTTGGGCTGGTTTCATCATTTGACTGTTGTAAATAATGTTGCTATATAAACATTGGGGTGCATGTATGGCTTTGAATTAGTATTTTTGTATTTTTTGGGTAAATACCTAGTAGTGCAATTGCTGACTCGTAGGGTAGTTTTTAACTTTTTGAGGAATGTTTTGATCTTTGTCAATGTAAGCAAAAAGTGGTTTCCCTTTAGAATTTAAATATGCATCTTATAAATATTTCATATATTTAAGAGCCACTGTATTTCTTTTTCTACTGAACTGTGTTCTTTTTTTTTTTTTTTTGCCCTTTATTCTCTTTGGTTGTTGGTTTTATCTTATTGACCGTAGGACCTTTTTGTCTTGATTTTTTTTTTAGGATATGAGTTGCAAATAGTGCATCATTGTAGTATTCCCCCCCCCCCCCCCCCCCCCCCGTAAATGTCTGGTAAAATAAAGGAATGTAAAATTTATCATTTTTTTCTTTTAAGTATACAGTTCAATGGCATTAAGTATACTTACAAATGTTTTGCAAAGATCACCATTATCCTATCTAGAACTTTTTCATCATCCCAAACAAAAATTTTGTACTCTTTAAACAATAATACCCAGTACCCCTTTCCCCCACTTCCTGGTGACCTCTATTCTATCTTTTTGTCTGTATTAGTAGGCACCTCAGATAAGTAGAACCATAAAATATTTGCCCTTTTTGTGTCTGAATTAGTTCATTTATCATAATTGTTTTCAAGGTTTTCTGTGTTGTAGCACGTATCAGACTTTTTAGGGCTGAATAATATTCTGTTGTGTGTACATTTTGTTTGTCCATTCATTTGTTGACAGACTTTTGGGCAGTTTCCAGCTTTTGGCCGTTGGAATAATGCTGGTGTGAACATTGGTTCACAAGTATCTGTATGAGTCTCAGGTTTCATTTCTTTTAGGTATATACCAGGAAGTGGAATTGACTGATCATATGTTAATTCTGCATATAACTTTTTGGGGAACCCCGAACTGTTCTCCATGGTGGCTGTACCCCATTTTACATGACTCTGGCCAGCAATGCAGAAGTGTCCAAGTTTTTTTCAGAAGTGTTCTAATTTTTGTGCATTTTTGCCTTGTTATTGTTTATAAAAAAAGAACTCCTTCCTAATTGCTGTGAAGTGGTTATCATTTTGTTTTTTTTCCCTTATTTTGTTTTAAATTGCGTAAAACACATATAAAATTTACTGTCTTAACCATTTTTAAGTGTATAGCTCAGTAGTGTATAGCTCAGATACCCACATTATCACACAGCGGATCCCCTGAACTTTTTCATCTTGAAAAACTGACACTGTACTCATTAAACAATTCCCATGTATCCCTCTCCTAAGCCCCTGGTAACCACTCCTACTTCATATTTGTATGAATTTGGTTTGTTTAGGTACTTCATGTAAGTGTGATCATACAGAATTTTGTCTTTTTTCACTTCATGTAATATCCTCACTATTCATCCATGTCATAGCACATAATAGGTTTTCCTTTCTTTTTATGGCTGAATAATATTCCATTGTATGTGTATATACACGTTTTACTTAGCTATTCATCTGCCCATGGACATTTGGTTGCCACCTCCTGGCTATTTGTGAATAGTGCTGCCATGACTGTAAATGTGCAAAAATCTCTTGGAGATCCTGCTTTCATTTCTTTTAGATATATTTCCAGAATTGGGATTGTGGTATCATATGGTTATTCAGGTTTTAATATTTAGAGTAACCTTTGTACTGTTTTCTATAGCTACTGCTCCTGTTTTAACCATCAATGCACAAGGCATCACATTTCTTCAACCAGCCAACCAACCAACTGACCAGTTGCCCCTCACCAACAATTACTACTTTTTGTTTGTTGTAGCCATCCTTATGGAAGTGAGATGATATCTTCTGGTTTTGATTTGCATTTCTCTAATTAATAATGTTGAGCATCTTTTCACGTGCTTATTGGTCATTTGTATATCTTTTTTTTTTTTTGTATATCTTTAAGATACAGAAAGTACTTAAGTCTTAAGGCCCATTTTTAAATTGTTTTTGTTATTGACTTGTATGAATTGTCTATATATTCTAGATACAAATCTCTTTATCAGATGTATGATTTGCAAATACTTTCTTTAGCATTTTTTGCACAGAAGTTCTAAATTGTTTTCAGCTTTACCAGTGAATTTTATACTTTTTTTTTTTAAGTTTATTTATTTGTAGAGAGAGACAGCATGAGCAGAAGAGGGACAGAGAGAGCAAGAGAGAGAGAGAGAGAGAGAGAGAGAGAGAGAGAATAGATCCCAAGCAGGCTCCATGCCCATTGCAGAGCCTGACCTGGGGCTTGAACCCATGAACTGTGAGATCATGACCTGAGCCAAAATCAAGAGTTGGATGCTTATTTGATTGAGCTACCCAGGTGCCCCTGAATTTTATACTTTCCATATGTTTTCCTGTTATTTTTATTTTTTTTTTCAATGTTTACTTATTTTTGAGAGACAGAGACAGAGTGTGAGTAGGGAAGGGGCAGAGAGAGAGGAAGACACAGAATTCAAAGCTGAGCTGTCCGCACAGAGCCCGACGCAGGGCTAAAACCCATGAACCGTGAGATCATGATCGGGCTGAAGTCAGACGCCCAACCGACCGAGCCACCCAGGCGCCCCTGTTTTCCTGTTATTATTAGTGCCCTTTTGTTTTAGGTGAGAATTCTCTTTAACATGTCTTGTAAGGTCAGACTAGTGATGATGACTCCAGCTTTTGTTAGTTTGGAAAATTCTTTATTGTCTTCAATCCTGATGGAAAACTTTACTAGGTAGAGTATTCTTGATTGTCAGTAGTTTTCTTTCAGCATAACATTTTTAATTTTGATGATGTCAAGTTTATCTAGTTTTTCTTATATTGCCTGTGTTTTTGATGTTTTGTATCCAGGAAATCATTAACAAGTCCAAAATCATGAAACCTTTCCTTTATTTTAAGAGTTCTATAGTTTTAGTTCTTTAAATGTAAGTCTTTGATCCATTTTGAGTTAATTTTTTATATATGGTGTAAGGGTTCTGTTGCACCTTTTTTTTTTTTTTTTTTTTTTGAAATGACCTTTATCATTGATTGATCTTGGCATTCTTGTGAATTCACCTGACTATCTGGAGATTTCTTTCTCGGCTCTATTGTTTGTCATTGGCCTATATATTTGTCTTTATGTCAGTACCAAGCTGTTTTAATGTACTGTAGTAGCTTTGTAATAAGTTTTGCAATCTGAAAGTGTCAGACCCCTCTGGCTTTGTTCTTTTTTTTCAAGATTCTTGTCCCTCAAGATCCACATGGATTTTAGGATGACACTCTGCAAAAAAAATTTGGGTTTTGTTAGGGATTGCATCAAATCTGTAGATTGCTTTAGGTGTAATATCGTCCTCTTCATGTTAATCTTTTCATCCATGAACATGGGATATCTTTCCATTTATTTGTGTCTTTAATTTTCTTTTAGCAGCGTTTTGTAGTTTTCATAATACAAGTCTTTCAACCTCCTTGGTTAAATTTATTTCCATGTATTTTATTATTTTTGATGTTACTGTAAATGGAATTGTTTTCTTAATTTCCTTTATGGATTGTTCATTGTTAGTGTGTAGAAATGCAACTGATTTTTCATGTTGATTTTGTGTTCTGAAACTTTGCTTATCTTTTCAAAATGTAAGATTATGTCATCTGCAGAAATGATTTTACTTTTTGCTTTTCCTATTTGGATGCCTTTTATTTCTTGCTTAATTGCTCTGGCCAGAACTTCTTGTACTGGTGAGAGTAGGCATCTGTGCGTTCTAATCTTAGAGGAAAGACATTCCATCTTTTACCATTGAGTGTGATGTCAGCTGTGGTTTTTTCCATATGTGGCCTTTATTATGTTGCAGAAGTTTCCTTCTCTTTGTAGTGTATTATTTCTATCATGAAAGCATGTTGTATTTTGTCACAAAACTTCTTTGCCTCAATTGGGATGATGATGTGTTTTTTCCCCCCTTTTTATGTATTAATATGGTATATTATTTTGATTTTCTTACGTTGAATTACCCTTGCATTCTGGGATAAATCCCACACGGTCCTGATACGTAATCTTTTTTATGCTTCTGATTTTCTCCTGTTTTGGGGATTTTTGTATCTATATTCATAAGGAATATTGGTTTATGGTTTTCTTGTAATGTCTTTGTCTGGATTTGATATCAGAATAATGCTGGCCTTGTAGAATAAATTTGGAAGTGTTCTCCCCTTCAGTTTTTTGGGGAAGAATTTGATAGGGAGCAATGTTAATTCTTTAAATGTTTGGTAGAATTTATCAATGAAGTCATCTGTTCCTGGGCATTTCTTTGTTTGGAGATATTTGATGACTGATTTAATCTCCTTGCTTGTAGATCTGTCTAGGTTTTACATTATCTTATCCAATCTAATCTCTACACCCAGTGTGGAGCTTGAACTCACAACCTGGAGATCAAAAGTCTACCAACTGAGCCAGCCAGCTGCCCCTAGATTTTGTATTTCTTCCTAGGGTAAGTTTTGGCAGTGTGTGTATCTAGGAATTTAGCCATTTTATCTTGGTTATCTGATTTTGTTGGCATATAATTATTCATTGTGCTCTCTTATAATTGTTTCTATAAAATCAGTAGTGATGTCTTACTTTAATTTCTGATTTTGATAATTTGAGATTTTCTTTTGCTTCATAGTCTAGCTAAATATTTAATTTTTTCAAAGAATCACCTTTTAATTTTCTTGATGTCTCTTTTTTTTTCTCTATCTGTGCACTAATCTTTATTGCATTCTTTCTGCTAGGCTTGGGTTTAGCTTGCACATTCTGATTTCTTGAAGTATAAAAGTTATTGATTTCGGATATTTTTAAATGTAGGTGTTAATAGCTGTAAGTTTTCTGCTGAGCACTGCTGTCATTGCATTCCATATTTTGATATGTTTGTTATGTTTGTGTTTTGTCTTGTAAATTATAGGAAAAAAGTACTCATAAATTAAAAGTACAGTAATACTGGCTTTCTTTTCATTTATGTAGGTAATTTCACTTACATTCTTTATTTCTTATGGCTTCAGTTTATTCTGTAGTGTGTTTTTATTATTGCCTGAAGGGTAGCATTTCATGCAGGTAGTAACATTTCATGCAGGTAGTAAACTCCTGCTTTTGTTCTCCTGGAAATGTCTTAATTTCTCCTTAATATTGGAGGAATTTCTTGCTGGATTTAGAATTGTTAGTTGACGTTTTGTGTCGTTGTTGATCACTTTAAATATGTCCTCTCACTAGCTTCTGGCGTCCATGGTTTCTGATGAGAAATGAACTGGTAATCTAAATTATATTGAGCATTCATTGCACGTGATGAGTTACTTCTTTCTTAAAACTATCTATCTTTGGTGTCTATAATTTGATTATTATGTGTCTTGTTGTGGATATCTTTCAGTTTATCTGACTTGGAGTTTGTTGAGCTTGTTGGATGTGTGTCATCCAGCATTTGGGGCTTTTTTTGCCATTATTTCCTCAAATATTTTTTCCTGTCCCTTTCGTTCTGTTTATGATACATATGTGGGTATGTTTGGTAATGTTTTGTAGATTCCTCAGGCTCCATTCATTTTTCTTCCCTTTTTCCCTTGCTCCTCAGACTGGATAGTTTCAGTTATTCTCTCTTCCAGTTTACTGATTCTTCTGCCTCTTAAGATCTGCTATTGATCTTCTCTAGTGAATTTTTCATTTGTTATTATATTTTTCATTTACAGAATTTTTACTTGGTTACTTTAAAAAAAAAATTTTTTTTTTAACGTTTATTTTTGAGACAGAGAGAGACAAAGCATGAACGGGGGAGGGTCAGAGAGAGGGAGACACAGAATCTGAAACAGGCTCCAGGCTCTGAGCTGTCAGCACAGAGCCCGACGCGGGGCTCGAACTCCCGGACCGCGAGATCATGACCTGAGGCGAAGTCGGCCCCTTAACGGACTGAGCCACCCAGGCGCCCGACTTGGTTACTTTTTATAATTTGTATCTGTTTGTATTTTCATTTTGATTATGCATTGTTTTCACATTTCCTTTTGTTCTCTGTCAATGCTTTCCTTTAGCTCATTGAGCATATTTAAGATAGTTGATTTAATGTCTTTGACTACTTTTTCCAATGTTTGGGATTTTTCAGGGATGGTTTCTGTCAAATTCTTTTATTACTGTGAATAGGACATACTTTTTCTGTTTCTTTGTATGTTTTACAACATTCTGAGTATATTATGTGTAACTCTGGATGTCTGACTCTCCCAGTCTTCACAGATGGCTGAGTTTTTACTTGTTGAGGGATGGAGCCATTTGTTTTTGACTTTTTCTAAATAACTTTTTAACAAAATGTATATTTCTTGTTGTCATTGAAGTTTCGGTTCCATTATTCCTATGGTGAACTAGTGACTGGACAAAAATTTCCTTAAGTATTGGGGTGAAAAAAAAATGAGATAAAGGGTCATGTCTCATTAGATAGATGCTTTTGGGAAAGAAGCTCCTGCCTATACAGATGAAACCAGGAGAAGATCTGCTCCAGACCACCCAAACACAGTCCCAAATTTTTAGAAGTTCCTCACTGCCAGTCCTCTGACAAGCCAGACTCTCCAGGAATGCAGGATGCTAACCCTATAGCCAAGTTGGGGTGAGGAATGGGGGATGGTTGCCGGTTCATGCATTTGCTCACTTGTGAATGATCAGCGTTATCTTCCTCAGGCACTACCCTGGTGATTAATGAGTGTGTTCAGTGGGGTTTCAGGGATCTATAATTGGTTCCAGTCACTCTGTCCAGCTCAGTGGTTACTTGGGTGGAGGGACCCTTACCTAGAACTTCCCACTTGCCATCTTGTTGATACCTGTCTTGATTTATTTTTCATATTGTACTTAAGAGGACCTATCGCTTTGTTTCTCTGAAAATTTTGTGGTGATCGGGATACTTTTTACCTTATGACACTTGAATATTAACTACAAGTTTAACTTTACTTGTAATTTAGTCATTTCAAAACTTTATTAGGTGTTAAAAGAATTTTACCTTTTTGAGGCATTCAGTCATGATGAATCCATGCTGTTCTGTTTTTCCTCTTCTAACATTTTTTATTGTAAATTTATGTTGTCTTCACTTTATTTTACTTATTGTTTATTTTTTTTTTACATTTTATTTATTTTTGAGGGAGAGAGAGCACAAGTGGGCCACCTTGAGGTGCAGAGAGAAAGGGAGACACAGAATCTGAGGCAGGCTCCAGGCTCTGAGCTGTCAGCACAGAGCCCGATGCGGGGCTCGAACTCATAAACCGTGAGACCATGACATGAGCTGAGCCGAAGTTGGACGCCCAACTGACTGAGCCACCCAGGCACCCCTCTTTATTTTATTTTATATATTTTTAAATATAATTTATTGCCAAGGTAGCTAACATACAGAAGTAAAACAATTTGCTCATTGTAAAATAGCTAATTAGAATTGACTCGGTGCAGAAAAGTGCCTAATGATATAGGCTTTATATAGATAATGTAGAAGTGGTCAACTTTTAATCAGATTTAAATCAGATTTAATCAGGTCAACTTTTAATCAGATAAAAGGAGTAAATTAAGTGTTTGGTGGTTGAAACATTCTCAGTGACATATAGAGGTGGTGAAATTTATTTATAGTCTAGGATTTGGGAACAGTTGTTATAGTTGAGTACTTACTCTGTTTTTGAGAAGTTGATACTGCAGAGAACTAACTGTGGTAAAGAAAGTTCTATTCTCTGCTCCACTGTTCTCTTCCGAGAAGAATGAATTGGTACCTAGCAGCCAGCCACCAGAGGGAAGTCAGTTCTAGCTTTTCTGTCTTGGAAATCGTCTTGTTTTAGGTGTGCTAAAATCATAGAAAGGATCCAGAGAACTCCTGCATTAAAAGCCTATACATTTCATATCATAACATCAATAGATTTATGCCTTATTCCTCTGAAAATTGTTACCTTGATGAGGATATTTCCTGCCTTATGGCACATGAATATTAACTGCAAATTAAAGTTCATTTGTTTTTTTTAAATCCCTTTTAGCCTGGCACTTGGGCTTGATACCTCTTTTTTTTTTTTTTTTTTTTTTTTTTTAATCTTTAATGTTTCTTTATTTTTGAGAGAGACAGATACAGAGCATGAGAGGGGGAGGGGCAGAGAGAGAGAGGGAGACACAGAATCCGAAGCAGGCTCCAGGCTCTGAGCTGTCAGCACAGAGCCCAACGCGGGCCTCGAACCCATGAACTGTGAGATCATGAACTGAGCTGAAATTGGATGCCCAACCATCTGAGCCATCCAGGTGCCCCAGGCTTGATATTTCTTCTTTTGGATGCTTGCATATTTTGAATATTGAGTTGGTTTTTGTGTTACTGAATTTTTTTATTAATAAGAACTGTGCTATATTATTTTATTGTTTAATATTTAATTACATATTGGATATCATGAATATTCAAATCCTGACATCTAACTTCTTGTCTGTGGTCTTGGGCAACTTAGCTTTGAAGATGATAATGATTATTTTTTTAAGTAAGCTCTAGGCCCAACGTGGGACTTACACTTACATCCCTGGGATCAAGAGTTGCATGATCAACCAGCTGAGCCAGCCAGCACCTCTTGTTTTTAGATCTGTATAAAGAAGACAAAGTGATTTCCTTCATGGATTTGCTTTAACATGAATCTTTGGCTCATAACAAGCATCAAATAAATGTTAAATATTACTGGATGGATGCACTAATTTTTAAAAAAATTTCATTGAGTTATGAAAATTTTGAATCAATGTTATTCAGCATATTTCAACTTTTAATACCTTCTGTATAGTGGTAATGTTAAAAATTTTTTTGATGTTTACTTAAATTTATGTGAAGGCCTTATGTGAAGGTTTCCCTTAGCATATATTATTGTTTTACCATGAAGAAGTCTTCCTTAGTGAGGAACTGTTTTAGAGTAATGGTGTATATATATTTTGGTTTTTGGAAATATTTAAAACATCTTAGAATGTGGAATGGTAATTTGTAGATCTTTGTGAAAGGCAAGTAGTCACCCCTTACAGTTTTAGATACAATTATCCATTTTCTTTAAAGCAGATATAAATGTATCTTCTGCCATTTTTCAGTATTAGCATGTCGTCCACACTGGTGCACATACAGCTCTTGCTCTCAGAGCAATGATTTTGAGACTGGTTTTGGAATTCACCTTTTTTTTTTTTTAATTTACATTCAAATTAGTTAGCATATAGTGCAACAATGATTTCAGGAGTAGATTTCTTAGTGTCCCTTACCCATTTAGCCCACCCCCCAACCCCTCCAGTAACCCTCAGTTTGTTCTCCATATTTATGAGTCTCTTCTGTTTTGTCCCCCTCTCTATTTTTATATTATTTTTGTTTCCCTTCCCTTATGTTCATCTGTTTTGTCTCTTAAAGTCCTCATATGAGTGAAGTCATATGATTTTTGTCTTTCTCTGACTAATTTCACTTAGCATAATACCCTCCAGTTCCATCCACGTAGTTGCAGATGGCAAGATTTCTTTTTGATTGCCGAGTAATACTCCCTTGTATATATAGACCACATCTTCTTTATCCATTCATCCATCGATGGACATCTGGGCTCTTTCCATACTTTGGCTATTGTTGATAGTGCTGCTATAAACATGGGGTGCATGTGTCCCTTCAAAACAGCACACCTGTATCTCTTGGATAAATACCTAGTAGTGCAATTGCTGGGTCATAGGTTAGTCCTATTTTTAGTTTTTTGAAGAACCTCCATACTGTTTTCCAGAGTAGCTGCACCAGCTTGCATTCCTATGGAATTCAGCTTTATACATAGTACTTGAATTCTGATGTCTTCGAACCATGGGTAGTTTTAATGTACTGAAGTATGGCTTTATTATAGAAAAGTTAAAATCTATTTTATTTAACTCAGAAGAGGTTTTTGTCACAGTTAAGTGAAAATACAATAGCCATTCTTATAAAATACTGTTTGTTACTACAAACATTTCATTACTATGTTAAATAGGATGTGATGCCCTCTGGAAACTAAACTTGGTTTAAATAAGATGCTTAATGGTTAGAGAATAGCACAGTATATATCCAATAAGGGATCAGAATTTTATAAGTAAACGATACTTAAAAATAACTCTGGTAATCAAAGTTAACATAGGGGTTTTTGCCTTCTTGCCTTTCCACAAATATTTGGGAAAACTGAGTGTATACTCTGCCCAGGCACTGTTTTAGACATGCAGTGAGAAGAGCAATTAGTTATGGTCTATCCAGTGTTTTCATAAAATGGTTGATATACCCCTATTTAATGTCTATGAAAAGTGCTTAACCTGTATTCCTCTTGTATCTGGTGATAATTCCTTCATCTTTAACTAACGCTTTATCAACTTTTTATTATTTTCTGTACTGACTCCTGTCTTCCCCATTATTTGTTTTTTAAAAAACATTTATTTATTTAAATAATCTCTACACCCAATGTGGGACTCGAACTCATCACCCCAAGATCAAGAGTCACATGTTCCTCTGATTGAACCAGCCAGGTGCCTGTTTTTTCCATTATTCATTCAGGTGCTTAGCTGCCTGAAATTCTTTTTAGATTAATGTTGACTCTTAAGTACAATTTTGTGGGACTCCTGCGTGGCTCAGTCAATTGACTGAGTCTTGATTTTGTCTCAAGTCATAATCCCAGGATCATGGAAATGAGCCCTGTGTTGGGCTCTATGCTGAGCCTGGAGCCTGCTTGGGGTTCGTTCTCTCTCTCTCTCTCTCTCTCTCTCTCTCTGTCCCTCTACCTCTCTACCCCTCTGCCTCTCTCCTCTGCTTGTGTGCTCTCTCTCTCTCTTTAAAAAATATAAATAAATCTGAAGTGCAACTTGTTGGTCACCTCTCTTACTCAGACTCCCTGCTTCTCCCATAAGCAATGTCTATCAGTATAGTGTGATCCTTACAGAGTTTTTTTTCATGAATTTACATAAAAGTTATGTAATTTAGGAAAAATAGAATATGTGTGTGTATGGGTTTTTGGGGAAAAATAGAATATGTGTGTGTATGGTGTAATTTAGGAAAAACAGAATATGTGTATAACGTTGTAGTAATAATACTCTGTTTTCTTGTAACTTTTTTTCGGTCCACAGTAATCTTACTGATCTTTTCATGTTAGTAAGATCTGCTTTTTAAAAAACCCTAATCTGTTCAATTTTTTTCCTTCTCCTGTCGTCACCTTTGTTTTCAGCTACCATCATCTCTCAGCTGGATCAATGGCCTTCTAGGTGGTTTCTTTGCCTCTAGTCTTGCCTTCTCATCCATTTTCCACATAGCAGCCCGGGAGATGTATTAAAAACATAAGTGACATGTTAACCTTTTGGTGGAAACACTGCAATGTTTCAACCTGTTACAGTAAAATCCAAACTTGTGTTTAAAATTCATGATTTCTGATTGCAGGGATGTGTTTTGTTTGTTGATTCCCACTCTCCCCCCACCGCCCTCAGGTGTCCAGATCAGTGTCTTGTGCATACTAGGTTCGATGCTTTGTAAATCTTTGTTGAATGCAGTTAATGAATAACTTGTCATTGGAAGCTTGTTCTGTGCATGTTTTTATATCTCCTACAATTCTTCCCTACCTTGTTCAGCCACATTGGTCTTTATTTTATTGCTTGGATTCACCAGCTTCATTGCCTTCAGGCTTGAATGTAGGAATGCCCTTTCTACAATTTTGCCACAGTGAATCTTTCTTGTCATTCCAGATTTCAGTGTAAATGTCACCTGGCCAAAGAGGTCTTCTCTGATAACTCTATTACCAATTTGTTGTTAAAAACTTTAAATTTTGCTTTAAAAACAAGTGAGAAATTGTGTTCAAAAATTAAGAAAAACAATGAAATACACAATGAACAATTTCTCTATCCCCGTCCTTGTTACTCCATCTGCCAAAGTGATATGTATAGTAGTGTCATCTTCATTGTTTCTGAAGCTCTTTATAGCAAAATAAGCAAATGGCAGCATATATGAAGTAGTAAATGTTCTTAAACCACCCTTTTTTGTTTTTTATTTTTTTAAACCGGGCTAAATGACTTTATTAGAGAAAGAGGATTACAAAAGACTCAAGAGTTGGCCTTGGGGCTCTTGAACCAGTCTTTTAAGACTTGTACAACCACTGTTTTCTCACCATCTCAGAAAACCTACTTTATGAAAATTAGGCTACCATGTATAAACCACTTCAAATTCCCATCCACCTTGTCTCCAAACTAACCTACACCCCCCCGTCCCTTTTTTTTTAACCTACAATCTATATCCACCCTTTATCCTCTGCCTCTTCTATATTTTCTTTCCTGTTTAGTCACTGAAACTAAGGTGATTGATGTTCAAGATTAGTTCTGCTACCACCTGTGTCCATGACCTCATTTTTCTCCCATTGCTCAAGAACTTACCTTCTTTCTTTTCTGGCTCTCCACTGTTAACTCTTTGCAGTCTCTTTGGCTTCAGCATAGCCCTGCATATTTATCAGGAGCTCAGAAAATAATTGATTGAATACAGCAGAGTAATGAAGAGTTTGGACTACTGAGTTATAAAGACCTGGGTATGCATTTTAGCTGTGTGACTTTGGCAGGTTAATTAGCATCTCCAAGACATAAATTCTTCTTCATTAAAATGGGACAGAAGTTATAACTATATCAAGTGTTATACTGAAGGTAAAACTAGGAAGTGTAGTGTATATATTTCCTGTGGCCATTGTAACAAGTTACCATAACCTTGGTGGCTTAAAACAATAGAAAATTTTTGCTCTCATAATTCTGGAGGTCAGAAGTTGGAAATCAGTGACACCGGGATCAAATCAAGGTGTCAGCAGGGCCAGGCTTCCTCTGGAAGCTTTGGCAGAGAATCCGTTCCTTGCCTCTTCTCCATTCTGGTGACTGCCAACATCCCTTGGCTGCATCACTTCAGTCTCTGATCTGCCTCTAAGCCTGTAATCTCCTTCTGCCTCCCTTTGCAAACTGGTGCATTTAGGGCCCACCTAGCTAATCTGTTTCTAAATTCTTGACCTTAATCATATCTGCAAAGACCCTTTTACCATATAAGGTAACATTTACAGGTTCCAGGGATTGGGATCTGATATCTTTGGGGGCCATTATTCAGCCTGATAAATGGATATAAAGCATACAGCAATAGTGCCTGGCAAATAAGGATTTAAGCTTTCTGGATAAGGTCAACAAGGATTTCAGATTCTCAGAAGGATTCAATTATATAGTTGTAAGGGGGCCAGGGAATATGAAAAAAAAGGGATTAAAAAAAGATGAGGCAAGGGAAATTAGGGATTAGATCATGTCACCTTATTCAATACAGTAGATACATAGGATAAATGTATAGAGAAGGGATTTTTATTGCCAGGTTTTTGTTATTTTCCTGTTCAAACGTATATTGAAGGATTTATCCATGTTTCCAATGGTAAAGTTTTTTTGTTTTTTGTTTTTTGTTTTTTTTTCAACGTTTATTTATTTTTGGGACAGAGAGAGACAGAGCATGAACGGGGGAGGGGCAGAGAGAGAGAGGGAGACACAGAATCGGAAACAGGCTCCAGGCTCTGAGCCGTCAGCCCAGAGCCTGACGCGGGGCTCGAACTCACGGACCGCGAGATCGTGACCTGGCTGAAGTCGGACGCTTAACCGACTGCGCCACCCAGGCGCCCCTCCAATGGTAAAGTTTATAGCTTAAATAGTATGGTAGAAGGGCGGTGGTGGAAGTGGGAATATACTACATATCATTACTGAAAATTGGAGGATTACCTTTTTATATTGCAAGAGGTTCCCATGGAGACTATATGAAATTTAGTGAATGACATCATAGAATGGATACCAAATTTTTCCTTTATAAATAAGAATTGTCATTTAGAATAAAAAAGAAAATTACCTTTAAAAAGTTCTTTCAGGGGTGCTTTGGGTGGCTCATTTGGGCGTCTGACTCTTGATTTTGGCTCAGGTCATGATCTCATGGTTTGTAAGGCTGATCCCCACGTCAGGCTCTGCATGGACAGTGCTGAACGTGCTTGGGATTGTCTCCCCCCCCCCCCCCCCCCCCCCCCGCGTGCTTACATGTGCTCACATCCTATCTCAAAATAAACACATAAACTTTAAAAATAAAAACCAAATAAATAAATAAATCTTTCAGTTAGAATAACAAAAGATTATACTGACATTTGTTTTCTTTTTCTTCTTTCCATCTCCTTGACAGGTTTTTTGGCATGGACACAGGTTCAGTGGGAGGATTAGAATTGACTGATCAGACTCCTGTTTTATTAGGGAGTACGGCCATGGCAACTAGTCTCACCAATGTAGGAAATTCATTTAGTGGTCCACCTAATCCTTTAGTTTCTAGATCTAATAAATTTCAAAACTCATCAGTGGAAGATGATGATGATGTTGTTTTTATCGAACCTGTACAACCTCCCCCACCTTCTGCACCAGTGGTAGCTGATCAAAGGACTGTAACATTTACATCATCAAAAAATGAAGAACTACAAGGAAATGATTCCAAAATTCTTCCATCCTCAAAAGAGTTGGCTTCTCAGAAGGGAAGTGTAAGTGAGACAATTGTCATTGATGATGAAGAGGACATGGAAACAAATCAAGGGCAAGAGAAAAATTCCTCCAATTTTATTGAACGGAGACCTCCTGAATCTAAAAACAGAACCAATGATGTGGATTTCTCCACTTCCAGTTTTTCAAGAAGTAAGGTAAATGCAGGAATGGGTAATAGTGGTATCACCACAGAACCAGACTCTGAAATTCAGATTGCTAATGTTACAACCTTAGAAACAGGTGTAAGCTCTGTGAATGATGGCCAATTAGAAAATACTGACGGGCGAGATATGAACTTAATGATTACACATGTAACATCACTGCAGAATACCAACTTGGGAGATGTCTCTAACGGACTGCAGTCAAGTAATTTTGGTGTTAATATACAAACATACACCCCATCTTTAACTTCACAGACCAAGACTGGAGTAGGACCTTTTAATCCTGGTAGAATGAATGTGGCAGGAGACGTATTTCAGAATGGAGAATCTGCAACTCATCATAATCCTGGTAAGCAGTATGTGATCTACCCCATGTAAATGAATTTATTTGCTTGCTCCTTTTTTTATTGTAGTAATTGGTACTACCTCGGTTAGTTTACTCATGTAAGATAAGTTAATTCTATTGACTTGTAAATTTGAAATTTTAGCTAATAAGAGATGTAAAACCATGTATTTCTCTGCAGATTATTAGAAAATCACAGAAATCTATGTCTAAAGGATTGGAGAAAAATGCCTTTTACATTAACTACCACTGAAGTCTAACAGTTTGGCATCTTACTTGTCATGTAATTACTTTTTGCTAATACAATTTTAGTTCTGTCTAGTAGTAATGTGTAAATAGTGAAAAAAAGATAAACATACTTATGTAACAACCTAGTGTTGTATAATAGGCACACTTAGATTTGTTTTTACTTTACTTGTGTTTAATTTTGACTCTTATCTGATTTTAATTTTTTCTTACTAGCATTTTATATTTTAATATGTGAAGGCTGGTAAATTTCGCAACTATGAACAATTTTTCTTTAGACAGTTTTGCTCTGTGAAAACATTAAAAAGGGAAGTTACAAGAACTCTAGCTTTTTGATGACCATGTCTTTGTATGTCCCTTTATCTTTCACCTCTGCCCCTAAACCTTTGTATGTCTGTCTCATATATCCTTCTTTCTGTTTCTCTCATTTTTTCATCCTTTTAGGCTTATTAGCAACTTTATCAGCCTAGAAATTGTGGAGAATAATAAAGAATGACTAAAGCTTAGTGTAGAATGCTATAAAATGCTGGTCATTTTTCCTTTTTACTTATTTTTTTTGGTTATGAGTGATGTTTAATTGTTGAAGAATGTTTGGAAAATCTGTAATTAAATCCCTGATAGTATTTTATTAACTGAAGATTACCGCGTCAGTCCTTTGAGTGGTTTTCTTTCAGTCTTTTTCCTTTGCATTATCACTTGGTTGACATGCAACTCTGAATAATTTTGCTTCCTGTTTTTTTCCCATTTTAATATTGTGTTGTATTTTCTCATACCAATAACATTTATATACAGGTTTTAATGACTGCATAGTGGATATGGATATATCATTCCCATATTTGGTGTTTACAGTTTCCCATATTTTGCTATTATAGATTTATGATGAACATCTTTGTTCAAATTTCTCATTATTTCTTTAGAGTATATTTCTAGAAATGAAGTTACAAGGCCAAACGATATCACTGTCCCTATCCTTCCAAAGACTTTTGGTTGAAAAAAAAAATCTATCTGGTTTATAATGACTTTGGAAGAAATAATGTTCCTTACTATTCAATTTGTAAAATATCTCATGCCTTCCAAGACCCTTTCCCTCTATGTGTGTATATGTATTTTCGTAGGCAAGTCTGGGTATGGGCATGTATCTGTGAGTTTGTATGAGCATTTTAAAGTTGTAGAAATATATTGTCATATTGCCGTCCAGAAAAGTCTTACAAACTTACATGTCAGCTGTCTATATGTTAGTTTCTTTCTCATTGTAACTTTCAGGCTCAAATAAAAGTTTAAGATGCTAATGCTCAAATTAATTTGAAAATAAGTATTTTGTCTTTATTGTAATTATAAATATTTTAAAAACATAAGAGTATGAGGAAGGAAATAATCTCACCATTGAGAGTAGTACATTTAATTCTGAGATCATAGTTTAGGTATTGTTTTGTAAACTCTTTCCTCCTACTACCCCTTTAAATACCTAACAAAACATCTTGAACTTTTGACCATATCAAGTCTATATGTTTGATTTATTCTCTATTTAGCTTGGTTCCAGTTTTCACTATTTAAATAACTCTTAAGGATATTTTTATGTCTGTATCTTGAAATACTTATTTCTTTAGGGATATTGTTGAGTCAAAGGGGCATATCATTGTAAGAATTGTGTTTCTGGGGGTGCCTGGCTGGCTCAGTTGTATAGTGTGTTACTCTTGATCTTGGGGTTATTGGTTCGAGCCCCATTTTGGATGTAGAGATTACTTAAGAAAAATAAAAAATAAAAAATCTTAAAAAAAAAAACCCAATTGTGTTCCTTTTTACTCAAGCTCTTATACAAGGGAATGTATACTACTTATCAGAAAAAAACTGAACAGATATACCTTTTTGCTCTTTTGTTTCTGAATTAGCTCTTGTTGTTAAATATGCTGTTTTTATTAGTAATAGGGAGTTATAAAATCTTGGCCATTTATACTAGCTGTCAGACTAATTGTGATTTGGGCAAATTAAACTGCTGCCCCCTGATGTCCTTTGTATAAAATAGAAGGTTTAGACAAAACTTAACCTTCCTAAAAATATTTTCATGTTGGAGGATGTGAAAATTTGGTAGCAGAAATATATAAGAACTGAAAAATAGATAAATGGAGACATACTATTTATACAGGGTCTAAAACTAAATTAGAAAAAAAAGTATGCTTTTTTTTTCAAAATCAAGTTAATAGATGCCCTTAAATTTAACTCATTTCTTTAAGAATATGTTCAAGTGATAAACCTGCAAAATTGAGCATATGTTCAAATACAAGTTTTGATTGGAGGGCCTTCATAAGGTGGAATTTTCAATTAGTGACTACAGTTGGCTCTTAAAAACATAGTAAGGGTTAAGAGTGTCAACTTCCCCTCTCTCCCCATCCCCCATGCACTTGAAAAATCCATATATAATTTTTGACTCCTCCAAAACATAACTACTAGTAGCCTTCGGGTTTTGTTTTGTTTTGTTTTTAACTAGTAGTCTACTGTTGACTGGAAGCCTTACTGATAACAGCATGTATTTTCTGTATGATATGTATTATATACTGTATTCTTATAGTAAACTAAGCTAGAGAAAAGAATGTTATTAAGAAAATCATAAAAAAATACTTTCACAATACTGTACTATAAAAAAATCTGCATATAAGTGGACTCAGTTCAAACCCATGTTGTTCAAGAGCCAACTGTATTTTCTTTGTAGTCATTAATATTTGTATCTATTTATTAAAACTGGTCAATTACCCTGATCATAGCAGAATAACAGGATTCCAGAATGCACTGTTTATTCAATGTATGAAGTATAATTTTGTGGAGAGGGGTATTACGGACTAAGGTAAAATTTCAGTAGCAGTGTTATGTAGCCCCTTGAAATAATTATATTGATGGACTGGGTCGGAACCAGGAAATCTCCCTCTTCAAGGTTTTGAAAATAAAGAAGTTTCCCTGAGCTCTAGATAAATTTGTACTTCCTGTGGAAGGAAAAAGACCATTGTTTTTCATATAGAAGGGTAACTTTTTATGTATGGAAGTTGAAAATTTGGAATAACCTAGAAAAGAAAAAAATTACTAGGGACAATAGTAGAATTTAGAAATGGTGGCCTGTAAAGTTTCAAAAGGAAAAAAGGTTATGGTATTGAGAGTGTAGTGAGAGATCTGTGGAGCAGTAACTAGTGTAGTAAGCAGGAGACTTTCTGCTAAGTACCAGCTTAAGAGAGAAAAAATAAATTCTGCGCTCTACTGTTAATGTTGCACATATCTTTTAATTCTGTGCTATGCTGAAACTGTTTGCAGTGAGACCGTAATAATGATGTTGGATGAGTCACTATACGTTGGCTTATCATTTCTGTGTAACACTCTAATTTCTTAGGTATTATGTGGTCTATTTAGAGGCCATGGAACTAAACATGGGAAAAGCTGTTTTTATTTTTAAAAATGTTTATTTGAGAGAGAGCGTGCGCGCGCATGCGTGCAGGTACATGAGTGGGGAGAAGCAGAGAGAGATGGGGAGAGAGAGAATCCCAAGCAGGCTCCACGCTCAGTGCGGAGCCCTACGTGGGGCTCTGTCTCAGGATTGTGAGATCATGATCTGAGCTGAAATCAAGAGTTGGATGCTTAAGCAACTGAGCCACCCAGGCACCTTGGAAAAAGCTGTTTTTGAAAAGGTGTTTTGAATATAATCATATATATAGTTTATCAGACCTGTATTATATTTGTCAAGTGTTTGGCCAAAATTTTATTATAACTTTCGTTATCAACTTTTATGTTTATGTATGTGTTCCTTACTTAAAGGAATATTATGTAAATTCTTGTTTAATCAATAATGGCTAATATTTTTTTAATGCTTCCTCTATGCTACTTACTATGTTTTATTGCATGTATTATCTTATTTAATGTTACCATTCCTATGAGGTTGGTACCATTTCCAGTTTAGAGAAGAGTTAGGTACAGAGTTCAACTTTCCAGTTTAGTAGGTGGAGTCTGAATGTCAACTAGGCATTCTTAGTCCTTGGGTTTTTACCTCTCTGCTACATTGCTGCCTTATTAATGTCTTAAACTTGTACAGGATGGGCAGTTAAAACTGTTTCTTTGATAGAGATCCCAATGTGTGTAAATACCTGTTTCATTTATTCTTCCTTGTGCATTTTGTTTTTAAGATTCTTGGATTTCCCAGTCAGCTTCATTTCCTCGTAATCAGAAACAACCAGGGGTGGATTCTTTATCACCAGTGGCCTCACTTCCTAAACAAATTTTCCAGCCTTCTGCACAGCAACAACCCACTAAACCAGTTAAAGTCACTTGTGCAAACTGTAAAAAACCTTTACAGAAGGGACAGACGGCTTATCAACGAAAAGGATCAGCTCATCTCTTTTGTTCTACCACCTGCCTTTCTTCCTTCTCTCACAAGCCTGCTCCAAAGAAACTTTGTGTTATGTGTAAAAAGTAAGGTTTACCTTTCTCTTCTTTTTTTTTTTTTTAAATGAAGTACAGTTGATACACAGCGTTACATTAGTTTCAGGTGTACAATATAGTGATTGGACAAGTCTCTAAGTTATGCTGTGCTCACCACAAGTGTAGGTAAGGTTTACCTTTCAGCATAATTCCATGTGGTTGAATATTGGTGGTATATAATTTTAGGAAAATTCTGAGTCTTAGAGGCAAATTATGATGTTTGAAAAATTGGTAAGCTAGTTGTTTGAATCTTAAAGCAAAACTCAGATTTGCATTGGCTTTGGAGGATTCCCTACTACCACTGGGTGGCTGATGATTAAAAGGCTTCTTGTTTGGATAGGGTTTGGGGTTGATTTAGATACCAGGCCCTTGTAATTAATTTTGGCTCTAATCTCCATTGAACTCCTTGAATTTGTCAAAATGCATGTTTATTTGCATTATTAATTATTAGAATTCTAGCCAGATAAAATTGTTTTGCAATTTATATCACATTAAAATAGGTCAAATTTTGTACTGTTTTCATATTAAGATTATTTTAAATTGACAAGTCTTTGGATTTTATGTTTTTATGTTAGTTTTGAACATTCAGTCATTACAATGCCCAGTATTTTAAGACTCAAGTACCAGTTTTTGGATAGCTTTGGGGAGAGACGGTTCTTTCTTACATTATTTTTTAGGTCTTGCTTCACTAGTTAAAAATAGTGGAATATGGTATATTATGTGCACGGTCGAACCAGGTGGGCTTTCCTTCTGTGCCATCTCTTGGAGCGGCCCAAATTTGGGAAGATAGTTTAGATCTTAGAACTTTGGAAAGGTTCTCTGTACAAGTTTAATAAATGCAAGTATTGGAACAGTTCCATAGTTTTTAGATTGCTTTATATACTGTATTTATATACTGTAGTATAGGATCTTGAAATTCAGAATTTCATTAAAGGAAAACTTCACAGGTCATCACTTTTGTTTCCTACCATTTCGAATTGCATTACAGAGCTGTACAGAATGGTAGGTCGGGTCCTTTTGGGTTATGGCTATAGGGGTGTACCTAAATAAGTTCATATATCCTCTCTAGAATATATGTCATATTTCTGTGACCTAGATCATTCCAAGTTTTCTACTTACCTATGGGAAAGGAATTGACTAGGTGTTATAAGTTTGTATCTCAGGGAATTAGGCTTTGATGTTAAACTCCATATAAATAATAACAACTGATTTTTTTTATTTTTATTTTTTAAAGTGTTTCCAATGTCTGAAAGCCTTGTTAAGGAGTTTGAAGATAAATTGGGTACTGACAAAGATTTAATAGTATGAAATCATTTTGGTTCCTTATCTTCTGTGTTCACATTTTATTGCCAAGAGTTTGTTTTTTTTTTGTTTTTTTTTTTTAAATTTTTTTTTTTTTTTCAACGTTTATTTATTTTTGGGACAGAGAGAGACAGAGCATGAATGGGGGAGGGGCAGAGAGAGAGGGAGACACAGAATCGGAAACAGGCTCCAGGCTCTGAGCCATCAGCCCAGAGCCCGACGCGGGGCTCGAACTCACGGATCGCGAGATCGTGACCTGGCTGAAGTCGGACGCTTAACCGACTGCGCCACCCAGGCGCCCCAAGAGTTTTTAAATAGTAAACGTGATTTAATGGATCTAAAAATGGTGTTTGATTCCCAGGGTAAAATATGTGGAAATTAGAAATGTTAATTATTACTCTTACATTTGATTTTTTTTTTAAATACAAGTTGACTTTAAGCTGTTCACTTACTTTTCAGAGATATAACTACGATGAAAGGAACTATTGTCGCTCAAGTGGATTCAAGCGAATCCTTCCAGGAATTCTGTAGTACATCTTGTTTGTCTCTCTATGAAGACAAACAGAATCCTACTAAAGGAGCTCTAAATAAATCAAGATGTACAATTTGTGGTAAACTAACAGAGGTTTGTATTTTTGTGCCTTCTCTCTTAGTTCTAACTAATGGGAATATTCTTAGCTTTATTTAATAGTTACGACGTCATCAGTATATAGTTCTTTAAAAGTGAAGATGTATATTCCATTATGTAATCCCTGTGGGAGAATGATTTAGGAAATTTTAAAATATAATACTTTTTCCCTGAGGTTTGGAGCATGTAGAGACAAAACCATAGTGTTTAAATATAGACTTGACTCGAAACTACCATGCTTAAGAAAGAGAACAAATGGAGGGAATATTTTTAATAACTTAACATTATTCATATGGTATTAAAGTTTTTGCATTTGATTATATTAAAAGAAACCTGTGTATTACGCATACCTCATCTGAATTATTTATAACATTGGTTTTCTCCTACCTTTCTAGAGCAGTGTATTTTATTTATAGTTCCTTTTGGATTTGTCTAAAGATTTCCAGTCTCTTTGTTTTAGAAGTTTTATCCAAGTTGGGTTGTTTCCTATCATTTTTAGATCTCTCTAGAGAAGTTCATAGTGATGTCGCTAATACTTACCCCTCTGCCATAAGTGTATTTATTGTGTGTATAAAAATAAGTTCAAAGAATCATGAGCGGTACTTTGTCTTTCTTTTCCCCTAAATAAGCTTTCCACAGAAAAATTATTGAGGCATTTTCTGTTGGAGCACCTTGTTATTTAGCTACTTGTGATACTCATTTATTTTTTAAAATTTTGTTTGTTTTTAGATTCGCCATGAAGTTAGCTTTAAAAATATGACTCATAAGCTGTGCAGTGACCACTGCTTTAATAGATACAGAATGGCCAATGGTTTAATAATGAATTGCTGTGAACAGTGTGGAGAGTACCTGCCCAGCAAAGGTGCTGGAAATAATGTCCTGGTGATTGATGGTCAGCAGAAAAGATTTTGCTGTCAAAGCTGTGTCAGTGAATACAAACAGGTAACTCATGATCTAATCAAAATTGGCCATTCTTTTGAATATGTTTTAAATTGCTATAATAGCTTTATTTTAGCAACATTTATTTATACTCTAGATTTACCCTGGAATCTCGTTTAATTCCATTGTTGTCTTCATCTCTTGGAGATAACATATCTCAAATGAATACTGATATATGTAAATTACTAGAAATTGTGATTTTACATATAATGGTAAATGCTAGCAGAATGATTACTCTTTTGAAATATTACATATGTATTTTTTGCTGGGGCGCCGGGGTAACTCAGTTGGTTAAGTGTCCGACTCTTGGTTTCGGCTCAGGTCATGATCTCACAGTTTGTGAATTTGAGCCCCGTATAGGGCTTTGCGCTGGCTGTGCAGAGCCTGATTGGGATTTTCCCTCTCTCTCTGTCTCTCTCTGTCTCTCTCTCTCTCTCTCTCTCTCTCTCTCTCTCTCTCTCTCTCTGTCTCTCTCTCTGTGTCTGTCTCTCTGTCTCTCTCTCTCTCTCTGCTCCTCTCCTGTTCACATTGTCTCTGTCTCTTTTAAAATCAATAAACTAAAAAAAATATATATATATATATTTTTGCGGTGTTGGAGGAGAGGTGTTGCAAATATGATTTTTCAAAAAGCTTTGTTTAAGAAGATTATTTATATTTCAATTTTAAGGTCTTTTGATGTAGTTTGTCTTTGAATATATTCAAAAGTAAAATGTACGTTAAAATATATGTTCAGAGAAAACCAGCTCCTGTTTCTATCTTCTTTTGGTTCCTACTTATCTTTTATAGGTATCAGTTTTTCAGTTTTTATTATTTTATAGTTTCTCTTCTTTATGAAGAATGAAGAAAGTATGTAATTCATTCTTCGTTTCTCTTTTTCCTATACAAAAGGCAACATATTGTATGTACTACGCTGCCTCTTCAATGTTTCATTTCACAGTGTATCTTGGAAATCATTGTCTATCAATGATATATGGACTTATCTCTCTCTTGTTTTTTAATGGCTGTTCAAGTTAAATTTTCAGGAAAACTATGAGCTGGTTATTCAAAACATTAAAAATAAATTGTATAAACATAGATAAATTTATATTAGTCTTCTAGGGCTGCCGTAACAAAATGCCAGACTAGAGGGCTCAAACAAATTTCTTTTGTCATAGTTCTGGAGTCTAGGAGTTCAAGTATCAAACCTTTATGGGTTGGTTTCTGGTGAGTCTGCTCTTTGAGGATCGTAGATAGCCTCCTCTTTGTGGTTTCCTCACATGGTCTTTCCTCTTTACAAAAGGGTGGTGTTAGGGAGGGGAGGGGAAGGGATCTCTGGTCTCTCTTCCTCTTCTCATAAGGATCTTTGTGTCGTGTATGATCAGGCTCGCAATCTTAGGGCTTATTTAACCTTAACTGCGCCCTTAAAGGTCCTATTTTAAATATGATCGCATTGGGAGTAGGGCTTAAAGATACGAATTTTGTGGTGCCTGGGTGGTTCAGTCAGTTAAGAATCGACCTTTGACTCAAGTCATGATCTCATGGTTCGTGAATTCCAGTCCTTCACTGGGGAGCTAAAGCCCTGTTTCTCTCTGTCTCTCTCTGTCTCTCTCTGTCTCTCCCTCCCCCCCCCCCCCCGCCTCTTGCTCATTTGTGCCCTCTCGTTCTTTAAAAAAAAAAAAGATGAATTTTGGGGGAACACAATTCAAACCTCAACAATATTGAAAATAAAAGAAGTACACAAAACCTATTACTTCCTAATTAGTTTAATGTATTTTAATATTATTTGTATTCTTAAGGTTATTTGTGTCTTATGTTTATACAATGGACATTTTACAAATAATGGTGTGCTTCTGTGTGTCTCTTTCCAGTTTCATGTTTGGTTTTATTTTGTAGCTGAAATTAGCCATAGTGGGAGTGTTTTCATGACAAATGTTGCCAATTATGGGGTCTCCCTTAATCTAAGAGCTAGTGGTTAACCATGTCCCAGACAGCACTGGGCTATATAATAGTTTATTTGATCACTTTGCTATTGGATGGTCTTCAGGTTATTTCTGGTACTTTGCTATTATAAATAGCAGGTGGTGAATAACCTGATGTATTTTCTCTGTATTCGTGGAGGTATGGTTTTAGGGTAGACTCTTAGAAGCTGGCTGCTTGCCAAAGGAGTGCATATGTTAGTTAGTTGGACATGTTAAATTCCCTTCTGTTGTAATTGTGCCAGTTTGTATCTCTCTTAGTAGTGTATGTTGAGTGCCTGTGTCTCCACTCCCTCTCCAACAGAGAGTATTAACACATCATTTTGATTGGGAAAGATGGTATGTTGATATAGTTTTAATTCATATTCCTTTTATTGGGAATGATGAGCACTTTTTCATATTTCAGAGCTACTTGTCTTTCCTTTTCTGTGAACTGTTTATCTTTCACACATTTTTTCTTTGGGTTTTGATCTTCTCCGTTTTTTCCATTAAATTAAACATTTATTTTAATGAGCAAAATGCATTTGTAGTTTGTTTACAAACAATTGCCCCTACCATGTTCAAGTATTGTCCTAGTTGCTGGAAATAGTATAGTGGAAAGTAAACATAGATCCTGCTTTCATAGGATTTTTATTGAGGTGGCATACTTCAAATTCATTAGTGTAAGGATCAGACTAATTATAATCTTCCAAGACCTCACTGTCATGTTTGATGTTGATGATTATGTTGCATTTATTATCTTCTGATACATGGAAGGTTTGGTTAAGAGTGCTAGCTTTAGTTAGTTGGCCTGTGTTAAAATCCTGGCCCCACCACTCATCTATGTCCTGGGCAAATTATTTAACCTCCTCTGTGTCTTGCCTCATTTCACCATGTGTAAAGTTGTGGAAGTAGCAATCCCTGTCGCATAGTGTTATTAAAAAGTGAAATGTGAGCCTCCTTGATTTTTAAGATCCTACTTCAAGAAACTGAACGTTACCAATTCAGCCCCTTTGTGTCCTCTCCCAGTGACTTTCCCCTTCTACCTCTTTAAAGATGACCACTGTCTTTGACTTCTAGCATGGTTTGACTTTTTATAAAGTTTATTAAGTAATGATATCCTACCATGTTATAAATAACTGTGTTTGGATGCTTATAAAAATTTTTGCTGTGTAAAATTTTTATTTTTTTAATTTGGTTTTAAGAATCTTTTTTTAAAGTTTATTTATTTATTTTGAGAGAGAGAGAGAGAGTGAGCAGGGAGGGGCAGAGTGAGAGGGAGAGAGAAAATCCCAAGCAGGCCCCACTCATCCTGGAGCCCCAACTTGGGGCTCAATCTCAACGATTGTGCAATCATGACCTGAGCCACCCAGGCACCCGTAATGTAAAATTTTTAATTATTTTCAAATTTAACAGTTTTTTTTCTTTTTATTGTTTCTGGATTTTGTTTCACATACTTTTCTTACTCCTAGACTATAAAGGAATGCTTTTCTTATTTTCTTTCTAATGTTTGCAAGCCTTCATTTTAATATTTAAATCTTTAATGCATGTAAGGGAATTTATTCTGGTATATTGTTAAATTATGGGTCAAATATTTTTTCCATCCAAATGACTGTCATTGAGAATCAGTATCTTTATGTCAAAATATCCCGTTATAGAACAAGGGATTTCATTCTGTTAGATCAGTTCTTATTAAACTTATTCATAAATACTTTATCTTTTTGTTACTATTTTAAATGAGGTTTTCTCTTCCATTATTGTGTGTGTATATGTATATGTACATATATGTATGTACATATATGTATGCCTACATATATTTTTAAATTGATTTTAAATAGCTGCTGTCTAACTAAATCATCATTATTGGTTGATTTTCTTGGATTTTTGACTAAGTCATCATATCATCTGCAAATAGAGAAAGTTTAGATCTTCCTTTACATTTCTTATTCCCATTATTATTTTGTCTTGCATAATGGCTTTCCTAATAACTCCAGTAGAGTTATAAAGAGTGGAAGTATCTTTTTGTTTTTCCGGTGGGAATGCCTTTGGTATTTCCTCATTAAATTATTTGGCTTTAGGGTTGAGGTCAATATATATTAAATATATTAAAGAAGTACCCACTGATTTTTGTTTTATTAAGTATTTCACCGAAAATGAATGTTGAGTTTTGAAGGTTTTTAGTGTCTATGGAAGTGTTATGTGATTTCTTCCCTCCTTTAAATCTATTAATATGTGACTTTTTGTAATGAATTTCCTAAACCACGTAACCATTCTTGCATTGCTAGAGTAAACCCTACCAGGTCATTGTTATATTTTAAATGTTTAGTTGGAACTGTTAATATTTTATTTAGTATTTTCCCATTAGTATTCATAAGTGACATCATGTTTAATTTTTGGGGGGATGCATTCTTTAAGATACCAATAGGATATTTATTTTAAAAAATGCTTGAGTAAAATTCAAATCCTTACATGCTTAAAACAATAAAAATGAAAATAAATGAATTAAATATTCAACTCAAAAAGTTGTAAAAAGAACAAACTAAAAGGAGAAGAAAGAAATAAAGGTAAAAGTAGAAATTAATGAGTTAAGAAATAAAAACAGTACCAAAATAAATCAGAATACTGCTTCTATGATAAATCAGGTCTGTGAAAAACTAGACCAACTGATCATCAATCTAATCAGGAAAAGAGGCTTAAAAAATGGGTAAATTCACAAAAATAAGTGACAAGGTAGACTGAAGCATCTAAACAGAGGAAGTTGAAGAAAATCAATCATAAGGGACTACTTTGTGTGCAGCTTTATATAAAAATACTGACAACCCAGACTGAGTAATTTTCTGTGAAAATAATTTTTGTGTGTGTGTGAAAATCTAATTTACCTAAATTGACTCCAGATGATACAGTATAGCAGAGAATCTCCCTAGAAGAAATAGAGATAGTTATCAGTGAACTAACCCACAAGGAGAAACAGACTCAGATGGTTTCATAGGAAAATTCCATCAGATTTAAACTAGGTAATCTGAGTGCTATTTTATTTATTTATTTTTTTTTAAATTTTTTTTTTTTTTTCAACGTTTATTTATTTTTGGGACAGAGAGAGACAGAGCATGAATGGGGGAGGGGCAGAGAGAGAGGGAGACACAGAATCGGAAACAGGCTCCAGGCTCTGAGCCATCAGCCCAGAGCCCGACGCGGGGCTCGAACTCACAGACCGCGAGATCGTGACCTGGCTGAAGTCGGACGCCCAACCGACTGCGCCACCCAGGCGCCCCTCTGAGTGCTATTTTAAATCATTCCAGAGCATAAAAAAGGTGTAAAATAAGTTGAAATTTTTTTTTTTAAATTGTGATAAATATATATAACCGAATTTTCAATTGTTCTGAAACAATTAGAGGCATTAATTGCATTCATAATGTGCAACCATTGCCTCTATTTTCAAAACTTTGCAATGACCCAAACAGAAACTGACAAGCCAGTAACTCCTCATTTTCTCCTACCTCCCTGATCCCTGGTAATCTCTAATCTTCTTTGTGTCTTTATGAATTTGCCTATTCTAGATATTTCATATACTTGAAATCATACATTACTTTGTCCTTTTGTGTCTGGTTTATTTCACTTAAACATTTGTTTTTTTATTATAATCCTCTCAGTAGGTGTGGGGTGGTATCTCTGTGGTTCTCATTAGCATTTCTGTGATTACTAATGCTGTAGAGCATATTTCCATGTGCTTATAGACAATTTGTGTATCTTTGAAAGTATTGAAGTCCTTTGCCCGTTTTGATTGAATTGCATTGTTTTTCCTTTTATTTTTCAATTATAGTAGTTTTTTATATGTTCTGAATATTAATCCCTTATTTGACATGTGGTTGCAGATGTCGTCTCCTGTGTGTTGCCTTTCTGCTTTTTTGGTAATGTCATCTAAATGTACAAAAATTTTGATGTTAATAAAGTCCAGTTAACCTCTTTTCTCCTTGTTGATTATGTTTTTGGTCCATACCTAAGAATTTGTTTGCAAAATCAAAAGTTAAGATGGTTTATCCCTATGTTTTCTTCAAGACGTTTATGGTTTTAACTCATGTTTAGGTCTTTGGTCCATTTTGAATTAATTTTTGTTTAGGATATGAGACAGGCATCCAGCTTCTTTCTTTTGTATGTGGAAATCCAGTTGTCCCAGCAGCATCATCTGTTGAAAAGAGTATTGTTTCTCCCATGGAATGGACTTATTATACTTGTGAAATATTAATTAGCCATAGATGAGTAGGTTTATTTCTCGACTCTCATTGGATATCCATTCATCTACGTGTCTGTTCTTATGCAAGAACCACACTATTATGATAACTGTGTAGTAAGTTTTGAAATTAGGAAATGAGTCTTCCAACTTTGTTGTTCTTTAGAGATTGTTTGGATATTCTAGACTCATTGCAATGTTATGTGAATTGGAGGATTAGCTTTTCCATTTCTCCAGAAAAGGCTATTAGAATTTTGATAGTGATTGCATTGAACCTGTAGATTGCTTTGGGTACTATTGACATTTCAACAGTGTTAAATGTTCCTGGCTGTGGATATGGGTTGTCTTCTATTTATTTAAAAAAAAAAATTTTTTTTTTCAACGTTTATTTATTTTTGGGACAGAGAGAGACAGAGCATGAATGGGGGAGGGGCAGAGAGAGAGAGGGAGACACAGAATCAGAAACAGGCTCCAGGCTCTGAGCCATCAGCCCAGAGCCCGACGCGGGGCTCGAACTCACGGACCGCGAGATCGTGACCTGGCTGAGGTCGGACGCTTAACCGACTGCGCCACCCAGGCGCCCCGAGGTTGTCTTCTATTTATTTAGACCTTTCTTAGTTTCGCTTAGCAGTTTTTTCATAGTTTTCAGTGTACAGGTCTTCCATTTTCTTGGGTATATTTATTTCTAGGCATTTTATTTTTAACACAATTGTTAATGTAATTGCTTTATTAACTTCCTTTTCAGATTGTACATTGCTAGTGTTTAGAAATACAAGTGATATTTAAGTGTTGATCTTGTACCCTGCAACTTGGTTGAATTTGTTTTTTAGCTCTAGTAGCTTTATTGTGGATCCCTTGGAATTTTTCCCATCTAGTTATGTCATGTGCAAATAGCAGTAGTTTTACCTCTTTGTTTCTAATTTGGTTGCCTTTTATTTCTTTTTCCTAAATGTTTTGGCTAGAACTTTCACTATTTTAAAGTGACGAAATTGAGCATCCTTGTTTTGCTTCTAATCTTGGAAGAAAAGCCATCTATCTTTGACCATTGAGTCTGATGCTAGTTGTGGGTTGTTCATACATGGCATTTATTATGTTGCAGTACTTTTCTAATATTCTTAGTTTGTTGAGTGTTTTAGTCATAAAAGTATGTTGGATTTTGTCAAACTTCTTTACCATTTGATTATCATGTGGTTTTTACCTTCATTATATTCATGTGGTTTATTACATTCATTATTTTACGTTGAACCACTCTTTGCATTACTAAGATAAACCCCACTTGACTGTGTTGTATAATACTTTCAGTATGCTGCTGAATTTGCTTAACGTTTAACCTCTTAAGTTTATATCTAATTTAAGCTGGTAACAACTTAATTGGCATTTAAGAACTCTGCTCCTGTAGGGGCTTCTGGGTGGCACAGTTAAGTGTCTGACTCTTGGTTTCATCTCAGGTCATGATCTTGCAGTTTGTGAGTTTAAACCCCACGTTGGGCTCTGAGCTGCCAGTGTGGAGCCTGCTTGGGATTCTCTTCCTCTCTCCTTCCCTCCACCCACCCCCTTTCTCATAAACTTAAAAAAAAAAAAAAAAAAAAAAAGGAACTCTGCTCCTGCTCCTGTATAGCTCCAGCCCCATTTATGTTACAATAAATTACATCTTAAACATTGTTTGCACAATAACAGGTTTACAATTATGTTTTGTACATTTGTCCTTAAAATCATGTAGGAAGTAAAAAGTGGATTTATAAGCTAAAGTACTCCAGTACTACGTTTTATATTTGCCCATGTAGTTATTTTTTTTTTTTTTAATTTTTTTTTAACGTTTATTTATTTTTGAGACAGAGAGAGACAGAGCATGAACGGGGGAGGGTCAGAGAGAGGGAGACACAGAATCTGAAACAGGCTCCAGGCTCCAAGCTGTCAGCACAGAGCCTGACGTGAGGCTCGAACTCACAGACCGCGAGATTATGACCTGAGCCGAAGTCGGCCGCTCAACCGACTGAGCTACCTAGGCGCCCCTGCTAAAGAGTCTTATTTGTTCACTCTGTTACTGTCTAGTTTCCTTTCCATTTCAGCCTAAATCTTTGACTGTCTTTAACAATTCTTTAGAGTAGGTCTGGTGGTAACAAATTCCCACGGTTTTTTATTTGATATGTCTTTATTTGTCCTTCATGTTTGGATAACAGTTTTGCCGGGTATAATATTTTTGTTTGAAAGTTTTTTTTTCTTTAAGCATTATATATATGTCTCTCACTGCCTTTTGGCTTCCATGGTCTCTGATGAGAAATTGGTGGAAAATCTTACTGAGGTTTCTTTGTACTTGATAAGTAGCTTGTCTCTTGCTACTGAAGATTCTCTGTGTCTTTCAACAGTTTGATTATAATTTGCACTGTTGTGTGTCTTTTTGAGTTTATCCTACTTATAATTTGTTGTGCTTTTCAGGTTTGTGGATTTCTTTACGATCATCAAATTTATGAAGTTTTCAGCCATTGTTAAAATAAAAATTTGCTTGTTCTCTCTATTCTTTTGGAGCTGTCATAATGTACATGTTGGTCTGCTTAATTTGTCCTATAGGTTCTTTAGACTTTGTTCACTTTTTTTTTTTTTTTTTTTCATTTTCTTTCTGTTCTTTAGACTATATTTAATTTCAGTTTTGGCCTTAGTACTGCTGGTGAAAGTTTGACTCTGCTAGTTCTCATCTTGACGGGTAGGTGACAAGGTACCTTGTTACTTTTTGATAGGTTAAGAAGTTCAGGCTCCCTACTTGACCTTTTCTTATGTCACCCTAGCTGGGTTGCTGACGTGGGGTACCTCATTATAGCCAGGCAAAGGTGGAGTCTAGGCTTTCTACTTGTCCTTTCTAGTGTGGGTGGGGTTGGTGCCACATTGCTCCTGTGGTGTTTGGATTGAGTGGAGGGTCTGTTGACTGAAAGTTTTCTGTCCTTCTAGGTTGTAATTCCAGTTGTATTTCTCCTATAGCTGTGTCGTTTCTGTTGCTGGTTTTAAGATTTTTTTTTCCTTTGTTTTTATTTTTATCCAAATTTTAATATTATTTAAAATTTTTCAGAAATTTGACTCTGATATATTGTGATTCCTTCAGTTTATCCTTCCTGGGGTTTGCTCAGCTTCTATCTGTAAGCTTATATCTTCTGCCTAGTTTGCAGTGTTTTCAGACATTTTTTTGAGAACTTTTTCAGCCTTATCCTCTTTTTCCTCTCCTTCCAGGACTCTAGTGATATGAAAGTTAAATATTTGTTACAGTCTTACAGATCCCTGAGGCTCTGTTCTTTTTTATTTTTTCCATCCAAGCCTGTTTTCTTTCTATTCAGATTGGATAATTTCTGTATTTTCCTTCACTGCTTCTTTCCTCTGTCTTTGTTCTGCTATTTGTTTTTTTCTTGTTGTTCACTAATAATTTTTTTTAGAATGGTTTTAGTGTTATAGAAAAATTAAGAAGATAGTACAGTGTTCTCATGGTAAGGTCTTCTGTTGACACCTTAAATTAGTAAGATAATATTTGTTACATTTACTGAACTGGTATTATGGAATGTCCATAGTTTATTTGGATTTCCTTCACTTAAAAAAAAAATTTTTTTTTATTTATTTTTGAGAGAGAGAGAGTATGAGCAGGGGAGGGGCAGAGAGAGAGGGAGACAGAATCTTGAAGCAAGCTCCAGGCTCTGAGCTGTTAGCACAGAGCCCAATGCAGGGCTTGAACTCCTGGACCGTGAGATCATGAACTGAGCTGAAGTCGAATGCTTAACTGGCCCACCCATCCAGGTGCCCATGGATTTCCTTAACTTTTATATAATGTCTTTTTTCTGTTCTAGGATCGTATCTAGAATACCACATTATACTCAGTAATCATGAAACCTTAGGGTAGTCTTGGTTGTGACATTTTCTCATAGTTTTGTTTTTAATGGCCTTAACAGTTTTTAGGATTTAGGTATATTGTAAAATGCCTTTCTATTGGAATTTGATGTTTTCTCATCATTAGATTGTAGCTGTAGGTTTTTAGGAGGAATGTCACAGATGTGTTTACCTTTTACAGTTTTGACGTTTTCAGCATAGCATATCAGCATAGCATATCATCTATCAACATGATTTAAAATGACTGCTGAAGTTGATGTTTATCACCTTGCTGCAGTAGCATTTGTCAGGATTCTCCGTTGTAAAGCCCGCCTCCTCCCATTTCCACGTTGTATTCTTGAAAATGAAGTCACTGTCTCCTTTAGGGTGGAGTATACAGTTACTAGGGCTTTTTCTGCATAAGAGATTTGTCTTTTCTCTTACATTTATTACTTTAGTCAGTCATTTATTAATATCAGTAGGGACTCCTGGATCACATGGCAACAAAAGGCAAAAGAAAAACAATTCAGTTTCTTTACAGTTTACAGCCCATTGACAAGTCCTTGAGACAGGCAGAGTGACCTTCCTCTAGGAATTCAACTGACTCACTATTAATACTTTAGCTTAGCATTAGCCTGCCTCCAGGATCCTAGAAGTCTCCTTTAACATGTAAAAATTCCTTTGGAAGCTTCCTTTTATCTCTACCCCCAAGATGTATGTTAGTAATCATCCTCCAAGCTTATGTCTCCATGATATTTATCTGAAAGGTCTCCTGACTAAGGTTTTACTAGACCATAGTAAATGACGTTTTCCTAACAACAGCTGGCTACTAGCCCCTCAAGGTTCCAGAAACCTTGCTTCCAAACTTAGAGTCTTATGCTATCCCTAACTCCCTCCCAGCTTGAAAGTGTATAATCAGCCACTCCTCACAACCCCAGTGCAGCTCTTTCTGCCCTCGGGTCCTATCCCTGTGCTTTAATAAAACCAACTTTAAAGGGGTGCTTGGGCGGCTCAGTTGGTTAAGCATCGGAACTCTTGATTTTGGCTCAGGTCATGATCTCGTGGTTTGTGAAATTGAGCCCTGTTTCAGGCTCTACGCTGACAGAGTGTTGTCTGCTTGGGATTCTTCTCTCCCTCTGTCTTTACTGTTCCCTGTTCCTGCTCTTGCTTTCTCTCTCTCTCTCTCTCTCTCTCTCTCTCTCAAAATAAATAAACATTAAAAAAACAAACAGAAACCCCCCTTTTGCACCAAAGACACCTCAAGAATTCTTTCTTGACTGTTTGCTGCTAAACCCCAACGTTATCACATCAATGGGTATTTTATAATTTGGGGCTATAATAAAATACAGGTTTCTTTTGTTAATCAAAATTTTCTAGCTTTGGCCATTGGGAGCATTTTCACTTGATTCCTGTGTTCTTTTGACATATCTTATATATCCATTGATTTTTAAAATGTCTGTTAATAGTTTTTTTCAGTCTAGAATTTCCATTTGGTTCTTTATATCTTCTCTTTTGATGAGAATTTCTATTTTTCATTGCTAAATATTTATATTCTTTATTGAAGCATTTTTATCATGGCTGTTGGGGCACCTTGGTGGCTCAGTGGGTTGAGTGTCTGACTCCTGATTTCAGCTGATTTCCTGATTTCCTGATCTTGTGGTTCATATGATCAAGCCCTGCATTGGGCTCTGTGCTGACAGCACTGAATCTGCTTGAGATTCTCCCTCTCTCTCTCAAAATAAATATTTAAAAAATCTTTGTCATATAATTCTAACATTTCTGTACTTTCTATGTTAGCATCTACTAATTATCCTTTTCCATTTAAATTGTTGTTTTTGTGGTTTTTGGTAGGATTCATGATTGATTGATCGATCAATTGATTGATTGATTGATTGATTTTGTTAGAAGCCTGGAAATTTGGGGTATTATGTTGTTATATTCTGGATCTTATTTAAACCTTCTGGTTTAGCTGGCTTTATTTGACACTGCTGTGGCAGGAGTATGAAGGCCTCAGTATTGCCAGGTGCAGGTAGAAATCCAGGCTCTCCACTTGGCCTCTGTTGACACCCATGAGGTGGGAAGAGCTCCTTGTTACCTTGGAGAGGAGGGTAGGAGTTCTGGCTCCCCTCTGGGCTTTGACGGATCCACCCTAACTGGGAGGAGTAGGAATATCTTCTCACTGCTCTTCACCTAGCCTCTATTGACACCAAATGATCCTATTCTAGTGGGTATAGAAAATACTCTTTATACTGTCGTTAAATAAAATAAAAATTATTTTAAAAATGTTTCATCTTTCATTCTATAAAATATTTTCATGTTTAATTCATATATTGCATGTTGATAATTTACAAGTAAGCAAATGGAAATCCATGCATACCGTGTTACTTGATAAAAGGACACAGACATTTTTGGAGAGCCCTACACATGATGCTGTAGTGAATGTCTCTTCCTATAGCCTGGGGAAACTGAAATTGAGTGGTGATCTTATCCTTGCCTTCCCCTCCCCTTTTGACCTTTGTCTCTAACATTTTAACTTGGCTACCATTGTTGTTTATGCCCCCCTTGGTGAATTAGTTTCTGGAATATACTGATAACAGGTAATTAATAATTGAGATCCTGGCAGCGGAGATTGTATGATACTTAACACTTCTCTTCCGGTATTTTATTTTCCATTTTCTTGCATAGTATTTTGATTTTAACGGAAAGCAGGATGCTTTTCTGCAAGGAATAAAGGTGTAAATTCGTATGTGCTGTAAGCTGTCACGTGTTCTGAAAAGAGTTTCCAAAACAACCCATTTGCCGATAATGAAAACTGTAACTACATACTTTCCAAATCACTTCATTTAGAATGCTTTGAGGTACCAGAGGCTGTAATGAGATCTTACAATACATTGTCGCCTAAGAGAAATAAGTAATTTTTCTTTTTGGCTATGTCAGAATAGAGGCAAGTCAAGTCTAAGGGTCTGTCGATAATTTGTTACCTGTTATTGTATTATTTTATTATCAAATGAGGTTTTTTTCCTATAAAGTCTTAAAATCTTTTTTCAGGTAGGTAGCCATCCAAGCTTCCTGAAGGAGGTTCGAGATCACATGCAGGACTCTTTCTTAATGCAGCCTGAGGTAAGCAGGAATGTGTCTCTGGTTAAGCCCTTGAGAATTCCCTATACTGCTTTACTGTCTTTATTACGTATCTGAAAAATCACGGGCATTTTAAAGTATTATGTTAAAATTTATGAACTTAAAATATGTCAGATGATGATTGTTTTCATATGTTATTCTAGGCAAACTTTATTTCACTAAACTTTACATGTATTTTCTTGTGGTATGCTTGTTTGCTTTTAGGTATTTGTTATGAAAAATTATTTCCAGATAAAATTTAGGCACAGTACCTTGTCTACAATAGGCACTTAAATTTAAGGTATAAAAGGCCCTTTTGTGCCTACTTCAAAGATATTACAAACCCTTTATTTCATAAAAATTTCCAAATTCATATTCCTTAATCCAGATGAATAAGTTGGTGTATAAATTAATATGTGAATGATAAATGTATACAACTAATAGTAACTGTAGTACAAGGAATTTCATATTGAGATAATGCTGCTATATGATTAATCTATAGACCTTATTTGAATTTTAAAATATTGATGTCCCTTATGTAAATGAAAAACAATTATGTCTTGTTTAGGATCAAGTCTAGGATCATAGGCCATTCATTATTTCTCTAAAAATGTGTATCTTTTTCCCTCCCTCTTCTTCTGAGACCCGACTTCCAGATATATTAGATTTCCTGCTATTGTTCCATGGTCCGTGTGGCTCTTGTATTTATTGGTTTTCTTTTTTTTTCTTCTTCTTCATTTTGGACAGTGTTTACTGTGTCTTTAATTTTACTAATCTTTTCTAATCAACTGTTAGTCCCATGTGGTGTGTTTTACATCTTAGCTCTTGTATTTCTCATCTCTGGAAGTTCCATATGGGTCTTTTTTATATCTTCTTTTCCTTGCCTCATTATGTTCGTGTTTTCCTCTACCGATTTCTTGAATATATCAGCATATTTATCATAGCGCTTTTAACATTTTGCCTATTATTTTCATAGCTGTCATTTCTAGATCTGTTTCCACAGCTTGATTTTTTTAATTTCTACATAATGAGTTATATTCTGTTTTGTGGAATGTTTAAAAGCCATTGTTTCATATATTTGGTATAGTTTTCTAGTTTTTAAAAGTGGGAGGTTAAATCCAGCCTCTGATACTCCCATCGTGGCTGGAGTGGAAGTCCCATCTGCTTTAATCTGAAATAGTTCCCTAGTCTTTGTCTTTCATGACATTGACATTTTTGAATCCTATAGGACATTTCATAGAGTGCCCTCAGTGTCAAGTAGATTAAACCTTTATCTCTTGAGGACCTTCCCACGTGGTTCACCGACTTGGTCAAAATGTAGTCAAAGAAATGTATTAATTAACATGTAAAAGGAAAAATTAAAGGGAAGTTTTAAAATCATGTGATGATTAATTTTGGTGTGCATATGGAATTGGTTAAACTTGAAATGTAAGGCACCATTTTTCAATGAGTATACTGAAAATGAACCAATCTGCCATAAACTCCCCATTATATTTACCTTTTGCCTTACCAGTATCTCGTTTTAATTAGTTCTACCTTAATTCTTTAACACTGAATTTATAAGTAGGTTTATTTTCTCCCATGCCCGAATGAGGAATATAATAATGGTGAATTTGTTACAGTTAATTTTGTTTTAAAAATCACTCAATGTATAATTTATAGGATGAATGAAACTTAAATATGATCATTTTGATTGTTTACATATAAAACAGAAAACATGGCATGAACGGATATCCTTTTTTTTGCTAATGTTCTTTCATTAAGTGAGTCCTTTTATTTTTGATGTAGTGGTGGCTGTGAAAGTGGCTGTGTTAAAATATTTTCAATATTAATGATTCTATCTTTCTGATAGTACTTTCTCATTCTCTTCAGATAAAAGTATTTGTCAGTGTGGACCAGTTGCTTAGCTCCTTGTTTACTTGACCCAATTCAACTGGTCTACTTTTTATTGGTACGTCTTAAAACTTACTAATTACTTAACCATTCTGCCAATAAAATTATTGTCAACTTGAAGGATGTTTCTAATAAGTTAAAACAAAAATCTAATCTGAGATTAGATTAGATGGTTGTACTTCATTTCTGTTGGTAAAAGAAATCTTTATGGGTGCTGCTACATGCAGGTCTTGTACAAACATCTCCTGAGAGCTACTTGGCTTTATCTCTCTATAATCCTGCGATCTAATGGCAAGTGTCCTGATAATTTTAGTATTCCTAATTTGTACTGTGGTGCCAGATTTTAAACATTCTTTTTTTCTTTCATTGTTTTATTGATGTTTTCTTTTATCCTTTCCCCATTATAAAAATTTAAATTATCATATAGGCCTCAGGAAAATATTTTGTCATTTCAAACAAAAACCAGCATTCTCCTCTTTGTAACATTGGGAGAGTCATAATTAGATTTAATAGGTTTGCAGCTATTCTTTTTTGTTCCTTGTTACCATTCTTTTGCTGTTGATAAGTGTTTCCTTTTGCAGTCTGTCAGATGTTGAAGAAGGAGTTGATTTCTACTTTGAAAAGTAAAACTTAGGACTTATGTTGAAGTAATATGAGACTTAAGTAAATGAGGAGTAGACAGCGTTGGTTACTTTCTTACGGTACCAGAATGCATCTAACATACATTCCTGGCACATAAACAGCTCTGTTTTTTTTAATACCTCTTCTGTTTGTTGCATGCTAAGAAAGTTTTTTTCTTTCTTTGATGTGGATGTTAGTTATTTGTTTTGGTTATTTTCCCTTCAACTTACTACCTTTATTTCCTAAAATCCTGTGGCGCTCATGAAATTTGTCCATGCAATTTACCCATTTTGTTATTTTTGGCCTGCTTGTTATTTTCCCCGATGTCTATTGATCAGTCATCTATCCGTGGAATATTTTAAGGCCTTTTAATATCATATTGTACTGAATGCTTTGGGGTATGATGAGGAGAAATAATCTCAACACCGGGTAGAAAGGTGGATACAATTATTTTGCAACACGATATGTGATACTTGATCTAAGTAGTTATGATGATCGTATAACCACTCAGAAGACAGCTCAGGTACAAGTTGCACCTATCGCTTTTCAGTATGTTTGATTTCTAATGTGACTATTTGTGTTTTTCATATAAACATACCAGTTCATCTGAATTGTATTTTTGTAAGACTCTGTATTTCAGTAATACTGCTTTTGTCTAGTAATTTTCAACGTGTACCTCCTTTAGTCTTACCATCATGTATTTTACCTTGTTGCTTTGAATTAGTGTTGGCAAATATTCACTCTTGCCAGAAGGATTGACTATTCTTATCTGTGGACTAATTATTAGCTTTAGTTAATAGCCCAAAATCATGTTGAATGACTTTGTTTTAGTTAAAAAAAATTTTAAATACGGTGTTTTGTGGTTGAATGAGGTTTCAAATGTAGAATACAAAGGTATGGTTAATTGGTTTTAAGAGAAGTTCCATAAGTTTTTGGGACAGCAGCACAGCTCAGTGCAAAAAGTATTTAACATCAGACTTTTCTCTGAAGGACCGTAGTCATTTGATTATTAAGGCTTACATTTTATAGACACATTTAATTTCTTCTGTCAGATGACAAAGAAGTGTGTCATGGTCAATAGAAAACACTGTGTCTTTGTTGTTTTCAGTTTTTACTTAAGTATATATAGGGATTCTGTTAAACTAATTAATAGGGGAAAAAAATCCAGTTTTTGAAAGAGACTTAGCTGAGCTCATTACTTTTGTTTGAACCTAATTTAGATGCATTGCAGTTAACAGTTTGCATCCAGATGAAGATTTCTGACCCACTAAACCTGATTAGAGATTAACAGAATTATTTTGCAGAGAGAAAAGGTGTACTGAAAAATAGAATTTTTTTCTAATTAAATTGTGATTTTCTTAATTTTCTTCTTTGTTTCAAATTTTAGAAATATGGAAAACTGACCACTTGTACTGGTTGCCGAACACAGTGCAGGTTTTTTGATATGACTCAGTGTATAGGTCCTAATGGATATATGGAGCCATATTGTTCAACTGCTTGCATGAACAGTCACAAGACAAAATATGCAAAATCACAAAGTAAGTTTCAGGTATTTGGAAAGTTAGAAAACTTTGATAACATGACTAATCTCTTAACTGCACTTTAACTTTGTTTTTATACTTGTTTTTAACTGCATAAACTATTTTTATTCATCACATTAAACTTTCTTACTGCAGACTTCTTAAAAATTTTTTTTTAATATTTATTTTTGAGAGAGAGAGTGTGACCAGGGGAGGGGCAGAGAGAGGGAGACACAGACTCTTAAGCTGGCTCCAAGCTCTGAGCTGTCAGCACAGAGCCCACATAGGGGCTTGAATTCACAAACTGCAAGAACATGACCTGAGCTGAAGTCAGATGCTTAACTGACTGAGCCACCCACATGCTCCCACTGCAGACTTTTTCAGTGGTTTTTAACCATTCCGTATATCTTTCATTTTCTTTAATTTAAAGTGGTTGGTGAACTTCTGTCCATGGCTGCATTCTTAGCAAAAATGTTTTTCCCTCAGAGATTAAAACTGAGATTGTTTCATATATCCATGTTTGTTTTAGAGATATGATATTGGACTCTTTATAACAGTATATATATATATTTATTTTATTTATTTTTTTTTTTTCAATGTTTATTTATTTTTGGGACAGAGAGAGACAGAGCATGAACGGGGGAGGGGCAGAGAGAGAGGGAGACACAGAATCGGAAACAGGCTCCAGGCTCTGAGCCATCAGCCCAGAGCCTGACGCGGGGCTCGAACTCCCGGACCGCGAGATTGTGACCTGGCTGAAGTCGGACGCTTAACCGACTGCGCCACCCAGGCGCCCCTATAACAGTATATTTTAAGGTGGACATAATCTTGGAAATTTATTTTAATAAAAGAATAGTTTACAGAAGGTTCCATTAAAAATTACTCTCAGAGGTCAAGTAGGATTTGTTTTTAGGCTTTTATTACTTTATAAAGAAATCAGATATGTACTTTTTCTCTCCTAGGTTTGGGAATTATTTGCCATTTTTGTAAGCGAAACTCCTTACCTCAATATCAAGCCACAATGCCTGATGGGAAACTGTATAACTTCTGCAATTCCAGTTGTGTGGCTAAATTTCAGGTTTGTTATTTATTTTGGATCTTTCCCACTCCCAACAAAATACACATGGGAAATAAACAGTGTAATATGCTTCATCTTTATTTAATATGGTAACTTGCGTGTTGTTTGTTGAGGGCCAGACTGCAGGCGGAGGTCATAGAGTCACGGTAATAGACATGGCTGCAGATGCTTACTGTGTGGCATGGAGACTCTGATTGACACTTCAGTTGTTATTTATATAACAGACTTGAAGGAAAATAAGTTTTAGTATAATGGAGCTCGATGCCTGATGTGTACTATTTTCTTAGTGGTTTCAATAACATGTGACTCTGAAGGAGACTTCTGTTTTATGATAAAACATAAAACTATGACAGAACTATGACCAACATGAACAAAACATACGACAACTATTTGTCAGAAATATGCCAGTTAAAAAGGGGATTGGACTTGTTACAGTGGGCCCTAATTTAATACAAAATCAGTTTAGGGAGACCTTTTTCATTTTTGTAAAGGTAAAGAACTCTCTGGCATACTTCTTCAAAGTTGGGGTTATGGATAATTTCAGAAGGTGTATTACTGGAAGTGTTCGGACTTAAACGGACCACTGGGAGGGAGTAGTTGAAGATGGGATTCAGCACTAGTTAAGCGGCATGAGTAGGTTTACTTATGTGAAAAATTCAAAATGTTTTTGAAATACTTGTGAATACTTGAAATATGTGTGAAATACCTATGTGAAAAATTCAAAGATTCAATCCAGGACATAAAGTGATGCTTCAGGATAGTGAATCGTCCAGCGGTTCCACAATGTTGTATGTAGGTCCCGTATTCTGCATTATGTGGCCTGAAAATGTAGTCTCTTAAGTATGTGGCAGTAGTTGTAACCATTATTATCATTTAAATTCAGGTGGTTTTTAATTCAACCAGGTAAATGTTGTTTTTGTTAATAGTTATATCCTCCACTGAGTTAAGTTAATAAGCCATATTCATAACTAAACTTTTATTTTGGAAGCTGGGATCGTGGCAATTGAGAAATCTTTTAGAGTGGTAAAATACTGCTTCTGACTTGGCTTTTCCAAAACTAGAAATTAAGGAATAAGGAAGGATTAATTAGATGAGAGAATGACAGAGTCTTTGACATGCTGCTTCTCAGACTTCACCTTTCTGTATTAACTTTTTGATGTTTGAAATGTTAATGGAAAATGTTTTTTAAAAAACGTTTTCACTACTTTTTTCACTTAACTGAAACTTGTATTGCCCATGATTTGATGAGACCACTCGTATATGTACATTGTATGTACATTGTATCTTGTAAATACTTAATGTGGATTCTTATAGCCAGATAAGCCTGGAAGCAGCCTCCTCACTATAACGGCGTAAAAGTAATACAAAGTTGACAAATAGACAAGCAGCATTTTTTTTTCCTTTCTCTGTATCTTAAAGCAAACCATAGATTTTGAGCTTTATGTCTTTATTAGATGTTTTTCCATTTCAAAATAAGGTAATAGGATAGTATTTCATTTGTTTTGAAAGAAAACTTTAATGGACTTGCAGTTTTTTTGAAGTGAAGTGTAAGGACACTTGCTGGTTTTTATTTAAAAAATGTATTCACCTGATGGTTACTGTCTTAACTCTGCATGTTTTGTTTTTTCACAAATCTTGATTGTGTTGTATGTTGTATGCAGAAGTTTTAAGAGATGTTTAAAAAACATCTTTGTTTAGATGTTTCCGTATTTATTTTGAGAGAGTGCACACGTGTGCGTGCGAGCAGGGAAGAGACAGAGAGAGAGAGGGTGAGAGAGAGAATCCCAAGCCTGTCACGGGGCTTGATTTCACAAACTGAGATCATGACATGAGCCGAAACCAAGAGTCAGATGCTAAACCTAGTCACCCAAACGCCCCAAATTTTTTTCAAATAAATTTTTTTTCCTCTCCTAACTGCCACCCTGAAAAAAAAATTTAACTTTAATATATTCTGAAGATTATATATGCCATGTAATATATTAGAGAACGAAGATTACAGCATACTCACCACTCACGTTAGAAACTCGAACAAAACTTTTAAAACCCATCTATGCTTATATCTTTTCCTATTCTGTAAGTTGTTTGAACTTTTAAAAATGCCATAAAATTAAGACTATTGTTATCAATACCAGTCTGTTCATCTTTCCCCCCTGCCTAACTTTGTAAAAGAAATGACCAATTTAAAAAAGTATTATAGGCTGTTTTCCCTGATGGAACTGGAATAAAAATGATAGCAATATTGCATGTGGGACAAATTACTACTTAAAGTAGGAGCTAGGCTTTTTTAAAGATTTAATTACTAGTTCAGAACTTGGTGAACTTAACTCTTATTTGCTTACATTTTCTTAAAGAGAAAAAAAATCATACTTGAACTGTATGGTATTTTGTCCTTTTTCACATTATTTTAAATAAGTACTAGTAATCCTGTAGTAAAAAAAATTTCAGCTTCATAAAACTGAACTGTACTAGTGTAGTTTTTATTTATTTGGTTATAATGTTTTATTTTTGAGAGAGAGAACACAAGTGGGGGAGGGACAGAGGATCTGAAGCGGGCTTTGCACTGACAGCAGAGAGCCTGATGGGGAGCTTGAACTCATGAACTGTGAGCTCATGACCTGAGCTGAAGTCGATGCTCAACCAGTAGCCTCCCAGGTGCCTCACTAGTGTCATTTTTAAAGACAAAATTGAGAAATGTAATTTTATGTGTTGAGGAAATATTTAAGCAAAATACTGTTTTCTGGACATAGTCAATATTTGACAGTAGTTACAAGTAAAAATTCTAAAATCTGTGTCAGGCTCAGAATGTTTTTATTCTTTGTTTTAGGCGCTAAGTATGCAGTCATCTTCCAATGGCCAGTTTGTAGCTCCAAGTGATATTCAGTTGAAATGCAACTATTGCAAAAATTCCTTTTGTTCAAAGCCAGAAATCCTGGAATGGGAGGTAAGTTCAATTTTGTTATGTATATTATCTTGCTTAAATGAGAGTATAGTAAACTAATAATGGTGTTTCAATTTGAGGATCTATTTCTTAGTGTATAGGGATTCTTCAGAATTTGTGATGATTGAATTATTTACTTTCTTATGGGAATAGCATCGACAAAGGACATGTTTATTTTTAGGTCAAACAAAAATTATTGAAGTCATATTCATATATTGACATTATGTTTGTGATAGTGTATGGAATGTTACTCTGTTTAGCTACATATCTGGAACATCTGTTTGTACCGTGTTTTTTCATTTTTACTCTCATCCTTATAAATATTGTCTTTGAACTGTAATATCTTGTATTGCCTGCTACCTGTATAAATTAAAATTTGTTAGTCACTTAACATATTGTCATTTAACATTTTATAATTGTCTTAATAAAAGAATCCTAATATAAATTTATTTTATTTTCCCTTCTCATCACTCTTGCTTTCACCAGTTTGACATATATTTTTGCCATTAGTAAAGTCCTATCGTTATTGTTTATTTAAATAAGGGAACAGTGATGGATGGATGGATGGATGGATGGATGGATGGATGGATGGGTGGGTGGGTGGGTGGGTGGACGGAAGGATTAACAGACAGGTGGACCTGGCTGAACATTGCTTTCTTGATCAGTGTTCACCCTTGGCCATTCTTTCTTTTCTCCTTTTTTGATGGCATGGAATATGTAATAAAATGGTGTATAAGACATTAGTATTAACAATAAATTGCTCTTGAACCAATATTTGTTAGTGGCTATTGGCAGTCACTCAGTATCTGAGTCTTAGGAGAAAGGTGTAACCAGAACGTGACTACATGAATACTAAAGTATTCTGGGAATCTGAAATTTCATTGTTTTAAATTTAGTCCCTAGAAAATTGTTTAGTTTGTTAATTTGTTTGGTGCTTTCTCAAGAGCACTTAAACCAATTCTTGGAGACTGTTGTTGGTACCCAGTGACGATTTTTAGTGACTGTAACTCTCTCTAAATCATAACAGGAAAAATGTTGAAGGCCTAGTAAGAATAAAGGAATGGTGGGGAATGAAGAAAGAAATCCATAAGCAAGCACATGGAATAATATCATATAGGGAATAAAGATCCTGCCTAAACTGAATTTTGATCATACTAGATGAAATGGAGGTCCCTTCTGTCGATCTCCATGTTAGAACTACCTGGCTTTTGTAGTCTTGGTGTTGATTTTATTTACATGAAGGTTAAGTATTAGGAGGAGTTAATAAACATTGTCTATCAAACTGAATTAGAGTCGAGCCATTCCCTCAGGTGATTGAGAATTCAGAGGCTTTGTTCTTCTCATTCCATGGTTGGCAGTTGTGGTTTCTTTGTTGCTGTTTTTCCTCTTATAGGTTAGATGTCCATGATGGGGCAATTTTCCACTGATGATTGCCTTACTACTTGAGTTGCTTCCTAGACTCTTTCACCTTCCTTATCTTGGTCTTCAGCTATCTTTGCCAAGCGTTAGGTAGATAGATTAGACCTAGTCTGTATCCTTCATAATAACAAAGGGGAAAAGGTGCTGCCCTGTAAATTTTAACTTGATTGTGTTTGGCTGCATATTTGGAGAGCATAGCTCTGGCTTTATAGGTTTGGGGCCAGGAGAAGTAACTAATAATACTAACCTAGCTCCATTCAAGGGAACCAACTGAGTCTCAAGTTTAGCAGCATACTTACGATGGCCCCAAATGAATACTTTATCCATCATAGGTCTGTGATAGGAATGTGATTGAGTCTGCTTGGCTGTACCTACGAAGAATATTTCTTTTTGAGTGAAACTGGTGTTAATGTCATATTTCTCATCTTTTCTTAGTTTACCCATGTTGTATCTTTCATTGTTTTCTACCCATTAATCCAGTTCCCTTAGCAACACCAGACTGCCATCTTGTTTTAGTGGTACCTTTACTATTTTACTGAGCAATTTTGGGGTAGTTAATGGTATTGAAGTTTGTGGAATTATGTCTAAATATAGCAGTGAATTAGTTACATTAGCTGTCTGTGGCCTATTGAAAATGTATCCCCAGGGATTATCAATCACATTAACTAGGTAAATGATTTAAGTTTATTTCTGTAAAAGTGGCTTGTTTATTTCTTAAACTTGTTCTTGAGGTGGTTGTCATATACTTACCAAGGTTCCCATTGTGCATTTAGAACAAAGTGCATCAATTCTGCAGCAAAACTTGTTCAGATGACTATAAGAAGTTGCATTGCATAGTTACATATTGCGAATACTGTCAAGAGGAGAAGACTCTTCATGAAACAGTAAATTTCTCTGGCGTTAAGAGACCTTTCTGTAGTGAAGGCAAGTGTATATACAGTGTTGTTCATAACTTTTATTAATATTTAATGTTAATTTTGTGCCAAAATATTCTCAAATATATTAACTACACATGTCCAGGGTAGCTGTGCAATTTTAGTGTAGCTGAACAAAAAAATTGAATTTGATTTTCTACTGACTTGTTTTGTTATTTTTATTTGTAGACCTCTAGGCCTCAAGGTGTTTTATCTCTAAAAATTTGATAACCTTTTTTCCATTAAAAGGAAGTCTTGAAAATAAAAACATTATCATATGTCGAATCTAAGCATAGAAAATGTGATCTGAAAGTTGATTTTCCAAGTGGAATAGAATTATTTTCCTTTGGGTTCGTTTCCCTGCCCAGCTTACTGCCTAGCCTACAGAGATTTTCTGTATACCAGAAAGAAAATCATATGTGGCATTACTACAGTGGAAAAATACTTTTAGGTTTTAAACAGGCGAACACTGGCTCTTACTATTGTATATTCAAGAATTCTTTTTCTTCTCATTTGCACCTTTGCTGCTCTGGCGCCAGGCAGCTGATTATAGAAATGAACTCCTGTTCTTGATTCTGATTGTCCAGAGATAGGAACCAGGATTGTAACTATGGATTTGGGGCTCTTGGTTATTATTACTTTCCCCTCCAAGTGACACATTCTTGCTCTACACTGGCTTTCACTTTCTATTCTTTCTTTGGTCCTAGGCACTGAACTCTCGCAGCTGTTCTATCTGCTGTCCTCATCTGTGTTTCCTAGTTAGATTCCACTCCTCCCCTCGGATCCATGTTTTATATGGTTTTCTACTGTTAGGGGCAAGAAAAAGGTTGGAGAGTCCTCTAAGTGCCAGCAGTAGTGAATGACCAAAAGCCCAGAAGATTATCTGTCCATTCAGTTAGTGTCTTCATCTAATATGTTATACGTTTCACATAATAAGATTATGTATAAAAGAGGGTATTGCTTATAAAACAAGGCATTCCTGCTTTTATAGGTTTAATTGAGTACATTTCACCTGGAATGAGAAAGGTAAACATGTTTACTGTTAAGATCACAGCTGTGATGAAAAGTGACATAATGTTTCACTGAAAAGATTGATTCTTTATTTTGCTCATTATACCTGAATTTGTATGCATTGACAATCTTTAGTGATTCATTAAGTCTGAACATACTGGTGTTGATGGCTAATATACCCATACGTGATCTTGTATCCTTTAGATAATGTAGATTTTACTAAAATGAATAGACAATCGCAGCGGATAGAGAATTGACATTAAAGAGAATTTTCAATTAGAGGGACTTCTATCTTTAGGCAATAAAAGTTTCAAAAGGATGTGTGTCTTTTTCCTGTTCAGTAATCTATTTTGTGCTTTCTCTGACGACACCTAGTTCTCTGCTGGAACTTGGCAGAAATAACAAAACATGTAATACCTGATACTACCATCAAAATCTAATTAGAAAGATAAAGCTTTAATAAGGTAAAATATTAAAAAGACTTAAATTTCAAGATAACAGAAGTCATAGGACAGTACATAAATAATTGCCAAATAAAGTAATAGAAAAACAAGTAACAGTTTGAGTTCACAGATAAGAAGGATCACTTAAAACTAGGTTAGAGTACAGAGTTCGTGGAGAAGGCGTAATTTGAGCTCCTTATTAGTATGGGTAGGATTTCAGTAGATATGAGTGCATGGTCATTCTTATGTGGCACAGCATGAGAAAGTATGGAAACTTTTTTAATTCTTTTTTTTTTAAGTGTATTTTTGAGAGAGAGAGAGAGAGAGAGAGAGAGAGAATGAGTGGGGGAGAGGCAGAGAGAGAGAGAGGGTGGAGAATCCCAAGTAGGCTCTACATTGCCAGCATAGAGCCTGATGCAGGGCTTGACCCACGAACCATGAGATCATGACCTGAGCTGAAATTAAGAGTCAGACACTTGACTGACTGAGCCATCCAGGCGCCCCAAAACTTTAACAGAGATATTATAGAGATTAAGGCTGATATGTGAAAACACTTAAACTGCTGCATTCATATAATAGACAAAGGAAATACTTATTAATAAGAATAACAACGTTTTCTCTAAACAAGTCTATATACCAGTTTTCCTTTTCTGAAGGTCCTTGTAGGTTGACAGAAAGGTAAGGCTAGAAATTTTGGCTAAAATGCCTACTTAGCTGAGTATATCTTTATGTTTACTCAGTGCTTCTCAACAGTCTACATTGTTTCATTTCTCTAATGCCTATTTGTGGTGTGTTTGCTGTATGATACTTCTATTTAAATAGAGCAAACAAAATAGTTATGAGGCATTGCTAGATTTGAAAGTCTTAGAACATTAATTATTTGAATTCACATGAGATCTAATAAAGTATTCCATATTCTGTTTCAATATTTACAGGTTGCTGATCACACTAGATTTCAGTTTGGGTTAGGAGAAAAGAGGATTTTATATGCAAACTTATAGACTCTTCTAAAAGTTAATGAACTATTTGACCTCTAAGTACTTTCTTCATGTGTTTTTGTTTGTTTGTTTGAATATGAAAACCTTGTGTTTTTCAGGCTGCAAACTATTGTATAAACAAGATTTTGCACGACGTTTAGGACTGAGATGTGTTACTTGCAACTATTGCTCTCAGCTGTGTAAGAAGGGAGCAACTAAAGAACTTGATGGTGTCGTGAGAGATTTCTGTAGTGAAGACTGCTGTAAGAAATTTCAGGATTGGTACTACAAGGCAAGTAACTAAAATTTTTTATTACAGTAGCTGCTTTAACCAATCTTTGATAAGACATTACAGTTATTATCATTACACTTATGGTAGCTTATGTATTTAAAAAATGTGCACACATTAAGCTTAGCCCAGATTATGGAACTCATTAAAATTTTTATCATTTCAGTTTTTCTTTACAACTTGAATAGCATTTTTACTTGTTTTATAACTTAGCTATTCCCCAAAACTAGGATATAGCTTTGTTTTCAGCAAAACAGAATCTTTGTTTTCATTTTAAACTATATTGCTTAAACAAAATAGATTATTTCTTTAAAATTTGTTGGGTCTTTATTTCACCAAATAGAAACTTTTTTTTTTTTAATGTTTGTTTATTTTTGAGAGAGAGAACAGGGGAGGGGCAGAGAAAGAGGGGGGGACAGAGGATCTGAAGCAGGCTCTGTGCTGTCAGCAGACAGCCTGATGTGGGGCTTGAACTCACAAACCGTGATATCATGAGCTGAGCCGAAGTCAGACACTTAACCAACTGAGCCGCCCAGGCACCCCACAAATAGAAGTATTTTTGATAAACATGATCAGTGTTGAACAGTAGCAGGTAATTGTTTTAGGCACTTATGATGTGTTTTGAAACACTTTGTTCTTTTTTACCTTTTAAATTGTCAAATTGAAAAGACACTATATGAATAGAGACCAAAAACATTTAATTTGAAACTGTGAATAAGTGTGTGCGTGTGTGTGTCTGTCTGTCTTATTAAAATCTACTTCTAGAAGAGTGAAGATAAGTCACTTGTTGTCCGCTGTATTTTTTTTTATATAAGAAAAATGAGTGTATATTTGAGCTTTGTTTAGTCAGATATTACCCAAGAAAACGTTATTAGTTCATATGTCCGTAACAAGGAAAACCATGTCAATGTTAAAACTTCATTATAGTTGCACTTCTAAAGCATGTGAAGACAGACATCATCATAACTTCAAAACTGAAATATTGCTAAAAGAAATAAAGAGTAAAATGGCTGAAACATATAGAATATCATTTAGTTCACTTAGTGCAAGTGATTATCGTTAAATGATACTATTTAGGAGAATTCTTGGTGTAGTTCTTGAATGTCTGCAGCTCAACATATTAAGTAACATTTTTTTAAATAAAAAGAAGATACTTTCCAAGTTGTAAGAGTTGTGGAGGCTAAGAGTTTTGGTGCACTTCATTATTTTACTGTTGCTTCTGACTAATTTAAGTTGTCTTACAGTTAAGGTTCAAATTTTAGAAACACACAGGACAGGGGCGCAAAGGTGGCTCAGGAAGTTGAGTGTCTGACTTCGGCTCAGGTCATGATCTCTGGGTTTGGAAGCTTGAGCCCTGCATCGGGCTCTGTGCTGACAGCTCAGAGCCTGGATTCTGCTTCGGATTCTGTGTGTCCCTCTCTCTTTGCCCTCCCCTGCTTATGGTCTCTCGCTCTCTCTCTCACTCTCGTTCTCAAAAATAAATAAACATTTTTTAAACATTAAAAAAGAAACATACAGGACAAACATACTAACACCCTCTAACATGCATTTCTTTTAGTCTAAACCAACCTCTTATTTTGTTATAGACAGTGGCAATTTTGAGAACAATTGCTCATAATGTTACTTTCGTACCTTTAAAACCTCAATTTTAGTTTAGCACACGTGAACACTGTCCACTGTTTAGGAGGTTTTATTTTTGAAAATTCGTTTTGGGTAACCTCAAAACAGTAAAGTGGCTACAGATGGGAGAATTCCATTTTATTCTTACGGTTACCTTTTTGATAATTTATTTTATAGTTAGAGAGGCAAAGTTGTTACCATGTGATAATGATGATTTCTCTGTTATTTCACTGTATAAATTTCTGCTTAATTGTGAATCCAAACCTTTAATTAAAAAAAAAATTTTTTTTGGAGGATTTTGTTTTTTGTTCAAAGGACGCTGAAAGTATGTCTCTGTTTGGCTTCTTTCTTTGAATGAATTCTTGTTTTCCTTTTATATTAAAATAGAGAAATCTTTTGGTGGGTTCTCCCCCCCCCCCCCTTTTTTTTGGGAAAGCAAAGAAGTGTTCTTTGGCAAATGACCACATTATTCTAGATGTTGCCATTTGTTCCATTTTGCTATTTATTTTAAAGGATAATTGTATCTAATATTTTTATTTATGCACTGTTTAATGAGGAAATTTTGGCGAGGCAGTGCATTTCAGAACATATAAGAACATGTTAGTTTAATAACCAGTTGTTATTATCTGTTGGTTTAATGTCAGTATTCTATACCTTAAACACATATTTATTATTTGTCTTATTTTAAGCCCAACAAATGTTTGTATAATATGCACTATAACATTATTATATACTATACTAATCTGAGGAATAAAGGTAAGAACATTTTTGTCATGTGGTAGGGATTTTTAAAGCAAGTAATGACGATTTTTCTGTGTAATCAGTAGGAATACCGGCTTTGAGATGCAGAGTTGCCCCCCTCATTCATCATAGGCTTCTCTGTGAAGGCAGCCAACACTAATCAGAGAGTACGTTTGCTCTGTGTGCTTTCCACTTGAGTCACATTGTATTCTTCCACGTCCCATGAATCTCTTCTGCTCACCTCTCAAAAACGTAGTGAGTTGAGTCCCCACCAAATTTCGGTTATTTTGACCTTCTTTCCTCTTCCACTTTTGAAATTTAAGAACTCAAAAGTTTTACATTTTTAGTTCTTTAAAACATGAGACCCTTTATACAGTCCATCCAGCTTTTATTAGAAAAATCATTTTTTAAAAAGTGTGTCATCAAGGAAACTTTGAAAGCAACGGCTAGCCAACCCAGTTGTTAACTTCACCTGTAGTCATGAGCATTGCTACCTAACCAGAGGAGCACATACATTGCAGTTTCCACCTTCTCTTAGCTTTGTGCTTCAGTTGGAGAGACTATCTAGAGTACAAGTGACTTGATGTTTTTATTTATTTAAATTAAATATTTATAATTCTTATGCCTTAACATTTTTGGCTTATGTTTGTTTTACTGGACAAGACGTTTTGAATGATCTGTTTTTGGCATTATAATGGTTTACATTTGGATTTAAATAGAGGCTTATTAAATACTCTTCTCTTCTAAATTGGAACACATGCAACCAAAAGATGTTGAGAATAAAATTAACAAACATTTTTTTCTTCTCCCAGATAATTCTTTAGAAGGAAGTAGATTTTACTTTTCCTCAAAATAAATGTTTCCAGGCATATTGTGAAACCAGGTGGGAAGATAGTTCTTCGATCTCTATAAGTTAAAAATATGGGGAGAGAGAGGAGTTAGTAGTATTATAATGGAGTGTGATATGTTTAATGTAAAGCTAATTTAAAAGACCTACTGTTTCTTCAGAATACTTCACAGTACTTAGTAGAACTAATAATCTTGATTTAAATGTTATTACTTCAAATTACAGTGTTTTAACACAGGTTTTGACTTGTTGTCCAAACCAGTAGTAAATGGTAGGGGTATTAAAGGCTTTAATGTGAATACCCTCTAATAGTATAAAAGTATGATTTATGGGTTTTGATCAAATTAATACTTATGTTTTAGTAAATCTGAGTCATAAAAGGAGCTCAGTAAAAAAGATTGGGCTTTAAAAACTTTGTGTTTTGTAAAAAAAAAAATTGCTGTAAGTACTGATTTTAAAAGATTATTTGTTTTTGAAATAATTTTAGAAAGGGAATATCTAATATTCTTACTTTAGATACGCTTTTTGGATAACTGAAGAATTCCTAGCACTTTGTTAGATCTTATTGATAAAATAGGAAACAAGTAGATACGAAAGTTACAAAGATGTATATATGTCACCCAAAAATGAGAATTTGAAATGGCCAAATAATAGGGACTGCATCAGTACAGGCTGAATGAATAACCCTTTGTCAGTTACTGAAGGAGAAATTCCTGTATTAGCTGAGATGTTGGATTAAGAGTTTTGAATTAAGAATTTAGCACCTGCGTATTTAGGTTGTTTGAACTGTTGACTGTTACCCCCTTTCCCCCCCACCCCGACCCCTTATAACAGACAATCCCTGATTTTCCACAGTGACAGGGAAACCACTAAGTAGATGATGAAGTGGTATTTTTTTAAACCAGCAATTAAGTCATACTTCAGTTCTTTTGCATAGAAATGTTCGGCTTTTCTAAGAGTTCTCTTCTGTGGTTGGGAAGAAGTGGTTCTGGTAAAGGAATGATGGTCATTTTTAACCATGTTTCCCAATTAGTCATTGTATTTGAAGCTCAATTCCAAACACTTGCATCCAGAATTTGCATGAGTGGTTGTAAAAGAAAAAAACCAAATGGAAAAAAGGTTTACAACTTTTAAAACTTTGATTATGGCATTAAATTTGGGATTAGGATTGAGTACTGCTATTATCCTTCCATTCTGAAAATGTGTATACACGTTTTGTTTCCATTTGCACATTGGCATTAATTTTGCTCCTCTTCAGATACAGAGAAATCAAATTAATTCAAACAAATTCAAATTGTTTTGAATCTTTCTGGAAGAAAGGAGCTTCAAGCACAAAATCCAAATGTCTATAGTAATCATGAAGTGATTTCATTGTTCAGATTCTTTGAATATAATGTGCTGGGCTTTATGTCCTTGACCTTCTAAGTTACTGTGGAAATGGAAGTATTTTAAGAGTTAGCATAGTATAGGTAGTGATTTGAGTAAGTTTTACACAGATTGATTTGGGTTTTAGATATTACATGGAGAACCTTCTTGCAGCATTTTACTTCTGTTAGGATTTGTATTCTCTAGTTAACTCATATTAATTCATTTTGTCTTTCCATTGTCTTTGTAACTTGTTTGATTTGGATTGTCTGCCTTGAATCCTGTCTCTGCATTTTTAATGTTTGACCTTACACAAGTCACTTGATCTGTTTGGACTTTAGTTTCCAGCATTGTGTTGAGGATTCCAGGGAGTAGATACGACATGCGGGGCTTTTATTTTTCAGGTTCTCGAATGAGGTAGTCAGGCAACAACTTCACTTATGCTGTGTTCTTACACTGTTTAGACTCAATGGTTAGAAGGTTAAGCTTTTGATTTCTTCCTTTGAGCTTTGTCTTTTAGTGTAAAATGTGAAAAGGGAACCAAACACTGAAGCTTTTAATACTTCAGAGGTTATTTTAAAGAATAGTTTTTGGGTGGTGACCAGGGACCTTTTTCTTTATTGAGTAAAATATGACCTGGGTGATAGTAAGTGCTAATTATACTGAAGTTACCACATAGTCTTACCAGCAATATAAAATTTGAGGTCACAGTTCTTTGGACAAGAGATGTGATATTGGCATCACTTAATAGTCATAATTTATACTACAAATCTTCATTCATTTAACATTTATTCAGCAGGAGAAATACCTGACCTGGAGAAAAAAAAGAGCCTGTGTTCTAACCTTGGGGTATGTTTGTTATATAAGACCTGTTTATCAACAAAATCATTTGTAATATTCCTGACTAGGAATTTTGATACAGTATTTATTCATAGAACTCCTATTGAAACATAAAATGAGAGATTTCAAAACCCACAGTATAGAACCATAGATTACGTAGAGTAACGAGGAAAAACCACGTGATTATTATGAACGTAGTATGTATTGCTTTATCAAAACTTCTAAGTTGTTAAACCAAAGGGTGATTTAAGAAATATGGTAATTTATTTCTACTTTAACTGGATCAGATACTTAATTATGAAAAGAACTGTATTTGAAATTAACCATTCATATCCTTTGGTCCACTCATTGATCAAGTTGTTAAGAATTAGTGAAAATGGGCAAAATTTAGGGGATCACTAAAAAATAAAAATCTGTCTATTATGGATTCACCATCATAAGGTTTAACTTTTTATGTATGGATTTTATTTTTGTTTTGTGGGTTTTTTTTTTTTTTCTCTTTCTTTTTTCTTTTTTTTTTTTGCCTATGAAGTTGTTAGACTAGTTGAGGGTGAATTGTGTTCCTAGAGGTAGGTCAAATTTGTTGTCTTAAAGTATAATTATTTTTCAATCAGTTAAATATTTTGAGTATTTGAAACATGAACATGAAGTTCTTGTTAATAGTTAAATCAGTGTATTTAATAAAGCTCTTTAAATTTATTAAACTGTTGAATACACTTCAACTTAACACGCATGATTTTCTCATAAGAGCTTGTTTCAGAGTTTTTCTGGTCTGACACAACTTCTTTAAATTGATTTTTCATGAGCTATCAGTTGAACGCAGGAAATCTGTTTATTACTCAGAGATTTTCAGTGTAATGATTGTAGAAAACTTCTACAGTATGCCATTAAGAGTCCTCAAAATTATTTTAAAATATTAAAATATACTGTACCTATTTGGTCTACCAATGTTCACTTTTTTAGGTTATCCTATCTTTGTAATGCTGGCCTTTAACTTCTGGTAAGTATAGAAAGGATTTTGATAATTAGGTAAATTGCTACAGTTTTTTCACTTTTATTGTGGATTTTATTGTATGTTTATGATTCATACCATTTTTTATCAGAAATTGTTTTATCACATTTGGCAGAATTACTGATAAACTTTTAGAAATCTTTTAAAATATATATCTGACTTTAAAAATTTTTTAATTTGAAATGTCTGATACCTTCCTTTTTTTTTTTTTTTTTTTTTTTTTATTAAGGCTGCACGGTGTGACTGTTGTAAATCTCAAGGAACACTTAAAGAGAGAGTGCAGTGGCGTGGGGAGATGAAACATTTCTGTGATCAACACTGCTTACTACGTTTCTACTGTCAGCAAAATGAGCCCAACATGACAACTCAGAAAGGACCTGAAAACTTACATTATGGTATGTAATAATTTAGGTGGTAACTTGAAAAATCTGTACAGCAGTGTTTAGTTTCTAACCGATCTGAATTCAAAGCAATGATAATGAATAGTTGATTTTTGACCTCGTTTACTAGCAGATTTCATAGTTTTTCTGGGTGGAAGTGCCCCACGTGATATTTCTGTAGATTTATTGCTTTTTATTTTATCCTCTTTTAAAACTTTAGTGCTAGTTAAAAGCAATGCAATTCTGAATGAAAACCATTTTTAGCATATCGTATATGCTGAAACTCGGTTTGGAGGAACAATAAAAACTCTTTACAAGTTGTGACTTATTGAAGAGTTAAACATAAGAACATAGTACTGACCCCAAAGCAGCGCATACTTTTTGAGAGGACAAAATGGGAAAAGGGTTAATTCCACTTATTTAGCTTTGTGTCGCAGCTCTCACATTTGATATTCTTTACTTAAAATAGCTTAAAATATTTTCTTCATTAACTCTTTTTAAAAATCAGTAACGTTTAACGAGAAATACAGATTTAGAACATTGTGCAGAAAGTGTTACTTGTCTTATTTTTAATTTGTTTGTTTTCAGATCAGGGTTGTCAGACGTCCCGAACCAAAATGACAGTAAGTATTATTTAAGTAAAGTACTAAGTGTTGATTTTTTAATGTGGGTATGAATAAAGAGTCCAATTTAATCTGATCATAATAATAAAATAATTTTACTTTCCCCTGTTGGGACAGTTGAAGTATTCAGCTGAAGTACCCAGCATTAACACAGATACTTTGAATTACTTATGGCCTCTACCCACATTGGAGGAGATAGACATATAAATGGTATTGAAGTTGAAGTGCCTATAATCTTTAAGGCAGTAGCAATAGTATGTTTGAAATGATTGACTGAATGATTGTGTCTGTTCCTGGTGGCTGTGAAAAAACTTCTCAACTATTTAGTAGAAGGTTGCCAGGTAGAAAGGGATGAAAAGTAGGAGAAATGTGCTAAGGGCATGCATAACTATTCATGAGGGCCAAACTTAAGGGGGACCTGTGGTGAACTCAAGGGAAATGAGGGTAAAAAGAGGGGCTGGGCCAGATTATTAATGGCTTTGAGCATATATTTCTCCAATAGGTATCTGAAGATATATGTTGGGGCCCAGAACTTGTGAGTTTTTAAATATGAGAAATAACTTTCATAACATGTCCTGTGGACTTTTTTTCTTTTTTCTTTAGCCTTTTGGTGTAATACATCAAATTCTGCTTTATGTTAGCATTTTAAGACTTTTGTAGTTTGAAAGTGGCGGCCATTTGAGTAATGAATAAGAGAGGAGGCAAAGTTTTGCTATACTCTGAAGCACATTGAGATACCCTTTTGTATGCTGAATAACAATAATCACCAGTGTTGGAATGCAGGTATTTCTGGTATGCTTACCCAAGGGAACCTCTATAGGAGTCATTTATTGGCATTATATTAACCCTCTGAGCTAGTTTTTATCTTGGTAAGAAAGAACAAATCAGTGGTTCTTAGCTCTGGCTACACATTAGAATCACCTGAGGAGTTTTCAGAACTTTCCAATGCCTACGCCCCAACTCAGAAATTCTGCATTTTTAGAAAGTTCTTGAGGTGATTTTAATATGTAACCACAATTTAGGATCACTGACATTGATGAAAAATTGGTGATTTTACATTATTCCATTCAGTTTTTGCTTGTGATGTTAATAGTTAGAATCCTAGAAAGTAAGAGTGCTTTCTCCTTTGCTTTCCTCCCCTATACGTCATCCCCTCTGCCTTGTGGAAAATTATATTTAAAATCAGATAATTCATAAATACTTTGAAGACTTCGGCTGAATCCTCTGATTTCAATACCAGGCACTTTTATCCGTAATGAGGAATATAAGGATGGCCACTCCCTATTTTGTTAACTTTGTACAGCCATAAGGCAATTTCTAGCCTTGTTTCAAAGGCTTTAAGGCACCCCTTCTACCAGCACAGTATTAAATACTTTTTTCCTCTCAGAGCACTTGAGCCACATTATTATGACAGACAGGATGGTCTAGGGGAGAGTAAGTCAGTGTGCCACCGCAGCTATTACCTTTTGTCTTACTAAAGCCCTCTCCCATTTTTTCCTTGTAAGCTTTTGGAATCTTAATTCCTCACCCATGAACTTCAAAGGGTGAGAGCCTAGCTGTATAATTTTGGACAAGTCCCTTCAGAGAAGTTCTCTGTGAATTTCCTTATTTGTAAAATGGGGATGAAGATAGTGCCTGCTTCAGGGTTATCACATAGTAAGTATTAAACACATGGTAGCTGCTATGTTCCAGACCTCATAAAGGCGGTATGTATGGTAGTTAAGAACATAGGCTTTGTTGTTAGATGAATTTACTTGAGTCCTGACTTCAGAATTTTTAGCTCTGTCATTGTTACCAGGTTGTTAATTTCCAAGCCTTAGTTTTCTCATCTGTAAAGTGGGAGTGATTAAGTGACTTACTTCTTGTAATGTTACAAGAATTAAATAACCCATTTCATGAGTTACGTAAATTTGGTGCTTTACATAATGTCTTAGCCCATTCGAACTGTTGTAACACAGTGCCCTAGATGAGATGACTTACAAACAACAGAAGTTCTCACAGCTCTGAAGGCTGGGAAGTCGAAAATCAAGTTGCTAGTGTCTGGTGAAGGCTCACTTCCAGGTTTATGAACAGCTATCTTTTCACCGTGTCTTCATATGGTGGAAAGGGGTGAGGAATCCCTAGGATTTTTGGGGTTTTTTTAAGTTTATTTTGAAAGGGAGAGAGAGAATCCCAAGCAGGCTCCACATTCTCAGTGCAGAGCCCAAGGCAGGGCTTGATCTCACGAACCATGAGATCATGACCTGTGCCAAAATCAAGAGTCGGATGCTTAACAGACTGAGCCCCCAGGCACCCCAGAATTTCTTTTATGAGGGCATTAATCCATTCATGAGGGCTCTGCTTTCATGACATAATCACCACCTAATGACCACACCTTCACATGCCATCACATTGGGTATTAGATTTCAACATATGAATTTTAGGAGGATACAAACATTGTAGCACATAGTCCTTGGCATGAAGCAAATACTCAACAGTTGGTCGCTTTTGTCATTATAATTTTCATTGTTTTGGGTCCTCCTTCAGTACTTATTTTTTTGAGTTTTTATTTATTTGAGAGAGAGAGCTTCAGCTGGGAAGGGGCAGAGAGAGAGAGAGAGAGAGAGAGAGAGAGAAAATCCCAAGCAGGCTCTGCAGAGTCAGCACAGAGCCCAACGTAAGTAAGGCTCGAACTCACGAGACTGTGAGATCATGACCCGGTCAAAATCAGGAGTCGGCCCTTAGCTGACTGAGCCACCCAGGTGCCCCAGGTGACGTAGTTTAATTGACATGATGTAATGTTTCTGGAATGACAGGAAGTAAAACATTGAGTAATCTAGGACATACATGATTTTGGACCCCTTATTCTTATGTGGGGTTTCTAAAGTATTTTGCAGTTTGGACCGAACTTACCTAGTCTTAGTATATAATAGATACACAATAACTCTATGTTAAATTATTCTTTCCATTTTACAGTTGAGGAAATTGAGACATGAGATTGAGTCAGTTGCCTGATGTTAACACAGCAGTAGTGTTAGAAATAAATTCCCTAGGTTCTTGTTCACAGCTCTTTTTCTTAGCTGATTAATTATGTGGTTTGAAATCCTGATGAATCTAGAATAAGCTCATACTAGTACCAGCCCTGTGGCCATATGTATTAGTTTTTAAAAATTTATATCTTTCCACATCTTAAAATATGCACAGATAAATTTATTAAACAGTGATAATGTTTTTTTTTTTTAATTTTTTTTTTTTCAACGTTTATTTATTTTTGGGACAGAGAGAGAGCACGAACGGGGGAGGGGCAGAGAGAGAGGGAGACACAGAATCGGAAACAGGCTCCTGGCTCTGAGCCATCAGCCCAGAGCCTGACGCGGGGCTCGAACTTACGGACCGCGAGATCGTGACCTGGCTGAAGTCGGACGCTTAACCGACTGCGCCACCCAGGCGCCCCATAAACAGTGATAATGTTTTAAGTACAATTGATCATCATTCATATTTGCAAATTTGCCTCTTCTCTAAAATTTATTTGTAACCCCTAAATCAATGCCCATGACACTTTTCAAAGACATGTGCAGACATGTGCAGAGTGGTAAAAAAATGCGAATTTCCTGAAGTGCATCTTCCTACTGAGGTGTGGAACAAGGCAGAGCTTTCCCTTCTTGTCAGCTCATCCTGTAAACAGGTCTCCTTTTCATAGTCTAATTAGTGTACCACCTTTATCATATTTTGTCCTTTTCATTGGTGATTTTGCTTCATAAAAGATCCCCTAAACGTAGTATTAAAGTGCTGGCTAGTGTTCCTAAGCACAGGAAGGCTGCTTTTTGCCTTACAGAGGAAATAAGGTGTGTTAGGTGAGCTTCATTCAGTTTACAGTGAGTTTAATGTTCGTGAATCAACAATATGGTATACCCAGAAAAAAGGAATAAGAAATTCACGAATCTGTAGATAAGCCAACTCCAAGTGCTAAAATAAAACCTATAGTGCATGGTGAAGCTGTGGAAAAGAAGGAATAGTGACTCTGTTTATGGATTCATGGACTTAGGACTAATTAAAAAAAAACCCCAAAAACAATGAAATGGCATTGTGGTGAGACTTTGAGCTTACAACACGTTTCCCAGGATCAGGGCAATGTTAAACGCTCCTTGCCTCCTGCTGGCTGGCTCACGCATTTTAAGGAAAAATGGTGTGAAAAATGTTAAACTTGCAGGCAAGGTGGGTTCTGCAGATCAGAACCAGGATGCTGTGGAAGAATACCAGCTAAGTGATAACACAGGAAGAAGGGATATCCAGACAAGCAGGTTTTCCACACTGATGAGACTGGCTTGCTTTCACAAGGTCAGTGGCAAATGAACCCATATAATACAAGTGGTGTCCAAAGCCCCTGACCTTTAAGTCATTTAGAGACCATACAACCTTGCTAGAGTGTGCCAGTGCCAAGAGTGGTTTTATGTGTAAATCCTTCGTGGTGCATAGAGCCCCAAGTCCATGAGGGCTTACAGGGAAAAACTGAACTGTGTGCCAGCCCATTGGAGGTGGGACAGAATGCATGAATGGTTATCTAAAATATTCTGGGATTGGTTCTCCCAACTGCTTCATCCTAGAGGTTGAACTTGGTTTTCAGAATGAAAACCTTGCCTTTGAGGTTTTATTCCTGGATAATATCCATTGCCTTGAAGAACTCAGAAATGCCTATCTCAGTGTAGTTCCTTTTATGCCCCCAAACACTGTGTCTCCCATCCACCCCCTCGATCAGGGCACACTTAAAGCTTTCAAGGCCTACTTCATGAGAAAGCTTTTGAGGCTCTCAACACCAACAAGGAAACCACCCTGATAGATTACTGGAAGTCAGTCACCATACGCAATGTGATTGTTTTGGCACAGCTTAGGACAGCATCGAGCAGGCTCCTGTGAATAATTGTTGGGGAAATGTTTGACCAGACTGCGCTGAAAAGTTTCAGAGGCTTTGAAGGTGTTACAGAAAATAAAAAGAACAGTGTTAAAAACATAGTGTGTGTTGCACCAAGTAAGTGAAGAAGGCTTTGGGGCCATGCAGGAAGAAGATGTGGAGGAAGTTTTGGTAGAGAAGGCAGGAGAGCCACCGATGAAGACCTGGACAAGACGACCAAAAGAGGCGGCAGATTCAGTGATGCAAGGCAGCCTAAGACTCCCAAGAATTGCTCTTCTAACAGTGGCCAAAGCACTGGAATGGAATTCTGCCCTGGGAAAAATTGTCAGTGACACACACGGAAGAATGTGACTCTGTGCTTGAACAAAGCCTCAAATTTAACACCACTGTGTTTGCCCCTTACGTCAAGACACGTAAAAGATTTGAGGTGAGAAGTTAAGCAGACAAGGCTGACTTAACTCTTTGGAGCCAGTTTGGGAGGGAAAGTTGCTGATATTGTCCACAAGTTGCAAGAGCCAAACTCTTGAGGTAGAACTGCCAGATGTCACCATGTCACCCTCATCGCCTTCTTCCTCTTCTGCAGAATAATTGTCAACAACCTTTCCCTTGGTTTTTATGGGCACGCCAGCCACACAGTGCACTGCCCCATTGTACATCCTGCAGGTCCACTAAGAGTAAGACGCTAACGTTTTTATAAACCTTTAAATGTTTAATCTTTGGTCTCTTTCCTAGGACCTTATTTGCATTAGTGTACAGTATATAGTGTGTGTTAACAGGACTGAGTATGAGTACTGTATGGTGTGTGTGTATTGTATCTGTGTACTGTGTGTGTGTGTGTGTGTGTGTGTGTGTGTGTGTGCGCGCGCACACATACCCGAGTGCGTCCGTAATCCTAGTACAGTACGCAAAATGCTATGATCATAATGTGTTATAAAGAATCTACATATAATTATTTGTAAGAAATATATATGAAATCAGGGGTGTTTTCAGCAGAAACAAGGTTATGCATTGATGGGACCAGAGGCTTGCAGGAACCTAACCTTGTATTTCCTTTTGGAGTAATGGTTCAGTAGTGTTCATGGTGACCGTCTAGAACTTAAGTACCTCAGATATTCTGTACCTTTTTTCCTACATCAGTAGGTGGTATGGAGAGCACCTTATGTTTTGTCCCTTATGGACAGATCATTAGCTTATTTTAGATTTTATGTGTGTGTATGTGGGTGGGGGAAGGGGGAAGCGTTTTCAATTGTAAATAATGCTACAGTTAACATGGTGAAAACATCTGAGACTATTATCTAGAATAAGTTTCTGAAATTGTAATTGTTGGGATATAAGAATATATAGTTGGAAGCTTGATAATATTTTTGGTAATTCTTTTCATCGTTCTTTTTTTTTTTAACTTTTAAAATGTAGTATGTAAATATACAAACTATATATCCAGTACAGGGAACTAGTATGTATCAGATGGCCATAATAACTAAGAACTTTTTTTTTCTTTCTCAAATAAATTTTAAAAAGCCTAATTATTTGCAAAATTCGGGTTAACAACCTTTTTTTTTCCTTTTTATTTAAAAGTGGCAATTGTCTTTTTATGGTTTTTTTAAAAATGTGCTGGTGGTATCCATTGAAAGTCACAAAGTTCTGTAGAATGAATGATTACTACTGCTTTGTCTGTAGTTAGGACAGATTCATACTGATCCTTTCAGATTAAGACTATGGTAAACATAGTAATAATAACATAATTTGGTTATACTCTTATACTTTTGTGTGTTCCCTCCACATGACCTAGATATTCATTAACACCAGGAAGTAAGAAAATTAGAGGCAAAAATAAAATGTTTCCCTTTGCTTCTCTGTAGGGTTCAGCTCCACCCCCTTCTCCAACACCTAACAAAGAGATGAAGAACAAAGCCGTTCTCTGCAAACCTTTAACAATGACGAAAGCTACTTACTGTAAACCTCACATGCAGACCAAATCTTGTCAGACAGGTAACTTAGGAAAATTTGACTTAACACCTCACTCACCGAAATTCATGCTTGTCTCAAATAATAGGCTACGGAATGTGTCTGCTTGGTCACTTTGTCATTCCCTATTGATTTTGCTTATCCGATTTTAGATATTGCCTTGAGAATACAGCATAATATTTAAAATCATTAATGAAAAGCTGTGTTAAAGGTCTAGAATAAAAATTATGTCACAGGTGAAAAGCTATATTAAAAATTTCCTTGGGGCTAAAATTCACTAAAGTTAAAAGTGTTGCCTCAGAGATCACCTCTTTAAGAATGACCTGTAATGTTAGCAATTCTATTTCCTTGTCAGAATGCGATGAAATAATTCAAATATGTGTTTTTATGAGATTTAAATGTATCTTAATTAGATACATATTTTTGCAGGGGTTATGAGGGGAATCTAGGCTATCTGGAACTATGTAACATTTTTAAGGGATATTTTCTTTGTATTAAGAAAAAAAAAGACCTAAATTCTATTTTATTCTCTTTAATACAGCTGCTATATTTAGTTTTGTTGTTTTTACATCACCTAATTTTGTGAAAACTGAGAATTTCTTTTAAATGGGAACAGAGGCACTTAAATATTTCTTTGTTACCAAATTATTTTAACACTGAGTAATGATACATAAGTGCTGTTTAAACACATTTTGTATTCTTAGATGATAATTGGAAGACAGAATATGTTCCAGTGCCTATCCCTGTGCCTGTGTATATCCCAGTACCTATGCACATGTACAGTCAGAATATTCCTGTTCCTACTACAGTTCCTGTTCCTGTAAGTCGGACTTTAAGTTCTTTTTCATTATGAGGTTTATCAGGCATTAAGTGGGAGAACAGTGTTGTTGTAATTACTCTCTCAGTGAAGCTAGTAGGACAGAGGGTTGAGTCTTCAGCTTCACCAGTTAACTTAGGTTTGGTTGACTGTCAGTGTTTGATTTGTGTTTAATCAAGTAGATCCTTAAAGGTGAAGTTTAGCAAGTGTCTGCATCTGCTTTATGCACATGATGTTTTATATTCGAGTTCATTGCAGAGAAAAACATTTGTAAAGTTGTCAGGTTTAAAACTGAAACACGGAAGAGAATTTTGTATATATTATAATTACATTATTTTGTCCTAAAACACTTGCGGTACTTAAGACACTATGCCACGGCTTGGCTGTCCCAGTCCTCTGCGGGGGGGGGGAGGGAGTGGGCAGAAGTACCTCACTTATTTTTCTTTAATGTTTATTTCAGAAAGTAGCTGGCTTATATTCTGGGCTTACTCTGTTATAGTTGATATCTTAGTTTTGATATGTGTTTTTTTCCCCCAAAGCTTTTATCCATCCTGTGTTAGAATAATTTTTAATTTGGAAAATTATCGTGTTTTTTTTTTTTTTTTTTTTTTAAGAAAAGATTTTATTTTTAAGTGATCTCTGCACCCAGCATGGTGCACAAACTCATGACCCCGAGATCAAGAGTTGCATGCTCCACCAGCTGTGCCAACCAGGTCCCCCCGGAAAATCATGTTTTAACATGGAGTAAACTTAACAGTAAATACTTTGGTTAATTAGGTGCCGGTTCCTGTTTTTCTGCCTGCCTCCTTGGACAACAGTGAGAAGATCCCTGCAGCAGTTGAGGAGCTAAAAAGCAAAGTTTCCTCAGATCCTCTTGATGCAGAGCTGCTTACAATGACAGATATGATGACTGAGGACGAGGGGAAGACGGAAGCTGCCAACATCAACAGTGAGCTGCTCTGTATTTCACTTTGTGAATAAGTGTATTATTGGTTTTCAGAGGGTTGTAATTGTTAAAGTATGTTCCAGAGCATATCATTAAGTTTCAACTTGATACGGGAATGGGGGAGGCATTGCAGCAAAGATGTATTTGAAGAGACCCATGCTCTAGCCACAAGCTCTCTTCTGTCAAGCCCAGTTTCAAGCAGGAATTTGAATGGTCCATGTTTTAATTATAATAGGATTTGACTTCTAAAATTAACTCAGAATTTTTCCTGTTTTAGTGGACTACCTCAGACACAAAAACAACTTGTAGTCGGCTTTAATAATCATCCAAACTCTTATATCGTAATGGTTATCCCCAATTTGTTTGTGGGCTGTACTTAGTAAGTTGCATTATCTAAAGGAGGGTTTATCCCAACTTCTGTTAGGGCAGTGCTTGCCAAATGGTATATATGATGAGTATGCCATGGATGATTCTCTTAGAATATTTATTCCTACCCTTACTCCTCTGGTAACACGTAGAGTCCTGTTTCAACCATAAGCTGCCTAATTCACTTTACCCTAGTGTACAATAGAAACACTGTAAATTCTCTCTATTTCATAATGTGACCTTGTTTATGAAAGACTTGGTTACAGTGGTTTTGTTTTTTAAGGAAGTGAAATGGGAAAAATGTCACTGTTAATCTCATAGAAAGGGTGTTGTTTTGTGAAACCTTTGTTTCGTGTGTGTGTGTGTGTGTGTGTGTGTGTGTGTGTGTGTGTGTCTTTCTGTCTGCCATCACCAAAATGGATAAAATGCATATCTTACTGTGGCTTACAATACAAAAATGTTTGAAAGCAACTGATCAGAACATTAGAAAGCTGTTGTAATTGAATGATATGGATAACCTAGGTCACAGTTCGTAAAGAGTGCTGAAAATTGCAGTGATCCACCCTCATTAGTTTATTTTTGACAAGAGATTGCTTTTAGAAATATCATACATACATACTGGAATTGCTTTACTATCATTAACTTTTGAAGAGGGGCAGTCAGAAACTTAAAGGATTAAAAGTTTCCGTGTACTCATGATCATGTAACAATTGTATAGTATTTTACATTTCAAGATGGCTATATAACTTTTCCTTTTATGACTATTAATACATGTGTTTATTCTTGTTTATATATTGTTCATATATGTTTCCAGACTAAATATAAGTACTGTTTGCCAGATTAAATATAGACTAAATATAGGTGTTTTGATTTGTAATTATATCGTGAATTGATTACAGGTGTAATTATTGAAACAGACATAATTGGTTCAGATCTCTTGAAGAACTCTGACCCAGAGACACAGTCCAGTATGCCTGATGTACCATATGAACCAGATTTGGATATCGAAATAGATTTCCCTAGAGGTACTCAAAATGCTATTATGCTGTTTTATTCTTTCGATGTGAACTTTGGTTATGGAATTTAGTTATGGAGTCATAATTGTGGTTATGATCATTAACCATTTAATGTTCATGTTAGTGCCTTTACTGTTTATATTTGGTTTTGTCTGTTTTTTTTTACCAAACAAAACTCAACAGTTAACTTCTGAGATGAGGCATAGGACTTATAGAAAATTTCTTAGAGCCAAAAAAAAAAATCTTTCGCAAAGTAAGATTACTTTGAAAATAGAGAAAAGTTAAAGAAGTGACTGTTTCTTTTCTTTCTTTTTTTTTAAACGTTTATTTATTTTTGAGACAGAGACAGAGCACAAGCATGGGAGGGACCAAAAGAGAGGGAGACACAGAATTCGAAGCAGGCTCCAGGCTCTGGGCTGTCAGCACAGAGCCTGACGTGGGGCTTGAACTCACGAACTGTGAGATCATGACCTGAGCTGAAGTTGGATGCTTAACCATCTGAGCCACCCAGGCACCTCTTTTTTAAAAAAATGATTGTTTGTTTTTAAAAAAAATTTAAATAATCTATTGATGGCTAATAAGCACACCAAATACAATGTAAAGCATTTTGGGGCACCTGGGTGGCTCAGTTGGTTAAGTGTCCAACTTGGACTTCTTCCCTGGCAGTGGAGAGTGGAGAGTTCTCTCTCTCTCAAAATAAATAAGCATTAAAAAAAAAAAAAAAAAAAAGAATGCAAAGCATTTTATTTTGAGAAAGATTTGGTATGTTGAAACAGATTTGTACTGAGATCATTTGTTACTTTTTAGTTTTTTTAAATGTTTATTTATTTTGAGAGAGAGAGAACATAGCAGGGGAGGGGCAGAGAGAAAGGGAGAGAATCCCAAGTAAGCTCCACACTGTCAGCTCAGAGCCCCATAGGGGCTCAGTCCCATGAATCGTGAGATCACGACCTGAGCCAAAACCAAGACTTGGACACTTAACCGACTCACCCACCCAGGTGCCCCTGTACTGAGACCATTTAGATCTTAGAATTGAATTTCAGGTTGTAATATTTTTCTGATATTATACATTTTTATGAAAATGTCATATTGTTATTCAGTATACATGTGTTTTATGAGTCTGAATAGGGCTTATCAGAACTCAAGACAATTCTCTATTCACCCTCTCCTGTAGCACAGGTTACCCCCTGTATATAGGTGTTTGTTTATATTCTGCGATTAGTTCTTTGTTGCTGGCTGTATTTATGTAACATAAGCCTGTGCTGTTATATTTGGAAATAAAAGTTCTTCTGATTTGATTGTTAGCTGCTGAGGAACTTGATATGGAAAATGAATTTTTATTACCACCTGTTTTTGGAGAAGAATATGAGGAACAGCCTAGACCTCGATCTAAAAAAAAGGTATAAATGAATAGTATTCTTACATTCAGCCACTATCTCTTTGTAGTGGTAACCTCTTTAGTTATAGAGCAAGGATACAGTGAGTGACCCACAGTTGTGCTGAGAATATGGGAAGACTTTTTTCCCTTAGATGTAAAAAGACTTCAAGAGTTAATGTGAAAGTAATAAATTAATTTTCCAAGTAATAAAAATGTCTCATATTTGTAACTTCATAGAAGAGCAAGTATTTTTGCCATTTGCTTTTTCTTTTTAATTTTATCCTGACAAAAGGTTGACATAGTTGCTCAAAAAGTAAACTCCATTCTTTGCCAAGAATTGAGACTGTTTTCTAGGGATCTGTTTTTTCCACTGTTATTTCTGATGAGACTAATCTATGAGGTTAAGTTACAGTGTGTAATATCTGGTCTTTTTTACGCAAGCTAGTACATAGAAGGACATGCTGGACAGTTTAATTGTTTAGGCAGACCAAATCTTACTGTTGTTAACAGATGTGATTTAAAAAAATACTTTTTCAACAACTTTACTTATTTCTGATTTTCAACATAAAGCAAGATCAAAAGAAACAAAAAGGATGACTTTCACAAATTTTCCCACAAAGAAAGAAAAAAACTGAAAAAGGAGTGAGTACCTGCAGTAGAATGAAGTTGGACTCCTATTTGACACCACACACAAAAATTAACTCAAAATGGGTTATAGACCTAAATGTAAGAACTAAAATATAAAACTCTTAAAAGAAAACAGGCCTAAATCTTCACTGCCTTGGGTTAGGCATAGTTCTTTGACAGGATACCAAAAGTACAAGGAACAAAAGGAAAAAATAGGTGAATTAGGTATACTACATCAAAATTTAAAACTTTTATATAGTAAATAATGCCATCATGGAAGTCAAAGGAGCTGAGTGAAATTGAAATTGAAAAGTTCAATTTCTCTCTTACCTTAAGATTTAGAACCCTTTTCAGATTATTTATTAATTATGTCTTAATTTTCTTACCAGTGACTCTCACAGCAGGAGTTATTATGATTTTGATATACAAAGTGGATTATGTAGAAATATGGCATTTCTGGAGATACATTTCAAGTAATGTTATAGGTAGCTATTCTCAGATTTCAGAATACCAGTCAATTCTAAGCATATAAATAGATGTTATTTCTCTTTTAATTTTTATTTGTTGAGGGATGGCTTACATAAAGTCGCGAAATAATGTAGGTATTTTTTTAAAAAAAGATTTTACAATGGTATTTTACTATTAGGGAGCCAAGAGAAAGGCTGTATCAGGATACCAGTCTCATGATGATAGTTCTGACAATTCAGAATGCAGCTTTCCTTTCAAATATACGTATGGTGTAAACGCATGGAAACACTGGGTCAAAACTAGGCAACTTGATGAAGATCTTCTTGTATTAGATGAGCTAAAATCTCGTAAGTGTTCTGATTTTGTTTCCTCTACACCCTATTTCAAATCAAGATTTTTGTTATTAACTACCTTTACTTAAAAAAACATAAATGTAGCTTAAAATATTTTAAGTACATTTAAATGTAGCTTTCATTTTACTTTTAAATTCTAATATTTAAGTCTAAATCAATTTCAGAAAGTTTCTTAATCTTAAAAAGAGAAAGTTTCTTAATCTGAAGAATAAATAATAATAATTACTAATGTTTTACTTCTTTTTAGCTAAATCAGTAAAGTTGAAAGAGGATCTGCTCTCTCACACCACGGCTGAGCTTAACTATGGGTTAGCTCATTTTGTGAATGAGATCCGACGGCCAAATGGAGAGAGTTATGCACCTGACAGCATCTATTATCTTTGCCTTGGAATACAGGAGGTTAGTAATTTGATGGCTATTTTTGGATATAATGTTAATAAGAAAGGTTTTTGTGGTAGGGGTGCCAGGTGGCTCAGTTGGTTAAGCATCCGAATTCAGCTCAGGTCATGTTCTTGCAGTTCATGGGTTCGAGTCCCGTGTTGGCGTTTGTGCTGACAGCTCAGAACCTGGAGCCTGCTTTGAATTCTGTGTCTCCCTCTCTATGCCTCTCCCCTGCTTGCACTCTGTCTCTCTCTCTCTCTCTCTCTCAAAAATAAATAAACCTTAAAAGAAAAACAAAAAAGGTCGTTGTGGTAGTTTTGGAAGAGAAAAATGTTACGTTTCAAGAATATTAAGGGTGGCTTTATGGAACATAATGATTTCTTGGCTTGCCAAGAAAAAAAAAAGAATTTACTCTATTTGAATATATAATACTAGGATATTCTTTTTTTTTTTTTTTTTTTAATTTTTTTTTTTTTTCAACGTTTATTTATTTTTGGGACAGAGAGAGACAGAGCATGAATGGGGGAGGGGCAGAGAGAGAGGGAGACACAGAATCGGAAACAGGCTCCAGGCTCTGAGCCATCAGCCCAGAGCCCAACGCGGGGCTCGAACTCACGGACCGCGAGATCGTGACCTGGCTGAAGTCGGACGCTTAACCGACTGCGCCACCCAGGCGCCCCAATACTAGGATATTCTAAAGGATTTTCTTAGTTACTTTGTATATAGGTGTTTCATAATGAGATCTGTTCTTCAAAATCCTCAAAATCTTGAAAACTGTTGTACCAAAACCAAAAAGAATTCATGTTTAGGGGCACCTGGGTGGCTCAGTTGGTTAAGCGTTGAACTTCGGCTCAGGTCATGATCTCACGGTTTGTGGGTTCGATCCCCGCATCAGGCTCTGTGCTGATGGCTTGGAGCTTGGGGCCTGCTTCAGATTCTGTCTCCCTCTATCTCTGCCCCTCCCCCACTCCTTCTCTCGCTCTCTCTCTCTCTCTCTCTCTCTCAAAAATAAACATTAAAATTAAAAAAAAGAGGGGCGCCTGGGTGGCGCAGTCGGTTAAGCGGCCGACTTCAGCCAGGTCACGATCTCACGGTCCGTGAGTTTGAGCCCCGCGTCGGGCTCTGGGCTGATGGCTCAGAGCCTGGAGCCTGTTTCCGATTCTGTGTCTCCCTCTCTCTCTCTGACCCTCCCCCGTTCATGCTCTGTCTCTCTCTGTCCCAAAAATAAATAAACGTTGAAAAAATTAAAAAAAAAAAAAAAAAAAAAAAATTAAAAAAAAGAAAAAAAAGAAAAATGGTGTTAGGGACAAGTCACTTGAAACTCCTGCATCTATCTTTTGTTACAGTTAGCAAAGCTGTATATTTGTTGCCATACATATGATAATCAGGATGGCTTCATTTCTTCCTTAAAATTGCAAATAAATGAACTAACATCCTGAGGTGTGATCCTATATATGTATATATAGATCCATGCTGGTATACATGTAAACAGAAAAATGTGTTCCTTTGCAGATAGTGGATCTGTTTCAATTGTACACTCCTGATGTTTCTAATTTGTTATATAGGTAAATTACTCTTTATTTTTTTGGAATCGTCTTATAAAAGAAGATCATTCTTTAGGGGTTTAAATAAGCCACATATCTGTGAACCTTGATTGAGTCTACTTTCCGTAATAGACATAAATACCAACTTTAGGTGTTGGCTTGTAATTCTGAACAAATTGTTCAGGTTTGAGCCCAGAGGTCAGAAAGTATCTTAGCTTAACATCCTATGTATTTTTTAGCTGTGATAAATGATAGAAGGAGCTCTTTTTACGTAGAGTTTTGTTTATAGCCCGAGAATTTAATGTTATGTTGCCAACTGATGTAGTCACTGAAATTATTCAGAAAACTAGAACTGTCTTAATTTGTATTTTAAGTTGTGTTCTCTTCAGGGTAGAAATTTGCCCAAGATTACATAAGTGGTAGTGGGAAGGTAGCACATGGCTGTAAATTATTGTGTGTTCAAGGGCCATCATATATTTTGCAGTAGCAACCTAAAAAATATATAGTAGGTTTTACTTTTCCTTATTCTTCTTTGATAGATTTATACGTACCTTAGCCTCATATTTAGATGGTGACAATAGGTCATCCACCATTCCAGATCTCAAAATCCTGGAAAACTAGAGATTTTACTCTTTAGTTTTTCAGAAACACTCATTTGGTAGTAAAACCTGAGTTGAAGAGTTGTGAAGTTTTTGTCTATTTAGTGTACTTTCTGTTTGATCATCTACAGAATATTAACTACATAATTCACTATAGAATAGTTAATGTTTCTAAAGGAATAAAGGGTACTTTCCTAGATCACTTTAGGAATATTATGTAAATATGTACATGCCCTGAATTTCCTCTGTAAAATCCAAAAAAGTTTTGAATTCCAAAACATATCTGGCCTCAGTGGTTCTGGTTCAAGGTTTATAGACCTGTGTGTGTTCCCCCACCCCCCATTTTCTTCATACCTAGGAGTAAAAAAGAGTAGGAATAGCAGGCAAAACCATCTCAACTGTCTGGTTTCAAAATAAGTTACCTGTTACATGATAAAGACTCTTCTTCAGAGCAAATAGGATTTGGGTTTTACTCTTTGTGTCTTACCCCATGCTGGCCCTATTGTAGGCGCTCATTAACCTGGATAATTGTCAACAGCTAGTACACAATAGACCTGTATTGTCCAGTTTTTCTGCTGCTTTTTATTGTGTGTATGTATTTAAGATGGTGGAACAATCTTTTTTTTAAAAAGAAGAACATTTATATCATCATCTTGGAAGTAGTTCAGTTGTTCAGATCAATCATTTGTAAAAGTGTAGAAGAGGATATTAGGGTTCTGCCAAGTTAACTCAGCAGGAAGGAAAGAGATTGAGTTCTAGGCTCTTATTTGTGTTGTTTCAATGCAGCTCTACTTTTTGGTATGTTTTGGGGTTCTGTATAAAATTTCATTTAAAAATGGCTTCTAGAAATTCAGCTTAAAAAACTAGTACCTGAATCATAAAATTTTAAATCACAGGGTAATAAAAGACAACAAAATGAGCAGTCTCTGTCTTACCCATCTCTGTTCCACTTAGTTCACCTCCCTGAAGTCAAATACTCTCTGTTGGCTCTTTCCTTTCCTCGGACATTACTTTGCATATAGAAATACAATGGATTTTTGTATATTCATCTTATATTCTGTATGTACCAATTCATTATTCGTTTTGTTAGGTGGTAAAGACAGTTTTGCCTCTTTCTTTCCAATCTGCATGTCTTCTTTTTCTTGTCTTATTACATTGGTTAGGGGTGTCAGGCCTCCTTCCCCCTCCCAACATTGAAAGCAAATGATGAGAGCAGAAACCCTCACCTTGTTTCTAATTCTTGAGGAAAGATGCTTCACCATTAAGTATGATGTTGCCTATAGGTTTTTTGTAGTTTCTTGTTTGTTACCAGGCCAAGGAAGAGAACTTCTCTCCCTAATTGGCTGAGAATTTTTCTTAACCTTTTATTTTGTTACTGAGGGTTTTTATCATAATCGGTTACTGAATTTTGTCAACTGCTTTTTCTGCATCTATGGAGACAATCATATGGTTTTTCTCTCTTATTCTCTTAAGAGAATTAATTTTCAGATATTAAATCAACCTTGAATTTCTGAGAGATACTGCATTTGATAATGATATATTAACTTTTTTATATACTGCTGATTAAACTTGCTAATTTACTGTTAATGACTTTGCAGAGGTTCATGGAGGATACTAGTCCATAGTTTTCTAGAGATCTTTCCCTGGCTTTGGTGATACCACTGGCCTCATAAAATAAATTGGGAGGTGTTCCTTTCTCCTACTTTTTTTTTTTTTTTTTTTTAAAGCTTGCTTGCTTTTCCTTCCTTCCTTCCTTCCTTCCTTCCTTCCTTCCTTCCTTCCTTCCTTCCTTCCTTCCAGAGAGCATGAGCTGGAGTGAGAGAGAGAGAGAGAGAGAGAGAGTCAATCTTAAGCAGGTTCCACACTGGTGTGGGGCTCGATCCCAGGACCCTGGGATCATGACCTGAGCTGAAATCAAGAGTCGTATATTCAACCAACTTAGCCACCCAGGACCGCCCCCCCCCCCCCCCCCCCCCGCCTTTCTTCTCTTTTCTGAAAGAATTTGTGAGAATTGGTATTATTCCTTTCTTAAGTGTTTGACAGAATCCAGTGAAGCTACGTGGGCCTGGTTTTTGTTTTTTTTATTTTTATTTTTGTGGGGTTTGAGGTAGTTTAAATTACTAAGTCAATTAATTTAATTTTTATACGGTTATTTAAGTTCACTCTTTATTTTGAGTTCATTTTAGCAGTTTTGTCTTTAAAGAAATTTGTGCACTTGATCAAAGTTGTCACATATTTGTTAGCATGGGTTGATGTTGATAGGTAGATAGCAGCTTAAAAATGTAATGGTTTATAATGATAAAAAACATAGCCCTTAGTTTATACATTGTGAAAAACAAATGGCTAGTGGGATTGGGCCTAATGGGGCTAGGGTTCTGGTTTGCCTGTATTTGCTGATCTAGCTAAAAGTTTATCAGTTTTCTTTTATTGATTTATTCAGAGAGGCAGCTTTTGGTTTCATTGATTTTTCTCTGTTTTTCTGTTTTCTCTTTTTTGGAGTCTCTGACCTCCATTTGCTTTCTTAATTTGTTTTCTTTTTTCCAACTTAAGATCATTGATCTTCGACCTTTTTTCTTTTCTAGTAAAGCATTTAAAGGTATGCATTTTCTTCTATCAACTAGTTTACTTGCGTTCCATAAATTTTTTTTTTTTTTTTTTTTTTCAACGTTTATTTATTTTTGGGACAGAGAGAGACAGAGCATGAACGGGGGAGGGGCAGAGAGAGAGGGAGACACAGAATCGGAAACAGGCTCCAGGCTCTGTTTTCATTTTCCTTAAGTAAAGAGAATTGGCTGGCTACCCTGTAACTCTATTATAGGAAGTTGAATCTCTGGATTGCTTTTTACTGAGTGGGTTATTTAAATATTAGAACTCCAAATACTATTAGAGGTTTGAGATCTAAATGGATTGCATAAGAAGGAGTTATAAATCATGTCTTTAAGTTGGTCTTTTTTTCTAATTTTTTTTTATTGTGGTAAAATACACGTAACATATAACTTACCCATTTTAACTGTTTTTAATGTACAAGTCAGGGATATTAAGTACATTTGTAATCCTGTGCAAACATGACCACCATCCATCCCCATATAGCATAACTGAAACTCTGTACCCATTAAACAGTAACTCATTCTCTCCTCACTCCACCCTTGGCAGCCATCATTCTGTTTTCTGTCTCCATAAGTTTGACTACTTACGGTATCTTGTATAAGTGAAATCATACAATATTACTCTTTTTGTGACTGGCTTTTTGCACTAAGCATAATATCTTCAAAGCTAATCCATATCGTAGCATATGTCTGAATTTCCTCCCTTTTTAAACAGGGTCTTTACATTTGACTAAAACTGTTTCCTCAGAAATTTTTTTTGCTACTGAACTAGAATGAACTAGAATGGTTAAGATAGTAAATTTTTCTTTTCTTTTTTTGTTTTTATACCATAATTGAAAGAAGTTTTTTTTACTATTCTCATCATTGGACATATTTTCACAGACTTGATTTAATTTTGTAAAAGGCTGTATGGGATTTATAAGCAGCTTTAAAAATAATCTTAAACCTCAGTGTAAAGATAAGCTATCTAAAATATACTTTACAGAAATCATTGCTGTTTAATGTTACTTCAAGGATGTGTACAGAAATAGAAGCTATTTTTGGAAGAGTGCATATTTTTCTGTTGCATTTATTGATTTTGTTTGCATCTGGGAATAAAATAATGTCGAAGAAGTAGGACTTTTTTTGTATTTGTTTATTGAAGGAATAACATCTTTAGTTGTGAGGACCAGGTGTTGTGAATGTAGGTAGTAAATAGGTAGCCGCTTCTGTACTGCATATTGAGAAATTAGGTGTAATTATGGATGTTTAATTAGTACTGTGTGAAAGGGGTGCACAGCATTTTTTTTCTAGCTCACAAACAGAATAGCTGACTTTCTCCCCTGATTGTATAAGGATAACGGTTATTGTTAAAAAAGAAAATTATGTGAACTCCTACAATCATGATCATTCTTTCCTCTCATCCACTCTTACCTTACACATGTGAACACATGCCCTGCACACCAAATGCATTGTCAGTGGAATTGTGGATACCGTTTTCCTGAACCTTCCCCACTTCATCAGGGTTAGCTAAATGTGTATGCTTCTCGTATTTTTTTATGAACACGGCAAAAGATATAATAGTTTGTCAGCTAAGAACATGGAGCCATATTAAACTCTTTTGTACTATAGTTTCCTTCCTTCTGTTTCTCAGCACATTGTGGCAGTCCCTCTAAGTCAGCTGGAACAGACTTAACTGTGTGTATTTCATACTACATTTAATTTATCATTTCAACAATGATGAGCATTCCCTTTGTTTCATAAAATTTTGCTATTATAGATAAACAGTGTACACCTTCTTTCCCCTCCTTCCCCAGATATTACATAATGATCCTAAAGATGTTTTTCAAAAAAAAAAAAAAAAAATTTTTTTTTATGTTTTATTTTTGAGAGCGAGAGACATAGTGTGAGTGGGGGAGGGGCAGAGAGAGAGGGAGACAGAGAATCTGAAGCAGGCTCCAGGCTCTGAGCCATCAGCACAGAGCCCAGTGCGGGGCTCGAACCCACAAACTGTGAGATCATGACTTGAGCCAAAGTCTGATGCTTAACCAACGAGCCACCCAGGTGCCCCGATCTTAAAGATCTTAAAGATCTTATTTCTATGAGATTAGATTTCTGAAAGGGTATTATTAGACCATAAAAAAGCATATGTTTTATTTTATTTTGTAAGTTTATTTACTTAGAACGTGCACATGCAAGCGGGGGAGGGGCAGAGAGAGAGAAGGGGAGAATCTCAAGCAGGCTCTGTGCTGCTAAGTGCGGAGCGTGATACAGGGCTCGAACTCACGAAACCGTGAGATCATGACCTGAGCCAAAGTCTGACGCTTAACCGGCTAGCCACCCAGGTGCCCCAAACATCCTTTTTATTGTAAATGCTATCACGATATTGCTTCCCAAAAGTGCTGAGGATCTTTTTAGTTGGCCATTTGAGTTAGCTTTTCTGTGAAGTTTTGCTTTGTTGCGTTGTTTATCTCTTTCCATTTGTGAGAATTCTTTGTTTATTCTAGATAGTTATTCTCATTTTCCAAAAATTTTTCCAAAATTTCTTATCTTGAAAAATGCTTTTTTCAAGAAGAGTTAGAACTCCATTTACTATATTAAAAACTAGAGTAAACTCACTTATTAATTTGAGCTTGTTAATTTGAGTTCTATTATATAGAACTTTTAAAAATTCTATTAAAATATGTATAACAGTTTAAAATGTATTTAATCTTTGATTCAGAAGGGCCTTAAGAATTTGCCTTATTTTTCACAGAAGTGGTGTAATGCATTCAGAGTTTTGCTAACTTTCTTTCATTGGTTTCTTCAGGAGACATTAGTTAACTGTTTATTGTATGCTGAACACTGAACATTGGAGTAGATATTAGAGATTACTTTTTTTTTTTTTTTTTTTTTTTTTTTTTTTTACTATTTACTGATTTCCATGCACTGTACTAACTGCTTGACATGTCATTTAATCCTCTCAACAACCTTACTATTCTTCTCACCATTGTTTAATGATGAAGGAAAGTTAAGTAGCTCACCTGAGTTTATATAGCTCATATATTTTGAATCTGGTAAGCAGTCTGACTTAAAAGCTGTAATATGTTCTGCCCAAGGATTTGGAACACATACAAAAATAATATTTAAACAGTGTTGTTCTCATGGTATGGTATGTCGGTGGCACAGAGGTGGGACTAATTGGTTCTATAAGGATGTAATCTGAGAAAATAGTGGGGAAGATCTTTAAATTGAACTTTGAAGTAAATCTAGAAATTCTAGGCAGGAGGGATGAGGGAAGAACAATGGCATTTCAAGAACAGAGAAAAATATATACAGGGCACAGTTTTCCAGGAACTGCTTGGCATGGCTGGAATGTAGAATATGAAGTGTAGAGAGCTTTGGGTGCAGCTGGGGTATGAAGTAGGTAACAGTCATGCAGCAAAGGGCCTGTATTTATTGTTAAAATGTTTAGACATCTTTTATCCAGGTTGAAACAGGAAAAGGTTTTAAGTATTTTTTAAAGATCACACTTGATTTTTTTTTTTTTTTTGCCTTAGAGGTAGGCAGCTGAGGGTTGGAATAATATTACTGAAACACAAATTATTGTGCAGAGCTGCTGATTTGTAGCTAAATTAATGGTGGGTTGTGTTTACATTGGTTTTTTTTTTTTTTTTTTTTTTTTTTTATAAGCAAAGGTCCCCTCTTGGGCTCATCCTTTTTTTTTTTTTTTTTTCCCCCAACGTTTATTTATTTTTGGGACAGAGAGAGAGACAGAGCATGAACGGGGGAGGGGCAGAGAGAGAGGGAGACACAGAATCGGAAACAGGCTCCAGGCTCTGAGCCATCAGCCCAGAGCCCGACGCGGGGCTCGAACTCAGGGACCGTGAGATCGTGACCTGGCTGAAGTCGGATGCTTAACCGACTGCGCCACCCAGGCGCCCCGTGTTTACATTGTTTTTAATGAAGCTTTATGCAAGTAGCATTTTATAAGACCATCAATTTTAGACACCTATAAGTACAATCTCTTAAATATATCTAATAACCCTTAAATGATGAGTGCCTTGTATTCTCAACATACTATTTATAAATTGTTATGCATATTGTTACATATAATAGGTTTTGCTTAGCTAGTTTTCTAAAAACATTGTCATTACATATATACTATATTAGTGACAATTCATGTCTAAACAAACATGTTACTGACTGAACATTTTCTAAAACATATGATTTTCAACTATGTTAGTAGACTTATATTCTACTTCTCAAATACCAGTGTCAGAATTTCTGCTTAAGTAGATAAATAGTTACCAATGTGCTGCTTTGCATTTTTAATCCAAAAGAGAACAGAGCCCTTGAAACTTAGCTCATCCGAAATAAGTGCTCTACGTGTAAAATACACATAAGATTTCAAAGAATTTATATTTTAAAAATGTAAAACGTATTCTGTCTCCTTCTCTTTCTGCCCCTCCCCACTTGCATTATCTCTGTCTCTGTCAAAATAAATAAACATTAAAAATTAAAAAAAAAAAAAAAGATTTCTAAGAAGGGGCGCCTGGGTGGCTCAGTAAGTTAAGCATCTGACTCCTGGTTTTGGCTCAGTTCATGATCTCACGGTTTCATGGGTTTGAGCCCCACATTGAGCTCCTCTGTGCTGATGGTGCGGAGCCTATTTGGGATTCTCTGTCTCCTTCTCTCTCTGCCCTTCTCCCACTCACACTGTCTCTGTCTCAAAATAAATAAATAAACCTAAAAAAATATATAATAAATAAATAAAAATGTATAATATCTGATTAAGTTTTATATTGTATGTTTAAAGTAATGTTTTAGATATATTGGGTTAAATAAAATATTTAACTGTAACTTCTAAAAAAATTTTAGAAGTTTTAGAAAATTTAAAATTATATGTGTAGATCACACTATATTTTGTTGTTCAATGATACTCTGTGCAGTGGTTCCAAAATTATCTCTGGATCTCTAGTTCTCTCAAATATTGTTCCAAAGCATTCTAAATGCAATGAGAAACCAGAACCCTTATAAAGGAATTTATATTTTGGAAAGAGAATACTTATTAATTTAAATAATTCTGTAATTATTTAGTAATTATTTTTTAGTAAAAATTTTTATTAAGGTTGCTACTCTTGGGGCACTTGGGTGGCTCAGTTGGTTAAGTGTCTGACTCTTGATTTCGGCTCAAGTCATGATCTCATGGTTCATGAGATCAAGCCATGTGTCAGGCTCAGCTCTGGCAGTGAGGAGCCTACTTGGGATTCTCTCTCTCCCTCTTCTTCTCTCTCTCTCTCTCTCTCTCTCTCTCTCTCTCTCTCTCTCTCAAAATAAATTAACTTAAAAAAAAAAAAGAAAAAAAGATTGATACTCTTTAGACAAGCCTGACCCATCACCGTGTTTTTTCCAGGGTTACTTCCTAGAAGGTGTTGATGGCTTCTCCTTTGCTTCTGAAAAGCAAAAGTTACTGCGCTTTGGTGATGGGGCAGATTAGGTGTTCATAAGTTGTGTAGATTGGGTGTTTGTAAATTGGGACTGCCTTAATGGAAAATAACAGCTATACCATAATATAGTATTGCTTTGAATACTACAGCAATGACTAATAAAGCTTATCGTCATTCCTTCTGTAACAATAAGAGCAGCAGATCTTTTGATTTATCAGGGATTGCCAAAAAAAGCACATCTTTTAGGAGCTACTTGCAGTAAAGTGGAGTTGGAAGCATGGTAGTTTTTGGCTTGTTGTTAAGGTTCTGAATGTACATAGAAATTATTTCCCCCTTGGGGCGCCTGGGTGGCTCAATTAAGCGTCCGACTTTAGCTCAGGTCATGATCTCTCTGTGAATTGAAAGCCCCGTTTCGGGCTCTGTGCTGACAGCTCAGAGCCTGGAGCCTGCTTTGGATTCTGTCTCCACCACCCCCCCCCCCCCGCCCCTCCCCCATTCACACTCTCTCAAAAATGAATAAACATTAAAAAAAAAAGTTATTTCCCCCTTATTGCTTGACTTATAGCTGAAAATTACTTCAGGATCATTTCTCTCATGATTGCTGCTTTAAATGGTAAGAACAAAAGAGAAAAATTGCTGTTCTGAACATGAGGATTTCACTTCTGCAGTTGTTTTGTATAATGGGCATCAACTTTACATTAAAAAACATTAAAGAGATTGAATTGTGATATTGTATTTTAACCAATTAATGCTACAGTCATAACACTGAGAATTTCCAGATATTTTTATAGAATTTCTGCCCTCTGACTAACTCATCAGTAGGGAAGGGATCTGACACTGTCACTTCATTGATTGCCAGGCACTTGGGTTGTCATCCTATTCGCAAGGTATCAGTTACGAATTTTTGTTCTGCCATTTTGAAATTATGCTGTCTCTCTTCTGACTAGCAGGACTAACATTATAATGATCAGTTCAGATGATGATACGCTAGTCTGATATTTGATTATTATATGGTGTTTTTTTTTTCCATTCTTTTACTTTTCATTTATCTGTGTCTGCATATTTAAAGTTAGGTGTCTTGGAGCACCTGGCTAAGTTGGAAGAGCATGCAACTCTTAATCTTGGGGTTGTAAGTTTGAACCCCGTGATGGGTATAGAGATTATTTTAAAGAAAATAAAACTTAAAAAAAGTAGGTTTCTTGTTAAGCAGCATATTGTTGGGCCTGGCTTTTTTTTTTTTTTTTTTTTTTTTTTTTAAAGTCCAATTGACCAATCTTTGTCTTGGTATGTTTAGACCAATAAACCTTTTTTTTTCCCTTTATATAAAGAACCAGATAGTAAAGAACCAGTTTTATTTGTCTTTGCAGGCCATACTGATATATCATGCACCCATTCAGCTCTGCCATTGCAGTATGAAAACAGACTTTGGCAATATGCAGATGTCACTTGTGTCTGTGTTTCAAGGAAACTTTATTGACAAAAATAGGCACTGAACCAGTTTTGGCTCTCATTTGCCACCCTGGTTTAGATCTTTTATACTTAGTATAATCACGGCTGCCATTGGATGAGAATCTGCCATTGGTTGTTTTGTATTTGTTTTATCTGTTCATTATTGGGTTTGTTTTTTTTTTCTCTGCTTTCTTTTGAATTAGTTATTTTTCTGTGATTCTATTTTGTCTCTGCTGTTGGTTTATTTTTTGCCTCTTAGTTTTGTTGTGGTTGCCCTAGGATTTATAATATGGGTCTTCAGTTCATTATCTACCCTCAGATATTATTGTACCACTTTATGTATCACGTATGAACCTTATAACAGTGTCCGTTTCCCATCGCCTGCCCCTTTGTGCTGTTGTTGCCATACGTTTAACTTTTACATTATTTTATTCCAGATTCCACTGGAGATGGACTTTGCAAACTTTAGTTTTTAAATCATTCCTTAACAACTCTCATTGTTAAGATTTGTCATAGTAAGTTATTAGAGTCAAGTTTGTAGTGACTCACAGGAGTTAGAGAGGAGCAGTAAGTAAAAAAGCGTTCCTTAACAATTGAGTGCTAGAAGAGACCCTCAGACCACTGCAGAATAACATTTCATCCAATTCAGAATTTTTCTTTAATAATTTATAATTTAATTACTCTTACTTGAAAATCTAATTTTGTTTTCTCCATGTTCTGTATAATGAACATTGGAACCAGATATTCTGTTTTTATCTGACAGACTGAAGATTTCTGCTAGTTCTTACATTCTGGATTCTAAGTAATTGGCAACTTTGATTCTTTATGATTTCTAGGTATATAGATAAAGCCAGTAATCTCTCCTGTTGTATTATGTTAGTGTGCCTGGTTTTTTGGTTTTTGATTTTTGGTTGTTTTTTTTTTTTTTTTAGATATAAGCTTTCTTTCTTAAGACATATTGTATAAGTATATATTCACTCTTTATAGTAAGCTGGTTTTCCTTCAAGAAACTTTTTTTTTTTTATTGTAGTACTTGTGTGGTAGTAATCGAAAAGACAACATATTCATTGATCCAGGATACCAGACATTTGAGCAAGAATTGAATAAAATACTTCGAAGTTGGCAACCAAGTATACTTCCAGATGGTAATGCTCGCTTGCTGTCTCTCTCATATATATGTATATACACACACACACATATATGTATATATATATGTAAAATTTTTCAGGATTGAGAGTTTTAAATGTAACTTCTGTACTATTGTATCTGTCTCCTATGAGTATTCTGGTTCTTGAGGTAATCCTCTCTTAAATAAAAGTGTTGCTGACTTGCTACTGGGATTTTTATTTTTACAGAAAGTATGTTAAAAATAGTTAGGAAATAATTTAAATTAGTGTATTTTTCAGAGTACTTATTCATGAACTCATCTGTTCATCTTTTGTTGAATTAGAAATGAATGTAGTTGATAACTAGTGTTTATAAAGAGCTTTGTAATAAATGTGACCTGCTTTCTCTGGAGTAAGAAACTGGGTGTGTATTCTTAAGCCCTGCTGTGGATATTGTGATACAAATTTCTCTAAGAAATCTGTTTTAGATGTGTGAAGAAAATGTGTTTGTGAATGGAAATCACCTATTTTTTTTCCCCAGCAATCATGCAGATTTAAATTCCTTTCTGACCGTTGTGTGCTTGTCCTATAGAAGACCAGAAGCAAACATCTAGTCTCTTATTCCAGAGATGCTAGCACCATAGTCTTGTGTATTCCCTAGCTTCTTTTGTCATAGAGCTGCATAGGTAATTCTGAAAGTGTGTTTTGACCTGGTGTGAATGGAGGATTGAAATAGGTTTGTTCTTGAATTAACTTTATTTTTTTTTTTTAGATGGTTAAATGATCATTATTTTATTTGTTGTAATTTTTAAAAAATATTTCTGTTTAAGGGTCAATATTTTCTCGAGTCGAAGAAGATTATCTCTGGAGGATAAAACAACTGGGCTCACACTCTCCAGTAGCTCTTCTGAATACCCTGTTCTACTTTAACACTAAGTATTTTGGTCTGAAAACAGTGGAACAACACTTAAGACTTTCCTTTGGCACTGTGTTTAGGCACTGGAAAAAAAATCCTTTAACAATGGAAAACAAAGCATGTCTTCGATACCAAGTGTCTTCCTTATGTGGAACAGATAATGAAGGTAGTGTAACATATTTTTATTTTTGTACTGTCTGTGGCAGGGATGGCCAAACTTGGCCTTAGTAAAGACCACCTGGGTCACTTGTTAAGACTCTAAGGACTGCCATTTTCATAAAGTAAGACAACCTATATCTTCTTAAGACCTCTTAGTTCATTTTGTTTGAAAAAGCCACGTATTTGGTATAACAGATACAAGGAGTGAATAGTACTATTCTTTCTTCAAGATTAGTCTCAGGAAGTTCATGTAATTTTTTTTTTTAAGATAAAATTACTACTGGAAAAAGAAAACATGAAGATGATGAGCCAGTATTTGAACAAATTGAAAATACAGCCAATCCTTCTAGATGTCCTGTGAAAATGTTTGAATGCTACTTGTCTAAAAGGTAAGTGTTAATGATATTTAACTTTTTAAATGGTAGTATAGGTTAGTTTCCTTGAATTTAACACTACCAAGAGGTGACATTTTTCAGTGATCTTTCTTAGATTTTTCTCTCACTTCTCACTCACATCTAATGTTTGTAAGTCTCATTATTGTAAAATACCTAGCTTATACTTCATACTTTAAGGTTCAAGCAAATGTTAAGAAATTGTTGTTTAGTGAAGTTACTACTATTATTGTCATCTTTTAAATTACAGCAATTCCAATAATAAAGCATAGGACACAAACTTTTTTTTGTAAAGCGTCAGATAGTAAATATTTTAGGCTTTTTAGGCTATAGAGTCTCTATTGAAGTTAATCCATTCTGTTGTTATAGCCAGAAACCAGCCATATACTATTATAAATAAATGGCCCTATAGTATTTTTATAGTACTTGTAGTATACAGTTTTATTGTGTTCTAAAACCTGAGACAAACAAGTGATGGGCTATAGTTTGCCCACCCCCTGGTGAAAAGGTATGTTCAAAGGTAGAATAGATGGAGATGAAAACGAAATCTTTACATGTAAGAGAAAATGTTCCTTTAAGAAGGTCTTACATAGTGTTCTGAAAGTACTATACTTTTCAACTATACCACCACTTTGTTCCCTCAATCTAATACCAACAGGCATTTTAGAAAATGTTAAACCATTGAGATGTTTAGGGATCATAAACTATGTTATGCTTGTCCATTGCTTTATATATATGTACTCTTTAATTTTTGAAGGCTTAGTATGAACTAAGAGTTCATTTCCTTATGTTAAGTTATATAAATTATAGATAGGTCCCCAAATGAGTTCTTAAGAACTAATGATGTCATCTACAGATAATAGTAATATTTTTGACTGGTTTGGGGTGGCCCTGTTTGGCTGCAACAGTGTTAGATCTTCCAGTCGTGGTAACTCTTAGTTGGAAATCCCTATCTCAGTATTGTTGGTATTTTAAAAGTTAAATTTCTATTGTATAATGCTATTAGGTATTTTTATTTTATGGGCTACTATATTTCATCAATTTTAAGACACACTTTTCAAATTTTACTATCTCTGAAACTGGGATGCATGTTATAATTGATACAACTTAAAATTATAATTGATAGTGTTCTACTTGTTTAGTGGCAACATTAAAATAATGATTAAAAATATTATTTCTTTTGATGGTGTTTTGGATTCAGTGAAATCACGGAATTCAAATGGTGGGAAAATAATCTTTTATCACAGAAATTAACTTTGAAAATATCTTAATGATAAAAAAAATTAATATAAGTAATGACATGATCTGACCACATAATATGGTTAGTAGTAACAGCATTGTTCTTGGAAGACGAAAAGAAAGTTGTGGGGAATTTTGTATATATACTGTGAAATTGACTTTCTCCTTTCTCCCAAAGTCCACAGAATCTTAATCAGAGAATGGATGTTTTTTATTTGCAACCAGAATGCTCTAGTTCTACAGATAGCCCTGTCTGGTACACATCTACTTCACTGGACCGAAACACCTTGGAAAATATGCTTGTACGGGTTCTTTTAGTAAAAGATATTTATGATAAAGACAATTATGAACTGGACGAAGACACAGACTAAAAAGGAACGTTTCAGAAGCAATCGGGATAAAACAGCATTAGATAGTCATGCTGCTAGATCTTTATTATGGAAAACATTTCAAGTTTACTCCTTCTGTTTTGAGTTTTGTAGCAGTGTACCCACACTGGGTATTACCATGTAAATAATCTGTGAGTGAAAGTTGCCATTATTCTATGTAGTGGTTTTAGGATACTTAACAAATACATTCAGATTCTTTTTTTATTATTTATTTGATTAGGTATGTTTGTAACTTTTTACATTACAAAATACGAATGAGAATGTGCCATGTATAATTTTTTTCTTGTAGTAAGAAACATCCATATTGCACAACTCTACTGTTGCAAAGCTTCCTTGAAAGGAGGCTCTTTTACTGGGTTCTTTACCAGATGGTTGTGTATGGGTAGCACTACTAAAAGTTTAGAACTTGCAGTGTCTTTCCGAATTTTTAAAATAAACTGTAAACTAATAGGCTGGGTTTTTTGTTTTGTTTTTTGGGGGTTTTGTTTGTTTGTTTTACGTTTTAGTTACTGAAGCCTCACAAGGTTATGTAGAGAGATACCATCTTCTGTACCAAAAATAGACGAGAGAATGCTGTCGATATTGGTGTACTGTAATGTGAATCTATACTGGTGAAAACAACTTTTTGTTCCCCTTATTAAAACCTTAGTGTCCTTTTCTCATTTGTGGCTTTCTGCATCACCCCAGTCAATAATATATATATATATATATATATATGTGTGTGTATATATATATATGTATGTATATATGTGTGTGTATATATATATATATATGAAGAATGATGTTGAAAACATGATCATTGAGACATTTTCTTTGTAAAAATGTCCAGTGAAAGTACAAAATTCTGTTTTCTGTGCCAACCATAAGTATCCAAAATCCCATTCATTTATAGAAGTTTGATTTTTCTTTTTTCCCCTTAAAGATACAGATCATGTTGCAGTATCTGAGTAGTACTCTAAAACTTTACCAACTTTGTTAGGATTTTTATATTGCCTTCAAATATGACTGATGGATACATTGGATAAAATTATTTTTAGAGATGCCGCTCCTAAAATAGTTGTTACAGAAGGTCGATCAAGTTTAAATAAGAGAGTATCACATTTTTACTATGAAGATTACCAGTGTAGTGATTCTGATATTTCAGATGATTGAAGAACAAAGAAAGAAACTGATGGATAAAGTCTATCTCAAAGGAAATCACATTTGATGTTAGATTGTTTGGCTTTTAAAATTACTTCTTATAGAAGATGAAAGCATTTTAAAACTTTGTGCTTCTGCATAGCAATTTATCTGTTTAGACCTTTTCTTTTAGAATAAGGAAGTTTACTTAAAATCCTACTTGATAAAGACTAAGCAAAATGCTGGCTGCAAATTATTATAAAGAAACCATTTGGCTGACTTCATAGAGCATGTATGTAATCATATTGTTTTGTTTCTAATTCCTGACTCACCATGGTGACATTAGTTTTTTAAAATTGTTGCGGGGGGTGGGGGGGGGGTGCGGAATTTGGGCTGTTTTCCACAGTGATTAGGCAACATCTACACATCCCTTAGGTATTTCTCCTTTGCTTAGGATAAATGTTAGCATTCAGAAGAAATTTTCTCAATCATGATATAGAAAAATTCACAAATATAATCACTGTATTTTAAAGCAATAATTATCAGAAATGGTTTTGGCATAAAATTACTTTATAATGTCCTAATTTGTTTTATAAGTTTGAATAACATACCTGTCCCTTAATTTTATATTTGTTGATTTCATAATTACACAGCAAATCTTATATTACTTTACTAAAATAGATTGCTCATTGTCTATTTAATTAAGAAAACTGGGTAACATATAAAATATATACTATAAAAATTTCCTCACACTTAACCTTTTTCCAGAAGTACTTTAAGCACTTTTCCTATAAATGCATATTGTTGATTAAAAGGTGGTTAATCCTAGCCATCTTTTATTCTTCACAGTGGTGCTATATTCCATCAAGAGCAATAACGTTTTCCCCAAATGTCACTTAATGTTTATTCTCCCAAATACCATACATTTCTGCCGCGGTGCTGTTAAGCACCTTGTCTGGCTATTTACATCTCCTTTATTGTACATTAGCTTTTCTAAACAGAAATGTCTACATGATTTTGATCTCGACATGATTGAGGATTTAGAGCTCTTGTTTTTGTCTTGAATGCAATCCAAGGATTAACTTGACTCTCAGGGGGAAAAGAAAAACAAAACTTTATAAGAATTGTTTGTTCTGTGAAACTTATTTCACCTAGAATACATTTCATTGGTTCCTGGATGTCCTTAGTTTGTGTGGTCATAGCTGACTGCTGAGAAAAAGGACAGTGAAATGGTAGCAGTTTCTATTTGCTTCTTAGTGATTTCTGTTTATAGCATCCTGTAAATATAACTTTATTGTCTTTAGATGTCTATTGGAGATGCTATATTTTTTTTGTTCTGAAGGTTTTGCCATTTAAAATGAATCAAAGTTTTTATTCCTATTGAGAAAAGTGAATTTCCCATGCAAATTGAATCTTCGTTAACACAGTTTTTAGGTTTTAAACTGTATTAGGTAATATAAGACATTAAAAGATTTTTCTAGGCAAGAAGCTCAACTTTTTTTTTTTTTTTTTTTGGCATAAAAATATTACACAAGTTGTCACCAGTGTGTTAAACATCTTGAGACAGGAAAGAAGAAGATGCATATTGTACTGTGCATTCAAACTTTTGTCACTGTTTTTCTGATGGAATTTCCCTTTGTCCTGGCCAATATGGAATGGGTGACTCACTTATGGGATAATCTGGAAATGAGATAAACTCATTTATGCATAGCATGAAGGTTTACAGTAATGGAGAAGTCAAAATTGCAAATTTTTGGTTTGTACTACTCTAATGTGGGTTCACTTTGTCTGAAATCTTAAATACCATGCAGTCTTAAATCACTATAAAAATTTACACTTTTATTTTGCCAGTTATTTCCAAAATGTATTGTTTTACATATGTCACTTATGTTCTAAGTTACCACTGACTGTAGGATAATGTCCTTGTTCCCCTCAAACAAAATAGTCATGAAAGTGTACATTAAAATATTTTTAAAGAATAAATTTCTTTAAATTATAATACTTTTGGATTTCCCCCCTTAATAAGCCCCTTTCTCATTTTTAGAGAAGTTATTTGAATTTCAGTTATTCCATTTTACTATGTTTTTAGGAATAGACCATTTTTAATACTGTTTTCCAGTGTTAAGTACTTTTTATTGTTTCTGGGTTTATCATACTTGAAAATGATACTACTAACAATATCTTATAAATATAGCAGTTGATGTCCAGAACAGGTTAACTGCATTGGTCTGGGTTTGAGAGTAGAGGCATTTAAAGTGATGTTTCAATTTGTACTATTTTTTTTTTTCTTAGAAGCTATATGTTAGACACCCCAAATACGTTACTGTGATTCCTTGCCTTATAGTGAACTGGACAAGAGAAAGTCGTTCTTAAAATCTGGGCAGATGGTGTCCTAATTAATTACTGAGTTAAACAAGGTCATGAATTTAGGCCTTTGGAGGAAAAAGAACCAAAGAGAAGCTAAGATTTATTCTGTAAATAAAGAATTAAGAATAGAACCAAAGAGAGGGCCACAGACCGTTGGGTCTAGAATTGGAGGTCTTTGTATCTTTGAAGGAAGGCAGGTGTAAATCCTAACTGAGCGTATTTTATTTTCTATTGTAGTGCAGTGAAAAGAATAATTACAGCTCTTTCTGAGACTTTCAGCTGCATACTTGATTCTGATTGGACCTCAGTTTCTTTATCTGTAAAATGAAGGTATTGCCTTAATTTCTGATTCTGGAGTTTCAAATTAAGCATAGTTGATACATGGCTTAAGAGGCTTAGTAGTAAATCTTACAGATTTATGTTTGAAGCCTTATGATTTTTTAGAAACACATTTTCTTGGAGGGGAAAGATCTTTCCTAAAATAGACTTAACACAGGCTGTGTCATACCTGATTTTTATAAGTCCTATTCAAGTAACTCCTCAGAAGAAAACTCAGCGTAATGAAACTTAAGTTTTGTTATAAAACTTAAACAGTGGATCTTCATTACATATTTCCTTTGTGCCAAAGAACTATTGTCAACCATGGTAGTTAAGGAGGAAGAGAAAGTAAAAGATTAAAAAGACATTAGTGTTGCAATTATGGGTTGTGAACAAGATGTACTGTTGTATGTATATTTAACTCCTAGGGAATATAGAATATAGTCATGATAGTTTACAACACAGAACACTGTGTACACCCAGAAACCCTAAAAAGCTTTTATGTTCTAGAGTAGGTTTCATAGCATTACCACCACCTGTAATTATATAAAACATTGGATTCCTGTAACGTTCTTGATGGTGCTTTTAGCTCTGTTTAAAATGGCCAGTGGCACAATTTCTGACTATTTTGATGACACCAGTCTTCATCTCTGGCTTTCAGGCCAACTCATTACAAGAGTAGTTAAATATAGCACCCAAAGGAAAAGCTTAGAGTACCTTCATCATGCATTAGAGAGGATTCTAAAAGGTGTTAAACCACACTGAATCAAGGTGAGTAATTCAACTTGTAGGTTATGTTATATGGATGGAAGGAACACACAAGGTGCAATATATTAAGGATATTTTTTAAAAACTTAATCCACTAAGGATTTTTTTTCATAGTAAATGCTTTTGGAAATAAAACCTCTCAAATATTTTCTAAATCTTGGATGTGCTATTCTTAAACCTATAAGCAAAATTAAGCCTTTCCATTTCGATTACATATTTGTAGTTCTAAAGTGATGTCAGCAGATGGCAATAGTATACAGCACAGAGTTTCAATTGCCTTTTTTTTTTTTTTCCCCTCCCCCTTTGTTAATGCTACTATGAGTAAAATGACCCTTGATCAGAAACCTTTGGGAGTTTTAGAATTGAGAAATTTCCCCTTTTCAAAAATATGTAGATTACATAACACCCTCAGTGGAGCCAGGGCAGCACCCCATAATCAATGTCTACAGCAGTAGGTCAGATATTCACAGTAACTAGAATAAACTATGGCTATAGAAAGCTTTACATGGTTCAGGTCAATTTTTGTCACAAACAGGAAAAACTAGATTTTTAGATTTTTTTTCAGATCTCAAAATTGCTAACAAGGAACTGCAGGCCTGTAATAAAACTAATGTTCTATCTAGTGTTTTCCTTTTAATAAAACATCTGTTATGTTTTATTGCTTAGTTTTGATAGAAGTAACTGAAGGCTTTCTGTAAAATTTGCATATTAGATTTAAAGAAAACATGCAAGGAATGCTTAGAATAAGCATAACTATAAATGGCAGTTCTAGAACCATTATTGAATTCTGAAACTTAAAAAATAACTACTTTTACTTTCCATTTTGCATTTGTATTTGTAGCATAATTATTCTTCATAGGTGATACACCTTTATGAATAGCTGCAGTCATGTGATGGAGCCAGTCATTTATTCATTCAACAAAAACTTGAGTGATTATTTTTTTAGTTGCATTAAGCCAGGTGCTGAGAATACAATAAGATGTAAGACCCACCCCCTCCTCGGAGAAATGAAAGTGTGATGGTATGTCGGAATAAGCAAGGGTCTCAGGCCTTATTAAGAACAATCACTTGTATCAGAAAGCAAACTGATAGTCAAGTCATTTATCAATACCCTACTCTTAGCTCAACTCCTTAACTCTTGACCGCAGTTCCAGGTTTCCCTATTACACCAATCTGTTTCCCATTCTGGAAGGGGAGAGGTGCCAGCTACTTTTAGGGTGAAGAGGAAGATGCAAACTGAAAAATAGCAGTGAACATCTACCACGTTGAAATTTCTCAAAGGTTATCTGTTTTTCAATTCGGTTTTTTATGATCATGCTGCAGCAGCAGAATATATCTTCTTAGAATGTAAGTTCTTGAAGGTAGGGAGTTTTTTGTTCCCTGCTGTATCCCAAGCACCTATAAACGTTCCTAGCTTAAGCTAGGTGTTAACAAATGTCTGTTGAATGAATTAATGATTGATTATAAGTACTTTGAAATTCATTAACTTACAAAATAAAGGAACCATTCAAACAGGGCCTGCGACCCATAAAGTCACACCTGATTTTTGGTGTGCCTTTGAACACTTGCTTGTGTTTCTGTGGGTGTGTGTGTCTTTAATTTATGCTGTGTATACTAGTACTGCTTGAGCTTCTATAACCTTCCATTTATGAGGGCCAAGGGGATTGGGAAGTAGGGCTCAACTTGTAGTAGTGTTCAAAATATAGACACTTAAAAGTCACCTGTGAAGTTTGTTAAAATGCAGATTTCTGACCTGTCTCTGGAGACTGAAACAGATTTACAGTGGGTCTCAGAGCTGCATTTTTTAAAATTTATTTTTCAGAGCGAGAAGGAGGGGATGGGCAGAGAGGGGGACAGGGGATCTGAAGCGGACCATGTACTGACAGCAGAGAGCCTGATGCAGGGCTCAGACTCAAGAACCGCGAGATCATGACCTGAGCCGGAGTCAGAGGCTTGCTTAACTGACCGAGCCCCCCAGGTGCCCCACAGAGCATCTTTAATTCCTGGGTTAAAAACCCGAAGGCCTACGGTCAAAAAAAATGGCCCACAAGCATTTTTTAAAACAGAATTGAGTGGAATAGAACACAATAAAGGTACTTCCCTCATGAAACTTGTATATTTGGGTATTGGGTGACCGATCTAAAATCTATTTCTTAATGCTTTTCAGTCAAAGTTTGAAAGCCCTCTAGGAAACTCAGTAAGGGAAACTCCACATTTACGGAAGGATGTATTGATCTCCGAGCCTCCCGTTTTGTTTTCAAATGGCACTTAATTTTATCCACATTGAGCTCCAGAGAATTGTGAGCTATGGAGACACATGCTTTTCATTTTGAAATAAGTAAACTAATGTGGACTGAGATAGACCTATTTCTCTGCCTGTTTTCTATAAATTTGGGGCTTTTTTTTTTTTTTTGAAGAGTGGGAATAAAATCAATAGTTATTGGTGTGCTTTTTGTGTGGCAACCCATGAGGTTTGTTTGTATTCTCTCCAATTCACAGATCAGTTAAGTGCTTAGGGCCACAAAAACCGTGCTGGGGCTGTGATCCAAATTGAGGATTTTATATGGGAAAGCTCATATGTGCTCCTTAACCTTTTGCTGTCTATTTACTGTTACAGACATGAAAGTGGGTAATCCTCTCAGTCTACACCAGTCATCCATGAACTGCTTTTCAGTGATAGAACAAGCGTCTAGTAAGCGTATGCCAAGACAAAAGTGATAGGTGAGGATACAGCAACATTTTGGAAGGCAGAAACCAGATGGCTAAATGGGTAGACCTCGCAAGGCTAGTAATTGCCGCGCCTACGACACTTCACTTCGCCTGCCCTCACCTGCAGGTCTGCAGGTTGGTATACCTGAGAGAGAGACCCAACCAAACCGGCACTGTTCTGGTCCATTCGTTGTCTCACTCTCCTAGGTTACTATTTCATACCTTTCCCTCTTCTCAAATCTCCCATCCCCCATCCTTAAAAGCTGACAAACTCTGTAAAAGGCCAGAGAACCTATATTTTGGGCAACATGGAGGTTATTATGTAGATACTATTATGTAGAGAAAATACGTTTCCACAAATTTATTGACGAAATTCAAAATCTAGTAATTTAGAGTACAACTTTTTCTGATACAGATCTATTGAGAAGGGTGGAATGCTTTTGGGGGCAGTATTTTGCTTAATTGGAATTCAAAGTTTGCTACCAAAGTCGATTGCAAATGTTCATCTGTTAGGTTTTGTGCATTTCAGCTTTGAAAATATCTTTTCAAACATAAGTATTTCCAAATACTGATGAGTCCACGACTGTATGATTTTGACCAAGCATCTTCATCACTTGGAGGCATTTATACAATTAAGATTCTTGATGGTGGCCTTTTAGCATGTCATGTTGCAGATGAATCACTTCTAATTGAAACTTAGATGGAATACCGTCAGTTGCACAGTTAAATGAATTTTTAAATCTGGAATTTTCCTTTACATTTGCATTGATCCTTGAAATACACTGCTGGAGCTGTAGTTTGCGCTTGGAAGATGCACCTGCTATAGATACGTGTGGGAGTGAACGTGCTGCTGTTAACTTCCAACGGCATGAGAAGTGTAAGCAGCTGGATGGTTCAAGCAACATTAGTTGTTGGAAATTACAGCAATGTGTTTTTTATAAAAGCACTGTTTCGCCTTGTAATACGAGGTTGAATTTATTAAGGACCCATTATCAAGTCTAACAAAAACTAATTTCCAAAGTTATTCAGTGTTCAATATTAGTGGTTGAGTATGGTTCTTCTCAATGGAAAGGCCCTGAACTCAAAACCTCACAATACCACCTTATTGATAAGCCATCAGACTGCTGTCAGGATATTCAGGATATTCAGCTTCTTATCTGACGTATTCACAGAACTGATGGATGATGGTTGAGTCCATGAGAAGAATGAAGTTCACCCTTGATAGGACAGGTTCATTAACACATGACAGATTCAACCGAAGTACTGCTGGAGAACAATACCGTGAACAACCAACCATGGGCTTTAAACATTTACATCTCAACTAAGAGTGTTTACACTCCATATACGTTTTTTTTTTTTTTTTTTTTTTTTTTTTTTTTGCCACAATTGCATCCATCTTACTTTTTCGGGTTTTACTAAATTAGGGTTTTCCCAACTTCTTTGAAAATGTTCTTGCCTGTAGTTACCTACATACTGTTCATAGAGGCTAATTCTTCAGTCATTTCAAACTTGGCATTGACTGCTTGAAAAGACAACTAAGCAATACTGGTTTAAAAAAAAATCTTTTGACTCCTCAAGGGCTAAGAAAAGCCACTTGAAATCATTTACCTTGTTTTTAAATTTTTAAATGACTTAAAAGACTAAGCTTATTTTATCTGGATACATTGCTGCAATCAGATAGGATTTAATTTGCCATTGGTAAATGGTTTGCTTGGCTAACAGATGAACCACTTGGAAACTTATTTTGGTTGCAGTTTGTGAATGTTTTCTTTTTTGTGAGGAAATTCTGCTGGAATTCCATATTAAGTTTTCTTATTTTTCTGACCATTGCTTTCCTCTGAGTTGAAAATACTGTGATGAATGCCCCATCTGGTCATGTATGTGGCTGTTGCATTCTTTTAGCACAGCTATAGTATCATTGCATAAAAAGGCAATGCTTTCTAATTTGATAGATTAATGCACACTCCACTGTGCTTTAGGAGTGTGACATTCAAAAAACGTTTTGACATGATGGGTTTGCACTGGTAAAAAAAACCCCAAAATTAAATATTGGTGTATGGCAATACACATGGCACTTGAGACACTGCTTTCTTATAACTAAGTCACTGAGTAGCAGCCTGAACCTAGGAAAGCACCACATAATACTCTTGCAGTTCAACTGCCCTAGTATTGCAGAAGCAGCCATAACAATATGTAGATGAAAAGCGTGACTATATTCCAATAAAGCTTTGTGGACACTGAAATCTTAATTTCATGTGGTTTTCATGTGTCACAAAATATTTTAAAATTAATTTCCCAACTAGTGTTGGGCTAGTGTGCCATGCAAAAACAGGCTGTGGGTAAGACTTGGCCTGCTAGTCTGTAGTTCGCCAACCCCTGCTGAAGTCGTTTACCTTGATTCCTAATTCAACAAAAATAATTAATGCAATGTTAAAGCAGTCAAGAGACTTCCACTGATCCCACCATCACCTTTACCCACCAAGTCCATATGGATTGTTTCTCTTAGCATACTATCTCTTGTGGATCTCATCTTTAAAACCTCTTAACTACTTTTCTACCTCATTTCTCCACCCCTCTTTTTAAAAGAATTCCTCAAAATCATTTTATATTCTCGTGGTCTTTAATTTCTCTTCTGTTTCCTCTTAAGAAGGTTTTTGTCCCATCATTCCACTAATTGTGCTCACTAATGTCACCCATGACCTCTGTGGTGAAATCCAACGGGCAATTCTAATTCATTGTATTACTTACATATCAGAAGCATTTGAAACTGTAGACCACTTCCTCCTTTTTGAAATGCTTTTTAAAACTTAGTTCCCAGTGTTCTACATTACGATTTTTCTCCTATTTCATAGAGCTCCTCTTCTCCGTGTTTTTTTTGCTATCCTCCTTATCCTCTGATTTCTTTAAAGTTGGGGTGCCCAGAGGTCAGGTCTTGGGCCTCTTTTGTCTAACTTAATCCTTTGGGATTCTCATGTGGTCTCAATGGCTTTAAATGCCACTGACATGCTGAAAACTACCTTGGGAATAAATGAATGAATGACTTTATTTTATCCTTATGCTTCAGCTGTATTAATTCAGTTAATACAACTACACTAAAAGCCAGGGGACAGAATACTTTTTCTGTAAAAGGCCAAATAGGTTATTTTAGGCTCTGTGGTCCTCTTAAGGTTTTGTCACATGTTCTGTGAGTTCAGGTTTTTTGTTTTTGTTTTTGTTTTTTGCAACCCTTTAAATATGTAAAACCATTCTTAGTTCACATTAAAAAAACAGAAACGGGCTGTGGGCCAGATTTGGTTTGAGGATTGTAGTGTGTTAACCCTTGATATAAGCTATTATACAGTAGTTGTATTATCCCCACTTTACAGGTGGAGAAACTGAGGTACAAAGAGCCTAAATAACTTGTCCAAGCTCACCAGCTGGTGATGAAACCAGGGTTCCAGTAAGCAATGATGGCTCCGGAGACTGTGTGCTTATTCACTACACTACAGTTTCTAGAAAGTGAAACATGTATGTCTGCAAAAAGATAAGCTAACAAAATGCTAGTGATTTATGCCCAGAACCTGCAAAAGTCTCAGGAACTGGAGACACCAGTTACTCTGAAGATAGGATACAGGAGATTGTTTAAAAGTCTACAAAAGAGGGACGCCTGGTGGCCCAGTCAGAAGAGCATGCAACTCTTGATCTGTGGCGGTCATGAGTTCGAGCCCCATGTTGGGTGTAGAAATGACAATAATTAAAATAATTAGGGGCGCCTGGGTGGCGCAGTCGGTTAAGCGTCCGACTTCAGCCAGGTCACGATCTCGCGGTCCGTGAGTTCGAGCCCCGCGTCGGGCTCTGGGCTGATGGCTCGGAGCCTGGAGCCTGTTTCCGATTCTGTGTCTCCCTCTCTCTCTGCCCCTCCCCCGTTCATGCTCTGTCTCTCTCGGTCCCCAAAAAATAAATAAACGTTGAAAAAAAAATTTTTTTAAATAATTAAAGTCTACAAAAGAAGTCATTTAGCCCTTTGCAAAATCCTCTCCTCAATCTATGCAGCCTTTCCCTACGCCTGTAGAAGTCTGGGGGTTTAGTGGAGGGTGAGACTGAAAGACCTGGGACTCAGAAACCAGGCATAACTGAGGCAGGACAGAAAGGCTTTTCTGGAAACAGGATTGAAAGCGCGAGTCCTGGTCTTTGGTGCCCAGGATGCTTGAGACCAGGCTTCTAGCCTATCTGGCAGAAGATCTGAGGATTCCTCTTGGGAAACAACCATCCCAAGACAAAAGACAGATACCTACAGTCACTGACATCACAATCTATAGTGAACATATACTGAACTCCAAAAGTCGGGAAACTTACCCACACCCTCTCAGGTGCTTTTACATTTTTGAGAAAGATGGACTAAACATTTGAGAAAAGCTTCAACGAAATATGGAGATCAAAATGAAGAAGGTGGAAGAAAAAGCCACAGTGTAGGAAGCAAAAAAACAAAACAAAACAAAAACCTTAAAAAAAAATTAGAACACTCAAAAAAGACTAAAAAATTTACAATAGCAGAAATAAAATATTCAGTAGGAAAACTGGATAACAAGGTTGAGAAAAATTTCATAAAGCCAAGAAAAAAATGAAAAAAGGGAAAGTGTGAGAAAGGAAAATATATTGCCTCTCATCTCTAAATGCTATTGGAGCTGAACCCCATGAACACTCACTTTGCCCATGTAACAATGTCGAGCCTTGTCAGTAGAGGGCACTGGAGGACATTGCAAGAGGAAGGGGCTTCTGGATTTCAGGCTTTGGTTTTCTTGTTTTCAGCGCTCAGAGTGCAACAGATTGTCAGTGGGCAGATTCCCAGAGGTTCAAACCAGGGGGTCCAACATCAAACAACTAGATGTTTCAGAAAGAGAACAGAGAAAGTGCAGGTGTGGAAAATGGCAGAGATATAATATGGGAAAAGTTCCCAGAATTAGAGAACAGGATTACCCGTATTGAAAAGGCACAGAATGCCCAGAGAGGTTAATTTAAAATGACTCAGACCAAGACACATCATTGTGAAATTTCAAAAATCTATATAGGAAAAAAGGATCCTATAACGCTTCCTCAGAGGAAGAAAAACAATCCAAAAAACGGATCACGTACAAAAGATCAGGAATCAGAATGTCATCAGGATTTTTTTTAATTAAAAAAAAAAAATTTTTTTTAACATTTATTTATTTTTAAGACAGAGAGAGACAGAGCATGAACGGGGGAGGGGCAGAGAGAGAGGGAGACACAGAATCGGAAGCAGGCTCCAGGCTCCGAGCCATCAGCCCAAAGCCTGACGCGGGGGCTCGAACTCACAGACCGCGAGATCGTGACCTGAGCCGAAGTCGGACGCTCAACCGACTGAGACACCCAGGCGCCCCTCATCAGGGTTTTTAACAGCAGTTCTGGAAGTTAGAAAATAATGGTGCAATGCCTTTAAAATTCTGAGGGAAAGTGAGTTTAGAATTCTGTAACTAGCCAAACTATCAGGTACTGTAAGGACATTTCCAGGATGCATGTTCTCAGAAAGTTTACCTCTTAGGTAGCTGTCAAGAAGTGACACTTCTACTAAAATGAGATTGTAAATGGAGAAAGAGGGAAGATATGGATCCAGGAAACAGGAGACCAACCTAGATGGGAGGCAGTGAAGCATGGTGAAGGGGGTTTCCGATTACCTATGTCTCAGAAACATGGTGTGCTGTTTGTCACTATATCACATCTCAGCTCTATACCCACCCGTCTTTGCCCTCCTTTGTGATAGTGGAGCTGGACTCTGATTTCTTTTGCTGATGTCACAATGTCAAACCTCGTCAGTAAGAGGCACTGGTGGACACTGAAAGAGGAAGGGGCGTCTCTTGGGTTTCAGGATTTGGTTTCCTCGTGTTCATGGTAAGGCTGCCCAACAGATTCTCAGTAGGCAGCTTCCCGGTGAGATTCACCGGCACCTCAGCGGTGGGTTCCTGGGTATTAGCCCAGCCTCAGCACCTCATCACACTTCTCTGCCACAACCACACCCTGTCCACCTTGGGGAGAGGGCTTTTCCGAGCAGGCCCTTCCGTGGGCACTCCCCTTCCATCCTGGAAATATTAGTTTCTCTGTACACCTGATATTTCTGTATTCTTTAGGGTTCTCTGTATCTCAGGTATTTCCCTAGTTGCTGGTGAATCATTCTTCCTGTTAAAGTTTCTCTGTTCGTATTACTGGTATGGTTTCTGTCTCCCAGCTGGACCCCGATTGGCACATATAGTACTATCAATGTATTTTATCAACATGTGTGATGTAGTTGTATTGGCACAATGGTAGAGGGGAGATAGCTATAGTTATAAGAAGGGTGTGTGCAATAGGAGAGTCAGCTTTTCTACGATGGAGGGGTGGTGGTCAGCAGATTACATTAAAAAGTTAAAAACGGGGGCGCCTGGGTGGCTCAGTCAGTTAAGCGTCCGACTTCGGCTCAGGTCACGATCTCGCGGTCCGTGAGTTCGAGCCCCGTGTCCAGAGCCTGGAGCCTGTTTCCGATTCTGTGTCTCCCTCTCTCTCTGACCCTCCCCTGTTCATGCTCTGTCTCTGTCTCAAAAATAAATAAACGTTAAAAAATTTTTTTAAAAAGTTAAAAACAAAAAAATACACTACAAGTGCATTTAGAAATATGGCTGAAACGACCAGAAAATGGAGCTTAACGACATGAAAGTTATTCCCTTTGGAGAGCAACAGGATGGCAGACGGGAGACTGCTAGTTTTCATTATACGGCTTTCAGTACTGCTCCATTTTTAAATTATTTAAATGTGTTACTTAAACATTTTAAATTTATTCACAATAGCCAAAAGGTGGAAACTCTCCAATTGTCTGTCAACAGATGAATGGATAAAAAAAATGTAATCTACAGATACAAAGGAGTATTATTTAACCTTAAAAGGAAAAGCAAAATACTGACACATGCTATGACATGGATGAGCCTTGAACACGTTACGGTGGAACAAACCAGACACAGAAGGGCAAACATCGTGTGATTCCACTTATATGAAGTACCTAGAATAGGCAAATTCATAGAGACAGAAAGTAGAATGGGGGTTGCCAGGGGACGGGGGGAGAGGAGGGCAGGGGGTTGTTGTTTACCGGGTACAGAGTTTCAGCTTGGAAAGGTGAAGAAGTTCTGAAAACGGACAGTGACGATGGTTGCGCATCTGTGCGAACGGACTTCCTGCCACTGAACTGCACATTTAAAACTGGTTACAATGGTAAACTTCATGTTGTCTGTTTTATCATATCAAGAAAGTTTCGATTTCATAAAATTGGTACGTTCAAGCTACGGGAGCACGTCTTGAAGACGTAGAACATTAATCGTACCTGATGACTCGGAATATTAACACCTCTGAGGAAATAATCACACGTTGGTTTGAGAAGGAGGTATTCTGGGAACTTCGTTTAATCACTCACCCTGCGGAGTTATCTTGTCTCTGGCTTCCACATTAAATGGCCGCCGCCTTGTTTCTCTTACCGCAGTCATTACTTCACTCCTGAGAAAAACGCGTATCAAAGAGCCGTGTTCGACATGGCGTTCCATGACTTGCTGAGCGGACGTTTCCACCTCTTTCAAGAAGTCTTGAAAGACCTACGACGGTTTCGGGCCTGCCCGGCCCTGGGCAAACAGAGACGGATAGTATTCCCTGCAAATATCCCTCATAATCTCACAGGAAAAAGGGCCTGGGACACAACGCGAGACAAGACCAGGGAAAGCGCGGCAGGGCGCTGGAGTCGGGCCCTCCAAGGAGAGAGCGAGTTCGTCCCGCGGCCTCGCGGGTGCGTCGGGCCCGAGGCCGCCCGGAGCACCCGGCCTTCGCTCTGCTTTGAGTCCGTCACGGCCGCAGATCAGCCGATCCCTACTCTGAGCCACCCCGTTCGTTCACTCGAACGAGGCCGGTGACGCGCGGACCCTCGGGCTCACGGCCGCGGCGGAAGGAGCACCGCCGGGAGCACCGCCGAGTCCGTCTCCGGAAGCGTTCAAAACGGAGTCACAGAGCCGCCGGGGACGTGAAACCCCGCGGCGGGGCCCGAGCCAAGAGGGGCGAAGCCTCGGGGACCCCGGCCCCCCCCCCCCCGCCCCGGGCCGGCCTCGCGCCCCGACCTCTGGCGGCCGCTGCACTTGAGCAAGAGACGGACGGACGGACGGACGGAGGCGGGAGGTGGGGGCGGAGGGAGGGCCCCGGAAACGGAGCCGGTGTAGGAGTCAGGCGAGCAGCGCTGGGTGGCTTCACGATCCGGCACCCCTTTACACTAACATGCTTCAAACGGGATTTAATAGAGACGCTGCCCTGGGAGGGGTGGTGGGTAAAAAGGAGGCCAGGAGGAAGGACGCGGCCTCTCGCTGAAGGTCCTCCGGGAGTCCGCTCGGGCCCCCGATGTACACACCCCACTCGGCAGACAAGAGGTCACCTGGAGGCGCCCTCCAGAGGAGGCAGTTGGGGCCATCTGTTGCGGTTTGGGGGTGTCCTTGGGGGATCGCCCCAAGGCGATCAAATGGCTGACCAAAGCCCATCCTCGCACCACACTTGCTGCTTTTGCTGGGAGGCGGTCTGCAAACACCAGTTCTCTGTGTGGTCGTGTAAGCAGAGAGAGAGTTAGGGGTCCCCCCCACCCCCCCCAAAAAAGGACAGACTTAGCTTTCTGGTGATACGAGAAAAAGGCATTTTCGGCCCCGGGCATCTCGTGAAAGAACGTAAGAAGAAATAGCCCCTATCAGGCCGGGAGAAACCCTAATCACATCGGGGACAAGAAATCGGAGGTAAAACTCCCAGTGCTGATTCAAAAGTGGAGGTTGACCTGAGGCACATCCTTGAGTTATCTCTGCAAGATCTAAACCCCTGTGAGCACTCAGATAGTGGAGCCACTGGAGCCAGAGACTCGTTGACATTGACCCTTGCTGGCCCTCCTGACTTTGACCTGTATTCTCTCACCTTGGGATGACTTCCAGGCCCCCCCCTCCCCGCACTGCCCCCCCCTCCGTGAATATGTATGCCCCTGAGCCCAAAACTTCCCCTGTTTTATTGTTGGAGGAGACACTGCTTTGGGAAAGATCCCTGGTGCTTTCCTTGGCTTGTTGCAAGTAAAACCCTTCCTTTTCCTATTCTTTGGCCTGGTCGTGTCTCTTGGCCTGACACTCACCAAGCACCAAATGCAGCTTCCGGTAACGGTTACATTTCTGGTCATGTTTTAGTGCCCTTTACTGGACTGGCATCCCAACAAGAGGCCGCCTGGCCTACCTCGTCTCCAGTTCTGGTGGTGAGGATGGGCCGTGCGGCAGGCCTCGATGTCTGGCACATGGTAAGTAGTTGGTAAGAGCAATTATTATTATTATTATTAATTATTGGAAGTTGACTAGGCTTACAAAATTCTTCAGTTGAAAAGCAAGAGTAAGGGCATCTGGGGGGCTCAGTTGGTTAAGCGTCCCACCTCGGCTCGGGTCATGATCTCACGGTTCGTGTGTTCAAGCCCCGCGCTGGGCTCTGTACTGACAACTCAGAGCCTGGAGCCGGCTTCGGATTCTGTGTCTCCCTCTCTCTCTGCCCCTCCCCCTCTCATGCTCTGTCTCTCTGCCCCTGTCCCCCCCCCCCCCAAAATCAACATTAAAAAAGAAAGAAAGAAAAGCAAGAGTAAAACTATGTCAATTTTTTCTGAACCCGAAGGAAAAGGATCTATATTTAAGTATTATCTGTTGTCACCTGAGCCCAGCCGGGTATACTTGAATTTGTTCCTTTGGGTAAGAAAACAGCATGTGTTGACTTAAGTTGGTGGGTAATTCAAAGAGCTTCAGATCCTCACATCTTGAATAGCTTGTATGTGTTGGTCAGGCATCACGTACAACTATTTTTTTCCTCAAGGTGTACACGAAGGAGAGTTTTCTCTTTGGCAGTGTGTGTGGGATTGCTCTGTTTGAGGGACGTTTCAGCTAGTGATGAGGACGAGAGTCACTAAAGAAAGAATTGCATTTATTTTATAACTGAAGTCTCTGTGGTAGCTTCGTAGAAGCCCTCAAGACCTAGCCGAGTTTTGCTCAAAGCTTTTTCTATGAAAAACCGCGCCATCTGAAAGAAGAGGTCATTGTTTAAAGTTTCCTTCTTCTTTCTTCTTCTCTCCCCCCAGTCTGATGATGTTGACCAGAAGCTTCTCCATCCTACTGAATTAAATGTCTGAGACCGTCATGTGGTCAAGCTTTCAGCTAATACACAACAAAGAACTGCAGGCCACGCACTGACCCTGTGTAATGAAAGGCTGATGGAAACACATTCTGGGAACTGCAGGAAGTCGAGGACGTGAAGGAAAAAGACATTAAAGACTTTCTGTGTCAGAGATAGTAGAAAATGATTGATTACCTTTTAGAGGTAGGATTCTTGCATAACGGCTTTCTGGACAATTCATATTCTTCTGGGTAAAATACTCTGCTTTGGACTTTTTAATTGTGGGGATCAGATTATTTTGTAAGAGCAGTAAAGAATATTAAATTGTAACCAGGAGGGAGAAACATCTTAACACAACAAATAGATCTGAAATTTGATCTTTTAGGGTGTGATTTCCCCTATCCGGTCCTTATCTGTGTGTTCATATTCTTTGTATGTAAATACAATTATGTTTATATTCCACATTTTCATTGGAATATGTGTTTTTATATAGTTCCTTTGATGGTTTTTCATGATGTACAATATTGCTGTAGTTACACACTTAAAAATGTTTTTAAGCATAAGGTCATTGGGAAGAGGCTGCCATTCTGTTTTACTTGTTGCTGTTGTCAAGGTGAATTTCATATTTATGAAGACCCACCAATGAAATTCATGTCTGTGCTAGTCTTTGAAATAAGTTAAAAGGTACAAAAAACTTAACCCCCCAAAGACTTTTGTGGATCTTTTCTCCAGAAATGGCAAAAACAATACTCTTCTCTCATTAATGCTTATGTATTTGATCAATACTCTTAATTGGATACACACAATGGGCAAGTCAGTTTCTGCCCTCGTGAGTTCATTATCTACAGGAGAGGTAACTGACTGTCTTATAGTGATGTGTCTCAAATACCATGCTTTCACTCGTATGTGGAATTGAAGAAACAAAACAAATAGCAAAGGAACACACAGAGAGAGAGAGAGAGAGAGAGTGCAAGCCAGGGAGGGGCCGAGAGAGAGGGAGAGAGAATCTGAATCAGGCTCCAGGGCTGTCAACATAGAGCCTAATGTGGGCTTGATCTCATGTACTGCGAGATCAGGTCCTGAGAGTCGGACGCTTAACCAACTGAGCCATCCAGGCACCCCCAGACAGAAGACATTTTAGTATCAGAGATAAATAAAAGCAGTCACTGAAGAAAGGACCCCTAGGCATGTCAGAAGAATAACGAGTGGTCCACATTTGTTGAAGTGTAGAGTTCACATGGGGAAATGGTGCCGAAAAAGCCAACAACAGCGTGGCTCTGGGTTATGGAGGGTCTTGAGGATGTGTTTAAATGAAAAGCCACAGATTGGTTTTCAATAGGTAAATGACTTCAGCATGCAGCTTTAAAATGTTAATCTGGGTGGTTTTGCTCAAGATGGGCTGAACAGGGGCCAGTCTGCAGGCAGAGAATACAGTTAAATGGCCAGGAAATGAGTGGCAGAAATAGAAGGGGAGGGTTGCCAGGCAGAGGAGCTGGGAACAGAAGAATGGATACAATTTGGATGGAAGAAGAGGGAGAAATAAACGATTATTCTGGGGTTTTGACTTTGGGATGGTGAAAGATGCCACAAACTGAAAGGACCCTTAGGACCCTTAGGACCCTTAGTACTCAGTTTGAGGCAGTTCCTAAATCCAGCTTTGGACATGTTGAGTTTGGGGTCTAGATGAAATATTGAAGCTCAAGCGAAAGGCAGGAAGGGACTGGGGTTGATCACAAAGACATACAGACCTAGAAATGAGCGAGATCTCAAAAGGGGAACTGTATACACGGAAAGGAACAAAGGACAGACGTTTTGGGAAGGACCATATTTGAGGTTAATAGAAAGAGACTACAGGGCACAGCCAGGAGCCTGGCGGTCAGTAAATACGTTGCTGTCAGGCAGGGGTGGGGATTAAAAAAGATGGGGATGTCTAGGATGTCAGAAGCACTGGGGCAAACACAGATGTTGAATTAAAAACACAGACTAGGTACTTGAAAAATTCCACTGCCCCCCTCCAGAGAATTTTGCTGGTGAAAAGGAAGAGGAGGTTTTGGAGGTCGGTTTCCCTTTTGAGGCTGCCCGGGAAGTAGGCACTTCAGTTGTCAGAGGGTGATTCATCCTGACGCATATTCCCTGTAGAAGAATCCGAGCGGTGGGGCCGGACTTCAGCCGCGCCCCCGCCCCCCTTGGGTTGCCAGCCCTCTGCGCACCTTTGCCTTCGGCCTGTCGTCTGAAGAGCTGAAAGGTTCCACTGGCCACTTCTCATCACAACACAGTCTAGGAACACATTCAGCACACCCGTCGAACTGGAAGATGCACCCGTGACTGAAGAAATTTAACAGGAATTGAATTAAAAAAAATTTCAAATGGTAACAGCTGAGCCAAAAGAGAAAGGGAGAAAACCCTATGTGTGGCCTCTTCCAACTGGTGGTTTTCACTGGCCGGTATACCGAATCCATTTGCATCTGGAGATTAGCAGAACTTCCCTCTTCTCCACCCTCATCCCAAACAGCAGCCCACATTGGACAACCCGAATCCAAAATGCCACATGCCCCAGAAGTCCAAGCCCAGTGACAGATTCGAAGCGTTTCAGAGTAGGAAAGACTTCAGAGATAAGTCGTAGGTTGTAAACCACTGCCTGGTGGTCGAATCCTGCCACGGCCCTTTTGGGTAAAGTTTTATTGGTACACAGCCACACCCATTGGGTCCCATAGTATCTATGGGTGCTTTCTCGCAACAGTGGCGGAATTGAGCCGCTGCAGAGAGACCGTCTGGCTGGCAAAATCTAAAGTGTTTACTGTTTAGCTCTGTACAGAAAGTTTGACGAACGCTGGATTATAGGGCTGGCTACCTAGCTAGCTGTGCTCTCATTGTGAGCGGACAGACCTCTCTCTTTCAACCTGGGAAAATTGTGATGCTTCTAAAAAGCACCAGGAACACTTTTTGGAAGTCAGAGTTTTCCATCAAGTGGCCTTGGCCAGATTCCAGATAGTTTCTATTCATCCGGCAGTAGAGCTGGGCTGGGGCACATGGCGTAAAAACAATTCTCAGACCCCACTTTTGTTTCTGCTCAATCCCTTGTCCTTTTAACCAGCACAATGAAAGTGCTTCAATAAGCAGGGTCAGGTAGGATATACCAGAGAGAAATGTGAACACGAGATCACAGGCTGTGATTAGAGGCTCTGACGTGGGCTGAATGCCCTTCAATCACATGGTCTGAACTAAGGCCACCATTTATTATAAAACAAACTGCCCAGCTCTTGGAGGCATGGAATAGATGACAACTGCATTTTAAAATGGTTTGTGCGAGTAAATGAATAGTCATTTTGGAAAACAGGGAAGCAAAGTTTCAAAACAGCTGAAAATGTTTTCAAATGTCCATATTTTTGTGTTCTTGGGGATTTTGGTTCTTCTAGTTCTCAAGCGGCATGGGAAATGATGCTCTCACACCAGTTCATAAGCACCAGGGTCTTTTGGTTTTGGACAGATGGAAAAATGAAAGCCCGTTAACTTTTGGGGATTAAGTGCACCGAACTATTCTGAATTTACTTGAATAAGGTCAGGAGAAGTCCTCCCATGTGGTGAGACATGTGTGCTCCTGGGCTGCCGAGAGGGGAATAATTCGTTATGGTGTTTTGGGGAAGCAGTTTGACAATATGAATCAAAAATCTTTTTTTTTTTTTACTTTAAACAAGTAATATTTTATGAGCACATATTAATTTTATAATTTTTATTCATTTTATTTTATTATCATTATTTTTTTCATCAGGATAAATGTACTCTTTCGTTCCCACCCCTTATTTCACCCATCCCCCCACCCACCTCCCCTCTGGTAACCCTCAGTTTGTTCTCGACAGTTAAGAGTCTGTTTCTTGAGTTGTTTCTCTCTCTGTTTTCCTCTGCTCATTTGTTTTGTTTCTTCAATTCCACATATGAGTGAAAGCATGGTATTTGTCTTTCTCTGACTGACTTATTTCTCTTAGCAGTATATTCTCTAGCTCTTTCCATGTTGTTGCAAATGGCAAGATTACATTCTTTTTAAGGCCGAATAATATTCCATTATATATACATACCACATCTTCTTTATTCATTCTTCTACTGATCAACACTCGGCTGCTTCCATAATTTGGCTATTGTAAACAATGCTGCAATAAACATAAGGGTGCATGCATTCTTTGGAATTAGTGTTTTTGTATTTTGGGGGGTAAACAACCAGTAGTGCAATTATTGGATCATAGGGTAGTTCTATTTTTAGTTTTTTGAGGAACCTCCATACTGTTTTCCAGAGTGGCTGCACCAGTTTGCATTCCTACCAACAGTGCAAAAGGATTCCTTTTTCTCCACATCCTCACCAACACGTGTTGTTTCTTGTGTTTTTGATTTTAGCCATTCTGACAGGTGTGAGGTGGTATCTCATTGTAGTTTTGATTTGTATTTCCCTGATGGTTAGTGATGTTGAGCATTTTTTCATGTGTCTGTTGGCCATCTGGATGTCTTCTATGAATCAAAAAGTCATAATCAAGTTTATATCCATCAACCCAGCAATCCCACTTCTAGGAATTTGTCCTAAAGAAATAGCAGTGTAGGGGCACCTGGGTGGCTCAGACGGTTAAGCGTCAGACTCTTGATTTCAGTCCAGATCATGATCTCGTGGTTTCGTGAGTTTGAGCCCTGAGTCGGGCTCTGTGCTGATGGCACAGAACCTGCTTAGGATTATATGTCTTCCCCTCTCTCTGCCCCTCCCCTGCTCATGCTCTTGCTCTTTCTCTCAAAAACAAATTTTTAAAAAAGTAAAAAAAATAAAGAAAAAAATAGTGATGTGGAAGATATTTACATATAATATGCATTCTTTAAAATAAACAAAAAATGGAAATAATTTAAATGTCCAACAATTAGATTCTACTTAAACAAATTGTCATACATTTATTTATATGGTGGAATATCATGGAACCTTAAAATTAGGGTTTTGAAGAAAATGCATTAACATGGAGAAATGTTCATAATATATTAAGAAAAAAAGTATTTTTTTTGTTTTAATGTTTATTTATATTTGAGAAAGAGAGAGAGACAGAGACAGAGCACCAGCAGGGGAGGGGCAGAGAGCGAGGGAGACACAGAATCTGAAGCAGGCTCCAGGCTCTGAGCTGTCAGCACAGAGCCCGACGTGGGGCTCTAACCCACAAACCGAGAGATCATGACCTGAGCTGCAGTTGGATGCTCAACTAACTGAGCCACCCAGGCACCCCCCCAAAAAACCATTAATGAATGTTAGCAAAGTTTATCTCTAGGTAGTGAGATTTAAAATTTTATTTTTATTTTTTACATGTATTTATTTTTGAGAGACAGAGTGTGAATGGGGGAGGGGCAGAGAGAGAAGGAGACACAGAATCTGAAGCAGGCTCTAGGCTCTGAGCTGTCAGCACAGAGCGCAGAGCGGGGCTCAAACCCATGAACTGTGAGATCATGACCTGAGCTGAAGTTGGACACTCAACCAACTGAGCCACCCAGGCGCCCCTAGGTAGTGAGCTTTTAAATGTCTTTTATATTTTTCTTAATGCTTTGGTGTTTGTACTTTCAGTATAATGTGAAGATTTTTTTTTTTTTTTTTTTTTTTTTGGGACTTGGGATTTATTGGGATTTTAATCTACGGATCAGATCTTTCATTAATTCTGGCAAATTCTTAGCTGTAATCTTTTCAGTTATTTTCTCTGCTCCTTCTCCATTTCCTTTCCTTCTAGTATATTGGTTACATATAAGACCTTCCCTATTCTTCCTGTCTCTGAACCTCCTTTTCATACTTTCCATTTCTTTGGCTCACCATGCAGCATCCTGGATGATTTCTTCAGCTATATCCATATTGTTCAGATCAGCAATTCTTTCTTCAGTTTTGTGTTAAATCTATCTACTGAGTTTTAAATTTCAATTATTATTATTATATTTTTAATTTCTAGAACTTCCGTTTGGTCATTATAATTTCTTGTTCTCTGCACATATATTTTTTAAAGTTTATTTATTTTTGAGAGAGAGCATGAGTGGGGGGAAGGGCAGAGAAAGAGGAAGAGAGAGAATACCAGGCAGGCTCCACACCGTCAGCATGATGCCAGATGTGGGGCTCAAACTCATGAACTGTGAGGTCATGACCTGAGCCAAAATTAAGAGTCAGATGCTTAACTGACTGAGCCACCCAGGAGCCCCTCTGCACCTATTTTTATCTTGTCTTTTAGTTGTTTAAAATAGTAAATATAGTTATTTTACATCCTGTGTCTGATCATTCTAAAATCTCCAGTCTTTGTAGGTCTGTTTCTGCCATCTGTTGTTTCTGTTTATTGTCACATTTCTTTTGTGCATGTAATGAGTTTTATCTGTGTGCTGTATAAAGGTAAATTAAAAAACAGATTTTTGTGCTGATGAAAGGGAAAGGGATGATTACTTCTCCAGTAGCTACTCACGGGAAAATCATTCAAGGGTTTCTTTGAGACGTAGGATGAAGAGAGAGAGATTCCTCTATAAAGGGTTTGAAGATGTTTTCCCCAGTTTGAAGACACCGTAAACCCAATTCTCAGTGTGAAGAGGTTCTTTCAAACTGCTATTGTGAATTCAGGCTGCAAATTGCATGAGAACTAGCTGTGACTGTAAGTCATCTGGGGCATGATGCCCTGTCCACTGAGCTCCAAGGACCAAAGCAGACAAAGTTTCTTGTGGTCTTCGAAGAGGGGAGGGATTTTTAATTCTTTTTTTTTTTTCTTGTTTCTTTTAATTCTTTTTCTTTTAATTCTTTTTAATTCTTTAACTCTTTTTCTTTTAATTCTTTTTCTTTCTTGTTTCTTTTAATTCTTTTTTTTTCTTTTCTTTTTCTAGTTTTTAATCTGTAGTCGTTTGGGGTGCCGAATTTTGGGTACCCATCAGATCCCTTGGATGGACTTTGTCCTTAGCCCTTGTGTTCCCCATCAGGCCATAGAAATTGAGGCTCAGATGAATCCTTGACCCCTTTCTTTCTCACCATTTTGCACGATGAATCTGGCAGGATATCATAACGACTTTATCTTTAATTATAAATAAGATCTTACTACTTCACACCTCCGCGACTGTTACCTCTGGTCTGAACCACCGTCACCCCTAGCCTGGGTTGCCTGAACCTCCTGCTTCTGCCCTCGCACTCAGTCTAGTCTCAACACGGTGGCAAGTGTGACCTGTTACAGGTCAGATCATATTACTTCCCTGACCCAAACCCTGAAACGGCTCACTTCCCTTAGAGCAAAGCAAGTTTTTACAAAGCTCCAATTAGACATCTTGCCTCTCCAACGTCATTAACTGCCACTGTCCCCTCCCCCATGTCGTTCAAGCTACACGACCCCTCTGGCGTTTCCTTGGCCGTGCAAACTCGCTCTTCACTCAGCTGTTCCTCACCTCGTTTAAGGCTTTTCTCAAGTGTTAGTTTTCCAGTGAGGCCTACCCTGTTGAATCCATTAATAATTGTGAACTTAGCAACACCACCGGACATCCAGTTGCTTTATTCTGATCTAAGTTTCCTTTTTCTTTGCATGCGCTTGTCAGATTCTAAGTATTGTCATTTTCTCGTGTTTGTGTTAATTTTTTATTATCCATATCACCTTATTAGATTTCAAGTTGCTTCACGCAGGCAAGAATCACTCTTTGCTGAGAAATATAAACCACAAGCCCTCATTCACATGGTGTATGGTCAGAATCTACACTATTTGAGTGGTTTGAGAAAACCTGAGCCACCTGAGACATCACGACCACCACCCCCAACGACAGCAAACAGAACAAAACGTTCCTGAGTTAATAATGACCCCAGAACTCAAAACTAGACCTCAAACTATTCCAACAGAAAACAATTCTAAACAACAAAAGCTCACAAACTCATGTCGCTAAATGCGCGGAATACGAGTGAGAGTCAGCGGAATGAAATTCCTGAAGCAGACCCATGAAAATTGAAGAGACTGGAATTATCATATGAAATCATAAAATGAATGTTTAAAGAAATAAAAGAGAAAGTTAATATATGGCAATCAAAATGGAGTTATAAGGAGCGCCTGGGTGGTTCAGTCAGTTAAGCGTCCGACTCTTGATTTCAGCTCAGGTCATGATCTCGCAGTTTGTGAGTTCGAGGCCTGGGTCAGGCTCCACACTGACAGTGTAGCGCCTGCTTGGGACTCTCTCTCTCCCTCTCTGCGTGCCCCCTTCTCCTGCTCATGCACGTGCTTTCTCTCTCTCTCTCTCAAAGTAAATAAAAAGATGGACTTATAAGACCAGAAAACAAATTTTTAAAACCCTTTAGGACTGAAAATCATAATGATTGAAGTTAGAACTCAGTGGATGGGTTAAATAGCAGATTAGACACAGCTAAAAGTGTACCAGGGGAAACTACGCAGAAAGCCATTGACAGAGAAAAAGAGATGAAAATCAGACAAGGAGTTACAAAGAAGATGTCTGATAGAAGTTTAACTGGAGTTCCAGAAGTCAAGAGGCAATGTTTGAAGAGATAATGGCTGAGAATTTTCCAAAGTCAACAAGGGACAGCAATCCTCACAACTCAGGAAGCAGAAATCTTAAAGGGAAATCCATTCATTATAATAAATATGCTGAACACCAAAGAGAAAAAATTCTTTTAAAATACATGCGGTAAGAGGTGTTCTTAAAGGCCTCTTTACAAAAATGGGGACTGACCTGTGCTTAACTGCCCCAAATTACAATTTACTTCAAGTGATATTCATGTGCCCCTTAGAAACATATAATGAGAAAATGTCCATAACTCCTCTGTATAAACACTAGAGAATGGTCTTGTGCTTATCTGCCAAAGTCTACACTTTCCTCAAAGTGGGTTTCAAGAGAATCCTTGGAGAAGTGAGGGAAGAAGTTTTTAAAACAATTTCGTATAGCACTGGGGCTCCCGGGTGGCTCAGTCGGTTGGGCGTCCGCTTCGGCTCAGGTCATGATCTCGTGGTTTGTGAGTTCAAGTCCCGCGTCGGGCTCTGGGCTGACAGCTCGGAGCCTGGAGCCTGCTTCGGATTCTCTCTCCCCTTCTCTCTCTGCCCCTCCTCTGCTTGCACTCTGTCTCAAAAATAAATAAATAAACATTAAAAAAATGCATAGCACTAAAAAGTGGCCTTTTCTTTGACTTCCTGACACTGCACTGGGAAGGGAGAACAAGCCTTAACAGCAGTTGTGAAGAAAGAGGAACTTCAGGGAAGAAAGAACAGTGATGCTTAGAGCAAGTCACTTTTCCCACAGTAATGGGGGCAGAAGACAGCGGGACGACACCTTCAAAAGTACGTTAGCCTAAGTTTCTGCACACATTGAAACTGGTTTTAATTGGAAGGGGGAAGTGAAGATATTTTGGGTAAATAAAAACTGAGAGTTTACCAGCATTAAGTCTTCCCTTAAGGAATTTCAGTGCTTCCTTCAGGAAGCGGGAAAATGTCTGAGATTCAAGAAAGAATGGCTAGTAAAGAAATGATAAATACGATAAATTCCATAAATGGTAGAATGTTCCTATGGAGCCACCCTATGAGCCTAACTAGAAAACCGGTATTTTCTTTGCGGCGAGATTTTTAACTACTGGTTCAATGATTTTAATGCTTATAAAAGCATTCAGGTTTTCTTTTTCTTCTGGAATCTATTTTAGTAATCTGTATTTTTCTAGGAACTTTTAAATTTTATTTTTAATTTCTTAAATGAGTTTTTACTTTTCTTAAATAGCTTGTAATCTTCATTACTAATACCGCTCATTTGTAGCTTGTCTCATTTTGTAAAACACGTGGGTATTGCCTAATGAAACTGAACGTGTAAATGCCAAGCAAGTTCACTCTCAGATACATAAAGTAGACATACGCTTGCACTGGAGCTCAAGAGACATGTGCAAATATGTTTGTAGCATCATTGCTTAAATTAGCCTACAGCAGAAAACAACCTGAATGCCCACCAACAGTAGATTAGATAGTAAATACAGTGGATACAGCAAGATAAGACGCAGCGATGAAAATGAGCTTAATGGATAAACGATATGGATAAATCTCAGAAACAATTTTAAGGAACAAAAAGCGACGTTCAAAGCAATGTGTGTACACTGATTCTATTTATATGAAGTCCAAAGTAAAGGAAAATTAAGCAATGTTTATTGTCTACGGATAGCTACAAACGCTGTAGAACCATAAAGAAAAGCAAGGGAATTATTAACATGAAACTTAGGATAGAAGTTACCTCTTGTGGGGAGGGAGGGCATGGTGATCACAAAGAGGCAAACGAGAGCTCCCTAGGTCTTAGTAATATTGCATTCCTTACTCTGAGGGTGGATGCCCGAGTGTTCAGCTTTTACGATTCTTTACGCTGGATGGATGGAACTTATACCCCTCTTCTCTGTGCGTAAAACATTCGGCAATACAAATACCGAGGGGAAGAAAAGCGGCTCCCGCGACTCCAGCGCAGGCTAAATTGCCGAACTGTGGATTCAGCTCTCGTAGCAATCAGCTGCGCTGAGATCAACGACACTGGGGGACAAGGGCGTGCTTCTGCATCCCAGTCCCGGGCCTCTTGATGACTTTGTTTTCTTGAAGGGTCTCTGATTCTCCAGTTGTAGTAAATGTGATACACTGCGTGTGAAAGATTGATTGCCTTAAGGACCCTGCCTGCAGCTGTGTTCCTTCCCACGCGAGCCTTTGGTTCTCGCTAAAGAGAGGATGCAGCTCTCCCTCTCCCTGGTTCTGAGTTCGGCTGTGTCACTTGCTTTGGCCGCGGAAAGTGAGCAGATGTGACACGAGCGAGGCTTAAGGAAACGCTTGTGTGTCTCTATTTCCACTCTTACTCCTCACGTGCCCTCAAGGGCATGCCTCGGTTAGCCTACTGGGACCTGGGGCACGCAGAACACAGCAGAGCCACCCAAGTTTCTGCCAGCAAACGTGTCCTACGTCAGCCAACAGCCAGCGACTGTCAACCATCCGAGTGGCCCCAGCAGCGATAAGAGAGCTTTCTGGCCCTACTGGCTAGCCTGAGTGACACCAACAGTCCAGCCCAGATAAAGTGAAACCTGCGGTCTCATAAATGAAACAAATGTTTCTTGTCCTATGTCACTGTTTGTTAGGCAGCATTATTGTGGCAATAAATAACTGACACACCCAGGTTCCTAAAGGGTAACTCTGGATTTTCCTTTTCCACTGATTCAACTGTCAAGGATGTAATCAACTAAGTAATGATATTGAAAAAGCAGATGAGGGGCACCTGGGTGGATCAGTCGGTTAAGCGTCCGACTTCAGTTAAGGTCATGATCTCCCGGTTCGTGGGTTCCAGCCCCGGGTCAGGCTCTGTGCTGACAGCTCAGAGCCTGCAGCCTGCTTTGGCTTCGGTGTCTCCCTCTCTCTGCCCCTCCCCTGCTCATGCTCTGTCTGTCTCTCTCTCTCTCTCAAAAATAAACATTTAAAAAAAGCATATGAAAAATCTGAAATGTATTTGTATACATTTCATGATTTCTCTATTTGCAAGGAAAATATTTATCTTCCATGTTAAATTACCAAGAATGTGGCAACTGTACCTGAAACTCTCCTACCCTGTTGGCACAGATATAAGATTGTACAACCACTTTGGCAAACACTTGAAAGCTTATTTTAAAAGTTAAATATACACTCACCATAGAGCCCAGCCATGGCACTCTTAGGACTAAAAATATGTCTCCATAAAGGTTTGTACACAAATGTTCATCAGAATAGCCCCAAACTTGGTTCAAACTGGGTTGAAAAATGAACTATTCATGATGGTTAATTTTATAAGTCAACTGGACCGGGCCACAGGATGCCCAGATATCTGGTCAAACATTACTCTGGGTGCTTTTCTATGAGGGAGTTTTTGGATGAGATTAACATTTAGATTGGTAGACTGAGTGAAGCAGATTGCTCTTCCCAATGTGGGTGGGCCTCATTCAACCAGTTGAAGCCCTGAAGAGAACAAAAACGCTGACCCTCCTGTGAGTAAGAGAGAATTCTCCTGCCTGACAGCTTTCAATTGGAACATTGTTGTTTTTTCTTGCCCTCAGACTTGAACTGGAACATTGGCTCTTCCTGGGTCTCAAAGTCTACTGGCCTTGGAACTAAAATTCACACCTCAGACCTCTCTGGGGTCTCCAACTTGCCAACTGCAGATTGGGACTTGTCAGCCTCTATAATCATGTGAGGCAATTCCTCATGATACACACATACATACGTACATAAATCCCCCCTCTCCCCGGAGAACCCTAACACACTACCCAAAAGTTCATTAACAGGAGAGTGAACAGATAAAGGAATTCTCAGCAAAAAAGGAACAAGCTATTGAAACCTACAACAACAGAGATGAATCTTGAAAACGTTATGTTGTGTAAAATAAGACGGACATAGAGAGTTGATTCCCACTGTATAATTCCATTTATGTGCAACTCCAGAAAAGACTATTCTATGATGTCAAAAAGCAGATCAGTGATTGCCCAAAGTTGGTGGTGAAGAAGAATTGACTAGAAGGAGCTCAAGGGAAACTTTTGGGGTGACAGAAATGTTCTTGAGTGTGGCAGTATACATTTGGCATATACATGTGGTGAACACAAATTATATCTCAATGAAGCTGGATTTAGAAAAAGAATTAGCTCTGGCAAGGGAATAAGCTTCTCTGATATCTATTCTGTGTCAGTTTAAGTTTAGAACCCAAGTTTTCATTCATTCAGTCATTCACTCATTGGGTCACTATTAAGGGCCTACTATGTGCCAAGCCATGGTGCAGGCAGACATGGTCCCAGCCCAGCACAGGGGGGCGAGGAGGAGCTATCCTCACTGGGTCCACTTCTAGGCTGTAACCCAAAGTTCTTACCCTCCTAAATGACTCATTCTAGAGGCATATGGAAAGTTAGAGGTTGGGCTGGAATCAGAAATTGGCCAGCGCTTACCTCTTGGTCTTCTACCAGTCAGCGCCATACTTACGTACACAAAATCGCCTGGATGTCTGAGTTCAGTCTGGTGTCTATATAAATACAAACTCTGGAGGACACCGTTTCAGTGTGGACAAGTAGGTTTCTACCTGGAAAAGCAGCTGAAACCTCCAAGCAGGTTTTCATTAGAGAACGTTTCCCAACTTTAGCTCATGTCGTGATCTTGTGGTTCATGAGTTTGCTGCCCACCCGCCCCTTCCCCGCCACCAGTCTTCATGAGTTTGCAGCGCCCCCCATCACCAGTCCTCATGAGTTTGCAGTGCCCCCGCTCACCAATCTTCATGAGTTTGCTGCCCCCCCACCAGTCTTCATGAGTTTGCAGCGCCCCCCATCACTAGTCTTCATGAGTCTGCTGCCCCCACCACGAGTCTTCATGAGTTTGCAGTGCCCCCCCCACCAGTCTTCATGAGTTTGCAGCGCACCCCATCACTAGTCTTCATGAGTCTGCTGCCCCCCTACCACCAGTATTCATGAGTCTGCTGCCCCCCGAACCAGTCTTCATGAATTTGCAGAGCCCCCCATCACTAGTCTTCATAAGTCTGCTGCCCCCCCCGCCACCAATCTTCATGAATCTGCTGCCCCCTCTCACCAGTCTTCATGAGTTTGCAGCGCCCCCCTCCCCACCAGTCTTCATGAGTCTGCTGCCCCCTCTCACTAGTCTTCATGAGTTTGCTGCCCCCCACCAGTCTTCATGAGTCTGCTGCCCCCCTCACCAGTCTTCATGAGTTTGCAGTGCCCCCCATCACTAGTCTTCATGAGTCTGCTGCCCCCCCACCACCAGTCTTCATGAGTCTGCTGCCCCACCACCACCAGTCTTCATGAGTTTGCTGCCCCCCACCAGTCTACATGAGTTTGCTGACCCCCCACCAGTCTTCATGAGTTTGCTGCCCCCCCACCAGTGTTCATGAGTCTGCTGCCCCCCTGCACCAGTGGAACTGTTTCCTGTCTGTGCAGACCCTGCTTCAGATTTTCTGTCCCCCACTCTACCCCACCCCTACTCATGCTCATGTAATCTCTCCCTCTCTCTCAAAAATAGACATTAAAAAACCAAATTTTATGAGGTCTTGAATAAAAAAAAAATAAGAAGCAACTATTTTCCATCTTAGCTGGATTTGCCAAATGGATAAACTCCAAATTTTTAGTATTCTGTCAGCTGCTTTGTGTCTTACCCAAACCAGCCACATCTCTGCCTACTAAAGGCAGTAATAAAAGACATAGTCTTGCAGCCAAAGTTTGATAGTGATCTTGTTTTTGTAGTTAAAGAAATAGTTTTTCAACAATCCTTTCAGTGATATTAAAAATGCTTCCTAGGGGCGCCTGGGTGGCGCAGTCGGTTGAGCGTCCAACTTCAGCCAGGTCACGATCTCGCGGTCCGTGAGTTCGAGCCCCGCGTCGGGCTCTGGGCTGATGGCTCAGAGCCTGGAGCCTGCTTCCCATTCTGTGTCTCCCTCTCTCTCTGCCCCTCCCCCGTTCATGCTCTGTCTCTCTCTGTCCCAAAAATAAATAAACGTTGGAAAAAAAAAAAAAAAATGCTTCCCAGAGTTGAGAACTCATTCAAAGGAACATATCATAACATTAATAATCTGATTTTTGTCAAAAACACTGTATTTAAAATTCATTTTTATTTTTTTAATTTTTATTAAAACTTTTTTTATGTTTTTACTTTATTTTTGAGAGACAGAGACAGACAGAACCCGAGCAGGGGAGGCACAGAGTGAGAGGGAGAGAGAGAAAATCCCAAGCAGCCTCCACACTGTCAGTGCAGAGTCCAATGTGGGGCTCAAACTCAAGAACCATGAGATCATGACCCGAGCTGAAATCAAAACTCAGATGATTAACCGAGTGAGCCACCCAGGCGCCCCTAAAATTCACTTTGAATAGAAATGTATTTTTTTGTTGAGGGCTTTATGTTGCACCCTATGGTATGAAAGAGGCCAAGCCCCACCGGAGTGCACAACTCACATGCCAAAGATGGGACACTTTCCTACGAGTTCTGAAAGGCACCTGTGGGCTCAGACAGACACGGCGGGTGGTCAAGAGAACCAGCTCTGCAGCCAGATCGTCTCACTGGAGTCCTGGCAAGTGTCCTCCTGACCTCAGGTCTCTGTGCCTCAGCTCCTACCCGTGAAATGGAAGTACCTGTAGGGCCCTCCTTATAGGGCTGTGGAAAGGACTCAGAGCAGTGACACTTAGGTGGTAGTGTTAGGACTAATGTCTTTACACGTGGTCTAACTTGCAGCTTCCCCCGGGTACATCGGCGATGATACTTTCTCGAATGGTTGTTGCGAGGCGTAAGTGACATGATTCACGTAAAGTGCCTGACACATTCAGTGAATAAAAGTTATTTATTTGGGAAGTTTATAGCTAAGCATATACTTGTAAAAACAATTGGGGGTGGTCATTTTAAACCTAAAATTATATATTTGCCTATTTTCAATTTGGAGATAGAGACATTTGTTTTTGTTTTTGTTTTTGTTTTTGTTTTTGTTTCAACGTTTATTTTTGGGACAGAGAGAGACAGAGCATGAACGGGGGAGGGGCAGAGAGAGAGGGAGACACAGAATCGGAAACAGGCTCCAGGCTCCGAGCCATCAGCCCAGAGCCTGACGCGGGGCTCGAACTCACGGACCGCGAGATCGTGACCTGGCTGAAGTCGGACGCTTAACCGACTGCGCCACCCAGGCGCCCCGAGACATTTGTTTTTTAAAAAACTTTTTTTTTTTAACGTTTATTCATTCTTGAGAGACAGAGAAACAGAGCATGAGTGTGGGAGACGCAGAGAGAGAGAGGGAGACGCAGAATCCGAAGCAGCCTCCAGGCTCTGAGCTGTCAGCCCAGAGCCCGACGCGGGGCTCGAACCACGAACCGTGAGATCATGACCCCAGCCGAAGTCGGACACTCAACCGTCTGAGCCACCCAGGCGCCTCATGGAGATGGTCACTCTTGGGTTTTACATGTTCTGTCAATTTCACCGCAATCGCACGAAGTAAGGGTCTCTCACAGCTGAGGGAGGGAAGCTCAAGAGGTTTAAATACCTTGTCCAAGGACACATGGTGGGTAGTGGCGAGCAGGGCCCGAAGGGCGGCCGGGTCAGTCTTCCCAAACCTGGGTCCTTAGATGGGAGGCCGGTCCGCTTCCACATCACTCCCATGTTTCTACGTGGACAGTGAAAACCCAGAGTTGTCAGATGGCTTGTCCGAGGCCTGCAGCCGGCCGGGGGTGGAATTCAGATGCAAACTCAGGCCCTTCCGGTTCTGATGCCCAAGTCACTCAGCCCTGCCTGGCTGTTTCAGCTAGGATGAGGAGAGAAGCGTTGACGGAAAGCTAGAGACAAGACCAAGGAGAGAGGGTGGGGAGGAGCAAGGAGAGAAAGGGAGAGAGCAAAGAAGCGGAAAAGGTGAAGCCAGAGACATACGGCTCCCCTCACAGCTGCCTGCGTCAACCTGGGGCGCAGAGTGGGCTTGTAACCTGACGCCACGGGTGGAGAGGAGATTAGAAGTCACGTTTTTGTCTGAGCACACTTAGCAGTCAGTGTAGCAAGTGGCTCTGATCATCAGAAAGCGTTCAACATTACCCACACTGGGTTACTATAGGCTTGTGGTATATCTTGAAGTCTGGGGTTGTGAAACCTCCAGTTTTGTTCTTCTTTTTCAAGATTACTTCTGTGGTTCCATACAAGTTTTAGGGTTATTTGTTCTAGCTGTGTGAAAAATGCTGTTGGCGTTTTCACAGGGATTGCATTGAATCTATAGATTGCGTTGGGTAGTATGGATAAATATAGACACACAGATCAATGGAACAGGATAGAGAGTCCAGAAGTAAACCCACAATTGTATGATCAGTGGATCTTCAACAAACGAGGCAAGAATACACAATGAGAAAAAGACGGTCTCTTCCAGAAATGGTGTTGGGAAAACCGGACAGCAACACGCAAAAGAATCAGTTTCTTACACTCTACACGAAAATAAACTCAAAATGGACTAAGGACCTAAATGTGAGACTTGAAACCATAAAAGTCCTAGAAGAGAGCACAGGCAGTAATTTCTACGTCAGCTGTAGCATCATTTTTCTAGATATGTCTTCTAAGTCAAAGGAAACAAAAGCAAAACCAAAATATTGGGACTACATCAAAATAAAAAGTTTCCACACAATGAAGGGAACAATTAACAAAAACTAAAAGACAACCTACTGAATGGGAGAAGATACTTGCAAATAACATATCTGATAAAGGGTTAGTATCCAAAATATAGAAAGCATTTATACAACCCAATACCAAAAAACCCAAATAATTCAATTAAAATAGGCAGAAGAGACGAATAGACATTTCTCCAAAGAAGACATGCAGATGGCCAACAGACACATGAAAAGATGCCCAACATCACTAACCATCAGGGAAATGCAAATTAAAATCACAAGAGATATCACCTCACACCTGTCAGAATGGCTAAAATACAAAATGCAAGAAACAGCAAGTGCTGGAGAGGATGTGGAGAAAAAGGCACCCTTGTGCACTGTTGGTGGGAGTGCGAACTGGTGCAGCCGCTGTGGAAAACAGCACGGAGGTTCCTCAAAAAATTAAAAGTAGAACTACCACAGGATCCAGTAATCCCACTACTGGGGATTTACACAAATACAAAAACACTGATTTGAAAAGACGTATGCACCCCTACGTCCGTTGCAGCATTATCTACGATAGCTTAAATTATGGAAGCAGCCTAAACGTCCGTAACAGATGAATGGATGAAGAAGAAGTCACATACATACACACATACATGTCACGGAATATTGCTCAGTCATAAAAAGCATGAAATATTCCATTATAATATTCCACTATATATACATTCCATTAACATATTCCATTTTACATACATATAAATATTAGTCATAAAAAGCATGAAATCTTGTTATTTGCAACAACATGGATGAGAATACAATGCTAAGTGAAATTAGTCATAGAAAGACAAATACAACATGATTTCACTCATACGTGGAATTTAAGAAAGAAAACAAATGAGCAAAGGAAGAAAAAGAAAGAGAGGCAAGTAACAAAAGACTTTTAACTGTGGAGAACAAACTGATGGTTACCAGAGGGGAGGTGGGTGAGGGGATGGGTGAATGGGTGAAGGGGATTAAGAGGACACTTATTGTGATGAGCACTGAGTGATGCATAGAATTGTTGAATCACTATGTCGTACACCTGAAACTAACTCAACACCGTATGTTAACTCTGCTGGAATTTTTAAAAAGTGTTAAACGTCTATATCAACAATGATGCCGCTTCCTACACCCGGAGGTGGCTTAGATGACAACTAATAATCCAGAACATAAATGAGAATCAGACTGAAGCAAGCAAAACAAAATACAACAAAACAGAAAGCCAACTTTCTGAGAAGTTATATTGCATTTGGCCTATAGAAATTAAGGCTACCTCCCTTACCCCGTTTTGAGCCCACCCTTACTTTGGTTCTTTGGATGATGCGGTAGGTAGAAACATGTCCCCCCAAAGATGTCCACATCCTGAACTTGTAGATATGTTAGCTGAAACAGCAAAGGGAGAATTAAGGATGCTAATGCAATTAAGGTTTCTAACAAGCTGACTTTAGGATAGGTAGGTTATCTGGTGAGCCCGATGTAATCACAAGTGTTCTTAAAAGTGAACGAAGGATGGGGCGCCTGGGTGGCGCAGTCGGTTAAGCGTCCGACTTCAGCCAGGTCACGATCTCGCGGTCCGGGAGTTCGGGCCCCGCGTCGGGCTCTGGGCTGATGGCTCGGAGCCTGGAGCCTGTTTCCGATTCTGTGTCTCCCTCTCTCTCTGCCCCTCCCCTGTTCATGCTCTGTCTCTCTCTGTCCCAAAAATAAATAAACGTTGAAAAAAAAAATTAAAAAAAAAAAAAGTGAATGAAGGAGGCGGGAGAGGAGGTTGGAATGATCTGGTCTCAGATGGACTCAACTATTCTGACTTTCAAGATGGTGGAAGAGCCACAGGTCAAAGAATGAGGGCATCTAGAGAAGCTGGAAAAGGCAAGGAGACAGATTCTTCCCCAGAGTTTCTGGAAGGAACCAGTCCTGCCAGCACCTTGATACTGGCTCAGTGAGACTCACTTTGGACTTCTAATCTCCAGAACGATAATAAATTTGTGTTGCCTTAAGCCATGAAATTTGTGGTAATTTGTTGTGGTAGCAACAGAAAATGCATTCGGGTGGCAATGGGAAGAATATATTTCAGAACTCCCAAATTTTACTCTCCCTTTATTTCTGACAGGAATATTGCCGAGTTATCGAAACTTCCCAAGCTTCCTTTCTTTCAATGAAACAGCGATCCTTCCTTTGCAAGGTTGTGGCGAGACTCAGAGAATATGTAAAATGACTGTAACCAAATTGAAAATGGGGAAATAATATATAATTTTAGGTTTAAAAAAATCACCCCAAATTAATTATTTTTACATTTATATGCTCATAAACTTCCCACATAAATAACTTTTACTCATTGGACATGTCAGGTACCTCGTGTGAATCATCTCTGAATCCTCAGGACAGCCACGCAAGATGATAGTATCGTCGCCAACGTACACGGGACAAAGTGCAAATTAGACCACGTGCAAAAGCATTCATACTGACACTACCGCCTAAGTGGCACCCACTGCTCTGAGTCCTTTACAACAGTCCCACGAGGGGGGTCCCACTGATACCTCCATTTTACAGAGAGGAGCTAGGCACACGGTGTGAAGTCACTTGTCCAAGGTCATAGAGCCAGGAATCCAGCATGGCTCTGGCCTCAGAGTTGGTTCCCTTGACCACCACTTGTATTTGCAAAAGTGCAAATAAGAAGTTAGGTATTAAGTATCACCTGGGTGGCTCAGTCAGTTAAGCCTCCGACTCTTGATTTGGGCTCAGGTCGTGAGATCAAGCCCCTTGTTGGGCTCTGCACTGGGCGTCTCCCTCCCTCTTGTGCGTGTGGGTGTTTCTCTCTCTCTCTCAAAATAATAAAATAAAATAAAAATAGGTAAAACCTAAATTAAAAAAAAAGAAGTTAGGTACGAGAGTAAGTATTTCTTTAGAAATGGATTCAATGAGGAGTGCCTTTAGAATGCCCTCCAGCACTCCATGCGCGAGGGAGGGAAGTGAGCCGGCAGTTGAGTGGAAAGAGAAATGGAGGCTGAGCCAACTGTGGTTAAGTACTTTTGTGAATTTTACAAAACATCTGACTATGTAACAGATTGCCACTTCCTCTTGGAAGGCCTTGGAGGGAACCCAGGCAAGGGAGAGGCCTGAGGTGCATGCTTGATTAGAGCTGCAGGGCAAATCCTTCTCGTAGAGGGTGGGAGGAAGTGTGGTGGGAGGTGGTGGTTAGGAGGTTGCTCTCGCCCTGTCAGTCCCTTGGGGTCCCATAGAGACCGACAATTACAATGTATTATTTTGGGGGGGGGCATAGAAAATTCTCAAGTATATATGAGAATATACTCAAGGACACAGGTTTTCTAGACAAAGCAAATATAAGCAGGAGATTGGCAACGTTGGAAGTTCTGTGACAATGTGGATATGCAACACTTCTTTTCTCAACAGGCCCTGAGCCCCGTGGTTGGCTTGCTTAAGAACCGTGGGTGAGGGGGCGCCTGGGTGGCGCAGTCGGTTGAGCGTCCGACTTCAGCCAGGTCACGATCTCGCGGTCCGGGAGTTCGAGCCCCGCGTCGGGCTCTGGGCTGATGGCTCGGAGCCTGGAGCCTGTTTCCGATTCTGTGTCTCCCTCTCTCTCTGCCCCTCCCCCGTTCATGCTCTGTCTCTCTCTGTCCCAAAAATAAATAAACGTTAAAAAAAAAAAAATTAAGAACTGTGGGTGAGGTTCACCTCTGTTAACCTGCCTACTTCTCAGGAAAAGGGAAAAATAATAATTGGGTACCGTAATTCATTATAATTATATATAAAAATGTATAACTAGTTAATTGTAGTGGTTATTAATCATAATGACTTGATGGCCCCGGAGGTTTGAAGAGGTTATTGTACCTGGGGTCTCCCGTAACAGATGTCACAACATCCGTGCATTAAAATCACACTCTTTCTCACAGGATGCTCCCTCTTGGCCACTGAATTTTATATCACAAATATGTATCCTAGTATCTGCCCTTTATATCTGATGTCACAAGTACTTAGTTTATTATAAAACTGCAGAAAAGGGAAGCAAAATTCATCTGTAGTCCCAGAAACAATCACTGTTATTTCCTTCTAGTCTTTCTTTAAGATGCACAATTTATAAACATTGCCGTTTCATTCAGACTTACTTGGACTTGTCCTACAAGCTCACAAGCTGAGGCAGGGCCTTCTGGAAAGGCACTCCTTCTCAGCAGACAGCTCAGGGCTGGACGCTAGACCGGGATCCCCAAGGGAGGGGGACTCCGAGCTGATGGGTAGTGCAGTTGTAGAGCTTGGCATTGGTCACTGAAGTGTGGGCATTTCACCAGAAAGCTAGGCTGATGCTTGATAGAGCATCAAACTACAAAGCCCATGAGGCCTGGTGGCCCAGAGTGCTGCAGCAAAAAAAAAGGGAGGCCCAGTTCCCTTTGGAGCCATTGCCGCCCGGACACGGTCTTTCTCTCTTGCAAGGGAAGGGTGAAGCCAAAGCTGGAAGGCTAGGGCAGGGACCATTCCAACGGAGTGAGTGGGACACAGGCACTCTCCTTGTGTCCCAGGATTTGAAATTTTAATACTGGCTTCTAATCCAGAATGGCCAGAGCAAGCCCCCTGAGGATGGGTGTAGCCCATGAGCCTTCAGCTTGTGATCTCTGCCTTTTTTTTTTAAGTAAACTTTTTATTGAAGTGTGATATGCATGCAAAAATCTAATAAAGTCATTAGAAACTTTAAAAAAGTATATATATATATATATATATATATAGTGTTTGGGTTTTTCTGTTTTTTTTTTAAGTTTTTTTTAATGTTTATTTCTGAGACAGAGACAGAGCATGAGTGGGGGAGGGGCAGAGAGCGAGAGAGAGGGAGACACAGAATCCGAAGCAGGCTCCAGGATCTGAGCTGTCAGCACGGAGCCTGATGCGGGGCTTGAACTCACAAACTGCAAGATCATGACCGGAGCCTAAGTCAGATGCTTAACTGACTGAGCCACCCAGGCGCCCCAGGGTTTTTCTGTTTTTAAATGTGACCTCAAAATAGATTTCTCTTGGGAATTTTCAGAAATGCCCTACGACCCAGAAATTGCACTACTGGGTATTTATCCAAGGGATACAGGTGTGCTGTTTCGAAGGGGCACATACACCCCATGTTTATAGCAGCTCTATCAACAGCCAACGTATGGAAAGAGCCCAAATGTCCATCGATGGATGAATGGATAAAGAAGATGTGGTGTATATGTTACCAATGGAGTATTACTCGACAATCAAAAAGAATGAAGTCTTGCCATTTGCAGCTACGTGGATGGAACCGGAGGGTATTACGCTAAGCGAAATTAGTCAGAGAAAGACAAATATCATATGACCTCACTCATATGAGGACTTTAAGACACGGAACAGGTGAACACAAGGGAAAGGAAGCAACAATAATATAAAAACAGGGAGGGGGACAAAACAGAAGAGACTCTTTTTTTTTTTTTTTTTTTTTCAACGTTTATTTATTTTTGGGACAGAGAGAGACAGAGCATGAATGGGGGAGGGGCAGAGAGAGAGGGAGACAGAGAATTGGAAACAGGCTCCAGGCTCTGAGCCATCAGCCCAGAGCCCGAAGCGGGGCTCGAACTCACGGACCGCGAGATCGTGACCTGGCTGAAGTCGGACGCTTAACCGACTGCGCCACCCAGGCGCCCCCAGAAGAGACTCTTAAACACGGAGAACAAACAGAGGGTTACTGGAGGGGGTGTGGGAGGGGGATGGGCTAAAGGGGTGAGGGGCATTAAGGAATCTACTCCTGAAATCACTGTTGCACTATATGCTAACTTGGATGTAAATTAAAAAAAAAAATAAATTAAATAAAAAAATAATTAAAAAGAAAAAGAAGTTTTCAAAAATGAGGGCGCCCGGGGGGCTCAGTCAGTTAAGCGACCGACTTTGGCTCAGGTCAAGATCTCACGGTTCCTGGGTTTGGGCGCTGGTCGGGCCCTGTGCCGACCGCTCAGAGCCTGGAGCCTGTCTCTCTCTCTCCACCCTACCCCACTGTTCTCTGTCTCTCTATGTCTCTCAAAAATAAATAAATGTAAAAAAAGGTGTTTTTTTTTTTAAATTTTTTTTAACGTTTATTTATTTTTGAGACAGGGAGAGACAGAGCATGAACAGGGGAGGGGCAGAGAGAGAGGGAGACACTGAATCGGAAACAGGCCCCAGGCTCCAAGCCATCAGCCCAGAGCCCGACGCGGGGCTCGAACTCACGGACCGCGAGATCGTGACCTGGCTGAAGTCGGACGCCTAACCGACTGAGCCACCCAGGCGCCCCAAAAAAAGTTTTTTTAAAGAAATTTTCAGAAATGAAAATAGCCTTTTGAAAACTACGAAAGCAACATAAACTCAGAAAAATTAGAAAATAGAGACAAATATAAAGAAGTCACCTTTAAGTCACAGACACCCGAAGGATGTTAGAATGCGAAGAACCAGATCAAAAAGGTCAGGGCTTTGGGGTCAGTAAAGCAGCCCGTGTTTGGTTCGAAGCGTCGGGAATCCGGTGTCCGGGGTCTGTGTGACACGGCGGACGGCGGGGCCGGAGGCTGAGTCGGGGTCGTGCGGGCCGAGTAGGGCCGTCGCCCTCACAGGTGTCCCCTGACCAGGCGGCGGGGCTGACTGGGGGGGTCGAGGGAGGTGGTGCCAGCGGGAAGGCACCTGTGTGCGGAGCGGCCCCGACCCAGCAGGTGGCAGGCGACTTTCCGCCCCGGGTGAAGGGGGAAGCAGCGTCCCCTCTGGACGGCTGTGCTTGGTACAGAGACCCTCCTCGCTCCCTCGAGTCTCCTCCCGTTTGGGGTCAAACGGCTGAGTGTCACCTTCCACGCCAGAACCTCCGACACGAGCGTACACAGGATGGCGATCATCTTTCGTCTGCAGCCGGCCTTCTCAGCTCCTTCAGCAGTTTCCTCGACGGTTTCCAGGCCTCTCTAGAGCAGCTCTACACTTGCATCGCCCCGGCCGAATGTCCCCCCCCCCCCCCGACCCTCACGGCCATCTCGTGAGGTCCCGCCGGAACCGAGGAGAGGTGGGAGGCCGCGGGGGCTGTCGCCGATCGATCGCGCCAGGCACGTCGCGCTGCTGGCTCCCGGCACACGTGCTCCTGCCCGGAGTCTCTCTTAGGCAGCTGCATTCGGGAGCCAAGACAAGCTCGCACCTTGATCTCTACGCAGACCCACGTAGTTGGACGCAGCCGGAGGGGCCAGGACGGCCAGGAGTCGGGGAGCTCTGAGCACCCCATTCAGCCAGTCCCTTCCGTCTCGTTGCCTATCTGTTCCATAAGCTCCCTCTGCGTCTTCATCCACTTCCGGGCACAGACGGTGAGGGAGGCTGGGGGCTGGGCACACGGCACTTAAGGTAGGCCGCGGAAAGTGCCAATCTCATCCCAAACGCTGCCTCCTCTGCGGTGGGCTGATGGTGCTCCGTGGGCCCACACCCCCGTCCCCGGGGCTTGGGACTGCTACCTTAACAGGAAAAGGGGACTTGGCAGAGGTGGCTACATTAAGGGTCTTGAGATGGGGGGATAATCATGGGTTACCAGGCTGTGCCCTCCGCGTAATTACCTTGTAAGGGCGAGGGGACAGAGGGAGATTTGGCAATCGCTCAGGTGAATGAAGGTGACGTGCCCAAGGAAGCAGATACTGGCTGCAGTGACAGGGCCAGGAGCCGGGGATGCCACAGCCTGGAGAAGCGGAAGAGATGAGTGGCGGGCTCTCCCGGAACCTTCTGGAAGGGACCGGCCTCGCCAACAGCTTGGCTTTGTCCCAGTGAAACTGAGCTCAGACCTCTGTCCTCCAGGACCGCGTGAGGATAAACCCGTACTGTTTTAAGCCACCGAGTTTGTGGTAACGTGTCACAGCAGCCGCAGGAGATGAACCCGCCCACTCTGGCTCTTCAAGGACGGTCCCCCCCGCCCCCCCCAGGCACGCGGGAGTCCCGGTCTCTGACTAGTCCACCAGCGCATCATGTGGCAGCTGGTCCCAAACTGGCTGAAATTCAAGCGCAGTCTTACCTTTCGCTTCTGCCTTTTTCACACTTGATGAAGAACCACGATCCTTCCGTGGCCACGATTGCTTCCTCAGCTTGGGATCGATTCCCTGTCGCCTCACCTCTCAGACCTTAGCCATACGAGAACTATTTCCAATTAAATATAGAGATGATAGAATCAATCAAACTTAAGATCTAGTGTTTTGGCGTTAATTTCAGGTTTGCATTCATTGAGTATATATAAGTGTATGTATGTGTGTGTGTATATATATCTGTACATATTTTCTTTTAAATCAGCTTTGTAGGCATATAAGTAGTACACAGTGAAATTAATCTGTTTTAAGGGTGCAGTTTAATGAATTTTGAAAAATGTGTGTATTTGTGTAACCACCACCACCACAGTGAACATGGAGCAGCTGGGTGACTCAATCAGTTGAGCATCCGACTCTTAATGTCCGCTCAGGTCATGATCCCAGGGCCGTGGGATCGAGCCCTGTGTCAGGCTCCGTGCTGAGCCTGCTTAAGATTCTCTTTCTCTCCCTCTGCCCCTCTCCCCCTCTCACACTCTCTCTAAAATTAAAACAAAACAAAACAAAACAAAACAAATAAACAAACCCAATCACACACAGACTCATTCTCACTTCTTTAGTTTGTATAGTGCTGGACATTCTTATACACTTCATAATTAGTAATTGAATACAGGCCTTCGGATTTCTTTTACAGAGCATCAGCTCTCCCAGACTTCAAAGGTGGGGGTGGGAGGGGGTGAAGGGGTTGCCTCCTGAAGACAGGGCAGCTCTGAAAGTTAAACTTGAGTGAACATCGTAAGAGAAACCTCCATACTTGTGCTTGGATCTATGATATTAGTGTTGGATTTTTCTTTCTTTCGTTTTTTCTTTTTAGTTTATTTATTTAGAGAGAGAGAGAGAGGGAGAATGCAAGTGGGGGAGGGACAGAGAATCCCAAGAAGACTTGGGACTGACAGTGCGAGCGGGATGCCGGCTCCGTCTCCCCGTGAGGTCATGACCGGAGCTGAAATCAAGAGTCAGACGCTTAACCCACTGAGCCACCCAGGCGCCCCAGTGTTGGATTTTTCTTAAGACAAGAAACAAAAATTCTTCCTTTCCAGACTCACTGCCTTTTCTCTGAACATTGTCTTGGTTCCCGGCACATACCCTCATCCCCCACCTAGGGGGAGATGCCCTAGGGGAGAGATGTTTTCGTAGCACCTTTGAGCAAGAGAGTCACCCCACGCTGGCGACTGCCGACCGCCGGCAGCTTCTATCAGCCGTGGGTGGCACGCGAATAGATTTGGTTGTGTACCTTCTCGTGTTTTGTGTGGCTTGGCCCTGAATATTTTAAGAACAAACCCAAAAGTGCAACGAGGAAGAACAGGCCCACACACACACACACACACACTGATACACAAACACACACACACTTTAGACAAATGCTAAAATAGAGGTGGGGATAATGTACTTTCTGAGTGTCTTTTGAGGATCTTGGAAATAAGATTGTTCATTCAGGGATGCTTTTAAGACCATTCTTTATTCTGTCACAGGGGACCTTGTCTAGGTAATCAGCACCCCCATTTGTCTCCCTGCAGACACCATAAGCTAGGGATGATCTCACGAGATGCAGGGCCCTGCGCCTCTGGGCTCTGTGTGCCCTCAATTCTGCCATGTTAGGTGGCCTTTGTTTCCTGTCTACCGTCGTCCTGGGTGCTCGCTTCCTCCTGTCCTCGTGGGCTGTGGCAGGCAGTATGAGTTTCCTTAAGGTGTACTATAAGAATGTATATGCTTCTTCTGAGCTCGTGCAACACATGGCTGACTTTTGAGGATTATTTTTTCCCATTTATTTTGTTTTAAACTTTCAGGGGAAATCAGAAAGAAGGGCACCTCTTGTATTCCACAAAAAAGCATTTGGTTCCATAGTTGGGGCCTCCAACCCAGTCCATCATGACTGGGGAGGGGGTGGTGGGGCGTATGGTGGTGGGATGTATTGTAGGCAATACAACCTACAGTTCTGCGGGGAGGCAGAAAACGTCCAGGTTCGTGTCTGGATACATCACACACACACACGAATGCTGCACGTGGACAGATGAGTACCAACTTTTCTGGGCAAAGTGGGGCCTATAGCCTGTTCATTGAGGGACTCACTAGACCTACTAGAACCGAGAGGAGCTTCTCGCAGAAGGTGTAAGTTTTGATCCAAGGGCCTGGATGTGTTTGGCTCCCGTGGTGTGTGGTGAGGTAAGCATTCATATCGGTTTGTTCAATACCTAGCACGTATTTGCTGAGACCTTATCCAATAAAAACGATAAATCATGAAAAAAATAAAGTCTTTTGTTCTTCCCACTAAAAAGGCAATGAAAACTCATCAAATGGCTCAAAGAAGGTTCCAAATTAGGGGCAATTGTAGTGTTCTGGGGTATGCTCAGAGCTTGCCAAGTTGACTTCTTTCTACGACCAGCACTCAACCGGATGGCTGTCCTTCCTTTTCCCTCCCTTGGTCTCTTTTGTTTCCATAAGGTATAATTTTAGCTGAATAGTGACAACAAGAAAAGGGTGAGGAGTGGTGATGTAAAAAAGAAAAAGGGGAGACTTCTGGAATAAAGAAATGTTCTGTTTCTTGCTCTGCATGTTGCTTACCTACGTGTGTTCAAATGCATGTGTTTTATTGTATACCTAGGTGTTGCGTCCTGTACGTGTCTATTTTAGTTCCATTTAAAATGATTTTTAGCTTTTGAAAAAATATATCTAAAGTTCTAATTATGGCAAAATGCACATAACATAAAATTTACCGTCTTAACTTACCACTCAATGGTACTAAGTGTATTCGAACTGCTGTGCAGGTATCCCCACCATCCATCTCCGGACATTTGTCATCTTGCCAACTGCGCTGTCCCCAGTTCAGGTATCCCCACCATCCATCTCCGGACATTTGTCATCTTGCCAACTGCGCTGTCCCCAGTTCTCCCTCCCCATCACAGTGCAATCAGTGCAATCACTCAGTATTTGTCTTTCTGTGACTGGCTTATTCCCTTAGCAAAACGTCCTCAAGGTTCACCCATGCTGGAGCCTGTGCCCGGATTTCTTCCCTTTTTAGGGCTGAATAGTATTCCACGGTAGGTGTAACACCGTTCTGTTTTAAAATAAAGGCAGAAGGTGAAAGTGCGCAGGCCCCAGAACACTGTGGCGGGGTGACTTTTATTTATTCTCGCTGAGGCTGATTAAGTGTTGTCATGGGTCAGGCACGATGCACGTGGTCCGTTCTCACTTCCGCCGCACAAGTCTATTTCCATTTTTCGGAGGCGAAAACCCGTCAACAACGTCAGAGGCTGACCAGCGTCCCTGAAGTCACGTGGCTGGAAAGGAGCGGTGTGGAAGCCGACCCCGGTCCTGGGGCCCGGGACTGGCCCTCTTACAGGAACTTTGTGTGTCCCCAGACGGAGGCTGCCTGCTAATTAAGGTACCATGTGCTTTTGGGGCGCCTGGGTGGCGCAGTCGGTTAAGCGTCCGACTTCAGCCAGGTCACGATCTCGCGGTCCGTGAGTTCGAGCCCCGCGTCGGGCTCTGGGCTGATGGCTCAGAGCCTGGAGCCTGTTTCCGATTCTGTGTCTCCCTCTCTCTCTGCCCCTCCCCCGTTCATGCTGTGTCTCTCTCTGTCCCAGAAATAAATAAACATTGAAAAAAAAAAAAAATTTAAAAAAAAAAAAAAAAAAGGTACCATGTGCTTTATAAAGCGTCACCGAGGCCCGCAGCTGACGGGCGCAGTGTCCCATTCCTGTCCCCGAGGCCTGGCGGCAGCCAAGTCCACACGGCGTGTCTGCGGGAAAGGCCGCCCGCACCGGCGAGGGGACAAAGGCGGCCCCTGGTTGTCGCCCTCTTGGAATCCCCGGGGCACCATCCCTCCCGCCTTCCTGCCTCCTCTCCTCGCAGGGGTGCCACCGGGCGGGGTCGCGGGGTGCGCGGTCGGCCCGCCCCCTCCCCCTAGGGCCGCCCCGCGGGGGCCCCAGCACCAGAGGGCAGAGCCTTCTTTCCAGAACCTGCATCCAGAACGGGCTTTAGCGCCTATGGCCTGGGATGGGGGGGGGCGGGGGGGGGAGCAAGGAGGGGGACTTTTCACCAGTTCGTGTTGGGGGGGTTGACTTTTGAATGTCGTGTTACTTTAGAGCCTCGAAAGCAGCCAGGCCCCTCCCGGTTTTTGTTCCACCGCGTCCCTGGAGATCATGCCCAGAGTGGATTCATAAAGCGGGAGCCGTGTAAATGGGCATTGCATCTCGGGTAAGGACAGGGTCGGACACATCACAGGTATTGCCAGAGGTCATGAAAGCAGACGGCAACCACACGGTTACTTAAATACAGAAAAGTCTCCCCGAGAAGGAGAAACTCCAGGCTTGCTAAAGTGACCTCTCCGCTCTTGAACCCCATTACAGCCTAGCAGGACCGTGCGCGAAGGAAGAGTGAAGGGGATAGAGTTAGCATGCACATTATTTCTTCTGCAGAACACATAGCAAGAGGTCGTAGCAAAGCTACAAGAACCCTTGCAAGGCGCTACTTTGGGTTCCTAAGTACCTGTGAGGCCTGAACAGCCACTGCAGAAATTTCTCAAGCTTCTTTTGTACAAAGAGGTTTTTGCTCCTCGTTCTATGTAGATGAAAATTTTTACTTTGAAAACCTGCTCAAGGATTCTATCAATAAAAACAATTAACCAGGAGCTGGTGATTTAAATTTATGGCCACTTTTTATTTCTTAGCTTATAAAATGCCTATTTTCAGTTACAATTTAGGCTACGAAAGATACTATTGTAACACAAAAAATAAAGTTTTAGTAAGAGTTTTGTAAATATTATGATCTAAATTACATTTACGTACCAAACATCCTCCAATATCATACTAGAAACAGTGCGCTGCTCTTAGAGTTATTTAAATTCCTCACTGACCATAAAAAGTCTTGCTAAGGCATTCTATAATGCAAAGAGAAGAAAAATATTGTGAGGAATGAGAAATGTTAGAGCTTTGCAGTGCAATAATATAAAATTAGAGTGAGAAATAACATTTTCGGACTTTAATGAACAACGTCTATGTGTTATCCTGTATTTAAAAGTGATTTAGAGGGCTCCTGGCTGGCTCAGGTGGGAGAGCATGTGACTCTTGATCTTTGGGTCATGGGTTCGAGCCCCATGTTGGGGGTAGAGATTGAATAAATAAACTTAAAAAAAAAATAAAGGTTATTAAGAGAATATCCTGGATTCCATGGAAGTGGGGGTGGGGAGGAGGCAGTAATCTCCTGATCTTTACAAAAACACACTTTGAAATCATGCACCACTTTGTATAAGAATTTGTTTGGTGGAGGGGCGCCTGGGTGGCGCAGTCGGTTAAGCGTCCGACTTCAGCCAGGTCACGATCTCGCGGTCCGTGAGTTCGAGCCCCGCGTCGGGCTCTGGGCTGATGGCTCAGAGCCTGGAGCCTGTTTCCGATTCTGTGTCTCCCTCTCTCTCTGCCCCTCCCCCGTTCATGCTCTGTCTCTCTCTGTCCCCAAAATAAATAAACGTTGAAAAAAAAAAAAAAAAAGAATTTGTTTGGTGGAGATCCACAAATCCATGTTACAAATATCAGACGAAAAAGTTCACAAGAAAAAGAAATTCAGAACAAGATTCTTCTGAAAAAAAGGAATTATAGTGTTAATAGGAAAAACCTGAAAAGAGACTAAATCTCACGAAGTTAATTTTTTTTAAAGGATGCGTGAATTGTATTCATAGTTCTAACTCTAGATGTTCTTGCATAAGAAATCCACAACCTAGTCACTTACTTGACAATCAAGGAAAGCCAGGATGGCTTGCCCTTTCCCCCTTTCTATTTTCTTTTTAAACTTAAGGCATCTTTTTTGTTAATCTCATGGGAAAATAATAATTCAGTCAAATGAAGTTTAAAAAGGAGAAAGTGAACGATTATATAGAAGAAATGTTTTAGAATTTTAATACATGGATCTGGGGATGGATTAGTAATGATGGAGGTTTTAGAATTATCACACATTATGTAGCGTCAACCGGATAACTGAGCTTCTGCAAACACAGATGCAAAACATAATTGTCTTGTATGCTGCAGATTAAAAGATAACATGTATTGTGGGCGCCTGGTGGTTCAGTCGGTTGAGCTTCTGACTTCAGCTCATGTCATGAGCTCACGGTCTGTGAGTTCGAGCCCCACGTTGGGCTCTGTGCTGATGGCTCAGAGCCTGGAGCCTGCCGCAGATTCTGTGTCTCCCTCTCTCTCTGACCCTCCCCCGCTCATGCTCTCTGTCTCAAAAATAAATAAACATTAAAAAAAATTTTAAAAAAATGTGTGCACTACTAGGTAATTATCCAAAGGACACAGGTGTGCTGTCTCAAAGGGACACATGCGCCCCAATGTTTATAGCAGCACTATCGACAATAGCCAAAGTATGGAAAGAGCCCAAACATCCATCGATGGATGAGTGGATAAAGAAAATGTGGTGTATATACACAATGGAATACTACTCGGCAATCAAAAAGAATGAAATCTTGCCATTTGCAACTACGTGGATGGAACTAGAGGGTATTATGCTAAGCGAAATTAGTCAGAGAAAGTCACATATCATATGACTTCCCTCATATGAGGAATTTAAGATACAAAACAAATGAACAGAAGGGAAGGGAAGCAAAAATAATATAAAAACAGGGAGGGGGACAAAACAGAAGAGACTCTTAAATATAGAGACCAAAGAGAGGGTTGCTGGAGGGCGCGTGGAGGGGGGACGGGCTAAGTGGGGGAGGGGCATTAAGGAAGACACTTGTTGGGATGAGCACTGGGTGTTACACGTAGGGGATGAATCACTGGATTCTACTCCTGAAATCATTGTTGCCCTATATTCTAACTAACTTGGATGTAAATTTAAAAAAACAACGTGTGTACAATTATTAGGTAGAGCATTTTTGTTTTAAAGTAAGCTTTATGGAATTATAATTTATTTCCTTAAATCAAGAAAAAATAATTTTAGTGAAATTTCCACATAATTAACAGGCTAGAGAAAATACATCTGGAATCTTAACCATAGGGAGAGGTGACTTCTGTCCTATTGCACTTACTGATGCTTACGGTGATGGAAATACTGCTCATGCCCCCAGGGCAGAGAAGGGCTCTAGCCTCCAGGGCCCTGGATACCTCACATAGCCACAAAACGTAACGCATGCTTTGATATTTTATGTGAATGGAAATCACAACAGCCCCCTGAAAAAACACCATCGGCCCTGTTGGATTGCAGAATTCTACTTCTTAATAAATTTGTGATTTTCAAGGAGACGAATCTAATTTCACACTCCTACCCATTCACTAAATGGGCCAATTAGACTATGGTCAATTCATAATACTGGCATCTTCATCAACGTATGGTGAAGAAAATCCAATTTTAAAGTGCAGAAACTTAAAAACTTTTTAAAGATGACTGAAATGTAAAAACTATAATTGTAGTTCTCATTCTCATCTCCAACCCCACTCAGAATTCCATCCTGGGTAAGTCAGAAGGTTATTACTAACATTTATAATGGTAGGACTTGAAGAACCTGTGGTCACATCCCCTGAATGAGTTGTGCTTTCGCCATTAGCTGCAGTCGCTACCGAAGCTTTTTTTTTTTTTATCGGAATGCTTTTCAAACTAGGGTTTTCCGGTGGCCCTCCTCGGCCAGGCCGGCTGGGCCCTACTGCCTGAGCCTAAGGCGTCCACTGTATGTGATGAATGTCTGCGTCTACAATGGCACTAGCTATGCCCAGCCGAGGGAGAACCGGGAGAGCAGTCACTCAAATAGTTTTCTGTAAGGCTCAAATCTGAGAGAGGCTGAACGCGTACGTATGGGAAATTAGCATTTCTCAAGCCGTGGAGGGGCGATTGTCCACGTCTGCAGCAAACGTTAACACCCTAATGAACATGCTGCACCCATTCATCCGAGAATGGGAACCACAGTCTTTTTCATCAGATGCTGGTGGGTCACTCTTTATGATATAAAACGCCAAGTGCGTTTAGAGTGTGGCTCCAGAGGGATTGTCAGGAAATTGGAGTTCATTCATATAGAGAAAGGAATCAAGTTGGAAAGTGTTTGGTGTTTTGCTGAATAAGGGCTGACAATACTCAGTGGAAGTCGGAGGGCGAGAAGGACCAGGCTCAGCATGACTCCCGTTCATCGGTCTATAAACAGAGACGAAGACAGGACAGCAGAATGTGCAGTACAGAAAATTCTGCCGCCTTCCAGCCACAACCCACAGAGAAATAGCCCTGTCAGTGCAGCGATCTGCATGGGTGACAAATGAGGCGCACGCACATCCGAAATCAGCACATGCATTTACACAGGAAGTAAAACCCAGATACTTTTATTTACACTTTAGAAAGCAAACAGGCTGCCCACAAACAATGGTTAGGAAACTCTAAGAGGTTGTTGTTTTTTTTTTTTTTTTTTTTTTTTTTTTTACTCTTAAAAAAATGTAGGTCATTGATTCATCTGTATAAATCATTTTTCTGGCAAGAGTGGTTAACTTTTAACCTCCCATTCAAAAACTTCACAACTTCAAGTATTTGAAATGCACTTAAAATTTCCCCTTTTATTTTGTATCGTACATTCTCGTAGCCATTAGCTGACTCCTGAGGTCGAAGAATTTCTTTTAAAAGAAAATCCAAATCTTTACCAGTATGTAATGGGACAAATTAGCATTCTCTCGGTCACTATTCATCTTAATGGTACTAGTTTTCCTTCATTTTTCCTGAAAGAAAGTCGGGGGGGGGGGGTGGATAGGCATACCTGTACAATTCAGATCAAAGCACAAAATATCATTTAAAAAATAAATACCTAAGGCATACCTGCCACACTTGTATTTCAATTTCCTCAACTGTTTAAAAATTACCCCAAGTGTCGCTGCGTTTCTACCTGCTCTCTTACCAGCAACCTCCGTGGCTCTCGCCTGCTGGGTCTCCGCCCCTGGAGGGTACCTGCTCATCGTCACTCGTCACGAAGCGTACGGTGTGGGATCCTGGGCTTCCCAGGCAATTTCAGAAACTCAAATGACAGTCTACGGACTCGCTCTAGGTCTTTTTTTAGTGCAGTTTGGCAAATATCCCAAATGAAATTCAACTCTAAGTTAAAAGTATCAAACAGAGATAGTGCTAAGGGCATCTGTGACTTTGTGGGCTGCCCAGAGGCTCTGGGGAAGTGTAGGAATGGAAGACCCAATTGCCCCCAGGTAAAGACACCTGTCGCTTTACCACAACGGAACAGTTACCCACAGAGACGGCGGGAGCCCAAGGCTGGACAGCAGCACCTGCAAAGGCGGCCCAGGTTGTTGGCCTCTTGGGTTGCCGTGAACATCTTTCCAGGGTCAACAGCCCCTGCACCCACGTTGCCCCCACCTCCCCATCTCAGCAAGCACTGACGTTCTCCCCACTCTACCTCACAGTGTTAAGAACAGCAAGCATGGACACACAGAAACCTGCTCTCCTCCTCGTGATCTTCCCCTTCCGCCACTGCAGTGCCCTCTCCCTTCCAGGCTCTCTGTCTACCTGCAGACTGGAACTGCACTTTGGTTTTGGTTGCGAGAAGAAACGGTTATTATAAAGCTGTCTGGAGAGACGCCCGCTAGATGGCCAAGTCATTCGGTCTGGCCCGGCCGCCGCTGGACTTACTGGCCTTGCTCAACCGCCCGGGGTCTGCGGGGGGCAGAGGAGGCGCGAGCATCTCCCCCTCGGGGCTCCCCGCCTGCTCCCCGTCCAGGTCGGGGGTCCCCGCCGATTTGCCGTCGTCGCCCAGGCTGCTGCCGGTCCCGTCCGCCAACGGGCCGGGGGCGCTGCCGCCCGCGCCCGCGTCCTGAGCCAGCTGCCCGGTGCTGCCCGCAGGGCTCAGGGAGGCAGAAGCGGACCCCGGCGGCGAGGCCTTTCTCCCGGCCGTCTGCTGCTCGGCCTCCTGGTTGGCCCAGTTCTGCTCTGCCGCTAGCAGGTGGTGGTTGCCGTTGTGGAATCTGGCAGGGCGAGCCTTCTCGCGCGCCTCAGACGGGGCGGCCGTGCCGAGGTCGGTCGCCGGCGGAGGGGCCCCGGGGTAGCCCGCGGCGGTGGCCGGTCCCAGGGAAGAGGCAGAGTGGGTGTAGTAAGGCGGGAATCCGATGGTGACCGCGGGCAGGGCGGACGGGGAGGGGAGCGGCAGCGGGCCCACGCCGCCAGGCTTTGCGGCCCCCAGCCTGGATTCGGGGGAGTCTGAGCGGTAGTGATTGGTCATCCCCTGTTTGAGCTTCTTCCAGCCCAGGTGGTAGATCTCCAGCATGTTGAGTAGCAGCGACACGCAGGCCACTGCCAGCATGAAGATGATGAATATGGTCTTCTCCGTGGGCCTGGAGATGAAGCAGTCCACCGTGTTGGGGCAGGGCCACCGGTCACAGCGGTAGAGGGGCTTCAGCTCGAAGCCGTACAGAAAGTACTGGCCGGCGATGAAGCCCACTTCAAAGAGCGTCTTAAAGATGATGTTGAAGACATAGGTCCGCAGCAGGGCGCCGGCGATGCGGATCCGGCCCCGGTCATCGCGCACCGGCGGCCGGTCCTTCTGGCCGTGGCCGCCGGGCCCGCAGCGCGCGGCCGGCCCGGGGTGCGGGCCGTCGGCCTTCAGCAGCTCCTCCTCGCGCTCCTTCTTCTTCTCTTCCATGCGCACGATGTGCAGCACGTGGCCCAGGTAGATGAGCGTGGGCGTGGACACGAAGATGATCTGCAGCACCCAGAAGCGGATGTGGGAGATGGGGAAGGCCTTGTCGTAGCAGACGTTCTCGCAGCCGGGCTGCTGCGTGTTACACGTGAAGTCCGACTGCTCGTCCCCCCAGACCTCCTCCGCCGCGGCGCCCAGCACCAGGATCCTGAAGATGAACAGGACCGTCAGCCAAACCTTGCCAATGACCGTGGAGTGCTCCTGCGCGTTCTCTAATAGTCTCCCCAGAAAGCTCCAGTCGCCCATTGCTTCAGCTTGCTAACCTGCAAGGGAACATCGCCGGTTAGTAGGAAGGAGGCCGCGGGGGGCAGGGGCAGGGGCAGGGGCCGGCGGGCGCGGGAGGGGCGGGGCCCGGCACGCGGCGCTGGGCGGTCGCTCCCCTGCGAAGCCATCCATCCTCCCGCTGCCAAACGAGGGAGGCGCTGCGGAGCCCTCCACGGCGCGCGCGTGCAGAGTGTGCGTGCGCCTGCGTGCGTGTGTGCGCATGCGCCCGTGTGCGTGTGTGCACGCGTGCACGTGCGTGCGTCTTCCCACCGTGGCCCCGAGCCGGGTTACAGCCACGCCCGCAGCGCCGTTGTCACTCGGAACTACTGTCGCAGGACACGAGTGCGGCATGAACCAGATGCCCACAGGTGACCGAAGCCCTTAAACCCTGTGTCTCCATCTAAGATGGGACGATGGTCATCGGGTCATGCGCAGTAAGCTGCTTCCTAGAGGAGGGACGGAGGGCCCGTGGACCCCCCCCTGTGGAGGTAGCTGTGGTCCTCGGACGCGGGGGCCCAAGATGAGAAGGGGTCCTCCGTGTCGCTGCTGCCCCAACAGGCCTGACGCTTCCAACCGGAACTGAAAGGCAGCTCCATTCTTTGCGTCAGGAGAGCCGTCTACGCGGGGAGTTCCGGCAGCGCTGAAGGACACTGTTCTCATTTTGAATTTAAAAAATGTTCACAAATATTAATTTTTATGAACTGGTGTGAAGACAAACAAAACATAACTTTACTCACCATGATCTAAAGAAACAAATGTTAACGCTCTCTTGGAATAAACTTCCAACCCTTTGTTTCCGCCATTCGAGGTCTTTGGAGAAACGTTACTATTCACATATCCTACCAGCCTCCTTGCCCCTGTTGTGACTGGCGTCTGTTCTATTTGGCATGTTCTTACAAGGGAAAATATTTTAATGTAGAAACTGAATTATTGGACATGAAACAACCCACTCTCGCATGAAAGATGTCGGGTGTCAGGGAACCGTTCTAGATGACATCCTGCTTACCCTAAACCCCGGATGTCATGATGTCTCTGACCGCCCTCTCTGCCCATAGCCATGGCCCTTCCCTTCACTCTGCTGAAGCGTTTCCCCTGGGGCACAGGACAGAAGCCTTGACCGTGCGGCCCAGCCCTCCGTCCCTGGTCCAACACCCTGGTGACGCATGCTTCTTGTGATCCCCGAGACGGCCTTTATGCCTTTGCATGTCCTGTTTCTTCAACTTCAGACTTGGCCCCAGGCCAGGCGGGGACTGGCCTATTGGCCTCCACTCTCCCTTCAAGAGGGGCCAACTCAGGCTGACACGGGTGCCCTGTGTTTTCTCTTCCCCTTATCATGGCCTGGCTTAACGACTGTTGCCCCCTTTGCATTCCAGGAGGTTCTCTCCATCCTCCCACACCTCCCACCTTGCTAAGCTGCGAACGGCATCCTCCCTCCTTGCTGTCCCTGGACACACACAGCCTCCAGAGTTTCTACAGAAAACCACCTTTAAGCACCTTGACTGCTTGTGGACTTTCTCCCTAATTCTAGTTCTGAGGTTGGGGTTTGCATGTGCACCCTTTCCTCCTTGATGTCTGCAGGCAGGACAGCTGGGCCGTAGCATTTCTGGAAGTCTCTAAGGAAAGGTCAGTGGGGGAAATTTATTCTTCTTCCTGCCACCTTCCCAGATGTGCAGGCAGGTTCTGCCTTGTCCAGCACAGCATAATGTGCTAAAAGGGAGTCAATGCGATGTGCCTGGTGGGTTCTCCCCACCAGAATGCCACGAGGGAGGGCCTGCTTGTCACAGGGCCTGGGAAGTGTTGCTGGCACTGCCCTGCAGGGCCAGGGAAGCAAAATGTTCCATAATGATTGGGGCGTCCCCCACAGTAAAGAGCTGGCCCGCCCCAAATGTCCATTGTGCACCTGTTGAGAAACACGGGGCCAGGGAAACATTTCTTGAATTAGTAAATCAGACGAGAGGGGGTACAGCTGCTGACTGTGGCATCTTGTTACTCACCTTTGCCGGCCCAGCCTCTCCAGAGTTCTTGAGGTCCAGTTGCTGCAAACACTTTCAGGTAGGTACCCTTAAAATGAATTGTGACCTCTGGGTGCAGCTATGGAATCACAACGTGTTACCATCTGCATGCTTTGTGGGTACTCTGGCATGTGTCAAAGCTCAGGAAATCCTAAAGAGGGGACAACTAAGAATGTGTCCGGTGGGGGGGGGGGGAGCGGGGGAGAGCCCACGGCTCATGCACTGCATGATGGCACACACTGACAAGGTCTTTCTGCAAAGGAGTTCAGTAATATGTAAGAGATATAAAAATCATGATACCTTGGGGCGCCTGGGTGGCTCGGTTGGTTGTCTGACTTCGGCTCAGGTCACGATCTTGTCCTAAGTGATCTCATCTCAATCTCATGAGTTCGAGCCCCACATGAGGCTGTGCATGGCCAGTGCAGAGCCTGCTTGGGATTCTCTCCTTCCTCTCTCTCTGTCCCTCCCCCGGTCGTGCTTTCTCTCTCTCTTAAAAACAAAGAAACTTAAGATCATGATACCTCTAACCTCTAATTCTACTCCTGGGACATCATACCAAGGAAACAATCAGAGATTTTGATGAATGGATGAACATGGATATTGACTGTGAATTATTCATAAGAAGGAATAATTGGAAACAGAAGTGCCCACTGAAGGATGAGCAATTAAACACATAGTAGTGCCCAAGGCTGGCGTCGGGATCTGGCTGACCCGCTCCTACTCCCATCCCCCTCTCCCTTGCCTGCCCGTAATGTGATCGGGAAGGGAAATGCTTGCTTTCCCACCTCCTTTTGTTGTCTCCAATGAGGTGTAAGAAGTTGGCTGGGGAACTTCCGAGAAAGCTTTTGGTTTCCCAATAAAAGGGCAGATGGCTACCTTTGCCGTCACTTTCCCTATCTGCCTATGGTGAGGACAGATGCGATGCCTGGAGTGGGGCAGTCACTTTGCAGGCATGTATCAATAAGCATGAGGGAATGGTCAAGAAAGTCCCGAGGCACCTGTTGTGGCACTGTGCACCTGCTCAATCAACCGCAACATAAGCTCTAGCCTTATGTGAAGGGAGAAAACCCTGTTTGTTCAAGTTAGGTTTCCTGTTGCTCGCAGACAATTCCTACACTCTCAAATTATTTACAGGTTAAGGCCAGCTATACATGAAAAGCTGTGACTCATTCATAAGTGCTAAAATACAAGGTATTCATCAGGCATAACTTCGAAGATCATTAGTGACTTGAAGATACGTTCGTGCCATACTGATAAATGACAAAAACCTAATACAAAACCATAGCCTTTTACCCGCTATTTCCCACACATTCACACGTGCAAAGGAAGAGCGGAAGGTACTGACTTGTGAGCCACAGCGTTTCTAGAACTGGGTGATTTTTATTCTCTTTTGCCATTTCTTTGCATTTTCTGTAACAACTTACTACATTTATGGTCATAAAGGATTAATGACCATGACTCATGTTTCAAAGTTCTAGTTTTTGAAAAAACCTGATTCTTTGTTCGTTGTTCTTTCATTAAGGTGTCTGCTGCTTCGACCTCTTTAATCATGTCCCTGGTAAGCGCTCAAAAGACAAATTGATACACAGGACATCAGCCCAATGTCAGACTGGAGACTGACCCTGGGGTCTCTGAGATGCGTCACAGATCCCGACAATGGCTGTCACTGATGACACACAGCTTAAACTGGGTTCTCCCGCCACGGCAGTCTGCCGAGTTCCCCCAACGCAAGGGCCGGCCTCTTTGTATCCTGATGTTCGCTGCTGAGTCTTACCACTACCACGCTTCACAGTTTGGGTTTTCTTCTGGAAAATACATGAATGAGCGAATAAAAACATTAACCAGAGGAGTATCTATGACAAGGCCTGCAGTACGGGTCAAGGTCAGATCGAGATGGGAGACTCCACGGCAGAAGTGACCTCCCCTCTCTTCAGAGTCGCCCCAGTCTGCTCCAGATGCCACGCAGACGTTCTTAAGGTGTTTTATCAACACCACTTTTGGATCCTGCCCCTCAGGCCACTTCAGTAGGAAGACAACAGCAGAGGAGGGAAGAAGCACCGTCTGAACAGCAAGCTCTGCCGCTCAGTAAGGACCAGCAACGGACCAGAGGAAGCCTCACGATCCGCTGAGCATTGCCAGCCAGCGACACGAACACAACCTGAGCGAGTGAGGAGAAAACGGGTTTATTCTTACTGTCGGTGTCGGGCCATTTCGGGACGAAAGCAGAGCAGCTCCTGACGGCTCCCAGGGCCGAGCGCTTCACTCCGCGAGGTGCCCGTGAGCTCGCCGCAGAGCGTGGCGCACTCCGTAGGTGACTGCTCTCCCACAGCGGCAGTGGGGTCCTCGAGTACCCGGACGTCAGTCACCTCCTCGAAGTGGCATTTAATTGACTTTTGCTTTTATCGCAAGGGAAACTTTGGTTCTGACACCAACACAGAACAGGACCTGAGGCCGCCTAGTGTATACGTGGCTGCTTCCCCGTTCTTCTGACCGTCCTGCTTTCCCTTTCAGAGGTATACAGGTTCCCCTCGGCCTTCGGGAGGCGTTACGTGTCCCTTGGGATCCATCAGTGGCTATCTATTCAGTGACCGTCTTGTGCTCAACTCTGGGCCACGGGTTCTGTTGAATACAGTGGAAGTAAACACATGGCGTCTATCTGGGAATCTGTTTGTGGAGATGGGAGAACTCAGGAAAATGGGGAGCTGTACAGGTGCGGAGGGATCTCGGAGAAAAAGGAGATTAATATGAGGGCACGCAGGCAGGGAAGGCCAGCCAGGGGAGAGTGGAATTTGAGCGGCGATTGAGAGAGGTGGCTTTGGGCAGGGGACAGGAGTGCACTTCAAGGCCAGAACAGCGTTCCCTTGGCAGCGGGAATATGTGTGACCTGGTATCAGGAAGCGGTGAGTTTAAACGGCTGCTTCTGCACAGAAGAGCTGTGTGGCCTGCACACAGTAGGCGTTCACATCGAGGGCCGCCAAACCACTTGGAGAGCGGGAGACAGGCCGAAAGTGCTGCTCAGGAAAGAAGGGGCCCCTCTGACGGCCAGTGGGGACTCAGGAAGAGTGATAATCTCCAAGTGAGTGCTGAAGGCCTGGGCTGAATGACAGCAGCAGCAAATGGAAAAAGGAAGGACAGAAAGGAGACACAGTCTGGAGACAAAAATAAAGCAGGATGCAGAGTCTGCCGAGAGTCCGTGAAAGGGAGAGGCGTGAATTAAAGACAAAGCTCACATTTCTGAGCCTGAGTGGGAAAATCAGGGGGTCATTTGAAGACAGAAACATTGAGGGAGGCTTGCTAATTTGGGATTGGGAGACCAGGTGAAGAGTGGTGGTTTTGTCTTTCCGGATCAAAAGCAGCGGTGGGACAGATGGGTGAGCTGCCCAGGAGGAAGCTGGAGACAGAACCAGAAAAGGCTGGAGAGGGTCCGCAGTGTAGCTCCACTCTCCCGGGGAAAGACGACAGAGCAGAGAACAAAGGATGGACGTCTGTGGAAAATCCAGCGAAACGCATGAAGACAGCATGGGAAAGGACTCCCCGCCCTCGGCCTGTGTGGTCCGTGTTCGATGAAGGATCGAGGGACTGGCCAACTGGGTAAGAGCCTGAGAGTAAGCAATGACAGAGAGCGGCGATGCCCGGACAGTGTGGAGGGAAGGGACCTTCCCCAGCGGGGGCCCGATCAGCTCTGCCAGACAAGTTCACCTTGTCTGGCTTGTAGTTGCTTTTGCTTTCGAAGTAATGTCAGCAGACCCTTCCTTCTTTACCGAATTGGCCCCAACACAGAGCCCTGTCTGAGCTACTAAGATGCAAGATTACGTTGGGCGTCAGTACGAGCACGGCCCACGTCACTGCTGGAGCGCTGTTCGTGTCTCCAAAGGCACATTCTCTGACTGCTGTCAACACGACCGGAGAACGAGGGTGACACGGAAGCGAGGAGGCCGAAGGAGGACTCTGAAGAAGGAGGTGACGACCAGTGTCCGCATTCTTTGTGTGTTCGAGAAGGATGGGCATAAAGCAAAGGCTTCGATCTCACAATAAGAAGGCCACTGATGGTCTTTAAGTGCCCAGTCTAGTGGGAGCGTTGGGGCAGAAACAAAAGCCTAGACTGGGAGCTGAAGAGGCAGAGTGTGGGAGGGAAATGGAGGCATGACACAGAGAGTCCTGTTCAGTAAGTCTAGAACCTAAAGGAAGGGCGACACGAAATGGGTAACAAGGCCCAGTGGAGGTGTTTTCAAGATAGGGAAGGCTGTGGGTGCTTGGCATCAGAGAGGCGGGGTCACAGGGACAGGAGGGGCGGGGCAGGGTCAGGCTGCCCAGCAGCAGGACGGGGCAAAAGGACGCGAGGGCAGACGCAGGACGAGCATCCTCCGCGGTGATGACAAGGCTCTTCTCGGCGGGGTCGAGCAGGCGGTCATCTTCTCAGGCAAGGGCAGGACTTAAGCCCCTGAGAAGAAAAAAGGTTTGATAACCAGGGAACAGAGGGGATGAGAAAGGGACCGGGCTCCCCGAGGTCCCCGCACAGCCAGACTACAGGTTGCGGCCACTCAGTGAAGACTGAGCAGAGGCCACACTACCTGTGAGGTGCTCGGTGCTGAGCAACACAGAGCACTGCCTGGTGCCTCGTAGGCTGTGGCGGGAAAGATGTGGGGCAGAAGAGAAGAGAGGGCAGGTGCTGCGTGCCGTGGGTGGACGGAGAGCTGGGGCGGGGCAGGGGGAAGCACAGAGGGCAGTGCAGGGGCTGCTGAGGGCTGGCTGAGAGGGGGACATCCCAGTGAAGAACCGGGCCTCGGATATGAGGGACGAGTCCAGGCAGAGGACGAGTCCAGAGGAGCAGACAGGTAGACGCAGGTCAGGGAGGAAGTCTGGAGGTGGACAGATCGCGGCGGACAGTGAGGAGAACCTTGGCTTAGGCTCCAAGTGAGACGAGAGGGCACCGGAGGGTTTGAGCAGAAGAGTGACGTAATCCGGCTTCCATCTTCACAGGACCCTTGTGGTCGCCGTGCCGAGAACGGCGGTGGGGCGGAGGGGGTGAGGGTGATCGCGGAGGGTCCAGTGAGGAGGCTGTGCTATGATCCAGAAACGTGACAGTCGTGACAAATGGCTGAGTTTGCACAGACTCTGAAGGTCGGTCCAGCGTGATGTGCTGATGGGTCAAGGATCGGGTAGTGCCGAGGAGAGGCCAAGGTTTCCACCCCGAACAGGAGGAAGGATGGGGAGACCAGAGGAGGTACAGGTTTGGGAAAGGCATGGAAATCAGGAGTCCTGTTTTGGAGATGGTAAATGTGAGACATCTATCAGACATACAAGTGTCGAGGCCAGAGATAAACATTGGGGAGTCATCACCAAACCCCAAGACTGGACTGAGATCGTCTGAGGGCAGGGGAGAAGGACAGGGGGCTGAAGACCAAGCCGTGGGGTGCTCCAGCATTTGGAGGTTGAGTACGGAAGGACAAGCTTACAGAATAGCTGCTTATTAGGAAATGCAACTTTTAGTTAGGACTCTGGGAGATTAACACCCAAAAGGTGTCATTTGTATTTTTACTTGATTCCCTTTTGTCACAATACACTGACACTAAAAATATAGTTACTTGGTTTTTAAGTTAGAGGTAACGAAACATGAAGCATGGCTAGGCAAATTAATTTTGTGTTACCTGTGACTGCCTAGAACATTGTTGGGTAGGACCAAGAGGGTCACATACAGGCTTAGCCGGAAAGAGTTCTATGTTCGATGAGTAATATCTGCTAAGGTTTGGTATGGGGCCGTGTGGCCCAAAAGCCAATTTTTGCCAGCCCTGAGTTGGCACAAATTTAAAAGAACACGGAAGGCTGAACCAGTCACGAATATGATGCAATGCAAAATGGCTTATCTAATTACCTTTTTAGCAGGTGGAAAAACTGTTTTCCATTAGGTTTAAACCTTACCTGCCTATTTCAAGCTTTCACATTTAAAATAGTAATTTCCAGATGCCATGGGGACCGTCCCCTACGTTATTAAGCACTTACCACAGTTTTTCCATAATTCTGGTCTCTTCAAAAAGGAAACAGAATTCAAAATAAGTTCACCAAAATAACAAAAGACCCCTTCTTCTTTTACACTATAGCCTCACCTCCAACACTTAGTGTTGTCTGAGCTGCTAAGACTAAAGAGCAAGATGGGGACTAGGCTTTTAAAAGCTGGCTCGGTGCCACTTACAATTCAGTGTCACAGCAACGGGAGAAGTTCAACCACACAGACAAGCACAACAGAGGACGAAACCGAACCCCTGAAGTTTCAGACTGAGTAACGTGTGACTTGTTTTCCATCTCCAGAAGAGAACCACCGGTCACACCAACCAGCAGGGCACCGATGGCAACAGTCCTACATACACGTGACTGTCTGGTAGGACGAGTCCTCAACTTCGTTCTTCACAAAGCTGGCTTTTTTGTTCTTCCCTATGAAATCTAGCCTGTCAAGGTCCACAAGAATCTGAAACGTGACTTTGTTGGGACAAATGAAATTTATGGTGGCACGAAATTTAGCTCTTTGTGAACTAGTTTCTCCGCCAATAAAGCACAACTGATCCACCGCACAGACCTTCTTCATGCCCTTCGACAGTGTGTTAGGACACTGGAGCTAAAGGTCTTACACGTCTTTTGTTAGCTTTATCCCTAATTTATACTTGTTCGATTTGTTGTTCCAAATAGTTTTTTTTTTTAATTCTTTAATGTTTATTTATTTGAGAGAGAGAAAGAGCAACAGACAGACAGAATGAGCAGGGGAGGGGCAGCGAGACAGGGAGACAGAATCTGAAGCAGGCTCCAGGCTCTGAGCTGTCAGCAGAGGCCGATGCGGGGCTCGAACTCACCTCGGTGCCCCTTAATTTTTTTAAGGTTTATTTTTGAGAGATTGAGAGAGAGCGAGCATGAGCAGGGGAGGGGCAGAAAGAGAGACACAGAATCTGAAACAGGCTCCAGGCTCTGAGCTGTCAGCACAGAGCCTGACGCGGGGCTCGAACTCACAAACCGCGAGATCATGACCTGAGCAGAAGTTGGATGCTAAACCGACTGAGCACCCCTAGGCGCCCCTGGAACATTGTTTTTTTTTTTTTGTTTTTTTTTGTTTTTTTTTTTTTAATTTTTTTTTTTTTACATGTTTTTTTTATTTATTCTTGAGAGAGAGAGAGAGACAGGGTGTGAGAAGGGGAGGGGCAGAGAGAGAGGGAGACACAGAATCGGAAACAGGCTCCAGGCTCTGAGCCATCAGCCCAGAGCCCGATGCGGGGCTCGAACTCACAGACCGCGAGATCGTGACCTGGCTGAAGTCGGACGCTTAACCGACTGCGCCACCCAGGCGCCCCACATTGTTTTTATAAACTGATCTTGTATCCAGAAACTTGTTAGAAAGCTCTTACTTGTTCAAATAGTTACGAGACTCCTTTGGATTTTCTATGTAACATATACATATAACCATTTCATCTGCTATTAAGGATAGATTTGTTTCTTCCTCCCCTAATTCTAATTCCCGTTATTTCTTTTTCTTGTCTTGTTTTCTTGTACTGACCACTCCTAGCACAATGTGATGATGGTGACACCTTTTCACATTTTTGTCTTAAACATGAACGCTTCTTAGGTTTTAGCATTGAGTATGATGTTTCAACTTTTATCAGGCTAAGGAAGTTTCCTTGTAATCTTTGTTAAGTTTGTTGGGTTTTGTTTTCTAAATCATGAAAATCATGAATGAGTTTCTGAATCATGAATTTACTAAATCGGATTTGGTACTTTTTTTCCCACTGCTGTGAATTTTTTAGATGGTGAAGCACCGTATTACTCATTTTATTTTTAATATACTATCACATTCAATTTGCTACTTTATTTTGGATTATTTGTTCATGCCTAAGATTGGTCTCATTTTTTTGGTACTACCATTGGATTTGGGTAAGAACATTATTTTAGCCTGAAAAACTAAACATTTCCCTGAATAAGCTTGTATAAGAATGTCCTATAGAAGAATCTGGAATTAATGTCTTTTTTTAAGGGGGTCAGGAGGAAGCCTAGATTACAAATTCAGCTTCATTAACTGTTATTGACATAAATAGGGCTGCTATTACTCTTAAGTCAATTTTGATAGCTTATATCTTTTAGAAAATTTTCCATTTCATCTAAGCTTCAAATTTATTGGCATAAAATTATCCATGGTATTTTCTTATGATTTTGAAACTGTGTGGTATCCGTACTTAGATCCTTTTGTTTGGTTCCAAATATTGTTTATTGGAAGCTTTTAAAGTATAAGTCTTGCTAGAAGTTTTTCTTTACAGAATTTTGATATGCTTGAAAAAGAATGAGAGTTTATTTTTGTTATTTTTCCCAATGTCTTATCACATATGCTGTATTTACAGTATACAGAGCAAATCTCCAAAGATCTCCTATGGATCTTTTAAGTAGGGACTGTAGGTTTTGGGATTTGCTAGTATTAGTATAAAATACACATATATAATTTAAGGGTATCCTCTATCTTAGTGTAAAATTATTTATTACCTTACAGTTCCAGGGGATTCCTTATTTTAAATGGAAAATGTGCGTGGGCTCTATTACTTAACTTTTCACTAATCTAATGCTCTGGCAGGAGACATCACTATCGTACTTAATGAAATCGTAAAACACCGATTTTCCAACTTATTAATAACTTTAAAGCACCGCTAGAATTATATATTTTTGTTGTCAGAGAATAAATCTCTAGAAACATGAAATTGTTTTGAAATTATACTTCAGGGGCGCCTGGGTAGCTCAGTCAGTTAAGCGTCCGACTTTGGCTCAGGTCGTGATCGTGCAGTTCATGAGTTTAAGCCCTGCGTCAGGCTCTGTGCTGTCAGCAGAAAGCCCTCTTCAGATCCTTTGTCCCCCTCTCTCTGCCACCCCTGCCCCCCACCGCACATGCCCACGTGCTCTCTCTCTCTCTTTAGACATTTCAAAAATTATTTTTTAATAAAATTATGCTTTTTTTTTTAAAGATTTTATTTTTCAAGTAATCTCTACATGCAACATGGGGCCCGAACTTACAACTCCAAGACCAAGAGCCACTGACTGAGCCAGCCGGGCACCCCTTAAATTATACTTTTATTTATTTTATTTATTAAATAAGAACGTATGCAAAACACTTGCCATCCATGTATTATTATTATTATCTCTATATTTTTTCTTGCATGCGGGGATTTTAATTGTTTTGGGGAGGGATTTAAATTGTTTATAAACACCTGAAAAGTCACATGCTCTAAAGTCTTTACTTGGCTAAGGTAAATATGGTTAATACTTTTCATCCTTAGTCAAGGGAAAAACTCAGTTTTTCTTTTGTTTTTGACATTCTGTAATTTAAAAGCTGAGCGAGAGGTGATTTTAAGTGGGGAGCAACTTAAACAACTGTTACTAGTTTAAAAACAAATGTCTTCAAATTTTATATTCAATAATTTTTTTAACGTTTATTTATTATTGAGAGACAGAGCATGAGCATGGGAGGGGCAGAGAGAGGGGAGACACAGAATCGGAAGCAGGCTCCAGGTTCCGAGCTGTCAGCACAGAGGCCTACGAAGGGCTTGAACTCACGAGCTGTGAGATCACGACCTGAGCTGAAGTCGGACGCTCAACCAACTGAGCCACCGAGGCGCCCCTATATTCAAGAATTTTACGTTGGAGAATTTTATATTCAAGAATGACAACACTAAAAATACCCTTAACTTTTTATCCACAGTATTTCTTCTTTAAATACTGTGAATAAAATAAATATCCCTACCAAAAACCAGTATTAAGTCACCATTTCCACAATTAGAGTTCTAATATTAAGCTAGAAAATTAACAGCTGGTTGAGCTTCAGTTCAATTGACAGAAAAATGTAGAAAGTCTGGAGCATAATTAGAAACGCGCCTGTCTTCCAAGCACTATTCATGCCTTCCTGGCTTCCTTTTTAAACCCTCCAAATGTCTGCCCTGTTCCATCACCCTGTGCAGGCCTCCGGTGTCTCCTGCCGATTATTAGATGGCAGTAAAAGTTTTAAACATCACTTATGTGACAGACCTAAGAATACCATTTGAAGTTTCGCTTATTTAAACATTTTATGTACACATTTTGGTGTCATTTAGGGTCAATTTTAATGTATTTCCGCATCGGTACTCAACTTTTAATTAGTGAATAATGAAAACAAAAGTCCTACTCTTGAAATAAAGCTGAATTTACCAATACCTCCTGAAGGGTGGCTTGGGGCGCCGGTGAATGACAATAAAGAAAATTCCAAAATATGGAGAACAAACAGAGGGTCTCTGGAGGGGTTGTGGGAGGGGGGCATGGGCTAAATGGGGGAGGGGCACTAAGGAATCTACCCCCGCGATCACTGTTGCACTCTATGCTAGCTAACTCGGATGGAAATTCAAAAAAAGAAAATTACAGGGGTGCTTTCGCGAGTGCTCTGAGCAGGCTCTTGTCCTAAAACACAGATGGGGCACTCTGAACACCATACCAAGTACTGACTTCCTAGAGTCTGGTCAAGTAAAAGGTAGTCTCCCTAAATAAATCCAAGCGACATCCTTCAGGAGTCTTACTCATCCACCGAGGAGATACGGAATCACGGCATTTTGGAGCCAGAAGAACCTGGGAAGCCGTCTGGTTTATCTATTCTCTTCACTTCACAGACTGGGAAATGCGGGCCCCGAGAGGGGACCGTGATTTGCCGAGGGCGACACAGCTCGCTGAAGCCGGCACGAAAACTCCTGACTTCTGCCTCTGGGTCCGGCCCACCTTCCCCTTCCGCGTGACTTCACGGGGTTCTGCACCAGGCAGACTGTTCAGCTGACTACAGCTGCCCTTGCTCTTTTCTCCCAGTCCAAAGTGGCTAAAATTTGGGCTAAATATTACTGACGTGCTAACAGTCCCGTTACTCCATCATATAAATTGGAATTGTCATTTAAAAATGTTTTAATGTTTATTTTTGACAGACAGAGAGAGGCAGAGCACAAGCAGGGGTGGGGCGGAGAGAAAGGAGGACACAGAATCCAAAGCAGGCTCCAGGCTCCCAGCTACTAGCACAGAGCCGGACACGGGGCTCGAACCCACAAACCGTGAGATCGTGACCTGGGCTGAAGTCAGACGCTTATCTGACTGAGCCACCCAGGTACCCTGCAAATTTTTAATGTTTTTTTTATTTTTGAGAGAGAGCACGAGCCGGGGAGGGGCAGAGAGAGAGGGAGACACAGAATCTGAAGCGGGCTCCAGGCTCCGAGCTGTCAGCAGAGAGCCTGACTCAGGGCTTGAACTCACAAACTGTGAGATCGTGACCTGAGCTGAAGTCAGACGCTTATCTGACTGAGCCACCCAGGTACCCTGCAAATTTTTAATGTTTTTTTTATTTTTGAGAGAGAGCACGAGCAGGGGAGGGACAGAGAGAGAGGGAGACACAGAATCCAAAGTGGGCCCCAGGCTCCGAGCCATCAGCACAGAGCCCAATGCGGGGCTCAAGCTCACGAGCCGTGAGATCATGACCTGAGCCGAAGTTGGAGGCTCAACGGACTGAGCCACCCAGACACCCCTGGAATTGTCATTTTGAAGCAAATTCAGATAACTGTCTTTACTCTTGCTTAGTGAACGAAACCTCTCGGCCTTATACTCATGGTATTTTATGGTTACATTTATATTACTGGCACAGATGCCATCTGTCAAAATGGTTTCTATTTTTGCAATAATAATTTCCATAGTATAAATATAATTTCCCTTTTATTCAAACCTACTTTTGTTAGGATATAACACGGAAATCTCATGTATGTTCTAGAATAAAAGATTCATTTTAAAGCTAATACAAAATGGAGGTTCATGAATAAAATGAGTGTTAGTTCATGGAGATAATCAGGTGTCGTGAATGAAAAAAATTGTGATTTTTACATTTTAGTATCATTAGTTTGTTAACTCTAAGTTTAGAGCAGACCACTAATTCCTCAAATTAAAGAAATGTCAGAGTGCAGGCACTGCTCACATTACCCATTATGAAGTCATACTTTTGAAGATCCGAGATTTTAAAAAAGCACCAGAGGATGAATACTAACCCAGTTATTACGATGAAGAATTTCCTGCCACTGTAAGAACGAAAATTCAGATTGAACTTTATCGCTATTTTACTCCTTTTACGCATTATATGGAAATGGCAAAAACATAGTGTTTTTAGAGACCCACACATGCTGTTTAGGGCCACACGCGTTGGACTTCTTTCCGTCTTCAATTTGGCGAACATTTAGCAAACGCCTGTCGTGTGTGTGCAGTGTGCGAAGTAAGACACGGCCTCACCCTCAGGCGGTTCATTCACAGTCTGTGGGTGAGACAGACTTGTGACAAAACTAATCGAAATGTGATGTGACAAGCGTCACACAGTGCTGGTGACGGCCACACCACATTGGAGTGGGGAGAGACTCCCCAATCCTTGGGTTTGGTTGAGCTTCTTAATGCACAGATCCTGAGAGTCATGCTATCTGCACAGGGCGAAATACCTCTCAAGGGCCGTTCCGCCGTCTAGAACGTTCTGACAATATTTTAGCACATTACAAAAACCGAGTGTTTATTCGTGCGTTTACATAGGATACTGAGGTAAAATCCTAAAAAACGAATCTATCCTATTTCCTGTGTTAGGTGCATGTTCAAGCAATGGTAGCATCTGGAAGACTAATTATAGTTTAAATTCTTTACATACATGAGGCCAAAATGGTAGTGATACATACACATAAAGTTTAAGTGTGTATGTAAAAGTTGTTTTTGTTAAGGAAATGAACACAACTTAAAATTTAAGTAACATTCCAGGAAACTGTGTCAAAAATTAAAAAAAAAAAAAGTTAAGTTTATTTTTGAGAAAGAGAGGGAGAGAGAAGAGGGAGAAAGAGCGCGCCCACGGGCGGGGGAGGGGCAGAGAGAGAGGGAGCCACAGAATCCCAAGCAGGCTCCAGGCCCTGAGCTGTCAGCACAGAGCCCGACACGGGGCTGGAACCCAGGAGCTGTGAGATCACCACCCGAGCTGAAGTCCGACAATTAACTGACTGGGCCACCCAAGCGCCCCGCCAAATTTTTTCTTATTGGCACACGGTGACATTTTGTTACATTTCATTATTTCAAGGTGGCTTTAAGCTGGTCAATATAAATAGCACCGTCTCATTTGTTACAGTAGTAAAATTTTCCTGAATTACTTTATGCTACAGGAGCACGTGCACTGCCCCCCCCCCCCCCCAGGATGCTTATCTGGACATGAATCAAACTGCTGCACCAGCGGAATATGTGCCAAATTAGCTGTCGTTTACTTTGAACACACCGACCGTTGGAAAACAAAGCCCCCCTTTCCCTCTGTTATCTTTCAATGTTTGTTTTGCAGTACATTTCACAGCACATCGACGGGCTGTCGGTGAAGCGATGCGCGTATCATAAACCACAAATTTGAATTCCCGAGTAATACCAACGAAGCCCAATTCCCGTCTCAGCTGTTTTCACACGGCCATTCTTCAATGACATATTTTGACGCTCTCTTGGTAAAACCAACACTGGAGGACTCCACTTGTCCCTAGAGTCTCGGTCACACATGTTCCTGAGCCGAGAAACCTGGGTGGATTCTGTTCACTAGGGCGTCCACACTGCGACTCACGGTTAGAAGCGCCTTCAGGAAGGGGTTACTACAGAAGGCAGAGAAGGGTTTCCCCGCTCTTCTGTGAGTTCTTTCCCCTTAAGCGCACCATCCCAGGCAGAGGGGCCAAGAAATGAGATCGTAGGTCCTGGCACTTACGATTAAAGCACTTCTTGGGCGGGGGGGGGGGGGGGGGGGGGGAAGACTCTCAAAAAGTTTCTTGGAAGAAGTAGGCGAGCCAACGCCGTCCCTACAAGGCGCCGACGCCCCTGCACAGCGGCACCCGGCCGCCAGCCGCACCCCAGCCCCGCGCCGTTGCGTCCGCGGACGCGGTTCGAGCGCCCGCAGCGGCCTCGGCACCCCGCAGGTCTGAGGCCCCGGAGCCTCGCCTGCTCGCCCGAGGCGGAAAACGCCGCCGGGAAGCACCCGCCGGCCGGCCTTCGGCCGTGCGCCGGCGCTCCGCAGACATCTCGGGGCGCGCGGGGACGCCGACTATTCCCGAAGTTTCCCGAGCCCCCGTCTCTGACCCGGTCACTCCCACAACTCCCCGGACATCCCCCCCGGGGATCCGGAGAGGCCGGGGGCGCACACGAGCGGCGGGGCTCGCGCTCCGGCCGCTCCGCCCCGGCCCGCCCGGGCAGGTCGGGGCGGTCGGGGGCGCCGGCGTCCCGCCCGTCCTTCCGCCCCGGCGCTGCCCCGCGCTTACCCCGCTGTGCCGCGGCGGCGACCCGGGTGCGCTCCCTCTCGAGCAGGGCTCCCGGCCGCTCTGAAAAGGAGAATCTTCTCTTACACGTGCGGTGCCACTTCACGCGTGCGCCCCGCGCCAGGGCCCGGCCTCCCCGCCCCGGCGGCCATCCGCGCGGCCCCAGCGCGCCCCGCGCTCGGCGCCCCCACGCCGCAGCCCCGGCCGCCGCGCCACGCCCCCCGCCGCCTCCACCCCCGGCCCGGGGCCCGCGCGGGGGCGGTGCCGGGCAGGGCGCGTAGCGGGGGGGCCCCCGCCCCGCTGCCCGCCCGGCGCCCCGCGCGCTCGCCCCGCACCCGCGCCCCGCCCGCGCTCCCCGTCCCGCGCCCCCGCGAGCAGCCGCTCCCCACGCCGCACCGCCTCTCGTGCGCCGTCGGTCTGCACTTGCCCCCGCACCACGCGTGGCGCCACACCGCGCCTGTACCCCGCGCTCCGCCACAGTGTCCGCATTCCCACCGCACCTGCCCCCGTCACCCCGCACCGGGCCCGCATTCCCACCCGCACCCGTCACCCTGCACCGGGCCCGCATTCCCACCCGCACCTGCCCCCGTCAATCCGCACCGGGCCCGCACTCCCACCCGCACCCGTCACCCCGCACCGGCCCCGCGTTCCCACCCGCACCTGTCACCCTGCACCGACCCCGCGTTCCCACCGCACCTGCCCCCGTCACCCCGCACCGGCCCCGCATTCCCACCCGCACCCGTCACCCTGCACCGGGCCCGCATTCCCACCCGCACCTGCCCCCGTCAATCCGCACCGGCCCCGCATTCCCACCCGCACCCGTCACCCCGCACCGGCCCCGCGTTCCCACCGCACCTGCCCCCGTCACCCCGCACCGGGCCCGCATTCCCACCCGCACCTGTCACCCCGCACCGGCCCCGCGTTCCCACCGCACCTGCCCCCGTCACCCTGCACCGGGCCCGCATTCCCACCGCACCTGCATCCCGCGCCCCCACCCACGGGAGCGCCCTCCCACTCGGGATGTGGGCCCCGGGGCTTTTTCCCGCCGCCCGGCTCCCGCGGGCCTCGGGTCTGTTCTCCACTGAAAGTTCTCGGCGCGCGCGCGAGGGGCGGAAGCGGGATCCAAGGGCGCCCGGGTTCCGCCTCGGCCGCCCCCCCGGGGCACCCCTCGCGCGCACGTGCGCCTGCCCTCGTGGGGCGGACCCGCGGCTCTGGGGGCGCTCCTGAGCCGTGGGGCGCGTAGGCGTTGGGGCGCCGCGGCCCCGCCCGCGTCCCGCCGCCCGGGGACGCAGGTTCCAGATGGCTGGCACGGGACAGGGCCACTGCGCATGGGGCTCCCACTTAAGCTGGCCACATCGGCCACAGAAAAGCCAGAGCCGCGGCGTGGGTGCTGTCGGGGGCCGCGCCCAGGCGCAGGCTGGAGCGCGTCCCGGAAAGGGAGCCGAGGAGCTATAAATAGTGGCCGCGAGCCTGGTTCCCATCAAACACACTTAATTTAGCCGGCGGCCATAGGGATTCTTATTTATTTATTACTTATTTTTAAAGCACTTGTTCCGATGCACTTGAGACTTGGCCCTGCCTGGGGGACGGGGAAGGTGTCCCCCTAGGTCACTCATTCCCGCCGGTCCTCGTGACCAGATGCCAGGGCGAGGCCTAGCCTGCTTGCCCAGACTGGGGTGAAGGTGTTAGTATCTTCTTTCCTCCCCACGGTTGGTATCGCGCACATTTGAAAGCCTACCACGAAAGCCCACGGAGCAAGAAAGGAAGCCCGTCCTTGTCTATGATTGTCTCAGTTTAAGTGTTCTCTCCGCTTCTCAGGATTCGCTTTTGCATCCCCAGGGTTTAGCACGGGACCTGGCCCGGACAGGATATTTAATAAATATTAGTTGACTGAATTTTGTTGACCCTGCTAGAGGCTGAAAATGATCTCGGAATTCCCTTTATGAGTGATGGACTTATTGCGGGAATGTGGCAAAATCAGAGTCTCTGATTGTTTTCAAATTTCCACGAAGCAGCTTCCGATCGCTGCTTTATTGGAGTCCGGATCTGCTCTGATTGGCCATCTTCTTTCCCTGGAGAGATCTGAACTGAAGGTTATATCCTAGGGAAGAAAAAACCCTAAGCTTCTGAAAGCACATCTTAAAATATCTTCTCCCTTGTAGAACGTGAAGGTCTATGTATGTAGCAGGTGATGGTCATGTAGACTTAGTTTGTTTTTTTTTTAATGGAAAAATAATTTTCTGTTTAATTAGTTAATTAATTGATAGAGTTTATCCATATTGAGATAGATTGAGAGCGCACGAGCAGGGGAGGGGCTGAGACAGAGGAGAGAGGGAATCCTAAGCAGGCTCTGGGGGGGGGGGGTGCAGCAGAGTCCCCGTGCGGCCTTGATCTTATCAACCAGGGGATCATGACCCAAGCTGAAATCAAGAGTGGGAAGCTTGACCCACTGAGCCACCCAGGTGCCCCTATTTTTTATCTTTCATTGAACTATGGTTGACATACAATATTAATATTAGTTTCAGGTATAAAACATGGTGATTTGACAATTATGTACACTGTGAAATGGTCATAGCAGTAAATGTAGTTACCATCTGCCACCCTACCAAGTTATTGCAGTATTATCGACTGTAATACTTTATGCTGTACTTTTCAGCATAAACCAGCATGAGACTGGTTTATTGTATACCTGGGAGTTTGTAAGTGAAATAAACCAGTCACAAAAATAAAAGACAAATAGTGTATGACTCTACTTGGATCAGATACCTAGAGTAGTCAGAATCATAGAAACAGAATGTACATTGTTGGTTGCCAGGCACTGGGGGAAAAGAGAATGGGGAGTGCATGTTTAGGGGGAACAGAGTTTCAGTTTGAGAAGATGAAAATGTTCTGCAGACAGATGGTGGTGATGGTTGCAGAGCAAACGATGTTCTTAGTCCCACAGAACTGTATAATTAAAAATGGTTAAAATTGTAAATTTTGTGTTATGTATGGTTTACCACACTAAAAACATTAAAAATGATAGCGTATAAAGACTAGCAAAATTAAGAAAACACTAGTTTGTCTACCTTACCTGTCATATTGTGTATTTTCAGGTCGACAACTAGGATCTTAACCATGTGACTTACTTTTTTATTGTAAAGATTGTTTGCTTCTCATTTAGTTTCAGGAAAGATGGTATTCGGGATAATTTCAGGGGGAAATGTCGATGTGTATGGACATATGCACATACGCCAAACTGATTCGAGCTGGATTTTCAACTGGCAGGTCCTGTTTCCATGTGCTAGTAACCTTTCTTGCAGGAAAGGTGTACCGTGGACAGACACCTGACTGCACAGTGGCTCTCTGAGCTAGGAATGCTTCACACGGGGATGCTGGAGAGGTGCCACTCGGTCCTCTTTTCCTTTCTACGAACCACTCAGATGTGCTTGCTTAGGGTGCCCCCTGGTAGTCAGGGCCGGAATTACTTTCCTGAGACCTGTATTGAATCTGCCTAAATCTGCACTTTGCAGATGTTAATGGAAGTTCAACAAATATTTGTTGAGTATTTATCTCCTTGCTGGAGGTGGCAGCCCAGAGTGATCTTGTGTGTGATCATGTGAGAGCTCTTCTTAAAGCACCCAAGTTTAAGATGGGTAAAAAACCCTTATTTTTTCTTTTGATTTAAAATTACTAGCACAGACAGTACCGTTCGTTACCTACTTAAACTAATTGGCAATGCATAGTATTTTACTTCCTCTGTGAAAGTATTTATATTATTTTTGTAAATTAATTCAACTACTATTTATTAGACTTCTGCTCATACGAGACCGTAGGCTGGATGTTGAGGGAGATGAGAACTTTCTCCACCCCAAGAATTGATTGTGCTGAGCTCTATGCCAGTCTCTGTCCACTGGAGGAATTGACAGCCTGTTCTGAATTACAAAGTATTAATTGAAAAACACTTGAAACACAATTTACTTCATATGAAGACAGTAGTGAGTAAATAAAAAACATAGTAATTTAAATAGTTTCTGGCACAGTCGTAAATGTTCTGTGCACACTTTTTTAAGAGATGTAGTCAGACACCTGGTGGAGGCGAGTGTCCTTTGGACACTTAGGAGCAGGGCTCTGTTTTGTTGTGAAAGCCTACATGTGTGTGAGTTTCTGCTGAATCTCTTGACAACGGGCTTTGATTCCTTGATTTTAGGGCATTTCTGTTTTTAAAAACTGCCCTACCTTGATTAAGTCCAAAGTTTACAGGTAGCGTCATGTATTGACATTCTACCCCAGACCAGTATTTTCCCAAGAGCATTTAGGAGCCGAATGCCTTCAGAAACATTACTATCAGTCACCTTGGAGCCCTCCCCACTGCTCCCCAAACACTTTGGGGCTACTTAGCAAGTGACAGTGTCTGTATTTGCTACCAGCATTATTGTTGGTGTTTTAATATTTCTTGAGGATTTCTTAAGACAGAGCCAGAATCTTAGCAATTTATATATGAGATGACTGTCTCGAATAAACTCTCATCTTAAGGTTTTCGAACCAGCGTGAAGAGTCGTAGTGTTGATCTTCTTCTGCCCTTGACTCCACATCCCCCACCTCTCTCACCGCAGACCCCAGCTCAGCGGGTCTGAGTCGTTAACTTCTCATCGTCTCTGGTGAGTATTCCCAGCACAGGTTACACTGCAGAAAGGAAGGAATAGATAATGGAGTTTCTGCTTCTGAATTTAGCACTTGACCTGTCTCAGGCTGCGAAGTGTCAGTCCTCATGATTCCCCATCAAACCAGACGGCCCAGCTTTATGATCCGATAGCCACATGCTCCTGTTTTGCTAGGTGATTGTCCTTCAGTTTCCTCGGCATCCGTTTTCTTTTTCAATTCTTGCAAGGTTATGAGAATCCGTGAGATAATTTCTCTAAAGTGCTTGCAATTGGGAGAAAAGTATAAACGTACAGTGGTCAATTTCTTTTTTGCATTAAAAAAAAAAGAGATCCGTTGGTCCCATGCGGGCTTTGCAGGCCTTGGGAATGTGCGTTGTGGAAATTCTCTGAGCAATTGCATGAGCTGTACATAACTTTAGTGTCAGTACTTTACTTAATTACAGAAAATTTTGGGGTCAGAAGAGAGGGCAGCAGAGATATCAGAGCAAGTCGAGTCAGTAGAAGTAGAACTTTCTGGAACTACTGGAGTGAATAAAACGTTCAGGGATATGATTTTGCCCAAATTTAAAGTATCAAAAATTTTAAACCAGAACACTGGGATGATAACATTTATGTATCAACATAATACACATTTTAAAGAATGTTTTTACTTTCTGGCAGAGAGTTAAATCTAATAATTTGAGATTCCATCTCCTGTGGGAGTTTGCTTGGTAATCCTAGTGACGATAAGGCAAATAAATTGGACTTGACTCCTGACCTTATTACTGCAGCATACAATTTCATGAATGCTTTAAGAATTACACTATTCTTACACGAATGATTATATTCAACTAATAGACGCATCTAGAGTGTATTAACTGAATCCTCTTTGGTGAAATTTGTGTGTTGTAAGCAGAAATTTTACATTAATCTGCTGAACTGTTCCTTTGCAGCTGCTCTTTCTTTTCTTTGGTTGCATATTTTCTAAGAATCTATAGTCTCTTGGTTGGCCAGTCGGGATAGAGTAGGGCTGGGAAAACCATGCTGGAAAGATGTGCAGGAAAGGCAAAAGGAACAGCGTGCTGTGGAGGAATAGCAGGCTTTGTGGGAGCTGTGCACAAAAGTGCCTGGAGGAGAAGTAGAAAAAGAAGAACAAACTAAACCCAAAGCTAGCACATGGAAGGAAATAAAGGGTAGAGGAGGACAAGTAAAATAGAAAATAGAAAAGCAATGGAGAAAATCAGTGAAAACAAAAGTTGAGTATTTTAAAAGATCACTAAAATTGACAAATCTTTAGCTACCTTGACAAAGGAAAAAAGAGAGAACACTAAAATTACTAAAATAAGAAATGAGAGTGGGTCATTACTACCAAATCAACAGAAATAAAAAGGATTTTGAGAGAGCACGATGAACAGTGTATAAGTTGGGTAACCTAGATGAGATGGAGAAACTCCTAGAAACCACTAAGACCAAATCATGAAGAAAGAAAATCTGATTAAACCTAAACATTAAAGAGATTGAAACAGTAATCAAAAGCCAACAAAGAAAGCCGTGAACCTGACGGGTTTTCTGGTGAATTCCACCAAACATTTAAAGGAGGACTAGTACTAGGGGCGCCTGGGTGGCGCAGTCGGTTAAGCGTCCGACTTCAGCCAGGTCACGATCTCGCGGTCCGTGAGTTCGAGCCCCGCGTCGGGCTCTGGGCTGATGGCTCGGAGCCTGGAGCCTGTTTCCGATTCTGTGTCTCCCTCTCTCTCTGCCCCTCCCCCGTTCATGCTCTGTCTCTCTCTGTCCCAAAAATAAATAAACGTTGAAAAAAAAAAATAAAGGAGGACTAGTACTAAGCTTTCTCAAAATTTTCCAAAAAATTGAAGAGGAGGAAGCACTTCCTAACTCATTCTATGAGGCCAACAGTACTCTGATCCCAAAGCCAAACAAAGACCCTAAAAGAAAGGAACACCACAGACCAACATCTCTTATGAACATGGATGCAAAAATCCTCAACAAAATACTAGCAAACAGAATTCAGCAGCATATTAAAAGGTTTATACAACATTGACCAAGTGGGATTAATTCCTGGAATGCGAGGATGTTTCAACATATTCAAGTTAACCAGTGTAATGCACCACCCCAAGAGAAGGAAGGAAAAAACCCACATGACCATCTCAGTTGGTGCAGAAAAATCATTTGGCAAATGCAACACCCTTTCATGATAAAAAAAAAAAAAAAAAGAAAAACAACCACGTAACAAACTAGGCTATGAAGAATCTAGTTCAACATATTAGAAGTCATATACGAAAAACCCATAGCTAACATCCTACTCAATGGTGAAAGACTGAGAGCATTTCCTCTAAGATCAGGAACCAGGCAAAGATGCCCACTTTCACCACTTCTGCTCAATATAGCACTGAAAGTTCAGGACAGAGCAATTAGCAAAGAAAAAGAAATAAAAGGTATCAAGATTGTAAAGGAAGAAGTGAAGTGATCTCTGTTTGCAGATGATGAGATCTTATGTGAGAAAACCCTAAGGATTCCACACACTCACACAACACACATGAACTATTAGAACAGATAATAATTCTGCAAATAATACATATATATATTATGTATATATACATATGCATACATATTCATGTATGAATATATATGCATATGTATATACATATATACATATGCATACATATTCATATACGTATATGTATACATATATATACATATGCATACATATTCGTATATGAATATATATGAATATGTATGCATATTGAATATGTATGCATAGAGAGAGAGAGAGAGAGAGATATTCCACAGGGGCAGCTGGATGGCTCAGTCGGTTGAGCGGCCGACACTTCAGCTCAGGTCATGATCTCATGGTTTGTGAGTTCAAGCCCCACGATGGGCTCTGCTGACAGCTCAGAGCCTGGAGCCTGCTTCGGATTCTGGGTCTCCCTCTCTCTCTGCCCCTCCCCTGCTCACACTCTGTCTCTGTCTCAAAAATAAATACATGCTAAAAACAATTTTTTTCCTTAAAAAGTCAACAATTAAAAAAAAAAAAAAACAACCTGATTCAAAAATGGGCGAAGGACTTGAATAGATGTTTCTCCAAAGAAGATGTACGAATGAAGTCAGCACATGAAAAGGTGTTCAGCATCACTAATCCGGGAAGTGCAAACCAAAACTACAATGAGACAGCACCTCACCCCCATGGGGATGGCTACTACAAAAAACAGAAAACAACACCCACAGGAAGCAACGTGTGCGGAGAAGCACATGGGATAACCGGAACCCCTGCGCACTCCTGGCGGGAATGTAAGAGGGTGCGGCCGCTGTGCAAAACGGACGGCCGTTCTCAGAAAAGTTAAAAACCGCATCATCTTCTGATCCAGTCGTTCCGCTCCTGGGTACACACCGGAAAGAACCGAAAGCTGGGCCTCAAAGAAGTACTTGTACCCCCGCGTTCATCGCCGCATTGGTCGCAACAGCTGCAACGTGGAAGCAACCCAGGTGTGCAGTGATCCATGGTTAAGCCCAACGCGCCATACACATCCGATGAGCTGTGATCCGGCCTTCGGAAGGAAGGAAATGCTGCAACACGGGGGAACTTCGAGGGCATTACGCTATGCGAAATAAGCCAGTCTCGGAAGGACAAGTACTGTACGATCTCGCTGATAGGAGGGACCTAGGATATTCGAACGCATAGAGGCAGAAGATGGGAGCGGTGGCCGGGGTCTGGGGAGGGCGGAATGGGGAGTTAGTATTTAACGGGGACAGAGTTTCCGTTTTGCAAGGTGAGAAGAATTCTGTGGATGAATAGTAGTGATGGTCGAACAACAGCGTGAATGCGTTTAATGATGCTAAACTGTACACACGGAGATGCCTACAATTTACATTTTATGTTTTCTGTATTTCACCACAATTTTTGCAAAGTGGAAAAGACCCCCGTGCTTTCTACAGGACCCTACAAACTGAATGGAGCAGTTCCTGGGGGGCAATTCAGACAGGGAGCCTGGACAGCTGTCTTTTCAAGTTGAAGGGAGTCAGCGTGCTTTCAAAGCAAGTAGGAAAACGGTTGGTAAACTTGGCAAACACATAGGAGATGCCTCCTGCTCGGTGCCTCAGGTAGCATTGGTGTTTGGTGAGGCTCAGAAATAAAGATGCTCTTGGTGGAGTGAACTTATTTCTTAAAAAAAATTTTTTTTATAATGTTTCTTTATTTTTGAGAGAGACAGAGACAGAGCACGAGCGGGGGAGGGGCAGAGAGAGAGGGAGACCCAGAATCGGAAGCAGGCTCCAGGCTCCGAGCTGCCGGCACAGAGCCCGCTGCGGGGCTCGAACCCACGAACTGGGAGATCATGACCTGAGCCGAAGTCCGGCACTTCACTGGCTGAGCCACCCAGGTGCCCCCGGTGAACTTATTTCTGATAATGATAATGTAACTGTTGACAGCTCCTTGGTGAAGGTGCTCGATCTTCCCGGAGCCTCACAAGGAGAGTGTGAGGCAGAGATCGCGTCCCATGTGGCAGCGGAAGAGGTGGAGATGCGGAGGTGAAATGGTTTGCAAACGTTTTCCGCTGCTAGGAAGTAGCTCACAGGCCCAGGCCTTTGGATCGCAAATCTAGTACTTTTGCGGAACACTTGTGAGGCTTCTGAGGTTGACTGGGAATGAACTTAGTCTATAGATTAGGAAGAGTCTTGGTCTCATCTAGAAATATTACCAGCGTTAAGCTGCCAGGTCGTGGTTCTGGGATGATGGGCCTTCCTGTTACCATGACAGGCGTCAGGATGCCGGTACATTTTCGTTTCTTACTTTTTCCTGAAATGTTCTTTATCCTCTCTCATCTTCTGGGGGAGATGTTGCTACTTTTTTTTTTTTTTTCCTACTTGAAAGTTATGGAAACCAAGACAGAGAAAGGATGAATGACTTTTCAGGAGAATGAAATTCTTTGGTGGAAAATGGATCGCGCGTGTCAGACTGAGGTCTTAAGGTCAGAAGAAACAGGGCAGCAATCGCACAGTGAAGGTGAAACCTTGGAATTGGCCGCAGGCGACATTTATTTTTAAGGAGTTGGTTTCTGTTTTGGTTCCTCTGGCCTTCCTGGTGTAGAGCGGATGGGGTATTTCGTGCAGTTCGTGGGGACAGGGCTGCCCTTGGCGCGTGGGCGACATACCTCGTTACACGTGAACCTGGATGGACCCTCGTCAAGCCTTCTTACTCAGCCTGGCTCCCGCAGTACTGAGGTCAACACGAGGGGCTTTGAAAGCTGTAGTGGGAACGCGGTCTGTCCCCTCCAAACTACTGGGGCCACCGTGGGTACCATCTGAAGGCATTTGGAGCAGCCGGTCGCGTCTCCCTTGACCACCCGGAAAATGGGGTGCCCACCGGCCAAGGCTGCAGCTTTATGGGGGAGACCCCTTTGGAAAAGCCCAAGGATTTCGTCTCCGCCAGCACCTGGGGCTGCACCTCCTCCCTGCTGTCATTCCCCTCCCCCACTGACCGCACCCATAACAAGCCCCTTCTGAGCGCTTTGTGACCCGCGGTCAATGTGGCCTCCCTGACGACTCGTCTCGGTGAGACCCACTGTCCCGGGGCGCGGCCTTCGGCTGTGTCAAGAAGGGGACCCCACTCCTTTTCCCGCACCCGCGGGCCCCAGGGCCTGGAGCCTGCATCTGTGTTCTTGCCTGGTCACTTGTCTGAAACCCTTCACCCTATCCCAATTCCTCACATCTTCCGAGGCGGCTCAGATCGGCTTCGGTGTTCGATGACGGTCAAAGCACAGAGAAAGGCGCCTCTAAGAGGTATAAGCATAAGTTCCTCTTTTAAGCCATAAAAAAAAGATTAAGGAGATAATGAATCAAGGCAAAATAGCAGCTCGTGGCCATTTGTGTTAATGGGATGGTATTGATGGAAAAGGTCTTGGCCATCGAAGAGGGACTTACTGAAAGCTGCTATCCAAAACAGGGAGGTGTGGTCCCTCCACTCTGCTGTGTGGACCGCATTTTAAGGAGTGTAGTCAGTTTTGGACACAATCCAATCAAAAGGTTGTTTAAACGGGACACCACCCATTTAAAAGCTGGCTGACCCATGTAAAGGGATGGGGCAGGGACTGAAAACCACACGACATGACGAATGGTTGAAGGCACTAGGGATATTTTGCAAAGAGAAAGGACTCAGAGGAGACTGAGTCCATTTGATGAGTACTTACTATGTGCCAGTCACTGGGCTAGAGATTTACACATATTCGCTCATTTAATCCTCACAGAATGTCCACTGATGGATGAATGGATAAACAAAGTGTGGCACGCCCACGTGCACAAACCCACACACCTCCCCCACCCCCCCCAGGAATATTACTCAGCCATATAAAAAAGAATTATCTTGCCATTTATGACCATATGGATGGACCTTGAAGGCATTGTGCTAAGTGAAATGAATCAGACAGGAAAAGATAAATACTATATGATCTCTTTTAAATGTGGAATCTAAAAAAAAAAAAATAAGAAGAAGAAAGGAAAGAAAAAGAAACACACGTAAAACAACCCCTTACCACAGCTCAATATAAAGAGCAGATTGGTGGTTGCCTCAGGTGGACACTACAGGGTGAGCAAAATGAGTGAAGGGGGTCAAAAGATGCAAATTTCTTGTTATAAAATGAATAAATCATGGGATGCGATGTACAGCATGGTGACTACAGGTCATAATAATAATATATTGCATATTTGAGAGTAGCTAAGAGAATGGATCTTGGGAAGTGATCACAAGAAAAATAATTTGGTAACCATGTATAATGATGGATGTTAACTGGATTTATTGTGGTGATCATTTTGCAATACATACAAGTATTGAATCATTACATTGTATACCCAACGCACTAATATGATGTTATGTCAATTATACCTCAAAAAAAATCCTCACAGGAACCCCGGGAGGGTCATAGGGCCCCCAGTTTTCCAATGAAGAAACAGAGGCTCAGAAAGGCTAATTAATTTGCCAAGGTCACAGAGCTAGTAAGTGGCAAAGCAAAGATAGTGATGTGAGTCTGCTGGCTCTTAAGCCCTTGCTTTTAACCAGTTGTGTGTGTATACTTATATATATGGCAGAAGATTTAGGCATGTTTTGTGTGTCCTCCAAAGGGACAATTATGACCCAGGACAAGGTACTGGAGAATGGCTTTTGCTTCAATCCAGTATATATGCCCTATTGGAGTCGCCAGGAGGCAGCTGGCTTCAGGAAGTGATGGCTCCTGCCTTTGGAGGGGGTAGAGACCGCGGGAGTGTTTGAGGAGCGGGGGATGCCTCTGAAAGTGTGCTCAGGGGCTGCATCTGTGCAGGGCTGGTGGAAGATGGCCTTCTGGAAGGAAGGGATGAGTTCAGATCTAATGAAGGCAATATTAGCGTGTGTCAAAGCATTAAATGAAACCCACTTACTGACCCAGTTGATTCTGGAAACTTTTCAAAAGAACATCTGAGCCACCTTGTACAACCTGCAGGACGAGAAGAAGGGGTGTGTTTTTGAGTCACCCCACGGGAGGCCCGAGGTTCTCTGAGACTTGCCTCTGCCCAGTGGGCATGGAGAAAGACTGAGGCGGAGGAGGGGTGAGTGTGCCCTGAACTTCCGGGTCCATCTCCTCAAGATAACCTGTGCTCTTAGAGGAAGGACAGACAGCGCAATAGCGCCAGAAACTTCTGGAACTCGAGTTTGGAGGCGCTGCTCCTCGTGGCGTTGCCTGAACAGGTCTTGCTCACTGATTGCCTCTCTGATACCTCGTCTACTCTTTTGCTTCTTGGCACCTACTGGCTACATTTTCTTCTCCCTTGCTCTTCTGGAAGCCTCTCGTTTTAATTTTTCTTTTCCCTAACGTGTAATTTCTTCTTTTCGTCACCTAGTTCCTCATCACTGATTGTTCTTCTCTGCCTCCCCCGCCATGAGTCTTCCTCCCCTGTCCCTTGCTGGCTATGTCGGGAGCGAGTAAAGGTGGTGCGGACAAGCCTCTCCACCGAATTCCTGCCGACAGATTCCCTGCCGTCAATAGCAATTACCACACAAGTATATTTTTATTTTTCAGAATAACTAAGAGAATGTCTGAGTTCAAATCACTGGTCTGCCCCTCATTAGCTCTCTAGCATGGGGCAAGCTTCATGGGCCCACATTGGTGCAACTTGGAGATTATCCACATAGGACTGTTTTGAAGATGATTCAAGGTGACCCACGGTGTGAAAGAGTTGAATACAGTGCCTGGTACATAGTTGCTGCTCAAAAAAAAAAAAAAAAAAAAAATGGCACTCATTATTATTACTTTGAAAATTTTGTAGCAATCTGTCATTGCTATGGCATTTATGTTGTAATTTACAAAAGTATTAGTCTTCAGGAGATTAGGAAAAAAAGTAATCCTTTACTACGGATGGTTTCAGAAGCACTTGTCTAGATGTCATTATTTCCTCTTTGCGAAAGCTGTTGACTCTGAATAGGGGTGTTTATCTAATTAGTGAATTCTTCAAACGTTGAAAGAATCAGCTGTGAAACATAGCCTCATATTTCCCTTTGGGCAAAGAATAAACAGGTAAGAATGAAAAAGCCTTGCTTCTATTAAGGGAATCCATATCTTCCCCTTTCTTCCTTGTGCCCCCATGTAAGGCCCCTTTTGTTCATTCACAGGGTGGTTGTTGAAAAATTTGTCCGTACTCATCTGGCCCAAACTCCGCCTCTGTGTATTCACACTCGATGAACCCAGACCAGGATTCAGTGACCCCTCAGAAGAGGACAAACCTGATTTCCTCCTTCTTCAAGGTTCAGTGTATTTGCTACATAGGGACAATGTATTTATAAATAGTTTGCAGCTCCCAAGAGCGTAGAAGTGTGTGTCATTTTCTCAACAGATAATAGCATCAACCCTCTTGAGAAAAAAGAATGACATCACTTTTAAATGATTCCTATGTAACATCCCCAAGGAAGAGTGTGTTGCAAAATGAAAGGTTATGCGTGTATAGAAATTTCCGAAACAGCGTTCTGTTTACAAAGGCCGAGTCAGGTGTTTGTTAAGGGGAAAAAAAAAGCATAAGCCACTGGCTTCTCCTGACAGGACTTTCCTGCTTTTTCCTCTAAAAGAATGTGGTATGGTTAATCCTTTCATATCTATCCGAGAGCACGGAGCAGTCAGGCGCTAGATGCTATCTAGCTTGAATATTCATTCAGCAAGGGTCCAAGAGCCGGTAGTGCTGTTCTAGGTGTTGTGACCCTTTCAACATGTATTGACTAGCTTCCTCAAAGAACTTACAGTTCATCAATTCATCAAAAAGGTGGGTCAGAGACTGAGTGAGGGAGGCCTGGGGGTGCCGTGGTGAGCTGGGTTGGCCACTGCTTTCTTGGAACTCTCACAGTCTGATGAGACAATCGCCAAGCAGGTAAATCACACAAGCAGACACATCCTGTGTTTCATCAAATCGAAAGTACCATTGATTGCAAGATATACCATTACTTATGTTTCACCAAAATAAAAGCTGTGATTTTGATGGTAGGATGTCATCAGTTGTGACACACGAAGCTCTATTTCAGAGATGTTGAAATGTTTGTCTGAGGATCTGCATGTATGAGAATTAACTTAGAAATTAATTAATTGTTAATCATGTTGAGTGCTTCAAAGGGGGAAGAACATATGGTGTTACAGGAAAGAGTCACGGAAAGGCCTACTTTAGATTGGGTGATGTTTGAGTTGAGTATTAAGGGATAAGGGATCGTGAGAAAAGTCAGATGCTTCTTGAATGAGTGATATAGGAAATGAGTGAAGTAGGAGCTCGGAGGAGGGAGAAATCAATTTGGGTAGGAAGAGTCAGGTAGGAATTGAGCTGGAATCTGGATGATTTGAATGATAGGTGGAAAGGAAGGCCAAGACAAGGGACACAAAAGCAGCAAACGCAAAGAGCAAAATCTATTAATTAAAAATAATCCATCCTAAAATCCATTTGGCATCTCAAGGAACTCCAAAAAAAAACAAAAAAAAAACAACCCACCAAAAACCAAAAACCAAAACCAAACAAAACCCCAAAAACCAAAAAACGAAATGACTTTGAAAGGGAAGGACAAAGTTGGAGGACTCACACTTCCTGATTTCAACACTTACTGGAAAGCCACAGTAATCAAAACAATGTGGTATTGGCATAAAGACAGATATATAGACCAAAGCAATAGAATAGACAGCCTAGAAATAAATCCTTGTAAATATGGGCACATTGTTTTTGATAAGAGTGTCAAGAAAATTCAATAAGGAAAGGACAGTTTCTTTTTCTTTCTCTTTTCCTTTCTCTTTCTCTCTTTTCCTTTCTTTCTTTCTTTCTTTCTTTCTTTCTTTCTTTCTTTCTTTCTTTCTTTGTTCTTCTTTCTTTCTTTTGTTTTTTGAGAGAGAGAGAGAGAGAGCACATGCATGAACCAGGGAAGGGCAGAGTGAGAGGGAGAGAATCTTAACCAGGCTCCACACTCAGCATGGGGGTGAGGGGGCCGATATGAGGCTCAATCTCACAACCTTTGTATCATGACCTGAGCAGAAGTCTAGAGTTGGACGTTTAACCAACTGAGACACCCAGGCGCCCTGAGGAAAAGAGTTTCTTTAACAAATGGTGCCTGGACATGAAAAGATGCTCAACGTCGCTCCTCATCAGGGAAATACAAATCAAAACCACACTGAAATATCACCTCACACCAGTCAGAGTGGCTAAAATGAACAAATAAGGAGACTATAGATGCTGGAAAGGATGTGGAGAAACAGGAACCCTCTTGCACTATTGGTGGGAACGCAAACTGGTGCAGCCACTCTGGAAAACTGTGGACGTTCCTCAAAAAGTTAAAAATACATCTACCCTATGACCCAGCAATAGCACTGCTAGGAATTTACCCAAGGGACACAGGAGTGCTGATGCATAGGGGCACTTGTACCCCAATGTTTATAGCAGCACTTTCAACAACAGCCAAATTATGGAAAGAGCCTAAATGTCCATCAACTGACGAATGGATAAAGAAATTGTGGTTTATATACACAATGGAATGCTACTTGGCAATGAGAAGGAATGAAATCTGGCCTTTTGTAGCAACGTGGATGGAACTGGAGAGTATTATGCTAAGTGAAATAAGTCATACAGAGAAAGACAGATACCATATGTTTTCACTCTTATGTGGATCCTGAGAAACTTAACAGAAGACCATGGGGGAGGGGAAGGGGGAAAAGGTTAGAGAGGGAGGGAGGCAAACCATAAGAGACTCTTAAAAACTGAGAACAAACTGAGGGTTGATGGGGGGGGGTGGGAGGCCGGGGAGGATGGGTGATGGGTATTGAGGGTGATTGGGATGAGCACTGGGTGTTGTATGGAAACCAATTTGACAATAAATTTCATATTTAAGAAAAGAAACAAATGGTGCCTGGAAAATGGGATATCCACATGAAAAGAATGAAGTTATACCCTTACCTAACACCATACACAAAAATTAACTGAAAATGCATTAAAGATATAACACAAACACTGTTACTTGTAAAAGAAAACACAGGGCTAAAACTTTGTGATGTTGGATCTGGTGATGATTTCTTGGCTATGACACCAAAGGCACAGGAAACACAAGAAAAAAATAGACAAATTGAAGTTCATGAAAATTAAAAACTGTTGTGCATCAAAGAACATGATCAACAGAGTTAAAAGGCAACCCACAGAATGGGAGAAAAGATCTGCAACTCATGTATCTGATAAGGGATTAATATCTCAAATATATAGAGAACTCTTAAAACTCAACAACAACAACAAAAAAAAACAAACCAATTCAAAGCACCTGAACAGAAGACATGCAAATGGCCAATAAGCACATGAAGAGATGTTCAGCATCACCTATCATGAGGAGAATTCAAAAGCAAAAATGAGATACCACCTTGCACCCACCAGGAGGGCTACTAACAACAGCAACAACAGCAAGATTACAAGTGTTGAGAAGCCTGTGGAGCAACCGGAACCCCTGCGCATTCCTGGCGGGAACGTAAAAGGGTACAGCCGCCGTGGAAAACGGATGGCAGTTCTTCAAAAAATTAAAAATACCATTGACATCTGATCCAGCAATTCCATTTCTGGCTCCATATCCAAAAGAATTGAAAGCAGGGCCTCAAAGAGACATTTGTACCTCCACGTTTATAACAGCATTAGTCACAAGAGCTGAAACACGGAAGCAAGCCAGGTGTCCACTGACAGATGAATGGCTAACCCAAATGTGTTACATACCTACAATGAATTATGATTCAGCCTTAAAAAGGAAGTCAGTTTTGCAATATGCTACAACATGGCTGAACTTTGAGGGTATTATGCTAAAGGAAATAAACAACCACAGAAAGACAAATGCTACATGATCCCACCTATATGAGGTACCTAGAATAATAAAGTCATAGCGAGAAAGTAGACTAGTGGTTGCTGGGGGCTGGGAGGAGCAGAACGGAGAGCTGTTTAATGGGAGCAGAGTTTCAGTTTTATAAGACGAAAAGAGCTCTGGAGATGAACGGTGGTGATGGCTTCACAGCAGCGTGAATGTGCTCAATGTCACTGAACGGTACACTTAAAAATTATAAATTACATGTTATGTGTATTTTACCACAATTGGTAAAAAAGATAATGGGGCATGTCTGCAGGTCCAGGAAGAGATCACCTGGGTTGGTGTGAAGGACTTCACTAAGGAAGTAATAAAAGATGAGTTTGAAGGCACAGACCGGCACCAGATGCCAAAGGCCCTTGGACGACAAACGAGTAAGGCAGGAACTTATCTCTCAGGCAACAGGAAATCCGGAAATCCTGGGAGGATTCTCTCACACTCCCCACCCATGCACATGGGCCCCCAAGTGAAGAGATAGGATTCATTCATCTTCCCAAAAAGAGTGCGGACCGAGAGACTGATCATTCGTTAGAGTGAGGCAGGCTCGGAGATCTGCTGGGAGTGAGTAGAACCAGGTCTATACAAAATCAGGTCACACAGAGACCAGAAGTCCCAGATTGGTCTGTGGGTGACAAGAGCAGTTGTGCAATTTTCCCTGGCTGCAGCAGGTGTAGACCGAATGAACGGTGAATCACTTCATCCTGGGGGATCACCATGCTAGGTGTGTCCAAAGGTCAGTGAGTTGAAGGATTGAGGTCTACACCACGGGGTCTGGGGGGCGAGGTGTGAAGCTAGGAAGGGTGGTAGGTAGGGAGGACTGGAGGTTCTGAGGGCCTTGGGTAGAAGACCTAAGTGAATGGTAACTGTGGAAGCTGAGTGTACCAACTCATGGACTTTCTTGGGTATTTGCCATGTGACCAGGTTGAGCATGGTGTAATGCTATTAGGAGAAGCCAAAAAGGTATGGATTAGGCTTTTCCATTCCCAAGGGATACTCTGTGTAAGTTATAACAAGGGAAGAGAACAGGTTGGAGTGTTCTTTAGACTAATGCTTTACCTCATATGCTGAGAAGGGTTCCAGACTCCTAGTTGGAATATCTTGGTCAGTGGGTGAAGGATGCCCACCTCTCCAAACTCCAAAGAGATAGGGCATGGGAACTGAATATCAACACTGTCGGTGATGGGCTGGAGAAGGGGGCACACCACCGACTGGATGGTGTCTCATGCACCTGGCCTCCTGACTGGGTTGAGAAGGAGGCTATGAGGGCCCTACAGTCCACTCAGCCCTTTGACATCGTTGACAGTTGGAGGGTGAAACCTCGCCGTCAGAGGGGTGAGAAACCAGGAGGGTCATCTCATTCCCTCTCCCCAACCCCTGACAACTACCATTACATTTTCCGTCTCTGTGAATTCTCTATTCTAGGTGCCTCATGTGAATGTTTCTTTATGATTTCTGAGGTAGAAAATGAAGAGTTCACTTAAAAGCTCTCTGCTTCTTTTTGTATCTTAGAAATATCAGCTTTTCGGGGCGCCTGGGTGGCTTGGTCGGTTAAGCGTCCGACTTCGGCTCAGGTCATGATCTCGCGGTCCGTGAGTTCGAGCCCCGCGTCGGGCTCTGGGCTGACGGCTCAGAGCCTGGAGCCTGTTTCAGAGTCTGTGTCTCCCTCTCTCTCTGACCCTCCCCCGTTCATGCTCTGTCTCTCTCTGTCTCAAAAATAAATAAACGTTAAAAAAAAATTAAAAAAAAAAAAAGAAATATCAGCTTTTCTCTCAATGACTAACCTATTTTTTACTTTGAGGGTTGAAACAGACAAGCGTGTTTCTTTGTGTCTCTTTGGCTAAGAATTCCCCCCAAACAGAGCAAGTTCTGGGCAGAGAGGAACCTTTCAGCGGTATCGAAGGAAGTTCCATATCATGTGACGATGATCCAAAAGAGTGGACGGAGATCATCGGAGTAGACATCTACTCTGTGTGATATCCGGGCGTTGGCACATCATCTGATTATAGCAGAATCTCCTAATATGGTGGTAGGGATCTGATGGACAAGAAGACTCTGGATGTTCCGGAAATGATGGAACTTGAAGGTGGGTAAATAAAGGCAATGGAGGAAATCGAGAGGGTCTTTCAGCGGCCATAAGGGGCATGGGAAGAGGATGCTGACCCTGGAAGTGAGTGAGTCTCTGAGGGAAGCCCTGTGGTTGGCATTTGCTGAGCACACAGTTCTTCCTCACTCAGCATCCTTTGAGGCTTTGTTCCGAGGATGCCACTGCCAAGCATCCCCAGGCATGCCAGGCGGAGAGAACCACTCCTTCCTTTGTTCTGTGGATATAGATTCAACAGATATTTGGCTCTGAACGGAAGAGGGCGGCTTCTGTGCTATCATGGAAGTTCACTTAATCCTAGGTCTATGTTAAGGTTTGGTGAGAGGGATCCCCTGAGCGCCCCTCCCGAGTTCAGAGCCAGGTGAGAAATAAAACCCAGGACAGGCAGGTAGAAATCAAAATGTCAGCTCTATCAAGGCGGGACAAGAGAGCTTTTGACGCTTCTTTCTTCTTTCCAAAATAGATAGAATTAGCTACCTGCTCATTGACTGTTGGACTCTTCTGCAGGGGCACAGCCCGCCGGGTCCGCTGACCCCACAGCACAGAGCGGGCCAGAACGCACCCCTCGGCCTGCAGACAGACCAAACTGGAATGGCCACAGGGCATCGGGCTTCACTGGGCCCATTCCGTCTTCCTGACTGCCCCGTGAGGTAAGTCTCTCCTCTCATGGAGACGCATGGATGAGACAGGAGTGGAGAGGGACATAGGGACAGAACACCTCGAGATGCTGTTCCATCAGGAGCACCCCCATGGAGAGTGCTGGGATGGAGTGCCATTTGGAGCACGTCTCACACTGCGTGACAGCTGTCCTTCTGTCTTGGCTTTTCTTTCAGTGAAAGCTTTGCCAGCAGTACAGGTTGCCTTATTCACCTTTGCGCTTGGGCATTTAAGGGGAGAATCAACACATGTCAGCACTTCGTTGGTGTTGTTTGAGTAAGCGGAATGGGAAGGAGACAGGAACACCTCCTTCCAGAATCCAGGGGAACCCCTGGATGTCATGTTCTCCAATTGCTCGGGTGTGGGCTGGAGTGCCCTCAGGCCAAAGCAGTAGCATGGTTGACATGACTTTTCTGACCTCCCAGAGGATTCCTCCTGGCCTCCTTGTTGGGTTGGTTGCTGACCAAGTTCTATGTGGCCTGCACCCTGGTTGTCTGGCTCACCCGTGTAGGCTCAGTGCCTAGTAGCTGGCCTACCTCCGCACGCACTGCCGTGTCATCCGGACAGGGCATAGGCCTCGCGGACCCAGGCATCAGCATTGTAGCTTCCCCAGTCCCTTCTACGCCTAGTTAAAGGCCCCAACCTATTATTAGACCTTCCTCGCTGAGCACTTTTCTGCCCCTTCATTGGTTGTTGAAGAAGAAGCCTCACACCCTTTTTGGAAACTCATCCTAACCCAGTCTTGCCTGTGATTAGGACTGACTCAGAAGTAAAAATGCTTGCTGAATCACCACCACTTCCTAGAACACCCTAGCATTTTCAGTAATTAAGGCCTCCCTGCCACATGTTGAATCACTCCAGCCTGGGATCTGAAATTAGGGTGCGCCCCAGGTGCAAGGGGCTATTTAATGAGCACAACTCCGTCTATGCTTTACTGGGACTCCGGAGCACAGGGCTCTTCCTGCCCTTCTCCCTCGGTGGCTGCGTCCTCCAGACAGGAGGACGTGCGAGCATACGGTCCAAGATCAGTGTCCTCCTATTTGCCTTGGCAGAAACATTTCAGAATTCAAACTCACATACTCTTGGCGTTGTAATGGTGGTTTTCTTTTTGTCTTTTTGTGTTTTGAAAGTACTTCCCTCTCAAACAAGCTTTGGTTAAAGCCACTGGTTCCACTCCATTTTGAAACCAGGCAATGTCCTTACGTCGAGTGTCAGTTGCTGAAATACTAGGAAAGCTTCACGTAATTTACCAGGTACATAAAAGTTTTCTTGGGCATATATTCGAAGTGACTTATACATGTGAAGGCCACAAAAGACTAAGGGCTTTCCGATCCTGATGGGGCCCCTTGCGGGCTGTCTTACTTTGGGAGCGTAGTTTGCTCATCTGTAATGAGGGGTCGCTGCTGTGGTAATAGCAGCACAGAGGTGAAATTCAAGCGAGAAGGAACAACTGTATCTGTGGAGGCCTACTCTGCGTCGGCTACTCGGCCAAGTGCTTTTCACGTTGATATTTTATTTTATTTTTATTCATTTATTTATTTATTTATTTATTTATTTATTTATTTTTTCACGTTGATATTTTAAAAAATGAGTCTGAATGCTTAAAAAGTCAATGCAAATGTTGGTTATTATAAATTGTGTAACCATGGGAGAAGTCTGTTTATCTCTCTGAACTTAATTTCTTCATCTGTGAATCCAGAATAATGCCACCAAACTCAAAGGGTGTGTCAGGCTCGCATGGAATTATCCAAGTAAAGGTGTTGGGTGAAACTTATAAAGCCGCTTACAAGTGTTAGATATTATTATTGGTGTTGATGATAAACCTTTAAATACCTGCTCACAAATGAGTTCGACAGTCTTCTTCAAGGGATATATCTCTCCAATCTGGGTGGCGGTGGGGTCAATGACAGTGTGGCAATCTATGTACCCTTCTATCCAACCCAGCCTGTAGCTACACCCTCTGATTAGTCCACACTGGCAATTTTAGAAGGGACTCAGAGCTCAGACCGGCACTGCTGGTGGGCCCCTGGGGCTGCCATCGCAAAGTCTGGAGGCAGAGCTCTCACGCTCTGAAAATTGGCATGAGCGTTTTTCACGGTGTTTGTGTTTTGCTTTTAGAACCACGCATGCTTTGAGATCTTTTATCTTAAGACTCCTAATGGCTGTGAAAGAAATGCAAGTAGCCATTCTTGTGCTATTCGCTCTACAGTGAGTAGTTTGTACCGCGTGAAGTCAGCTCAAGAAATTTTAGGTTCCCGCCTGGAGGGTACCAGGGTCCCTGCTCACTTTCTTATTTCTAATTTCTACTGCTCGGGCTTGAAAGGTAGTCCTGTTTGGGTCTTCTTCTCTGTCTCACCAAATTAATCTGTTGGCAAGTTCTGATGATCAGTCGTACATTTTTTCGTACATATTTCTGCCTCTCTTTCACTACATGAATTTGGCCCCATGCCACTGCATCTGATCATACCAGTAGCATCCAGAGAGCGTCCCCGTCTCCCTTCGACCTTTCTTCTACAACCGTCCCAGAGTCAGAGTTATCTTTCTGGAGCCCTGCTTGGATTGCGTGCCTCTCCAGCCCTGCAACATTCAGTGGCTACCCGTTGCCTGCAAGACAAACTCCATCCTCTTTGCCTTTCTGCTTGCCAGCCCCGGCCCCCTCCCCCCACTCTTCCAGCAGCCTCTAATACATACCCAGGCTTCTTCCTTTCCCTTTGCTCATGTCATTCCTCTACGTGAAATGTCCCCCTCCCATTTCCGTCTCACCCCCCCACAGGGAGTTGCGAGCAGTCTCTGCTTCCTTTGCTCTCATCTTCCTCCGCAAGGTCTTGGAGACCAGGACTGAGCTTCAGGGGTCTTGAAGCCTCCCGCAGAGCTTTGTTGGGACGGAGCTGATGAATCTAGAATTATTTGGTGTTCTTTCAGCTAGTTCATCCTTGGGGTCAACTGGGTCTTCTCACGAACCTTCTGGGCTTTCTGTACCATTCTCTGCACAAGCCTAAGTAACTCATGGAATCAAAAGTGCTGGCCGGTTGCCAGTTCTCGTCTGTTTTCCTTCTTTTTTGGGCAGGATCACATCTTAACTCTGTTCTGACTTCGTTAAGTTACCACTTGTTAAATGGAGCGCACTGTGCCAGAATGTGAGCTGCAGTTTGACCACAGACCACAAGAAAAATTGAGGTAGAGAAGCTTATTATCCACAGGTCGCGAGGCACGTGCACAGCATGCCTCGAGGGGCTACACAGGGGAGCCAAGTCAGGGTACAGGCAGAGAGAGAGGCAGGACCTGAGGCACCTGTCTTTATTAGGGCCCATGGATGGAGTTCTTTGGGTCTCTTGGGCTAAGGCTGGACTGGTCAATTCAAACCCAAAAGAGCCGAGTTTTGGTAAGCTCCATGGGGGTCTCATGTCTGGGGCCCATAAGGGGAAGGCCCTGGGAGGGAGGGTGACTGTTTATCGCAAAGGCAGGAAAGTCATGGCCGGGCTGCTGTTTAGGGCATGCATGCACTTGCACGAGGGGCTAGGGTCAGTTTAAAGCCCCCCCCCGGGCCAAGCAAAATAGTTGCCGAGGCAGCAGTACCCTGAGTAGCTTAGCTAAACCCTTGAGGATCTCCCAGGCCAATAAACAAAATGATTTCCCCATTCATTACTAAGCAGAAGGAGCCCAGAAGAAATCGTTTAAAAAAAAAAGACTACAACAACAGGTGTTAATTCCCTGTTTCTCATAAACATGTTGACTTTGCTACTTCCTAGAACATTGGAGCACCTTTTTGGAAACTCAAAGGTAGTAAAAGACTCTTAAGAATGAAAATCCTATGAAAAAAATTCTGTTTATGATTTTAAATTTCTTGTACCATTTATACAGCTGGAAGTTTGCTGGCTGTTGGGAGAAAATTCTTCCAAGCCCCCATATGCTTCTGGATATAGAGGGTATGGTTATTATTAAAACTTTTGCCTCTGTTTGGGATATAAATGAAAAGTAGTCCAGATTACTAGAATGAATTCTAATTGATACCAGCTTTGGGAGAATTAACAACAACAGAGGAATGTAGAGACGTGAGCCTTTAAGAGCTGGCCATGGGAGGTTCCCTTTGCCCCTACCATTTTTATCACTATTCCTGGCAATTATTTTTGTTTTGTTTTGTTTTGTTTTGTTTTGTTTTTAATGGGGGAAGGACAGAGGGGGAGAGACAGAATCTTAAGCAGACTCCACGCCCGGCACGGTGACTGATGTGGGGCTCAGTCTGACGACCGTAAGATCATGACCTGAGCTGAAATCAAGAGTCAACTGACTGAGCCACCCAGCCACCCCTCCTGACAATAATTTTTATTTATAATATTCTACCTGGTATGGGCTACAGAGAGAACTATAAATATTTCTGAGGCTCGGAAAGGTCACTTCTAGCCACTTGAACAGGAGGCAGAGTCACTTTCTGGTACTTACTCCCTAAATGACTTGATCTGACTTGAACATGATTGTTTTTCTTAGGGCAGGGAAAGACTCAGCTGTGTGTTCAGACTTGTCTTATTAGTTTAATGTTTATGGTTGATATACATGGGCTTAGGAATTTATTTTGGTGCATTATAGCACTAATAAAATAGAATAGAGACATTAATAGTGTTTGATGTGTTTCGGAGTTCAAAATACTTCTACACATACTGTGACCACAATCAGTGTCTTTCGGTGGGGAACATCCATTGTCTCTTGTGTTGAGAAAAGAGATGTCTCTTCTCACTTTAAAAAGTTATGGTAAAATACACATAACATAAAATTTACCATAGTAACCATTTTTAAATGTACATTTTTAAGCACATTCACATTATCTTGCTACCAACACCACCATCCATCTCCAGAACTTCTCTTAATCCCCAGCTGAAACTGTTAAACAATTACCCCCCGTCCCCCCATCCCTGGCCCCTGGAAACCATCATCCTGCTGTCTGTCTCTCTGGATTTGACTGCTCTAGGTGCGTCCACAAAAGTGGAATCGTACAGTATTTGCCTTTTTGTGGCTTATTTCACTTAGTGTCCTCAAGTTTCATTCATGTTGTAGCATGTGTGAGAATTTCCTTCTTTTTTAGGTAAAGTAATATTTCATTGTATGGATGTACCACATTCTGTTTATTCATCCATCGGTTAATGGATACTTGGGTTGCTCCTGCCTTTTGGCTACTGTGAATAACGCTGTTATGAGTTCCCATGTTATGTCATGGGTGTTCAAATAGCTATTCAAATCGAAATCTTTCTTTAGGAAAAGGCAGGGCAAATGGGAAAATTTGCTTTCTTGAGCTATTGTGACTCAAAATTGCCCTAAACCCATTTTTCAGGTTTTAAAAAGTAGATATCGCAATTAATAAGGAACTGGAAAAATTAGAGTGGACTATATTAGGTGATTTCCACCCCCCCCCAACATAAGGAAATAAAATCAAATAACACTGAATCTTTAAAGATTTGCTGTGTTAATGTTAGATGATGAATTGAAAAAAATTTTTCAAATAACACATTCACCTACCCATACAGATGAGTGTTGAGTAAGAAATAATCTCACCATGGCATTTATGGTCCTGGATAGTAAGATTTCAAAATTCAAGTGACAGAATACTTAAATCTAAGGGAAAACCTCAATGGGAAGTTTGTGGAAAGCCACTGACTATGAGCCATGAGATTACAGAAGTTTGCTAATATTGCTTATTATACTCTTTCGCAGAGGAAATATTATACGTTTATGTGTGAATTTTTGGTTTTCATTTTTTATGGTTACCCTGACAAAACAACAATGGCTAGGTATCTACAAATTGGAAATACAAACCCAGAGCAATGGAAGCGTAAGTGTGGCTGTTCGGGTGTAGAGGTTTTTGTAAGAAACGCCCCACAGGCCCGGAGGGAAGCCACGGGGATGGGAAGGATGCCGCGCCCTGTAGTTACCCTTATGGGCAGCGGATGGCAGCAGAGAGAAGCTTTGCACACCTCGGGGTGGGGGGTTCTGGTCTGGACCGAGGGCTTCTGAGAAAAGGTTCAGTTATCACATCAAATAGTAGAAAAGGTCTTTGATAAGTTATTCAGCTTCTCCAAGAAATGGAAAAAGCCAAAGTAACCACGTCACAGGTCTTTTCCTAGCCAAAGACAGCCATCTCTCATGATTTAGCTTTTTGTTTCTGAAGGCCCCCGAAACAAACCATTTCACACTCTGTGCTTTCGGTGGTGCTTTGGTGTTCCTGCCTCACCCAGCTGGTTCAATACTGTACTTTTTTGTGTGTGTTTTTTTAAAGTGTTTTTTCTTGAATGTTTGTTTATGTTTGGTGGGGGAGGGGCAGAGAGTGAGGGAGACAGAGGATCCGAATCGACCTCTGCACTAATAGCAGAAAGCCCGATATGGGGCTTGAACTCACGAGCTGTGAGATCATGACCTGAGCGGAAGTGGGTGCTTAACCGACTGAGCTGCCCACGTGCTCCCATACTGTACTGTTTTGTATGGTAACCTCCTCATACGCCTCTGTCCTCCACATTGCGACCCTTTAAAATCATCTTTGCATTTGCCAGAGGCTTAGACAATGCTCTGCACATAGAAGGAGCTCAATAGATGTGTTTTTTTAAAATGGATAATGAAATGGTAAATATTATTAAACATTTTTGTAAGATACTTCACAAAGTTGGTCATAATATCCATGCTATTAAGATGCAAACTTGTGAATTCGATGCAGCTAATTCACTCCAAACTCAAGTTATGCTGGTAGATGGACTGACATGAGTTGGAAGGAAATCTTGGGTGGTGTTCCATATACAACATTTTTATTGGCTTAAGTAACTATAGAGAAAGCAGGCTAATTAAACTGACACATGACATAAAGTTGGAAAGAATTGCCAATCAACTGAATACAGGGCTCAGAAAGATCTGGATGGACTGGAGGGATGAGCCAAAATCAGCAAGATGAAATTCGACAGGGAAAACATTAGAGGCTTGTATTTAGGTTGGAAAAATCCATGTGACATGTAGTATAAATTTCGATAGGAGGTGGGAGGCAGTGGGAAGAGAAGGGGAGGGGGAGTACTCTGTGCAAACTTGGAAACAGAGCGACTGTTCAGGGACATGGTGGCACTTCAACAGTTTGTGGCTCCGTCATTCTATGGAATATTGTACATCTGTTAAAAAAAAAACAAAACAAGTTAGATCTCTACATACCGACCTGGAAAGATTTCCAAGACGTATTACTAGATGAGAAGCTACCACGGAAAAAAGTATGTAAGAAATGCAAACCAAAGTAGTTATGTATGTATATCTCTATATCTACATATACATCTGCCATTGCATAGAAAAAAGGTTGGAAGGATGTACATTGAGGTCTTAATACTGATACTTCTGAGTAGGACTATGAAATGAGACTTTCACTTGACTTTATATACTTCTGTGTTTCATTTTAAATGCAAATGTATTTGTATATTAATTCTGTAATTACATAAATCATCTTGTAACTGAAAGTGAGGAAAGGTGACCAGGCCGTTAAAAATCTCCCTCAAAATTAACGTGTGATACCGCGTCTAGAATAGTCACCCCAATGCTGGGCCACGCTGGAGTGCTGCCCCTAGTGCTGGGCACCGTCCGCCTTCTGGAAGACACTGAGGGGGAGCCTAGCGACCCCTGGCACACTTATCCCTGCTTGGCCGCCAGAGGTTAGAAAATGTGTTTTGTTCTCTCTTATTTGCTTGTACCTCGTAGGTTGGTACACAGTAGTTGCTTAATATTGGATGAACCGATGAATGACTGAGAAATGTGGGGCTATATAGCTGGAAAATAAAGTTGAGGTTGAACTTGGATCTGTTCTCAGCTCTTTAAGGTTCTTAAGTGGAAAATAGACTTCCTGTGGGTCCACCAGAGGGCAGAACAGATGCTGGAAAGCTGGTGTTATAAACAGGCAGATTTCTGCACAATAGGGAATTCTTCTGATGGCCTCCGGCCCCCTCCTTCTTTGGCCTCATCTCCTCCCAGTCTCTCCCTGACTCTGGTGTCCCGGCCTCTCTCTTCCTGGATGACTCTTCCCTGAGATATCCGTTTGGCTTGCTTCTCCTATGCCTCTTAGCAGAGAGGCCTTCCCCGACCACCCTACATCGAACAGCGATTCTCATCGTCGCTGGCCCTTCCTAGTTCCCGTATGCACAGAAAGTTCCGTTGCACTTATCTGCAGCATCTATAATCGACAGGGATTTGTTTGTAGCCTGCCTCCTTCAACATGAAGGCAGAGATTTTGTTTTGTTCGCAGTCCCGGTGCCCAGTAGTTCCTGGCACTCCGCTGGCACTTGGTAAATATTGGCTGAGTAAATGAATAATTCGAGATGCGCAGGAATGGAATGGAGTGTCTCTAGAAGTCAGGACTTCTTCTTAACCCTATCAGCACTGGGGAAGATGGGGCGTCCCTATGGTGTTGGCTACTAGCTTCAGGAATTAAATGCACTGGGAGAATTCTAGAAGTCCAACCCACACCCTTTGTGTGATAGGACTGTCTGCTCGTGGCCTTTGAGTGTGATATGTTACCTCCCCGAAAGGCACCTTCCTGGTCCATTCAATAGGAATAATACTATCCGAAGGCCTAAGACTGCCAGAGTATCTGTGAGGATTAAATGAGATCATATGCATAAAACACGTGGTAACAGAGACTAACTAGATGAATGGACGCTTTATGACCCCGTTGACTTTTCTTTAATCATAGACTAACATAACTGTCGGAACCCTACCTTTTTATGTCATGACTTTTGCACCTAGCCTCTCCTCTCTCTATTGTGCTTACATCAGATTTAGTACAAATGTGCCATTTTTTTTTCCAGCTTCCAGTTTGTCCAGCTCTGCTCGAGTCATTTCTATCTAAAATACCACCCATCATCTTTCCAGCTTGGGATCTATCTCATGGAACACAGATGGCAATATTTTACTTAGCACTTCACTACGTAGAAAGCTTTTACATAAATTGTCTTACTTAGCTGCCATTAACCTTGGAAAGTACCAGTAAGCCCACTGTAAGATGAGAGAACTGAGTTCCGGAGAATGAAGTGAGCTCTTGAAATACCCACCAGACGCCCCTCTTGGCACGTTGCCCGCTGCTGTCTAGTTGACTGCTGAGGTCGGTGACAGCAGTGATGGTCAGCTCGGGCCAGGCCACCCTGGGGAATACTGCCTGCGTCCTCCTGAGTCGGCCCTCATTCACTCACTGCCAATTGCCACCCGCCTTTTGACAGTTGTGCATCTACGGAAGAGTTGAGACCACGAGTGCCAGCTTACTAGCAAACCTTGTGCCAGATAAATTGGCAGCTGGACTGCACCCACCGTTTCACAAGCTTTCAAGGCCAAATACGTGGATGCCCAGCCAGTGCGGAGGCCCTCCTGGAGGCTGGCCAATGGCCTTGATGCAATCAGGCCGGCCCAGGGTCTTTTGGTGGTCCCTTTTGAAAAACAAAAACAAAAGCCCCAAACAGAGGTTTTTCTTACCTAGCACAAATGATAAATTCGAGATATGTGCTGAGGATTAAATTCATGTTCAAAGTTCAAGCTCTAATTTTCAGGCGTGTGGCCAGACCGCTCTATAAGCTCTTCAAAGTGGTCAGTAGTGATCTGGAATTATTTTGGTCTAGTCTTTTAAAACCTTGAGAGTAATAACCTTCACAGCTTATAAGAATGAACACATCTATCTTAAAAATCGTGTGCCGTTTTAACAGCCTGTGTGCAGAGCACTTTGGAAGATGACCAGGGACTATTTTTCTCTTTTCTATTACCTGGAGGAAAGTTGGCTACTTTTTTGTCCTCTTAAATCCATTTAGAAAGCGAGCGCACGGCATACGGTTCTCCATAAAAAACATTCCTAAGTATTTATGTGTAAAATGCTGAGGTCCTTGGGCTCAAGGTTCCTCTTACTGAAAAGCCAGAGCCACTGTTGGCCGGCTGGGGGAGAGCCCCTGGAGGCAGGCAGGCCCGCCGACAGCAAGCACTCCCACACACAGGACAGGCTGGCCTGCCTACGGGCTTATTTCCCATAGAAATGGGCGATAAGGAATGCAGAGCAGCTTCATCAGACCAGATTCGATTACCTGCAAATATACAGAAAGGACATCTCCCAGAAAAGACCCCTTATAGAATTTTTCTCCTGCCTCAGCCGAACTTCACCATGAATGACATTTTCAGCTCCCGTGATTCTTCTAGGAGCCAAACCGGTCACGTGACCCCAACTTGGCATCCTGCAGGTTACAAATCCAGTCCACACGTCGTGCAGCACGCGTGTTTGTCAAAAACCTGTTGGAGGTGAGCATGCGGCTGGACAAAAATACTCTTTCCCCCTCTCCCGTCAATCTTTCTGGTGACAGAGGCTTTCCTGTACCCGGGCAGAAGAATCCCAGAATGGTGGATGGACACCCTGGTAATTTACCGAGTTGGTGTTATAAAATATAAAATATTAACATAGAACACTGGCTATGGGTTAAAATAAAATCTGCTCTCCTATTAAAAACTGCAAGAGATTTTAAATAGTTATTTTACGAATTAATTATATTTAATATTTTAAATGACATTTGAGACATTACAAAATTATTTAGTTACAAGCATGTAATTAAAGCTGTGATTTATTATTACAAAATGCTTTTACAGTGCTATTCTTGGCGACAGAAAAGTGTTTACCCTCATGAAAGTATGTCGAGTACCATTTTTTGGAGACCATGTCAAGCACAGTGATAATATCAGGGTCCAGTTTGTCCCATAGAACACCTAAATATTTATCTAAACTCTAATTTCTATGTAAAAACAAATGCCTACCAATTCTATTTTCACTTAAGAAAACCGGATGCTAAAGAGGGAAGCAAACTTTTGAAGTAGACGAAACTCATTTTCAATCATTAGAATTTCGAGTCCATCTAAATTCTTTAAAAGTTTGTTCCCATCTATTCTTTAAAAACAGTAACTACCACTCCCCCCATTTTGTTCTGCACCATTCAATTGTACTGTGGCAATGAAGCATTCCCAAGCAGCCTCTTTAAATCAGTGCTCCCACTGTTGACCACAGTAATGGAAAGGGTGAACACTGTAGAGAGGGTGGCTTGCCCCAGCCGGTAGTCAGTAGTAGCTGGCGGTCCATCCAGGGTGTACTTCTCATGCAAAATGACACCTAAGTTTTTGAAATAAGGCTCTCTGCTAATACAAGATGCCCCTAAGAACTTCTAGTTCGTTTCACGTGTGCGAGGCTGAAATGCTTTTACGGGCTACGCACCACAGTGAATACAGCCACCAGCCTCGCAGGGGCGCTGCAAATTACTCATAACTGAAAGGCTCTATTTTAAACTCCATGACAGTATCTAATTGCACACCGTTTGCATATCAGAATCTGAGCCTTTGAAATAGGGTGAACATATCATGGTTTTCAGAACATCTTACGGATCAAAAGAACATCTATCCCATTTTAAAGTTTTCACTTAAAAAAGCACAACAGAGTTTGAAGCGTTAGATAACCCTGTCCATCGTTACAGACTAAAACTCCCCAAGTGAATAAAAGAACCAAGAATCTCTACGTTCACCTTTAATTCAGGGAAAACGGCAAAGAGACCCTTAAGGAGATCAAGCAAACCTTCTCAGCATCCTCTTTAGAACCTGGCGTTTCTCTCCTTTCCTCCAAGAAAGAGAAAGAAATGCTGATGTCCTTTGTTTAAAATAGGAGACAGCCTACACCCACAAGCCCTAGCGGCCCGGGGCCCCACTGGAACTAATTTTAGTGAAAATCAGTAGAGGCACAGAATCATGCCTTTGTTCTCAAGCTTTAGGAGAGGAGAGCTCTGTTGGAGGCATCTGGAGTTTCACTGACATCCAGAGCAGTTTCAAATGGTTGCGTTTAAGATAGGAATCTGTATCTCGGGAAATGCTGGTGACTGTGCCTTGACAGCAAAGCACCTGTCTGTGCCTCCTCCTTTTCACCCTCTCTTTTATCCACTGGCTGGGTAATGCGTTACACTGGTTTCTTGGACTTTCCAGAACAATATCTAATTAGCAAATAACACAATTCGGTGACATTTAGCAGGATGCAAATTCCAGACACCGCGATCATGAAAACCGTAAAGACGGTCTTCTCCGTGGGCCTGGAAACAAAGCAGTCCACCGTATTGGGACAAGGCCACGCGTTGCACTTCACCAAGCGCTGCATGGAGAACCCGTCGTACATGATGTAGAAGACGTACATGAAGACTGCTTCAAAGATGACGCGGAAGAAGATGCTGCTGGTGTAGGTCCACCACAGTGACCCTTCGATACGGACCTTCTGGCTTTTGATCTCCTCAATGTCCTTAAACTCATTCTTTATCTCCCCCTTAATGAACTTCCTTTTCTTCTCGTGTCTCCGGTACGCAACATGCATGGCCACCAGGAGAGCCGGCGTGGACACGAAGATCAGCTGGAGAGCCCAGAGTCGGATGTGAGAGATAGGGAAATAGTGATCGTAGCACACATTTTTGCACCCAGGCTGTAGAGTGTTGCAGACGAAATCGGCTTGCTCATCTCCCCACACTTCCTTCGCGGCTACGACAAGGATCATAATGCGGAAAATGAAGAGGACGGTGAGCCAGATTTTCCCAATACTGGTGGAGTGTTTGTTGACGCCCCCCAGAATGGTCTGCAGCGTGCTCCAATCCATCTCCTCTGGGCCGTGTGTGCTGGAAAAGGCAAAGCGAACACAACACAGGAGTGACTCGTCAGGACGGAACTGGGGAGACTTCTCTGGGTCCCCGGTAAGTGAGCACTCTTAAACCTCCTCGCGAGCAAATACCAACTCTTACGCAACGTCACCCAAAACGATGAAAACAAAACCAGCCCAGCTCGCTGTAGGATTAGACGCATGGTTCCCAAACCACCTGGAACATGTTCGTATGTGTTGTCTAATAAAGACTAGCGTGTTCCCGGGAAGAATTCACCCCGTGCTTGGCACATAACAGAGATGCGGGGGGTGGAGGAGGAGCGCCACAGCAAAAGTACTTGCTAACTTAAAGGCACTAATTAGTGCTGACCGAACTCTGCGCTCTGCGGACTGCGCGGGTCACTCAGCACTTGAACGGGACCCGCCTGTTACTTCTGCCCGCTAGCCTCAGGTTTTGGACGGTACCACCGGGACCGAGGCTGGCTGAGGCCGGCCTTGCCTTGAAGGCCAACAGACCAACTCCCTGCAGAGCTACCTTCCTTGAAAACATTTCGGTTCGCTTTCATGGATTTGGGATGTAACAGTGAAATGACTGTTACCGATGGTAAAGTTTACATTTGAGGCACTCCCAGGTTAAAATTTCACAGAAGGCTTCACTTCCTTTTCCTATATGAAAAGGAACAGGTGAGAATTAGTCTCCCCATGGAGGAAAGCCACCATGCATGGATTTTTGCACATACTTTCTGTGTCTGGATGGGTGGTCCTCACTGCCACGGGGGGGTGGGACTGATTTGCTCGGTTTAGTACTGAGGGATACAGCTGTCTGGTGACGGCTGTAATTGTGCATTTTTTATTGTGGGTCATGGTTTTAATTTAGAGGCGTTTCTAAAGGTGCACATTAAGAAAAAGGACAGCAAATTTAACTCCGTGATTCCCCGGTCACCGGCCCTACAAGATGAGTCACTGTATTGAAGTTCAGAACCAAAGCCTGCTACTCATGGAAAAGGGATTTGGAGAAGCCTGTGATCAATCTGCCGTGAGACAGTGGCCTTCTCTTCATCCCAGGATATGAGCTGCCTTCATTTATTCATAGTTACAGCCCAACTGTCTCAATCAACCCCTCTTGTAAGCAAGATTCCACCTCTCCACAATTCTGGTGAGTGATCGGTTTTCCACCCCTTTAAGCTGGTAGTGAATCCTCCTTCTCTTACTTAAAAGCATAATGCTCTCCCCACTTGGAACAAGTTGGGTCCCGTTTCCTGATGGACTTCCTAAGCAAGCTGGTAACGAATGCCTTTCGTCACTGCGCCCCATCTTGGGCACTGCTGTGGGGCACTAAGATCCGGCTGGAGCCATCCGACGCCATCCTGGTCAGAGGAGGCAGGAGAGACACGGAGAAGAGTCACAGACACAAGAACTACGGAAGATTGAAATATGCTTGAGACACATTTCGACCTACTCAGCTTGACGAAGAGACACATCGACTGGAAGAAACTCTGGTTTAGTCTGGGTTCAGCCCTGACCCTTTAGATACAGACTGTCTGGGAGGTCCTCAGGTGAACCAAAATTCATCTTTTAACCAAACAGTATCATGAAACTAGACAGTCCGGTTCTTCATCAGCACCGAGTGGAGAGCAGAACACTCACCGAAATAAACTGTCCCTGGTTTAAGTCAATACGTCCGACTAAAACTCTAGGGTGGTCCTTACGCCTTGGCCTCTTCTGTGCTACCAAGGATCACATGCTCTTTTGTAAACCAGTCCAATCGCCCTCAGCTGAGTAAGATACTGTCGTTTTGTAAAGCTCTTGATCCTTTAAAGGATCTGCTTTTAAAGATCCTAAAAGATCCTTTTAGGAAAAGGAGCAAATTACAATGCGCTCCGCAGGAGAGACAGGGGTGATAGGTCAAGATGGACTAGCCAAGCAGGATGGAATTGTCCTCAGCATTCAGATCACCCAGGGAGCTGCCCTCCTGCCTTTCCTGACCTGGCAGATGGGTCATGGGCAGGCTCCTACCTGGCCCACACCACCCTGTCATTGTTTGGAGTTGGGCCAGAAGTGGGTTGAGAAGCTGCTTCAGGTCTTCGGGGAAGGCACCGGGTGAATCACCAGGTCCCAGAAAAGGCAAAAGGAGCTCTTGACCCCTTTACCTTCTTCTCAGTCCTCACTTTTTGGATGGTTGACCTCTCCACAGAGCGCCCCCACCCCCTCACAGGTGTCTGTAACTGTGCCTGACTTAGCACACTAGATTTGAAAGAGCCTCAAAGGACTAATGGGGACACGGCCGTTGCCACCCATCTCAAGACAGAGTCCCAAGTAAGTGGTCGTGGTCCTACGTGTCCGCCTGTCGGAAAGCTTGGAGGACACACGCCTTTTGGGCTTATTTCCTCCTGCCAGTGAGGGGGCACCGAAGGGCTAAGGCGGCCCGTCCTACAGAACACGCTTCTCAGCTGCAGGCTACCTCGTCTGTAAAAAGTGTCCTGAAAGCGTTCTTTCCAGCTGGGAAACGCCACCGGGGGACAAACGCTCTTGACTGTTTAGGAGAAAGGCAAGCAACAAACTAACCTCAGGTTCAGGCTGCGGTCTAGGTCTCCGGGCTCGCGGGGGCAGGGAGTGCTAGTTAATCCGGCCGGACCTCGACCTGAGTGACTTCCCTCCCCAGGGCAGCGCGAGGAGGTGAAGGTCAGTTTCCTGCTGCGAAGGCTTCCTGCTTTGCCCACGACTTTCTGCAACTTTCTGAACTAATCCTTCGGCCAACGGAACAGGTCAGGTGGCCGCAGTTACGGCGACCGGGCAGCAGAGCGAGAATCTCCCCCAGGAGTGTCTCGACACGCGTCACGCTGAGCCGGAACGGTCCCCTCCCCCCCCCGCCGCGCGCCCAGCCCGGTCACTGCCCCGGCTTCGGTTACCACGTCCCCTTCTCCGGCGCTGCTGCAAATCCGGCCCGAGCAGCCCGATTCGAATTTCAGAGCTCGGCCTGAGCCGCTCCCTTTCCAGACGTCGGCGCTCGCCCCTCGCCTCCCCGCCCCAGGTCCGCTGCCGCGACCGCCCGGGACAGGGACGGCGCAGGGGCCTCAGCGAGCCTGTCCAGCTCGCGGGATCCGGGTTGCCCGGACGCGGCCGGGTCCCCCAGTCCCGGCCGTCCTTCCTGGCGCGGGGTCCCCCGGCCCTAGGCCGTCCCGGGGTCCCTCCCGGCGCCGGGTCCCCCAGCCCTAGGCCGTCCCGGGGTCCCTCCCGGCGCCGGGTCCCCCAGTCCCGGCCGTCCTTCCTGGCGCGGGGTCCCCCGGCCCTAGGCCGTCCCGGGGTCCCTCCTGGCGCCGGGTCCCCCAGCCCTAGGCCGTCCCGGGGTCCCTCCCGGCGCCGGGTCCCCCAGTCCCGGCCGTCCTTCCTGGCGCGGGGTCCCCGGCCCTAGGCCGTCCCGGGGTCCCACCTGGCGCCGGGTCCCCCAGCCCTAGGCCGTCCCGGGATCTCTCCTGGAGCCGGGTGCCCCAGCCCTAGGCCGTCCTTCCTGGCGCGGGGTCCCCTGGCCCTAGGCCGTCCCGGGGTCCCTCCTGGCGCCGGGTCCCCCAGCCCCAGGCCGTCCCGGGGTCCCTCCCGGCGCCGGGTACCCCAGTCCCCGCCGTCCTTCCTGGCGCGGGGTCCCCCGGCCCTAGGCCGTCCCCGGGTCCCACCTGGCGCGGGGTCCCCCGGCCCCCCCCCCCCCCCCGGCCCTAGGCCGTCCTTCCTGGCGCGGGGTCCCCCGGCCCTAGGCCGTCCCGGGGTCCCTCCCGGCGCCGGGTCCCCCAGCCCTAGCTGTCCCCGGGGCGCCGAGAGTCGGGCGCACTTGCGGCGCGGCCTCACCTGTGCGGGAGGGAGCGCTCGGCGGGGCCGGGGGCGGGCGGCGAGGGGGTCCCGGGTGGCGGCGGGGCGCTCTGGCGGGGTCTGGGCCGGTCCTGGCCGGGGCCGCCTCCGCGCTCGCTGCGGGCTGGGGCGCCGCCGACTGGCTGGGAGTCCCGGAGTGCGGAGCGCGCCGGGCGCTACGGGTCCTCGACACCTGCCTGCTCCAGCGACGCCTTTTAACCGCACCCGACACTCCGCCTCTTCCCCCAAAGCCATTTAGAAAGTTACGGAGGGGGCGGCACCTCGCTGCCCGGCCTCCCTCCCCTGCTGCGGGCGGGGCGCGCGGGGCCTCCCCGGTAGCCGGGGCTTTCCGGGACCCCGACGCCCCCCATCGCCCCTCGAGGTCCCGGGGAGCCCGGGCCGCACAGTGCCCCAAGCACCCCTGAGCGCCCGGATTTCCCCGAGTCCCCGTGCGCGCCACTCCCCGCCCCTCCCCCTCGCCCCCCCCCAGCCCCTCCGCCCAGGGTCCGAGCGGCGGGGGGCTGGACCTGGCGACCAGAGGAGGATGCAAAGCCCCAAGCCTCGGCTCCCTGCATTTTGGGGACGGGTGGGGTTAAAGGACAGCCGTTGTTGCTGTTATTGTTATTCTGCTTTGGTCCAAAGAGTACTATTGTATTTAAAGCTCTGCTTTACTCGGTTTTTAATTACTGGGAAAACAAGAGTTCCCGACGATTTGAAGATTGAAGCTCAGGCCGTGGAGGTTCCAGTTCCGCTGCGGGGCGGTGACACAGGGTCTGTTCCCGCCTTGGATTTTGGGTTCAGAGGGGCAGGCAGGTGGGCCACCAGGGCTGGCCAAGTCCCTGCTTCTTTGTCCCCGCAGAATCTCACAGGCAGACTCCACCAGCGCCTGCCTGGATCCCCTTTTTGATTCGACGACGTTCAACAATATGCTAAGGGCTAGGGTTGGAGGCGGCTGGGGGAGACAAGTCTTGCTCCTGCCAAGGCTGGCACGGGCGTCTCGGTGGGCCCTGGACGTGCCGCCATGCGCGCCCCGGCAGACGGTGCCCCCCTGGGCCCTGCCGCTTCCTCCTCCTCCCGCAGCGGAGAAGTCGCAAGGCAGTTAGTTGCTCGCTTTGGGGCGGGGGCGACCCAGATGATTCAGAAAATAGAGGCTATGAATGACATCTACCCACCCCTCCTTTCCCTGCACGCGCACACCATGAAAGGGGAGCGGATCCTGGGCCCGCTCAGTTCTCCCAGAAGCTTCATCCCGGGTTAGGAAGTCTCATGGTTCACATTCGGTCGGGTATTTCGATGTCTCGAGATGCAGGTTGACAGAGGGGGGATATGCACAAATCAAGTGGATGGAGAATCAAAACTGCCAGAGCAGGACGCGCTGGGGAAATAGCGCCAAGCGTGGGTGGCTGTCACTGCTCAGGTACCTTGATTTCTGCAAAGAGCAGCCAGTGTGGAAGGGTGGGCAAGCCGTTCTCAGGCTCGGCTTTATGTTAAGCAAAGATGATGATTCATCCTGACAGAGCAGACCCAGCCTCAAAAATGGATTTCCCATGATTGTCACCATTAGCGTGAAAGCATTAACTTTTCCTTGTAAAACTGGTGCCCCGTCGCCATGGGCCAACTCAGGCCATTCTTGTATGGGCGAATGTGAGCTACCCCACCTTCCAGCTCTAAGTCTTAGTCTAGGAGGGAGTGTCTGTTCATGAAGAGACAGAGCCCCAAGAGTTGCCAAAAGCCCTGGCATGGCCCATCTGAGAGATGTGCTGAATCGGCTTTTTAGAAATTACAAGGCAAAGCCGGGTGGAGTGGAGGAATAAACCTGCTGGGTCTGAGCGCACATCACAGTTGAGGTAGGAGGTGTCTCAGGGTGGAAGGCGGGGGGCACGGGGGCCGGGGTGGAGGGGGTGGGCGTTGTGGAGCTGGCCGGTGGCTCCTCCCTTCAGTTACTTTCTGGAACAGCACTGTTTAGGAACCGGTTAGAGCCCTGCTTGGGTCAGAATGCAGGAAGGGTCTAGAACCATCGTAGGAAGCTTGCTGGTAAAGGTGGTTTGGAGACTGCAAGTTGAGTCACTTTCCCCCATTGAAAAATTTCACCTTAGGTTTTAGTGTGTGTCTCCCGATTATGGGTTGCTGTTCAACTTCCTTTTCCTTGTTTTCCCGGACTTACTCTCCTGATTTGCATAATTAGTGTGCGTTGTGGGCTAATTGTATATCACAGCTGCTCCTATTTGGGGCTATGTAGCTAGACTTCCTGCAGCTCTTAAGTCTGGACCTGATTTTATTGTTTTGTGTGATTTGTGTTGTTTTTCTGTATTGGTGTTTTCTTCCTTACCAGACTTGAATTTCTTCAAGACAGAACATCTTAAATATATATTTTTGTGTCTTCCAGAGTAGAGGAGGAAGAAAAGAAGAGGTACGATGGAAAAAAAAGTTGGGATATTTAAAGTTATGTCCACATGAGCTTAGACTTACAATTAGGAGGTCACACCACAAATTAATAGTTTTGTAAATCCCGTAATCATTTTGTGAATAGCATAACCCTATTGCTGTCTTTTTTTCCTTCGGGCTAAAAGCATTACTTTGTTAAATGGAAACACTGAAAATAAGCCTGAATTTTGTCCCCTGTTTTCAGACGTCTTCATCTTTACACTGACCAGCCCCTGGAGAAAGCTCTGCCCTCCACTCCAGGCTTCCCGGGGCCCGGAGCATAGCAGATGCCCAGCACGTGCCTGCTCCTTGATTGGTATACCTCTGTCTTCTTAACCTGCAGGCACTGAACAATATAGAGAATGTTTTTTGACTAGGCTTGATGGAAAAAACTCTGGTGTCTCCTGAAGTGGTCTGGAATGAAGCAATTCCCAGGGAAACTCGGGCACGTAGCGAGTAGCTATTGATGCTTAACTGATGAGATCTGTTACAACCACACGTTGTCACTTTGGAGTGTCAGAGACACATATGATGAATATTTTTATGTACATGCTTAGTAGCAAGCAGGCAAACCCCAGGTGTTTATAATTGAGTTGAACTTGTATGCACGCATTTAAAGTGATGCAGTTGTCAGCTTGTAAGGTGAAATGTGAATATTTGAAGCTATTCAGGGTTTTAACTTGACAGCTGTTTTATAAATGGACCAGAAGGAAAGAAGTTGTTCTTGTGTAAGAAATCAGTGTGAGAAAAATGATATTTCTTCACATATTTTAATGGATGATTGCTTGCCAGCTGCCTAATGGGGCAGCCCCTTGGATGCCCTCTGGGAAGGATGATCTGAATGCATATAAAAAATGTCTCAGTGAAATTTCTGACACACAAATCATATGTAGGAGACAGCAGAAAATATTTCAAGACAAGAAGAGACTTGTGAGAGAATGGAGTCCCTGTCCGAAACCTTGGCAGTTTTAGGGCAAGTTAGAATCATTGAATGTCTCTTAGCTACCCGTTATTAGGGTCATTAGCTACTGGTCTGGACCCACTCTCTTGACTTGGCTATTGAAATGTTATTCATCATATTAATAATTGGCAAAAATTCCGGAAAGTTCAGCCTCCCTCAAAATAGCAGTCAGAAACTGAAGATATAATGGATCCTTGGCATATCTGGGTAATTAATAATTACTTACATATGATAATATGATTTAAAAGCAGGAGTGATCTTTAAAAGTAAGCCTTTAAAATTTTTGTGAATAATTATTACAGGAGAATACCATTTCCCTATGATTTCTCTCTGCATCATTGACCCACACCCTTATTTATGTATCCTGAAAATTGTTAATGTCAAATCACTTAGGGAAAAAAAAAAATGAGTTGTTACATTCAAAGAGTTAAGAAAAAAGATCTCAGACTTCAATAATTTATTCTTTTCTTCACTTTCAAATTAAAGTCATCTCATAAAAATGCCAGCTTTTGAGTGTGACTAAAACTGTTGTAAGTCTTTCCATTTTCCTCATTCTATTCTTAGATTCACACATAAAATATTTGGGGGAAATTCATGGTGCTGAATGTGTCTCAGTGGCAAGGCAGTAGTAAAATAAAAGTTGATTTCTTTTGTTTTACTGGAGGAGTGTATGCTCTTACTTGCAAATACATCAGTGTAGCTCTTTTATGATTATTTAAGCCGATGATGGAGAAATTACAAAGATACTTCCAAATGTATTTGTATCAGAGCACATGTTTGTCAGAAACGAATCCAGAGCTATCAATCCGTAGGCAAACTGGTAGATAAAATTTATTTCTAGTGAATATAAAAATTAAATTCTGTAAGCTGTGATGACTTATCAAAATGGAAGTTCTGCACCATTCACAAAGGAACAAAAGAGATTTCTACATTTTAGTTTGTGTTACAAATCATCTTAAAGAGCTTTAGGAAGGGGCTCCTGGGTGGCTCAGTCGGTTAAGCGTCCGACTTCAGCCAGGTCACGATCTCGCGGTCCGTGAGTTCGAGCCCCGCGTTAGGCTCTGGGCTGATGGCTCAGAGCCTGGAGCCTGCTTCCGATTCTGTGTCTCCCTCTCTCTCTGCCCCTCCCCCGTTCATGCTCTGTCTCTCTCTGTCCCAAAAATAAATAAACGTTAAAAAAAAAAAAAAAAAGCTTTAGGAATAAGTTAGGGCACAGTAAACACTCATGAGTTGCTTAGTAAAAAAATCACAGACAGAGGTTTGACAAGGGACTACAGAGAGATTCCCTGGTTATTGTATTTGATAGACTACAGCAGATTTCTATGAAATGCTAGTGTAGAATGTCCTAAATTTAAATTTGTCACTCTCTGGAAACCCCTGATTACACAGCCAGTTTTGCTACTGAGGTTCCAATCAGGTGGATGTTCTCTGACTTAGAAAGCCCCTCTTCTGGAATTGGATGTGAAGTCTTTGGTCTGAGAATTCAGAACTGGGTTTGTGTGTTAGCTATTAGTCTAAACTTCTTAAACTATTTTGGAGTCATTTCTGTGTTGGGGGAGTCATTTCTGTTCTGTGTTCTACGTACATGTTGGTGTGTAGAGCTCTGTGATACAATCTCATCCTTAAAAAAGTATCTTTGTGCCAGGGGGGAAAAAAAGGGCACTTGCAATACCCAGAGGGTACAGTAGATGGCGCTGGGAAGACTTGCCAGGAAGTTTTTGTAAAATGCACGTACTTGGAAGATAGTGGGAGATAAAAGGATAATCTTTTCTTCTAGTCCAGTGTTGCTTGTCCTGAGAAATAAATTTCTTTCCTCCCCATGCCCCCACCAAATTAAATGAAATAGGACAGAATAGAAAATATCAGAATGAATTGCTCTTAGGGTTTAAGCAACATTCTATGAAACGTTTCATGAAATATTTCCTGTGTTTTCATACTCACATCCACACGTATGAACTGGACCCGATGTAAAGTGTACTTCTTGCTGTAGATCCCTGTCACAAAAAGCCGGAAAGTCACTGTGCCATTCCGTTTCCAGAGAAACAGACATATCACTGTGGCCTAGGTGAAGAGTGTACGAGGGAGTGATATCTGGGCCCTAAGAGCAGCCTCCCAGCTCTGTTGTGTTGTGTTTGAGCTCCCAGACTCAAGGTCCCAGAAACCCCAAGCTGATGAGAGTTACTGGTGGTCGAATCGCTCAAGAACTTTAGTCCCGGCTGGTAAATGACCTCCTTGCATTAGATCTGCTTCCCTGTTGCCTCTTTCCGATCTGAGTATGCGGTGTGAATGCCCCTCTCCCATCTGAGTATGTTGGGTTCGTGGGATGGGTGAGAAGCAGGAGCAACATTTGGTTAGGTCTTTCGCTAACTTGACAGTATTGTCAAAAACAGATGCATGTAATGCTTTAATGTCTAGTCCGCTCAAAAGTCATGGACTTTTTAGTCCACTAAAAAGTCAGCCTTTTTAATAGATTATGTATTTTTTTTTTTCAACGTTTATTTATTTTTGGGACAGAGAGAGACAGAGCATGAACGGGGGAGGGGCAGAGAGAGAGGGAGACACAGAATCGGAAACAGGCTCCAGGCTCTGAGCCATCAGCCCAGAGCCCGACGCGGGGCTCGAACTCACGGACCGCGAGATCGTGACCTGGCTGAAGTCGGACGCTTAACCGACTGCGCCACCCAGGCGCCCCAATAGATTATGTATTTAAAGAACCAGATGGAGATTTTTATGGTCAAAAGTATGGATTGAACTGTGGTGCTCTGGGTAAGAGGAGTCAATAAGCATAACGTCTTTTATGATTTCTTTATTGCCTTTGAAATAAACCAGTGATAGTGAGGAATTTAGAGTACAGGGCTCTTCTCTTAGTACTATGGGGGCCTCGTTCACAGTGTGTACCATTAACAAAGATGGTAGTGGTCAGTCTGGAGGGTCTTGGTATCATCTCAATCACCATGTGATGGGAAACATTCTTTTTTTTTTCTTACAGGCTATATGACATTACATACTAGGTTAGTAGATGGATAGGCCTTGGAAGGATACAGTCCCTGCTTGTAATTTACCAAAGGAAAAAATAGGCCACTGCGAACGTAACATATTTGAATAACTAATTCGAGTGTGTAACATAAATGAAGGCATCTCTGGGATAATCCAATGCAAAGGTCATTGTGTTAATCATTTCTCTAGAACTTGATATCATGAAGTGAGCCAAATGTTTTATGTTTATTTTATTGCATAACTCTGAGGAAAATATTTTTAATCTCATTCTACAGATGTGAAAACTGATCTGTGATGTTCGTATGTGATATGAATCTATATGCGTCTATATATAGATGATTTTTCTTCCCTCTCTTATACAAAAGGTAGAGCATTGTACACCCTATTGCACACTTTGCTTTTCTCACTTAATATATCATGGAAATCTTTTTCTGCAAATAAATAAAGAGCTTCCTCATCTTTCACATAGCTTCATAGTATTCCTTATATGATTATATAAAAATTTAATTAAAAGCCATGTAATTTTCCACGATTCCATGTTTCTGATCTTTTGCTATTACAAACAGTATTATGGCTCTGCTTCAAATTAGAGTATAGAATGAAAAAATACCATTATTCCTATGGTAACAACAAAAACCCTGCTAAAATGAAAGTCTATTGGCAATTGTCAAAGAAAAGTGGGCAGATTAAACTTAGTGGAACCGACTTATAGGAAGTGATGGTGAGCGGAGAGCCACAACTGCTTTCCTATCTGGAGAATAGCTCCTGATTTGTGGGAAGGTGGAGAAGCAGGCCTCCTGGAGATGAAGAGATTTTATAGAGTTGAGGAAAACATCAGTCAAGACACTAATAACAGTATAGGTTGCCAGACAGATTGGAATTTAGAAGTGCCTCAAATGCAAAAATAAATAGCTTGGCTTAATAACCAACCTCCCTCCCTCCTGGCCCCCTCACCCTGCACAGTGTTACTGCAAAAGTGTCAGTGTAGGCAAGTCTAAACAACCAAGAATTACACAGTTTCACACTATTTGAATTTTGGAGTGGTGCTACAGTTGGAGTCAAAGTGAGCCCACACTATATGATGTTTGTGTCAAACAATGACAAGAGAGAAGAGACTAGCCACTCCACAGTGGATGTGTAGGAAACTGACGTTGGGCTGAATGGCAAATGTCCTTTTTCCATCAGATATTAGAGGTACACTCAATTCAAAAACATTAAAAAAATATTTTTTTAAATGTTTATTTATTTTTGAGAGACAGTGAGAGACAGAGTATGAGTGGGGGAGGGGACAGAGAGAGAGGGAGACACAGAATCCTTAGCAGGCTCCAAGCTCTGAGCTGTCAGCACAGAGGGGTTTGAACTCACGAGTCATGAGATCATGACCTGAGCCAAAGTTGGACACTCAACTGACTGAGCCACCCAGGCACCCCTCTATTTTTGAGAGAGAGAGAGAGACAGAGCACAAGTGGGGGAGACACAGAATCTGAAGACACAGAGAGAGGGACATAGAATCTGAATCAGATTCCAGGCTCTGAGTTGTCAGTATAGAGCCAGATGCGGGGCTCAAACTCATGAGCTAGGAGATCATGACCTGAGCCGAAATCGGACGCCCAACCGACTGAGTTACCCAGGAGCCCCCAGAGGTACACCCAATTTAATTAACACTACAGCTCAGCCCCAGATCAGTTTGACTCTTGATAAATCTGCATGATCAAATCTTCATTCTAGCCACCTATCAGAAAAAAAAAGACTTGCACTCACTGGAAAAACAAAAACAAAACACCCCGGGGAAATCCTTTTGTATGCAAAATCAGCACTGAGTAAAAATTTACAAGCCATATAAAGAAACAGGAAAATGAGACCCATAATCAGGAGGGAAAAAACAGTCAATAGAAGCAGACTCACAAATAGGTTGAACGGTAAAAGGATTGGAAAAATATATACAAGGCAAACCCAAATCACAGGGAAGCTCAAGTCACTATACCATTCAATGTATACCTCAAAACAAGGAGATTACCAGAAGTAAAGAGACAAATTAAAAAGACAAATTAAAGAGACAAATGGCAAACGGATCATTTCATCACGAAGACATCAATCCTAAATGTGTATGCACTAAATAACAGAGCTCTAAAATACATAAGGCAAAATTGAAAGCACCAAAGAGAGAAATGACAAATTTATATTCATAGTTAGAATAACTGAGCAACTGATAGAACATTACACAAAAATCAGCAAGGATATGGAACATCAAAATAATACTATCAACTAACTTGACCTCATTTATCTTTATAGAACACTATGCCCAGCAACTGCATAATATACATTTTTTAGGTGCACGTGAAATGTTTGCTGAGAGAAAGCATGCTGAACTATGCAACATGCCTCAATAAATTTCAAAGAATGGAAATCACACAGAGTATATTTTCTGACCTTTGCAGAATTAAATTAGTTATCCATCTACCTACCTATCTACTATCTATCTATATTTGGTATTTTCTATACCAGATATTTAGAGATTAAGCAAACATAAATGGGTAAAAGAAAAAATCATAAGAGATCCTTCAAATAAATAAAATGAATGAAAATGAAAAACTTCAAAATCTGCAGGATGCACCTGAAGCAGTGCTAAGAGATAAATTTTTACTTTAAGTGTATACATTAGAAAAAGAAGAAAAGCTTAAAATTGATTATCTACATTTCTACCTTAAGAAGCTTGAAAACAAGAAAAATGAAACAATGTAAGCAGAGGAAGAAAATAATAAAGATAAGAAATCAATGAGTTAGAAATCAAATAGTGGAGAAAATGCAACAAAGCTAAAGTTTAGTTCTTTGAAAATAGTAATAAAATTGATAAACTCCTTATCTTCATCAGTTTGGGCTGTCATAACAAAATGCCAGAGACTGAGTGGCTTAAAAAAAACAAATTTTTCCCCTCAATTTTGAAACCATGGAGCCTCAAAGCCTAAGATCAGGGTGTCAGCATGTTTTAGGTTCATAAAAATTACATTAAACATGTTATATGAAGTGGCTGATAGAGGATTTTTCTCATTGACCAATTCCTAAGACTTTTAGTTTTAGAAAATGTGTTGTATCCTCTTTAGTTCTCTTTGTCATTTATTTTTTCTTTGTGAATTACTGGTCCAAAATTTAAATTAAGATGTCGTGGCGGGGTGGGTCATGGCAAAGGAGTACACGGTGCGGGGGGTGGTGGGGGAAGCTTCTTGAAACCTGGATTAGAGTTCAGTACTAATCTCTTCCTCCAGATGTTCTGTGAAACCTTGTAACAAGTAGAGAAATTGTTAGTTTTGAGTTTTATTTCACTTACCATAGAAATATTAAGAAATAATAATATAGACAAAAGGAAAGAAGAGATAAGGATGTACTTGATAACCGTCTCTTCAGTACTCAGGGAAGACTTTTTAGATATATGTGTATTTTGATTTTAAAGAGATTTGGAAACTGAGAGAAAAGATTTTCCCAGGTGACTTTGACTTCTGGCAACATACTAGGAAGACCTATGCTACAAGTTTCTTCTTCCCTTTTCAGATATAAGAATTCTTAACAAAATATTATTTAAAAATTGTGACAAACAAGTAAGTGAAAGAAATAAAGACACGGAAATGCCGGAAATGAAGAGAGCGTTCAAGACCAGCACTGTGAGTGTTAAGTGAACCTATGGTGGCTGATACGAGGGTGAATCTGAAAGTGGAACTTAGAGGCTCGGGCTGATGTCAACTTTGTCTGGAGGGCATTTATTTTTGCTTCTGGAGAGCAGTTATGGTAGGTGTGGTATCATCAATCCAAAGTCTGAACGGATTCGAACTTGGCTTGGTGCGTGTTGCCTGATTTCAGGTTACTCTTACTCCTAGTAAGCCCTTTGGAGGTCCAGACCGAAAGAGTGGGGGTATTGACCAGGGCCTGTCCTCCGGTGGACCCCCAAGTTCAATTTTTGTTCTCCTAGCCCCATGAGATTGCCAGAAACTCTATTTGGCCTCTTAGCCTCTCAACTTTGTTTTTGTTTGTTTGTTTACAAATTGGCAGATGCCTGGGGCGCCTGGGTGGCGCAGTCGGTTAAGCGTCCGACTTCAGCCAGGTCACGATCTCGCCGTCCGTGAGTTCTAGCCCCGCGTCGGGCTCTGGGCTGATGGCTCAGAGCCTGGAGCCTGTTTCCGATTCTGTGTCCCCCTCTCTCTCTGCCCCTCCCCCGTTCATGCTCTGTCTCTCTCTGTTCCAAAAATAAATAAACGTTGAAAAAAAAAAAAATTAAAAAAAAAAAAAAAAAACAAATTGGCAGATGCCTTGTGAATAAGATGGTTCACTTCCCTTCTCATCTTTTCTGGCGGGGATCTTGGCTCTTCAAGTCTTTTCTACTCTGGTAGCTCTCGGAAGTTTTCATACACGTCTGTTCACATTGTTCACCTTCTCTACGTGTTCTCAGCAGTAGGGTTTGTCTTGGATAAACTAACCCACCATTACGTGAGCCAGAAATAACCTGCTTGATTATTTGAAACTATACAGTAGAGAATGTTGAAAAACTTTCTAAATTTTTTTTATAAATATCATTTGATAAGATTTTAGACATTTTTATTACTTCAAATGATCTATTATGTAAAACTTATTTGTGATAGTCTTCTAAGTTTTTCCTCATTGATGAGTACGGATTTCCTTTGAATCATGAGCTTTGAGAGAAGTAATTGCTATTTTGAAAAAATATATGTATATTCTGCTTTTAATGATATGCATTTTGAGCATTACTTTTGTCCAGTGGTTATGCTACCAACAATAAAAAGCCACTGTGGTTATTTGTGTCACACCATGCAGGTCACGTTCAGCCTTGCTGTTGTGTACCTTTCTTGCACCAGGTCTGTGCACCAGAGTGTAGCGTGTGAGGGCAGGAAATGAGACAGGGCCTTGGAAAATGCCTTCAAGAAGAACCGAGGCGTGGTGTCCGCACCCTCTCTGCTTCCCCATCGCTCCCAGCAGTGCGATGGGAGAATGGGTCAGTGACACCCAATTTTGAGTCTTTGCTTTGAATGTTTTTTTTGTTTTTTTTAATTTTAATTTTAGAGACAGAGAGAGAGAGTGCGTGAGGGAGGAGCAGAGAGAGAGGGAGACAGAATCCGAAGCAGGCTCCAGGTTCTGAGCCAACAGCACAGAGTCTGACGCCGGGCCCGAACTCTCGGACGGTGAGATCATGACCCGAGCTGAAGCTGGAGGCTTGACTGACTGAGCCGCCGGGTGCCCCTTAAGTCTTTGCTTTGTCCTGTATCCACTACATGGCCTGAAATGACATGCCTCAGCCCTCCCAGCCTGTTTCCTCTTCTGTGACATGGAAGTTTACATCCCGTCGTGTACAATGCCTAGGGCAGCAGACACTCGAGAGATTAGGATCTCCGATTTAAAGAGACTCACTTTGCATTTAGGAGGAAGTAGGAGCTGGACGAAGCAACCACTGGAGCCGGCAATCTACCTGCTTCCGTCCTTAGAGGGAAGATGCGTTCCGGGCAACCGCCTTCCTCGAAATGGTGGCTCTCGGCCTCAGACTTGCTTGGTATCTGCGTCCAAGGCTGTCTGCAAGTCCAAGAGGCGCGGCCACTGTGACACAGAGCAAACTGGGACACTGGGCTCTCCCCTTGTGATGGGCTTGGCTTCTGACCCTTTGTCTATATCAGAGAAGGCAAGGAGAACATTTTGAAAGAAAGGAGAAAGAAGATAGCCACAGAGAAACAAAGCAGAGATGCTGGCAGAGAAAGCGGTGAGGCTCGTGGCACCAAAGGAAGCAGAAAGCTGAGTAGGATAAAGGCAGAAAGTAGATCCTGGAGAGATTTATCAGAGGTCTTTAATGTGGTTTTACTCGTGAGGAGAGTGATGGGCGACCGCAGGGTGTTTGAGAGAGCTGCTTAGCAGCCTGGAGAACAGACTGACCACGGGGGATGCAGAGGCTCAGGCCCGAGCAGAGCAAGGCAACCGCTGACACGGTGTGACGCAGGGTGACTGCCTGAGCTTCGCCCCCTTCCCCGTGTGGAACAAGCTGCTGAATGGACAGACTCCTGTTTTGAGTCCCGAGGGGCCGAAAAGGGACACATCAACCTATGATGCTTATATGGCACTTTTTGCCATTCTGGGGCGGAACACAGCCCAACTTTTGCAGACGCGTTTCCAGAGTGGAGATACGTCAGGGAGATACAGCTATTTTCAAAGCACCTGCTTGAAATGCCACGTGTCTGTGTTTCTGAAGACCAGTGTGAGGACAGCCAAGGAAACGTCAGAACGTCAATCCCCCCGCTTCCCCAGGCTGACCAAATTAGACTCCGGACAAACATTCTAAATTGCTTCAGGCAATTCTTTGGCCCGCTGACATTTGAAAATTTGCCTGCTCTATGGGCATCTGGACTGAGGCTGGCTGTATAAAACTCAACTCAGAAATCTGTTAGAAACACAGATTCCTGGGCTGTGTGTTGGGGGACCCATGGCCTGTAGTCTACATTAAGTTGATCCTTATGATTTTATAACTGGGCTTAGCACGATTTTGACAGATGTGGATGTGCTTCAGGGCAAACGTCAGATCCTGACCCTATAAATACTAGTTCCAACTGAGAGGTGCCCGTCTTCTGTTTGTGTTAGAACAGTCATTGGGGCGCCTGGGTGGCGCAGTCGGTTAAGCGTCCGACTTCAGCCAGGTCACGATCTCGCAGTCCGTGAGTTCGAGCCCCGTGTCAGGCTCTGGGCTGATGGCTCGGAGCCTGGAGCCTGTTTCCGATTCTGTGTCTCCCTCTCTCTCTGCCCCTCCCCCGTTCATGCTCTGTCTCTCTCTGTCCCAAAAATAAATAAACGTTGAAAAAAAAAATTAAAAAAAAAAAAAAAAAAGAACAGTCATGTATGGGGACGAGGCGCAGTATGATAAAATTTAAAATCCCAAGCACCTTGTAAGTAAATTTGAGATTGTGGCACATTTTCTACCAAGCGCATCTCTTTGGTATTAGCACTGAACCTAAATATTAGTTCCTGATGAGTGTTGGACAGCTGGCTCCTATGAGCAGAATCTAGAAGACCACTCCTAGGTCTCTTTTAGGGCCGAAGTTAAACGTGAAACAATCAATTCTTCTCTCAGCTTATGCCTTCCCTTTTTCGAACACTGAAGATTTAGAAACTGATTACCAGTCAGAAGGGACAGTCTCCGTCCTGTATACGCTGGCTTGTATTAGTATGTTTTGAATAGGAAACTAATCTCTTAGTTTTGCTTAGTAATTGCTTAGAAGCAATTACTTATAGCTGAGTACTAATTATAATCTAAATGCCACATTAATCCTGAATCCATACATTTAAAAGTTATGTTAGCGGGGCGCCTGGGTGGCGCAGTCGGTTAAGCGTCCGACTTCAGCCAGGTCACGATCTCGCGGTCCGTGAGTTCGAGCCCCGCGTCGGGCTCTGGGCTGATGGCTCGGAGCCTGGAGCCTGTTTCCGATTCTGTGTCTCCCTCTCTCTCTGCCCCTCCCCCGTTCATGCTCTGTCTCTCTCTGTCCCAAAAATAAATAAACGTTGAAAAAAAAAATTTAAAAGTTATGTTAGCAAAAAAGTAAAAATAAATCGTCTTAGTGTCTAATAAGTCATATCCAGAAATAAATTTAGGTTAACAAGTATCTTCACGTTTCTGAGGTTGGCTAATGATGGATGAGATCTGTAGCATTATCTCTAAAAAGATTTTTGGCTGCGGTCTCACAATTAATTTCTCACTGTGGTGAGTTTTTCTCACGGCGCTCTGATATCGGAATAATTTCAAGGCGTTCTGTCATTTCACCAACTTTTTTCCCTCTTAAAATGGCCTGAAAAGGCCTTGGCCAGTGGAACCCTGTTCTTCAATCAGCATTCACCTAAGTACTCCTGGTGGGAGGGAGAAACCATAGCAACGGCAGTTCTGGCGGTTGGGGAAGTTGTTTCGCAGAGCCTCAGAGAGCTACTGTTGGGTCCCCCTCAGGATGGCAAGCTAATGAGCCTTCTTTCCTTCCCAACAGCTATGCCACGAAACTGGGAGAAGAGGCATTAGTATTCAAGACCCCAATTAATTCAATACGTATAGTGGCACTCACTATATGAAGGGACGTGTTTTGGGGGTAAAGCGAATTTGTTCTCTTCTGTCCAGGAGCCCCCACCCTAGAGGGGACGCAAAGAGAACACAGGAGTGCAAACACAAGCAGGGCACCCTGGGGAGGAGGGTGAGGAGGGAGTGGTTCTGGGGCGAGGCAGGGAGAATCTTGGGAATGAAGACTTTGAATTACTTTAGAAAGAAAGGCTGGAGGAAGGGGCAGACAGGGAGGACAGTCTAGGCAGGAGAGAGTTGGTGCAGTGCCCAGAGGTGGGGATAAATAAGCAGTCCTCAGGAAGCAGAGTGCGTACATGGGCAGACTGGGGGTGGGGAGCACGGAGACGTCAGTGGGAGAAACCTGGAAGTATTTGCTGATGTCAGAGGATTTGAGATTTTACTTTGTGTTCAGGGGTGACTTTGCCCACTTTTGGATTCAGCCGTCACCGCTCCCTCCCTGGCACTTCAGGGGCTAGCCACACTAAGTTGCTACTCCTACGTATGCCGTGTTGCTTCCTCCCTGTCTCGTCAGAGATCTCCATTCCTCCCCTCTCTCCCGCTTAACTTCTAATCATCCTTTGAGACTCACCTTCTTCAGGACACTGCCCAGGTAGGTTGGCTGCCTCCTCCCACGCCAACAACTTCCAATGACTCTTGGTTTATCACCATCATATTGTTGCATTTTCACATTATTTTAGAATTTTGTTTGTAGCTCTAGCTCCTCCACTAGACTGTAAAGAGGCACAATATCTCAGTCATCGTTCTGTCTCCTGACGCTCAATACAGAAGCTGACTCTTAGGAGCCTCTTAGTATGAGTTTGCTGAGTGAGTGAGTGTCCGGCCCAGATCCACGTTTCAGTGGAATGACCCTGGAAACTGGAGGGAGTGAGTAACAGATGTGGAAAGGCTAGTTGGAAAGCCACTGGTAAGGTCCCTGAAAGAGGTAATGATGCCAGGGTAGCAGGGACAGGCACTCGAGATCCAACGTGGAGCTGTAGGAGGTATGATTTGGCCTCTGTTGGCAGAGGGAGGAGTCAGGAGGGAGAACGAGGGGGCTCACATCACATCTCCCAAGCTGTCCCCAGCCCACACGTGCGCTTCCTTTGACCTGCAGAATATTACCTTTAAAAAAAAACAGCATTTTCCACAGATCTAGAACTAACAATCCTAAAATTTATATGAAACCACAGAAGACCTCAAACAGTCAAAGCAATCTTGAAAAAGAAAAACAAAAGTGGAGATATCACAATTCCAGATTTCAAGTTATATGACAAAACAGTAGTAATTAAGACAGTATGGTACTGGCATAAAACTAGACACACAGATCAATGGAATAGAGTAGAAAGCCCAGAAATAAACCCACAATTATACGGTCAATTCACCTTTGACAAAGGAAGAATGAATATACAATGGGAAAAAAGCAGTCTTTTCAACAAATGGTGTTGGGAAACCTGGACGGCCACATGCAAAAGAATGAAACTGGACCACTTTCTTTCAACATACACAAAAATAAACTCTAAATGGATTAAAGACCTAAATGTGAGACCTGAACCCATACAAATCCTTGAAGTGTGTACAGGCAGTAATCTTTCTGACCTTGGCTATAGCAACATTTTTCTGGTATGTCTCCTGAGGCAAGGGAAATAAAAACAAAAATAAACTATTGGGACTACATCAAAATAAAAAGTTTCTGCACAGTGAAGGAAACAATTAACAAAAGGCAATCTACTGAATGGTAGAAGATATTTGCAAATGATATATCCAATAAATGATATATCTGATATATATCAAATATGTCCAATAAATCAATACATAAAGAACTGATACTACTCAATATAAAAAAATAATCCAATTAAAAAATGGGCAGAAGACATGAACAGACATTTCTCCAAAGAAGACATCCAGATGGCCAACTGACACATGAAGAGATGCTCAACATCACTCATCATCAGGGAAATACAAATCAAAACTACAATGAGATATCACCCCATTCCTGTCAGAATGGCTAAAATCAACAACAAAAGAAATGACAAGTGTTGGCAAGGATGTGGAAAAAAAGAAACCCTCATGCACTGCTGGTGGGAATGCAAACTAGTGCAGTCACTGTGGGAAACTGTATGGAGGTTCCTCAAAAAATTAAAAATAGAGCTACTTTATGATCCAGGAATCACACTGGGTATTTACCCCCAAAATACAAAAACACTAATTCAAAGAGATACATGCACCCCTATGTTTATTGCAGTATTGTTTACAATAGCCAAACTATGGAAGCAGCTCAAGTGTCCATTGATAGTTGAACGGATGAAAGTGACACAGACACACACACACACACACACACACACACACACACGGGAATATTAGTCAGCCAAGAAAAAGAATAAAATCTTAGCATTTGCAACGACATAAATGGAGCTAGACTGTATAATGCTGAACAAAATAAGTCAGTTAGAGAAAGACAAACACCATATGATTTCACTCATATGTGGAATTCAAGAAACAAAACAAATGAGCAAAGGAAAAAACAAGAGAAGAGAGGCAAACCAAGAAACAGACTCTTAACTATAGAGAACAAACTGATGGTTACCAGAGGGGAGATGGGTGTGGGATGGGGGAAAGAGGTGATGGGGATTAAAGAGTACGCTTATCATGATGAAAAAAATGATAAAAAAATAAGAACTGTAAAAAAAAAAAAAAAACCTTTGTTGCCAATATTTTAAAATCAGTAAATGTTTACATAAAAACACCAATTTCTAGCATTGATTGAAAGATCAAGTAACACTGGACCCACAGTATCATAAATCAAGAAGGAGCCAGAGCTGGGAAGCAGCTGCCATCTTTGGAGAGAACCCATCGACTACTTTACCCATTTGCTGTTGTGGCCTCTGTGAGTGTCAGTCTTGCACTAAGGGGCCAAACCTGGGAGACTGGGGAGAATGTCTTTAATCGGTGTAAAAAACCCAGGTAAACGGATGTTTTCTTACTTCAGAGGAAAATAATTTGTTCCATTTTTTACATGATAAGTTTGAGGTGTCCACAGTCTTTATTGGATGCCTCTTGGAGATAGCTTGAAATATTAGTCTGAATAACCCATTTTGAAACGTGTAATAAATTAAAGGAGCTAGGTAATGGCCATCAATGGTTGCTGACATCGCCACTGGGAGACAACGAGACATATGCCTTCTGATGGGAATATATAATACCACCTATAAAACAGTCTTGCAAAAGGAAAAAAAATCTCCCAAGCCTTTAAATCTAACTATCAGTTTATAGAATATACAAAAGATAGAAGAACATATAGAAGAAATACCTCAAATATGCAATCAGCAAAGTCCAGGCTATGAGAAACTCTAGGAAACAAATGATCTAGTTTCTCAGAAACAAAAAGTTGTAAGAAAATAGAGAGAGGTGTAGGGAAACCAGTAGATTACAGAGGCTTGAGAGACATATTAACTAATTGCAATATACAGATTTCATTGATTTCTATTTAAACTACTATTTAAAAATAAAGAAATATTTTGCTCCCAAGATGATGGAGTTGATGTACTTTTCCCAATTCTTCTTGCCAAGTACAACTAAAATCCTTGGAAATTATAGAAACACAAACATAAGAAGACCCTGAAAAGTGGAGAGAAGAAGGCAGACCAGGGAGGGACCTTGGGACTCACATGGTGGTGGGTTTGCCTAGGTGTTTTTTTTGCATCACAAATCTCAGACTTGGAGTTGAAGAAGCCAATAATCCAAAATACCAACGGGTGCAGACAAAATCCCCCAAACCTAAAAATCCAAGATAAACATTCTGTCTCTAGCCAAAGGGCCAGGAAAAGGGAAGCGTAGCAAGACAGAAAAGTTTTAGACAATGACTGCTTTACTCCAGCCTAGCATCAGAGAAATAACCTATGCCCTCACGTTGATACCAGTAAAGGCCAAAAAAGGAGCCTAGACTTAGTGAGGCTACAATGAGATGTCCCAACACCCCCTCTGGGGTGGTGTCAGAGAAGGCCAAGTAGGGAGCTGGGACTTTCATCCACTGGTTGGTAAAAAGGCCCCCATAGCCTGTGGTTTCAGTGGATGCCACGTGAGGAGCCTGAACTCTACCTCCATCAGGAAGTCATGACGTATCTCCCCCCATCCCCCAGAGTTGGCGTCAAAGGAGGCCTAGTGGAGAGCGAGGGATTTCACCATTGCCCACTAATAACAAGGCCACAACTCACCAAGGTGTCAGTAGAGATCACATTGGGAGATGGGAACCCCATCCCTTCCCAGAAGTAAAGAGGGGCCCTTCTTCACCTTGAGTGTCAATGGACGTCAAGTGAAAAACCTGGACTTCTACCTCCGCCTGAGAGTAATGCGACTGTGCCCACCCCTATCCTTCTTCCCCTCTTGTGGTGTCAGAGAAAGCCAGTTAAAATAGATGGTTTAAATGAAATAGATCCAGAGCCTTATAATGGAACACCAAAAGTATCTAAATTTCAATCTAAAATCCCTTATCATACCAGGATCTGAAACTGAATGATAAAATCAATAGATGCAAAAGCCAAGATGACAGAAATGCTAGAATAATCTGATAAAAATTTTAAAGCAGTCATGATGAAACTACTTCAACATGCAATAACAAACATGTTTGAAACAAATGAAAAATAGAAAACCTCAGCAAGAAATAGAAAGTCTCAGCAGAAAAATAAAATATATAAAGAACGAATTGGAAATTTTTGGAGCTAAAAAACACATTAACTCAAATAAAAAGCTCAGTGGGTGGGCTCAACAGCAGAGGGATGGAAGAGAGAAAAGAATCAGTGGGCTATAATAACAAAAACCACTTGATCAGAACAAGAAAGAGAATATAGAATGGAAAAAAAGAAGGGACTCTCAGGGACCTGTATTACTATAATAAAAACCCTAATGTTTGTGTCATTGGAGTTCCAGAGGAGAGTAGAATAAGGGCAGGACTAAAAAGAGTGCTCAAAGAAATAATGGCTGAAAACTTTCCAAATTTAGCAAGAGGTATAAACCCACAGATTAAAGAAGTTAACCCTAAAGAGGATAAATCCAAATAAATGATGCCAAAATACATGATAAATAAATGTCTGAAAACTAAAGACAAAGAAAAAAAATCTTGAAATCAGCCAGAGAAAAACAATACCTTAATCATAAAGAAAAACAATCCAAATTATAGAAGATTTCTCATCAGAAATCATGGATGCCAGAAGGAAGTGGCACAATATTTTTTAAGTCAACCACAAATTCTAATACCAGCAAAAATATTCTTCATTGAATAAAGAGGAAATCCAGGCATTCACAGATGAAAGAACATTTAGAAAATATTTCGCTAACAGACATATCATAAGAAAATGGCTAAAGGAAGATCTTTATATAGAAAAGAAATAAAGGAAGGAACTTTAGAACATCAGGAAGGAATAAAGAATATAGTAAGCAAAAATATGAGTAAATACAATAGAATTTCCTTCTCCTCTTGAGTTTTCTAAATTTGACAGTTGAAACATAAATTATAACCCTCTCTAATGTGATTCTAGATGTATGGAGATGTATGGAGAGGAATTGTATATAAAACAATTATAGAGAAAGGTAAAGAAATGGAATGGGAGGTAAGATTTCTATATTTCACCTAAATTGGTAAAATAATGATGCAGGTAGACTGTGACATTATATATATAATGTAATATCTAAAGCAACCACTAAAAGAGCTATACCAAGATGCACACAAAGCTGCTAGATAAATAAATAGGGAATTACAAGAAGCATTTAAGCAAACCACAGGAAGTAAGGAAAAAGGAAACTGAAATAAAAAAAAATAGATGTAAGAAACAGGAAACAACAACAACAACAAAAAACCAAAGTGGTGGACTTAAGCTTTACATTATCAATAATTACATTAGATATAAATGGTCTAAATACACCAATTAAAAGACATAATGACAGAATGGATTATAAAACATGACCCAACTAGGTACTGTCTATAAGAAATTCAGTTTAAATATAATGACATAGGTAGGTTGAAAGTAAAAAGATGGAAAAAGACATAAGCAAAGAAAGAATCAAAGGAAAGCAGTAATGGCTGTATTAATATCAGATAAAATAAACAAAAAAGTCACCAGACACAGAGAAGGACATCCTATAATGATAAAAATGGCAATTGAGTAGGAAGAAATAGCAATCCTAAATGTGTATGCACTAAACACAGAACTGAATAATATATGAAGCTCAAACTGATAGAACTGAAAGGAGAAATGGACACATCTGCAATTAAAATTGGAGACTTCAACACCTCTCTTTCAACAACTGATAGAATAGCTAGACAGAAAATCAGTAAGGATTTAGAAAAACTCAACATCACCATCAACCAATAGGATCTAATTGACATTTCACCTGACAGCAAGAGAATGTTCTTTTCAAGTGCTTGTGAAACATATGCCAAGATAGACCATATTCTGGTTATTTTTAAATGTATCCAAGATTTGCTTTAATCAGGTAGTATAAGACATGCAGACTTGGAAATGACTGTTGTGAAGGAAAAAGTGTTAACTCACAGTTCTCTGGAAGCAGGGGGCACAGCATACCATGAAGGGCCACGTGGGGGAAGCACCAGAGTCAGCAGGAGACAGCAAGGGTGTGAAGAAATATGGGCAAAACTCTTCACTGTTGTTTCTGTGGGAAAGGCAAGGCAGGGTAAACAGTCTTAGGATTGGCTGGTTTGAAAAATTTCAGCCTGTTGTCTGGTATCTGACCCTGGGGTGATTAGGCAGGTGGATAGTGGCCCAGAATGTGAGAGTCCTTTGAAAGCCTGGTAAAAAATGTGGCTGAGGCTATGAGTTTTGGATTGGTTTGTTTGCATATGAAAGATACACTCATGGGGGAGTTGTTTGCTATCTTTGGGAATTAGCTAGCCATGGGAGGGGCGACTTCCTCAGGGTTAGCAAGACTACAGATGTGAAAAACATTAGAATAAAAAGATATTCTTAGTAAATGAGCCATCAAACAAACCTCAATGCATTTAAAGTAGTTGAAATAATAAAGAGCATGTTCTCTGATCACAGTGGAATCAAAGTAGAATCAATGACAGAAAGATAACAAGAAAATCTCCAAACACTTGGAAACTAAAACACACTTCTAAATAAACCATCATGACTCTATATGGAAAACCCAAAAGATTTCACCAAAAAACTGCTAGAACTGATTTATGAATTCAGCAAAGTTGCAGGATATAAAAATCAATCCATAGAAATCAATTGCATTCCTATACACCAATAATGAAGCAACAGAAAGAGAAATCAAGGAATTGATCCCATTTACAATTGTACCAAAAACCATAAAATACCTAGGAATAAATCTAACCAAAGAGGAAAAATCTATACACTGAAAACTATAGAAAGCTTATGAAAGAAATTGAAGAAGACACAAAAAAATGGAAAAATATTCCATGCTGCTGGATAGAAAGAACAAATATTGTTAAAATGTCGATACTACCCAAAGCAATCTACATATTCAATGCAATCCCTATCAAAGTAACACCAGCATTCTTCACAGAGCTAGAACAAACAATCCTAAAATTTGTATTGAACCAGAAAAGACCCCGAATAGCCAAAGCAATCTTGAAAAAGAAAACCAAAGCTGGAGGCATCACAATCCTGGACTTCAAGCTGTATTACAAAGCTGTCATCATTAAGACAGTATGGTACTGGCACAAAAACAGACACTCAGATCAATGGAACAGAATAGAGAACCCAGAAATGGACCCACAAATGTATGGCCAACTAATCTTTGACAAAACAGGAAAGAAGAGCCAATGGGATAAAGACAGTCTCTTCAGCAAGTGGTGCTGGGAAAACTGGACAGCGACATGCAGAAAAATGAGCCCGGACCACTTTCTTACATCACACACAAAAATAAACTCAAAATGGATGAAAGGTCTAAATGTAAGATAGGAAGCCATCAAAATCCTCGAGGAGAAAGCAGGCAAAAAGGGACCTCATCAAGATAAAAAGCTTCTGCATAGCAAAGGAAACCATCAGCAAAACTAAAAGGCAACCAACAGAATTGGAGAAGATATTTGCAAATGACATATTAGATAAAAGGTTAATATTCAAAATCTATAAAGAACTTATCAAATGCAACACCCAAAAAACAAATAATCCAGTGAAGAAATGGGCAAAAGACATGAATAGATACTTCTCCAAAGAAGACATCTAGATGGCCAACCGACACATGAAAGAATGTTCAATATCACTCATCATCAGGGAAATACAAATCAAAACCACAATGAGATACCACCTCACACCTGTTAATGGCTAACATTAACAACTCAGGCAACAGCAGATGTTGGCAAGGATGCAGAGAAAGAGGATCTCTTTTGAACTGCTGGTGGGAATGCAAACTGGTGCAGCCACTCTGGAAAACAGAGTGCAATTGTAAATGGGATAGATTCCTTGATTTCTGTTTCTGTTACTTCATTACTGGTCTATAGGATACAACTGATTTCTGTGCATTGATTTTATATCCTGCAACTTTGCTGAATTCATGGATCAGTTCTAGCAGTTTGTTTTCCAGGTTTTGAGGTTTCTCAAAAAATTAAAAATAGAACCACCCTATGACCCAGCAACTGCACTATTAGGTATTTATCCAAGAGATACAGGTATGCTGTTTTGAAGGGGCACATGCACCCCAATGTTTATAGCAGCAATATTAACAATAGCCAAAGTATGGAAAGAGCCCAAATGTCCATTGATGGATGAATGGATAAAGATGTGGTGCACACACACACACACACACACACAATATGGAGTATTATTTGGCAATCAAAAAGAATGAAATCTCGCCATTTGCACTACGTGGATGGAACTAGAGGGTATTATGCTAAGTGATATTAGTCAGTCAGAGAAAGACAAATATCATATGACTTCACTCATATGAGGACTTTAAGATACAAAACAGATGAACATAAGGGAAAGGAAATAAAAATAATATAAAAACATGGAGGGGGACAAAACATAAGAGACTCTTAAATATGGAGAACAAACAGAGGGTTACTGGAGGGGTTGTGGGGGGGGGGATGGGCTAAATGAGTAAGGGGCACTAAGGAATCTACTCCTGAAATCATTGTTGCACTATATACTAACTAACTTGGATGTAAATTAAAAAAATAAATTAAATAAAAATTTAGTGTTAAAATTAAAAAAATAAACCATCACGGGTCAATACATTGTATTGAATGAAAATAAAAATAAAGCCTATCTTAAATTCCACATATGAGTAAAATCATATGGTATTTATCTTTCTCTGACTTATTTCACTTAGCATTATAACCTCTAGATCCATCCGTGTGCTTGCAGTGGCAAGACTTCACTATTTTTTATGGTCTAGCAATATTCCATTGTGTGTGTATACACACAGACACACAGACACACACACACACACACACACATTCTATTGTGAGATATATATCACATCTTTATCCATTCATCTATTGATGGACACTTGGGTTGCTTCCACATCTTGGCTATTGTAAATAATCCTAGAGATAGGCGTGCATATATCTTTTCCAATTAGTGTTTTCATATTGCTTGGGTAAATCCCCAGAGTGGTATTAGTGGATCATGATTCTATTTTTAATTTTTTTTGAGGAACATCCATACTGTTTTCCACAGTGTTTGCACCAGTTTGCAGTATACCTGAAACTATTGTACACTGTATGTTAATTATACTGGAATTTAAAAAAAAAAAGAGAGAGAGAGAAAAACATTGCATCTTCAAAAAAAAAAAAAAAGAATACTCAAAACTCAATAAAAAGACAATGTCATTAAAAATACATATTGGGGTACCTGGGTGGCTTAGTTGGTTAAGTATCTGATTCTTGATTTTGGCTCAGGTCATAACCTCACAGTTGTGAGACTGAGCCCCATTCTGGGCTCCACACTGAGCATGGAGCCTGCTTGGGATTCTCTCTCTCCTTCTCTCTCTGCCCCTCTCCCACTCAGGTGCACGCTCCCTCTCTCTCTTGATTCCTCTCTCAAAAAATTACAACATATCAAATTTGTGGGACACAGTTAAAGGAATTATGATAAGGAATAGTATAGCACTGAATGAAAAGAGAAAGAGACTCGAGTCAATAATCTAAGCTTCCCCATCAGGAATATAGAAAAAAAAGTGCAAAATAAACTCAACACAAACAGAAAGACAGAAATAATAAAGGTAAGATCAGGAATCAATTAAATTGAAAACAGAAGAAGAATAGAAGAAATTAATGAAACAAAGAGCTGGTTCTTTGAAAAGATCAATAAAATTGACAAAAATTCTAGCAAGACTGACAAAGGGGAAAAGAAGAGAGTGCAATATGACAAGAAAATGAAATAAAAGACATTTAGAACAGAAAGGAAGAAATAAAACTGTCCTGACTTGCAGATGATATGGTTGTCTATGCAGAAAATCCCAAGGCATCTTCAAAAATCTCCTAGAACTAATAAATGCAAGGTCACACAATACAAAAACAGAACAAAATCCCCATACCAAACCATTTATTTCTTTATACTAGCAATGAACATATGGACTCTGAAGTTAAAATAAAAAAGTATTTATAATAAAAGAAAATGGAATACTTAAAATAAATCTAACAAAACATTTATATGACTTGTGTGCTGAGAACTATACACTGCTGATTAAAGAAATAAAAGAAGATATATGTAGAGGAACATACTGTGTGTATGGATAGGAATATTTGAAGATGTCGATTTTCCTCAAACTGATATCCAGATTTAATGCTATTTCTACCAACCCACCCCCAAGACTTTTTAGACACAGACAAAATGATTCTAAAATGTATATGCGAAGGCTGATGAATTAGAAGAGCTAAGATAATTTGAAAAGGAAGAATAGAGAGAGAGGAATCACTCTAGCAGGTTTCGAGGGTGATTTATACAGTACGATAATCAAGACTATTTGGTACCGGAGGAGGAACAGACATGCAGATCAATGGAACAGAGCAGAGAATCCAGAAATAGCTCCACACAAATATAAACAATTGATTTTTGACAGAAGTGCAAAAACAACTCAGTGGAGGAAAGATAGCATGTTCATCAAAGGGTGCTGGAGCGGGGCACCTGAGTGGCTCAGTCGGTTAAGCAACTTACTTCGGCTCAGGTCATGATCCCATGGTTCGTAAGTTTGAGCTCTGCATTGGGCTCTGTGCTGACAGCTTAGAGCCAGGAGTCTGCTTCAGATTCTGTGTCTCCCTCGCTCTCTGTCCCTCCCCTCCTCATTCTCTGTCTCTCTCTATCTCTCAGAAATAAATGTTAAAAAAATGTAAATGAAAAAAAGAAAAAAGGGTGCTGGAGCCACAGGACATCTGCATGCAAAAAAAGAACCTCAACTTAAATCTCAGACCTTATAAAAAATTCAACGCAAAATGGACCACAAACTTGAATGTAAAACCTAAAACTATACAGCTTTTATTAAAAAAAAGAAAGAAAGAAAATCTTTGGGATCTTGAATTAGGCAAAGACTTCTTAGACTTGACACTAAAATCACAATCCATCTAAGAAAGAAAAACTCGATAAATTGGACTCCATTAAAATGTAAAACTTTTGGGGTGCCTGGGTGGCTCAGTCAGTTGAGCATCCGACTTCGGCTCAGGTCATGATCTCATGGTTCGTGGGTTCGAGCCCCATGTCAGGCTCTGTGCTGACAGCTTGGAGCCTGGAGCCTGCTTCAGATTCTGTGTCTCCCTCTCTCTGCCCCTCCCCCACTCGCATTCTGTCTCTGTCTCTCAAAAATAAATAAACATTAAAAAAAAAAATGTAAAACTTTTGGTCTGGAAAAGACCTTGCTAAGAAGATGAAAAGAAAAGCTAAAGTAGGAAAAAATTTGCTAACTACTTTCTGTCCAAGGACTAGTATTTAGAATATATAAAGAATTATCAAAGTTCAACAGAAAAAAAACCAGTCTAATTAGAAAATGAAAAGAATATAAAAATAGCAAATAATCATATGAAAACATGTTTAACTTCATTAGACATTATGGAAATGCAAATGAAACACATCAATCAGAATGGCTAAAATAAAAAATAGTGACAACACCAAATGTTGGCAAGGATGAGGAGGAAGCAGATCACTCATACGCTGCTGGTGAGAACGTATAATGGTGCAGCTGCTCCGGACAACAGTTTGGCAGTTTCTTGAAAAATGAAATGTACAACCACCGTATGCCAAGCAATTGAACTTCGGAATGTTTATCATGAGAAATGAAAATGTGTTCACTGAAACACCTGTTCATATTTTTCATATAGGCCACAGACTAGAAACAGCCCAGATGGCCTTTGATGAGTGAATGGTTAAACTCTGCACATTCATACCATGGAACATTACTTAGCACCAAAAAGGAATAGACTGTTAGTGCACACCATGACCTGGATGAATCTTCAGAGAAGTATGCGGGGGGCACGAAAATCCAATCTCACAGGGTTGCATAGTGTATCATTTCTTTTATAATGATGTTCTTGAGATGACAAAACTATAGAAATGACGAGCAGATCAGTGGTTTCCAGGAATCAAAAAGGGATGTGACGAGTGGAGATGGGATGGGAGAGAATTGGGCGTAGTTATAAAAGGGCCACACGGGAGGTCTTTGTGGTGATGGCAACGTTCTACGTCTTGACTGGATCAATGGCAATACGGTGGTTGAGATCTTGTCCTATAGTTTCCCAGGATATTACCGTTGAGAGAAAGTTCAAGGGGCACATGGGCCTCTGTATTGCTTCTTACACCTACATGTGATTCTACAATTATCTTAAAATAATGAGAAAAAAAAGAGGAACATTTACAGGACAGGTGGGGAATTATGAACCACGACTGGATTTTGTAACGTGATGGTGGCATTGTGTTTTAGTTTTTTGTTTTTTTTTTTTTAATTTTTTTTTCAACGTTTATTTATTTTTGGGACAGAGAGAGACAGAGCATGAACGGGGGAGGGGCAGAGAGAGAGGGAGACACAGAAGCGGAAACAGGCTCCAGGCTCCGAGCCATCAGCCCAGAGCCTGACGCGGGGCTCGAACTCACGGACCGCGAGATCGTGACCTGGCTGAAGTCGGACGCTTAACCGACTGCGCCACCCAGGCGCCCCAAAACTGTGTTTTAGTTTTAAAAGATTAGTCTACTCTTACAAGACTCGTATTCAAATATCTACCAACAAAACGGTGTGTCTGGGACTTGCTTCAGAGGAATCCAGAGCGAGGGACAAGCAGGTGAGAGTCTCCTGGGAAAGCGGAAAAGCACGACTAGACCATCGGCTGGAGCTGGGTGACAGGTGCAGGGGGTTTCTCCACCTCGTACGTTATACGCAGTCACCCAGCACGCAGCTGTGGTTGCCGGCACAGCGTGGTCGTGAAGCCACCGCCCTCAGAGCGAGTCGGACCTGGTTTGAACCTTGGCTCTGCTACGTATGAGGCGAGTCTGGGGCAAGTTATTTAACCTGTCTGTAAAGCGTGACAGTATCTCAGGGTAATCGTGCAGACAGGAGACTGCCAAAGAGGAGCACAGGGAGAGGAAAGGAAAGGTCTTCTCTCCAGGGGTGGGAGAGGGAGAGCAGCCAGTGCAGGAGACCGAGGAGCCATTCGAGGTGGAGACCCAAGGTTAGGCCGCGCAGGGTCTTGGAACCCAAAGACAAACAAGGTCTCGGAGAGAGCTTTGCGAAGATGAAAACCGGTGAGCAGCCATCGGCTTCGGTGTTCAGCAAGTCACTGGCGCTGACCGAGGCTTGGGTTCAGTGGCCAGGTGGGCCCGGATGAAGGTGCTGAGAAGCGAGTGGGGTCGGAGGGCGTGGCCACTGCTCCCGACCTCGATGGGGTGGCTGGAGGGGCAGCTCCAGAGGCAAGGAGTGTTAGGGGGGCCAAAGAGCCGAAACCAACCGGAGAGGAGAAAGGGATGGGAAGTAAGAAAGGAGGGGCTGCCCAGGGGTCCCGCCGGGCGAGGCACCAGGAGTTCCAAGATCGCGGTGGGAAGGAGGTTCCTCTCTGAGGCAGACGGGGGTTGTTCCCAGGGTGGTTTTGTCTACCCCTGGCGATCCCCCCTCGCCCTTCATCTGATACTCATTTGAACAGCTATTTACAAAGGAAGAATATTACGGGACGCGGGGCGTAACGCGTGCTCCCCAGATTTTTTCATTGGATGGTAGAGTTGAGTTTTGTTTTACAAGGTAGGCCTGGTCTTTATAGGCTAATACTGAGATGGTTGTGGATGAAATGGTGTGTGTGGACTCTGCTCTGGACTCCGAAGAAAACGAGAATATTCCGTTTTTCTGGAGGGGGGTCTCAGAACCGCGGCGCCCCGTCCAGCCCTCGCGCACACTTGTTGCGGGTCAGGCTTCCTCGTGCGGGACGTACCGCGCTGCTCTCGTCCCTTCACACGGAGGCCGCGCGTGCGCGTATGCGTTTTCACGCTCGCGTGACCGGGCCGTGACCGGCTGACTCGCCGGCACCCGCGCTAAGGGCGTCCGCGTTCGGTCTGGGGATCCCTGACGAGGAAGGCGTCCCGGCCTGCGGGCGGGGGGCTGCGGGCGCTTACCTCCGTCACACGCACCGAGGGGCGCCCGAGACGAGCGAGTCCTCTGAGGCGAGCCCGGTCTCACAGCCGCTGCCCACTTGCTCAACCTCCGCTCCGCCCAGGCTGCCCCGACCCGGGGGTGGGGGGGGGGGGCGTTTCGCGTGTCCTGACGCGGCCGGATCCTCTCCCGGCCGAGGCCCGGTGGGCCGCCGACCGCGGCTCGGCTCGTTCGACAGAGGCCGCGAGAGTCGGCCTTGACCTCTCGGGCGCCCCCACCCGCGCAACCGGCGGCCGACGCGGCAAAGCCACGCAACCGACGCGTCCTCGCGCGAGGTGGCTGCGCGGAGGCCGGGCGAACAGAAACCCGACACGCGTGCGAAAGGTAAGCCACGGCTGATCTTTATTGAGGCGAGCGCTCTGTTCCGGCCGCTCGCCACGGCTGCACATCGGCCGGTTTTCAGAGGCGCCCCGCTTCCCCGTACAGCTGTCTACACTCGGAAAGCGATAAAAACGTGTTGTACGATGAGCAGTGTCCACCTGAGGAGGATCACGACAGCTCGTAAATTTGTCAGCAGACCACACAACGCGCTACTTACAACAAGGCAGACGCTCCACGAGTTCGAAATTTAGACACGCGTGGCACCATCCTAACGCTAGCATCGTTTGCTTTTCCAGGGAAGAGAGACCAGTCATTATAAAAATACTTTCTATGAATTCAAAGTCAGACCTGAAACCTCCAATCCTATAAAAATACCTTTTACTAATCAAAGTGTCAATTTCTAGATAAATGTTCTTTACCAACAACAGTTACACAATTTTCGGGAAACACCTAGTAAGACAGTCCATTTAACGTGTTAAGGTCACTTGGAGGCACAGTGGCAATCGTGTCTTAGTTTTCAGAGATGGACCACATACTCGACTACGTTGCGTATTACTGCACCAATTATTCTAGAAAAAGTTAACGCAAGTGTCTATGGATTACGAAAGCCATTTATAAAGACAAGGTCTTCAGTCTACAGAGGGGATTTTTAGGTGGGCATTGCCTTCAGGAGAAGACACCACTTTTGTTACGAGTCGGCTACGCCGTGCTTTGAAATGTTTAGCTTGGAAAGCCCGTGATCGCATTCTGACCACTATCTGAAATCAGCTCGTTCATTTCGTTTTGCTTACTCTCTTTTAGGGCATGATTGGGGTGATTTCTCTGTGTCTGTGCTCTTTTTGATCTCCTAAAACACACTTTCAGGAGCAGGTAACACAGCTCGGCCACGTTAAGCAGCATGCAAATCACAGATGCGGAAATCATAAAAATGGTGAACACGGTTTTCTCAGTAGGTCTAGAGATAAAGCAGTCGACGAGGTTGGGGCAAGGGTCAATCCCACATTTCAACACCCAGGGCAGGTGGTACCCGTTGTAAAGGAAGTAAAAGACGTACATAAAGGAGGCTTCGAAGATGATTCGGAAGAAGATGCTGCTGGTGTACGTCCACCACAGGGACCCCTCTATCCGGACCTTCTGCTTTTTAATGTCTTCGAGGTCTTTGAATTCGTTTCGCTTGTCCCCTCGCCTGAATTTGCGGGCCGCCTCGTGCCTGTAGTAGGCCACGTGCATCGCTACCAGCAGGGCCGGGGTGGACACGAAGATGAGCTGCAGGGCCCACAGCCGGATGTGGGACACAGGGAAAAAGTGGTCATAGCACACATTTTTGCACCCTGGCTGCAGCGTGTTGCAGACAAAATCTTCCTGCTCGTCACCCCACACCTCTTGAGCGGCGACCACGAGGATCATGACGCGAAAAATGAAGATGACGGTGATCCACACCTTCCCGATGCTGGTGGAGTGTTTGTTTACACCCCCGATGAACGTGTGCAGGGTACCCCAGTCCATTGTGTTGGCTTATTCCTAAACAGAAAACATTAGCAAAGGTTAACTAATGGAAAGCTCCTTCGAGTTTTATGAAATAGTACGGTTATATTACAGACGGAAGCAAATTTCCCTAAAGAGGATGCTGTGATATTTTATAACTTCAACCCCCTAGGTTAGTAGGCTTTCTGATAAGGAATGCCCACTCGAAAAGCATTCTAACATCTTGAATCAGAAATAACTGTTACAGGTTTCAGATCATCCAGATTCCACTGAATTCAGATTATATATTAGGTTGGTGTTGGACGTTAACCCAGGAACTCAGGTAAACAAATACATTTCCAAGTTTTCTCTTATCCACCATGAGTTTAAGTATTGTATCAGTTTTCGTTTTGCCCAGGGGATCACGGAAGTTCAACAGTGGATCTTATTAAGTGGCTTATTGAAGAGAAAAAAAATTAATCATGGGAATGACCTACTGTGGCGTACCTGGCAGACTCGGAAGGGGGAAGGGCCCCCCAATACTTGTTAGCTTACTTTAGACAATATGTTTATGGCCGTCTCTAGTTTGAATAACATCATTTGCTGAAATCTTGCGTTCTTAGGGGCCCTGACGTCACACGCCACTGGAAGGTCCTCTTCCAAAAGAGTATCATGAGCTTTTACGAAAAGCACTCACTTGTTTCCGTGGTAACCAGGACTGGTGACAGCGCTCCCTCCCCGACAGCTCAAGCCCCAGGAGCCATGGGTGAAGGGAACTGGTGGCTGCTGCCAGGGAGGGCTCCCCTCCCTGCTGACTGAGCACTGACTTAGCGTGCTGAGAGAAAACGCTCTTGACTTCCACAGGAACTTCTGCTACAGTTCACACGGATATGCCCTCTGACCCTACATTGCTGCAGAAGACGAGAGAACGAATCAGCGCTTGCCTTAAACGAAACACCACCACTCTGGCAATCTTTTGAAAGTGAAGTCCCTGTTTGCAGAGAAACAGACTCACACAGCTTGTCAAACCTTTTTAGGGGCTGAGGGCGACACCAAAGTCCTTTTGTCATTGGTCTTAGGGAGACCTTCCTGTATCTGACTGCGGGCTGGGGTCAGGCCTCTCCTCAGGCTGACCCCCCCGACCTTCTGGGCCCCTCCTCTGGCCCACAGCTCTGCCTCCCCTGAGTCACGTGTGCTGCTCTTCGAAGCAGCTAGGTAGCGGGAGGCAGCCTCAGCGTCCCCAGGAGGGCTAGGCACTGACCTGTGCCCCAGAAGCAAGACCCTTCGTTGACACCAATGAAGTCAGCCAGCTCTGTAGTATAAAAGGCAGACCTCCATTTCAGCTGGCTTTCTGGGAAATTTGTCTTTGCCCTTGGTTTGGCTTTTAGACAGTACCTTTTCCTCAGAAGGACAAGGCCCAAGGAAATAATGCCACCACGCCTTGCACACGTGTGTGTATTCCTCCTGTCTGAACTGGGCAGGGGGAGTAGGGGGCACATGCTGTGGAGGTGGAGGGGAGTGGAGGGCAAGCAGGGGCGTAGCTAGAAGTTTCTGCACCGTGAGTTTCTCCCCCGCCTTCTCTTGCTGAAGCATACAGAGCCCAATTACAGGAAAACCCCTCCTCACACCACATCGCCAAAGCCAAGTAAATAACGATCCCCAGGCCTACCGTGAGCATTTATTGAGTGTCTATTGTATACAGATGTCAGCCATTTCACCTTTGCATCTCAAGACATAGTCCAGTTCCCAGGGCTGAGTAGGCTCTGAACAGAGATGCAGGGCAGGTGGGGGATGTCGGGGCGTCAGGGCTAGAGGCGCTGGGAAGAGCTTCCAGACAGAGATGCCTTCCTATCCCATGAAGTTTAAGGCATTGGATCACAACTAGGTAAGCTGGGAGCACAGAGCATCTCAAAGAGAAAGCAATAGGGAGGAGACCATGAGGCGGCCCTTCAGCACCTGTACTTGCACTTGATTAACAAGTCACCGGAAGGCAGGATAATTAAAGTGATCGCAGATTCTCACAAGACGCGTATTCTTTCCTCGAATAATCCAGAAGAAGGAGTTAAAAACCAGCACTTAACAAGCCAGCACCCTCAGACTACTCAGGACTCCCAGACCCTGCAGGCAGGCGTCAAGGCGAAGGAGGTGGAGCTGGGAATAAGAAAGCTGAAAAATCATTCTGGAGGATTCAGTGCGTATTGGCCCATTCCAACTCCACTGGCCAGAAAGCAGTAAAGAACCTCAAAATGTCTGTAGTTGCTCAAATGCCATGGGAGTCTTTTGAAAGTTCTAACACAGAATACAAGAACATTTGAAGTCTTGAATCCAAACTAAAGCTGCCATTGTGGCCCAGATAGGAAAACTCAAATCGTGGTTTTAACTTAGCCTAGACTTTGAGAAGCCTATTAATTTTTCAATGAAAATGAAAAGGGAGGTAGAATTCCATAGCTGAGGACTTGGAAGGCAGAGCTGGGGGGGGCAAGGGCTCGAAAGTGTGTCAGACAACTCTGGGGGGGGGGACACTGCCAGCAGCTCTGAGGAGCTCAGATCTTCAGCTGACAAGATGATGGAAGACAACCCCAACCCCCCACACGATGGAGGGGCCCAGGCTTGTAACAACAGTGTCAAAAAGTTTAATTACTGAATGAGGCAAAAAAAAAAAAAATAAATAAAATAAAATAAGATAAGATAAAATTTAAAAAACATGAAAAAGAAAGAAAAATACGATAAACTTGGGTCAAAAGAAAAGAAAAGGGTGGGCCCAATGCTTGGAGCAGATGGTATAATTTGAACTGATAGCAGATAAAAGGCAGAAACTCTTATTTTACTCTGCCTTCTTTATCAAAGAGAAATTATTTTAAAAATTATTTCTTTTTTAATGTTTACTTATTTTTGAGAGAGAGAGAAGGGGGGGGGGGGGGAAGGGCAGAGAGAGAGAGGTAGAGACAGAGTCCGAAGCAGGCTCCGGGCTCTGAGCTATCTGCACACAGCCAGACTCGGGGCTCGAACTCACAAACCATGAGATCATGACCTGAGCTGAAGTTGACCCTTAACCAACTGAGCCACCCAGATGCCCCTAAAAATTATTTCTAACGTAGTACAAGAGAGGTGGGGAGCTAGTGTGTACTTTCTGAGAAAGAGATTTTCAATGTCCCCAGTACATGTATCTTCGATGTTAAAAACTCACCTTGGGTAATACAAACTGTAAAATGAAGTTTTAGTCCCTACTGAAAGTCATTATAATAAATTTTCCTAGTTGTTGCTCTTCTATCCTGGAAGCATTTCAGGAGGTAGAGACTCGTACAACCTGATGTTTACACATATGTTACAGCAGCTGTTTACCTAGGGGGTCACTCTGGTTTGTTTATGAAATGAAGACGTTCTCTAACCAATGAACATCTCCCATTGCAATTTGGTTTAATTCAGTGCACATTCAACAAGTTTTTGATTTATCAAATAAAAGTTCACGTTTTCCCAAACCCTCCGAAGTGCAGAGAATTTAAACTCCTCCAAAGGTAAGAAGGCTGTGTTTTCCCTCTGAGTTCTTTATCAACCGCCTTCTTGAACAATGACACGCCTGTGGTCACCTATTTCCTGCTCTTCTAGCAAGCAAACCGATCAGGTGTCAAAGGACAACTCGGTCCGAAGGAATCTGGAAAGGCTGAAGTCATTGGAGGGGTCAAGAGGCTTTCCCCACAAGAATATGGTCCCAGCTTTCTAGAAGCAGGACCCTTGACATCTGCACCTTAGGTCTTCTCCTTCTTAAAAAACAAAACCAAACAAAACAAAAAAACAGGGACAATTATGATAACAGTTTTATTTCTTTTGGCTTTTCTGGGTGCCCAAATTACACATTCTGAAGCTCCATCAAAGTAGCAAAGCTGAACAGAGAATAATCTGTTTTACAATACTTTTGACTTCCAATAAAAATCAGCAATTTACCTGTGCCTTTAAAGGGAGAAAAAGAGATGCCTAGGGCACTAAGAAAAATGAGTGATTAAACCCAAATACGGTGTGTCCTGCCTACCGGTCACTCAAGACGATCAGGCTAATGGCAAACCACCTGATCTGTAGCATCTTCCTGCAGGAGCAACAAAGGCCCTATCACTGATCACAGTAGAAATGGCTCGACAGCAAGCGCTGCTTTCCATAGTCTCCGTCCATAGTCTCCGTCCATAGTCTCCACTGCTCCCTTGCCCTAAGTGTGCAGCAGGAAAGCCATCGAGTGAATTGGCCCATGTTTCCTACACTGAGAACTTTCTTTGGTCCAGTCCACATCATTTCCTCAGGGCCTCACCAAGGAAGCCGGGGGCAGGGGTCCTGCATATCACTCTCTGAGTGTTGAGAACCTAAGGACAGCCTGCCTCACAACTCTGAGGAGCCAGTCAGGGAAAGGGACCGCCCCAAACTTCCCGACACTTTGCTGCAGCCACTGGTAACGCCTGGCTGTCCCCAGGACACTTTGCCCACTCAAGGAGCCCAGGAGAGGAAGGAGCGGACAGAGGGCAGAAGACTCAGCAAGGCTGAAAGGAGGACATTTGGTTCCACTTGCCCCTCCTGACCTGGCCTTTCAGTGGGTTGAAGCCACTTCTGGCTTGGGGCGAAGCGACTGCCCACCAGCCCGATCCCCCTCTGTGTCTGCCCTATAAAAATGTAACTCTTGGGGTAGTTTTCTATCAGCACTGTGGTTGCAGATTTGATGGCCGAACACTCTGTGAAAATTACTTTCCAAAACAACCGCATCCATTGAAACCCTTTGCAATTGGTGTCGGTAAACAAAATACCTCTTTCCTTTCATGCTTTAGGCAGGCTGCAGCCAATGGGAGGAGACTCTTCAACAAAAAGTAGAATATTAACTCTTTCTTTGCCAACCAGAGAGGTTTATTTTAAACCAGCTTCTCTGGCTCTGTTTTAAGGAAATAATACATATGCCTAGCTCCCGTAGTCTTGTCTCCGTACAAGAATGTGGTTACACCTCAAGTTACAAAGGTAAAACTGTCTTTGGTTTTCTGGTATATCTAATCATGGTGAAAACATTGCATTCTTGATAGAAAGCTCCAGGCTGGAATACTTTGCTCTAAGAATAGGTAAACAATTGATCTCATTCTGACGATACACACAGTATTCTGAAGTTAGATTGTTCTTCCCTTTTACAATTCAAATAATTTAAGTCTACGGGCATTCTGCTTCAGCAATATGATTTTCTGATTGTTTTAAAACTTAAAAATTTCATCCTAAGTAGTTGGCTTAAAAATGCCATCTTAAGTTTCACTGATGACAGAATGAAAACTAAAACTTTAAAATTATAGTGTTACCCCTTAGCAGACACCAATGAGATTTCCAAGAGGTGGAAATCATCTTTCTAGAAAGTTCTATTCCCATTTGGATAACCCTTTCAAAGATATTCATTGAATATCTGATAGGCCTGAGAACAGAGCACATCCCTCCCGATTTCCACAGTAGCTTTAGGTAGTTGAAGAGATTTATATTGATGAAAGACAATGTCAGAGCGAAACAAGCACATCTGAGCCTTACTTCCAAGGAGTCACAGGGTATTGGCCTGGAGGAGAATTAGGGCAAGGGTCCCTCTTCAAGGGTTCAGGCTTTCTTCTACACCATCTGATTGCTTAGAAGGCAACAGGGCACAGTAACGACATGAATATAAATCTCTATGCAGTTTCTGGAGGTCAGTGAGGGTGTCACCTGTTGAGGGAAAAATAGCAGATGTGGCCATATTCATTGAACTACTCCCCACGTGTCTATTGCATGACCTTTGTGGGTGTTTTTCTTTATCCCCAGAACTGTTATGAGGGAAGTCTAGAGGCCGCCAGTTTCCTGATGCTTCTTACTTTATATACCAATAAAATAAAACGAAAAAACTAAAATCTTTAGTGTAGATTCTTTCCCCTATCAAAGATCGCAATTGTGATCCCCAGTCCCAAACCTCGAGCCCGTTCCCTTAAAAAAGGGGGTAAGGGAATTTGAAAAACTGGATATGCTCTTTCTCCCTCAAATCGGCAGTCTAAAAAAATCTCAAACTCTTTTTTTTTTTTTTCAACGTTTTTATTTATTTTTGGGACAGAGAGAGACAGAGCATGAACGGGGGAGGGGCAGAGAGAGAGGGAGACACAGAATCGGAAACAGGCTCCAGGCTCTGAGCCATCAGCCCAGAGCCCGACGCGGGGCTCGAACTCACGGACCGCGAGATCGTGACCTGGCTGAAGTCGGACGCTTAACCGACTGCGCCACCCAGGTGCCCCTCAAACTCTTTAATCAAGAAGAATCTGTGTCTGTTGTCTCTCAACAGATATCCAGGTCTTCCTGGGGACAACCTTAGGTTGTCCTTTAAATGTAATGACTTAAAATGTCATCAACTGTCCTTTCAGAGTAACAGGTTGTGTTAAAATGGATTTAGGGTTCACGTACTTCTTCAAAATTAACTCAATAAAAATGAAAGAACTTTTTCTATCCACGTAGTCTAAATAGAAGCATGGACAATTCATAGAATTACATGTATTTCTTAATCCATTTAAGAATTCAGTGAGTTGGGGCTCCTGGGTGGCTCAGTGGGTTAAGTGTCCAACTTCGGCCCAGGTCACGATCACGCCGTTCCCACCTTCGAGTCCTGTGTCGGGCTTTGTGCTGACATCTCAGAGCCTGGAGCTTGCTTTGGATTCTGTGTCTCCCATTCTCTCTGCCCCTCCCCTGCTTGTGCTCTGTCCCTCTCTCTCTCTCAAAAATAAATAAATATTTTTTAAAAAAGAAAAGAATTCAAAGAGTTAAAAATTTTTCCATTAAGCAGTCTCTGTTCATTCAAGCAAACCTGTGCCCTTTCCAAAGATTTAAGTCTACCTTGAGTTGAATGCCTATGAAAATAAAAAAGGAAAAGGCACTCTGTGGGCCCATACATTCTCACAGTTCAAGCAACTTAAACAGAAATCTTAATATATCTTAACGTAGCCATCGGGAGGATTATGTCCTCATGGCCAAGACACGTGTGTTGAAAATTATTTTCCCACCATTTTATTCTGTTTAACATTTTAACTAATGTCTACAGACTACTCATAGCTCCTGGAATATTCAGATTGGATCAAAGATGCACAGTGAGCGTTTGCAAGCCAGAATTTTCTTTTCAGCCCATTGAAGTGCTTAGTCAGACCTTCCGCAGGTCTTTTCTTTCTCAAAGCTGTTGTAATTCAGGAAAGTAAGAAAAAGAAAATGAATTCGCTGTTACCTGTACCGGGGTTTGTTTTAAAATAAAAACACCAGTGGAACAGCGGGACTGATCAGCATCTTCCCAGTTTGGGTCTCTGCGGGGCAGGGATGGGGAGCCCTGCACCCCCTCCCCTCCCCCACCCCAGTCGCGTCACAGGCTAGGGAGTGTTGATGTTTTCTCTTCATGACTTCCTTCTCCCGTCCTTGGCAGGATCCAGACGTCACCCCCAAAGCCTCAGCCTGGTCCAAGCCGCAGACAAAGCTCTCCACAGGAGCGGTTTGAGCGGCATCCCGCAATTCTAAGGAAACTGCATCCGGGCAGGACATTTTCTTCTAGAACACTGGTTAGATTCGACTAGAACTGGAGCAAGAAAATACTTCTGTGGCATAATGTCTACTGAGGGGAAAGAGCAATGATGCACGGTAACATTCAATCAGGCCCTAAACTGACAGGGAGATTCCACCTGGGCGACGCCAAGGTGGCTGCTGGGCCAGGTGTCCCTGCAGCGGCTCCAGGCGTCCGTGACTGCATTCGGGCCACACTCACCTCAGGTCAGTCCCACCCCCCCGTCAAACACAGGCTACAGGTAACACCTGGGACTGCTCCTTCACCAGACAGGAAGTCCCTTCTGGTGCCTCCACCTTTCAACCGAGATGTGTCACCAATGACACTTAATTACTGTTGTCCAGTAATTGTCCAGTAATTGCCCCGCTGTCATCTGCGTTTCCCAAGTTCTTTGGGCGCGCATCACGCCGCCAAAGGGGTCACTTCTACCTGGGACTTATCCACTAGCCCGGTTGAACCGGCCTTCCTTTGCCCCAAGCAGGGGCGTTCCAAGCAGGGTTCATCGGTGTTCGGTAAAAGCAAAGAAAATCCAAAACGCGGCAAAGCAAGTGGGGGAAAGGGGCCCAGGTCCGCACCTTGGCCGCTTATACACACGGTTGGTGTATTTATAAAACCTGTTATGCAAGTCGAAGGGGGACCATCCAGGGTAAAAGTCAGACCCGTCCATCCTCGTTCCTCCGCGCGGGCGCGCGGAGGACGCCAGGCGCTGCGGGGCGGCATCCGGCCGTGGCCCGGGGGTCGCGGGAGGATGCGGATCCCCGGCCGATAAGGTTGCCCCGGGCAACCCCAACGCGCCGACCCCCACCCCCGCCGCCGCCGCCCGGCGCCGGGAGGGCGACTTGGAGCGGTCGCCCACAAGGGCGACAGAGGCGACGGGCTGCAGACCTCACCCGCGCGGGGCCCTCGGAGGCAACGCCTGCGCGCCAAGGGCCGAGAGGGCGCCCCCCGTCGCCCTCCCCCCAACCCCCACCCCGGTCCCCCAGCCCGCAGCCAGCACCCAGGGGCCGCCGTGCCTGCGGCCGCGCGCTGGCACCCGCTTACCTGCTCGGCTGGACGGCGGCCGGGGCGCGGGGGGCGCGGGGGGCGCGGGGGGCGCGGGGGCCTCGGCGCGGGGCGGCGTCCTCCGCGGCAGCCGGGCGGCAGGTCGGGCCGGGGCGCCGCGGCTCCGGAGCCGGTGTCGGAAGCGGCCTCGCGTGCAGGCCCGGCTCCCACCTGCAGCGCCTTTTAACCGCGCCCCACCCCGCCTCTGCCCTGACGCTCCCCCGCCGGCCGCGAGAGGCGAGCGCGCCGAGACCCGACGCGCGCCCGCCCCGGGGCGCGGGGTGCAAGGCGGGCCCTCCCTCGGGGGCGCGGAGAGCCGGGGTTGGACGCGGGGAGCGGGTGGCGCCTCCCTCGGGGGGCGCCGCGCGCTGGGGGCCCGGCCGGACCTGGGCCTGAAGGGGTGGGGTTCCTGGCCACCAGCCCCGCGCCCTAGGGAAAGGGCCTGGGCCAGTGGGGCCGCAGCCCTCGGGGGCTTCCGAAGGAGGTGGACTCGTGGGGATCGGTGTTGGGGACAGGGTTTTTTTTTTTTTTGTTTTGTTTTGTTTTTTTGCCAGGACACATCCTCTTTTTTTCTGGACGCTGCCACCTTCTAAGAGCCTGGCCGTGCGCGCGCCGGAGAGCAGCCTGGAGAACCGTGACTGTTGTTCTTTATTAATTAACGGCCGCCTAGGGGAGCTGAAGGGGCTATTTTTACTGGTCCTCTCCGCCCTTTGACACCTCCTCCGGGGGAAGCCCAGTGGGCCTCCCTGGCTGGCCGGGGCACCACGTCAGGACCTGCTCGTGCCCTCCCTTCACGGACGGGGCTCGGGATGCCCGGGGTAGGCACAGGCGTTGGTGCAGGGGCCGGTGGGATGCAAATGTTGGAAGCTGTTTGGGGAGCCGGCTGCACAGGTGCAAGCCTGTCCTAAGTCGGACAGGAGAGGTGGGACTTGCGCGTTCCACGCGGTTGGTAATTAAACATCCCCACCTAAACCAGACGCAAGTCGCTGGGTCCTATTGTGTCACGCAACACGATGAGTGGTGGTTCTTCTGTCTCTCTAAGGTCCTGAAAAATGAAGCCAGAGGATGAAAATCTACCTCCCTCCCCTGAAATATTTTCAGGAGAACAAGATTCTCAGAAAACTGCCCAGACTCAGATAAGTTAAAAATACTTCGGGGTGGGCCCTCGAATGGCCTTGAAAGTAAGCTTGAAAGGAGGCACACAAAAACCTGTTTTAGGCTTTTTCTTTAGACAGGCTTGCTGTCTTTAATGTATCCTGTGCCTTGAATGTTCCCTCAGCCTTAAAGGTGTGGCTGGTCCTCTCCTGCCCTCTAGTCTCTCCATCATTATCCCCAGACAAATACACCAGCCAGACCCATCTGTTTGCATAGTAACATGACTCAGTGATAAAAGCAGACTGTAAACCTCTTTGGGGATCGTAGCCAGTTTAAGCTTTTGTTTTTGCATTCCCAGCACGCTAGGTAAAACACTTTGCACAGGGTAGATGCTGTTCCATGAGTATTTGCATCTTGATTGGCAAAGCCCAAGCAACATGGCAGATAATCCTGGAAATGGCTTTTACTCCTCAAGTATGACTGTCCACCTTCCCCCTCTTTCAAGTTGCTTCCATACAGCACTGTGTTTGTGCACGCAGATTCTAGACCAATGGAAATCATTCCAGGACCTTTCCAGGAAAGAACTTTGGAACGAAAGTAGCCACAGAGAATGGTTTCATTTGCTCAGGTGCCCAGAAAGGGAACAGTCTCAACACTGTGCAAAAGTACTCTTTTCCTGTATCTATGGGTTTTTACTTTGTCATTTGCCTCTTAATGTTTAATCCCGTCCAATTTTCACTTCTTACCATATGGTCCTGTGGCAGCAGAAATTTAATATGGACTGTATAAATGTACGCGCTTGTTGAGATGTTCACCTGAAAACTGAAAGTTAAGGATTTTATGCTAGTGAGAACCATCTAGAGTGTAGACTGTGTTGGTGACCTGTGTGGCACGCGTGGAAAAACCTTCGGGAGCTGATTACAACTCCACTATCCACTTAACAGCATCACGCAATTCTGAAAGCAAGACTTTTGTAGCCCTGGTTGTAATCAGTGACACGATTGATTGCTATCTTCCCTCTGTGTCTTAATGATGATTTCCAGAGGCCATAACTTTAATCCGCACAAAATCTGTGAAGTGTGGCTCTTCCTTTGCAACACCAGAAGGGTGGAAGGGATAACGGTGAAATACTCTTTTGAAAATCTATAAATTCTCTGGGTGACCTCTCCTGCCTTTCCATGGAAAGCAAAGGGGACTCCAGCCCCCACTCCCTTCAGGGCCACCCCCCATGCCCTGCCCTGCTGGTCAGTGGAGCAGACTCACAGTGTAAGCTCAAAGTACAGCGCAGGGACTCTTCCTCGTAAGTGACATAGTCCCAGATGCCTGGAAGGGAGACGACCGTGTTCTCCCTTTAAAAAACACAAAACAAAACAAAAAACCCCCCAAAAACTAACATTTGTCTATTCAGTCCACAAAAAAGCCTATATTGAGCAGGGCTTTGTTAGGCCGGGGACATAGAGGAAACAGTTCCCATATCAAGAGTTTTCTAGTCTGATTTTTCAAATCTGTGTGCAAAGGTCATTTGAGATGCTGTTGAAAGGATAATAGGACAGGTTTCTGGGAATCTAATTCTGTGAGTCTTGGGTGAGCCTAGGAACTTGCATTTTTATCAATTATCCTGAGTGTTCCTGGTATAGGTAGTCTGAGAGTGATACTTGGAAACATGCTAGTTATGGATGTTCTTTGCTTTTTGATTTTTATTTTTTTTTTAAATTTTTTTTTCCATTTATTATTTTTTATTTTTGGGACAGAGAGAGACAGAGCATGAACGGGGGAGGGGCAGAGAGAGAGGGAGACACAGAATCGGAAACAGGCTCCAGGCTCTGAGCCATCAGCCCAGAGCCTGACGCGGGGCTCGAACTCACGGACCGCGAGATCGTGACCTGGCTGAAGTTGGACGCTTAACCGACTGCGCCACCCAGGCGCCCCTGCTTTTTGATTTTTAAAAGGATATGAGGGTTTTTATTTTTTCCTGTGTTCTGTTTATTTTATTTTATTTTTAGCTCTGGTATAGTTAACATACAGTGTTATATTAGTTTCAGGTGTACAATATAGTGATTCAACAATTCCATACATCAAACCAGGAAAAAGACTCTTAACTATAGAGAACACACCGATGATTATCAGGGGGGAGGCAGGTGAGAGGACGGGTGAAATAGGTGATGGGATTAGGGAGTGCACTTGTGATTTTGGATTATGGTAAAATACACAGAACATAAACTTTTCACCATTTTATTTACTTATTTATTTATTTTTAAATGTTTATTTAGTTTTGAAAGAGAGAGAGCCAGAGTGAGTGGGAGAGAGGCAGAGAGAGGGGGGCAGACAGAGGATCCAAAATGGGCTCTGTGCTGACAGCAGAGAGCCCTCTGTGGGGCTGGAACCCAGGAACCATGAGATCATGACCTGAGATGAAGCCAGACATTTGACTGACTGAGCCACCCAGGCGCCCCACTTTTTTTTTTTTTTTTAATTCAAGTGAGTTAACATACAGTGTAGTCTTGGCTTCGGGAGTAGAACCCAGTGATTCATCTCTTACACACGACACCCAGTGCTCATCCTGAAAACCATCAAAATCCTACAGGAGAGAACAGGCAACAACCTCTTTGACCTAGGCAGCAACTTCAGCAACTTCTTACTTGACACATCTCTGGAGGCAAGGGAAATAAAAGCAAAGATGAACTATTGGGGCCTCATCAAGATGAAAAAAACAAAAACAAAAACTTCTGCACAGTGAAGGAAACAATCAACAAAACTAAAAGGCAACCCATGGAATGGGAGAAGATATTTGACATATCAGATAAAGGGTTTGTATCCAAAATCTGTAAAGAGCTTACTGAGCACTGCACTTTTAACCATTTAATTGTACGATGCACAGAGATGTTTAGTCACAATGTTTTTCCACCATCACCACTGTTTAGTTCTATATTGTTTTCGTCACCTGAAAGGAAACATAGTACCCACTGAACAGTCACTCCCTGATTCCCAACCCCTGACTAACTACTAATCTGCTTTGTTTCTATGGATTTACCTGTTCAGGATATTGCATACAAAAGGGCTCATGCCATATATGGCCTTTTGTGTCTGGCCTCTTTTACTTAGCATGATGGTTTCGAAGTTCATCCGTGTGGTAGCTCACGTTTGTACCTCATTCCTTTTAATGCACGAATATACCACGTTTCATTTACCCGTTCATCAGTTGACGGGCACTCTGGTTGTTTATACCTTTTGGTTATTGTGAACAACGCTGCTATGAACATCCGTGTGCAAGTTTTTGTGTTAACACTTGTTTGCAATTGTTTTGAGTATAAACCAGAAGAGGAGAGGGGCCACTGGGTCATGTGGTCGTTCTATGTTTAACTTATTGAGGAACTACCCATCTTCTATCCAGCTGCCCCGCTTTGCAATCCTACCTCCAGTGTCTGAGGGTTTCACTTTCCCCACAGCCTCACCAACACTTGTTATTTCCTTTGTCTTTTTTTAAGCTACCGCCGTCCTAGTGGGTACTAAGGGATTATCTCGTTGTGGTTTTGCTTTGCATTTCCCTGATGTCTAATGACACTGAGCATCTTTCAATATGCTCGTTGGCCATTCGTATATCAATGGAGAAATGTCTGTTTGGTTATGGACGTTTTCATGTGTCCAAGTGATCTACAAACACTATCTCAACAAATACAGAGTTCCCCCGATGTGCAAAATGTAGGCTGCTGCCCGACTCTGGCAGTTCTGTGTTCCCTACAGACTTTGCCGTGATGAGGCAAGGTCTTGTGTCGGAGGATGAAGCGTATGCTGGCGATGGCCGGTGAAATTGGGAAGGGGGCACAGAGCCCGGCTCACCGTGAAGCTGTCATCGAAAAACGTGGCTGCGTGTCCTTACTCTTTCTGGCTGCCAGCGTTGGAAGTCCTGAGATACTGGTTACTACTCTGGGATTGTCCTCTAGTTCTCCACGGGGCCCTTCGCGTATGTGAACTGAAAGCCCTAGCTGTGGTTTTGGACCTTTTCTTTTTCATAATAAACCTTTTCTTTTAAAACAGTTTTAGACTTACAGAAAAATTGCAAAGATAATAGAGTTACCACATACCCTGCACGGAGTTTCTCCTAATAGTAAAGCCTTACATGAGTATGATACGTTTGTTACGATTAATGAACCTATGGCAATGTGTTATTACTCACTAAAGCCCACACTTTACTCAGGTTTCCTTAGTTTTTACCCAATGTCCTTTTCCTATTCCAGGATTTGTGTCTGAGATAGCGTGTCACCATTAGTCACCATGTACACTTAGGCTTCTCCCGGCTGTGACAGTTTCTCTGGCTTTCCTTGTTTTTGATGACCTCGATAATTTTGAAGAGTGCTGGCCAGGTATTTAACAGAAGGTCCCTCAACTGAGGTTTGTCTGATTATTTTCTTTGATTAGGTGGGGGTTATGCGTTTTGGGGAGGAAGACCACAGAAGAGAATTGCCATCTTCATGATGTCGTGTCAAAGGCACATGTTATAATCAACATCCCTTGTCCCTTGGGATGTCAGGCTTATTCATCTGGCTGGGGTAGGGTCTGTCCGGTCTTGCCACTGTAAGATTACATCCTCCCACCCCCCCTTCCATACTGTGCTTCTTGGAAGGAAGTCACTGCAGCTCACAGGTAAGGGGTGGGGGAGTTTCGCTCCACCTCTTTGAGGCTGGAGTAGCCACATAATGATCTGTTATTCTTCTGTGTGGGACATTTGTCCCTTCTCCCGATTTACTCATTTGGCCCGCATTTGTTTCTATTGCCACGGACTCATGGATATTTATTTTATACTTTGGATTATAATTCATAAATACTACCTTATTTATTTTGTTGTTCAAATCATTTCATCTTTGTCCGTTGGGAGTTCTTTCACTTGGTTCCTCTTTACCTTTCGATACACACCCATCACTGTGGGTTTTTTAAAATGCTTTCTTTCGAGCGCTGCAAGATGCTCGAGGCTCGTATTGTGTGTGCCGTGCCCCATCCCTAGGATCAGGCATTTCTCCAGGGAGCCCTGCTTCCGTTCAGTGGAGAGCTCGGTGTCTGTGATCTCGTTTGCCTATTTGTTCTGTCTCCTCTACTTGACCGTGGGCTCCCCGAGGGAGGGTGTCTGGACTGTGTTGTTCATCAATTGGTGTTCCTGTACAAACACTAGTGCTGCGCCTGATGTATTCTTGAGGCTCAGCAAGCTTTTGTTGAATGAATAAGTTCAAGGAGTCTTTGTTGGGTGGACTAATTGAAAATATTAGAAGGGTCTGGTGGGTGAAAATACGAGGAAAGAGTAGTTTGAAGATCTAACCGGTGACGTGTCTGTGTACGTGACAGAGTGGCAGGTCTCCAGGAAGAGTGGGGACATGGTGCTGACCCTCGAAACAGTTATGATCTCACAGGGAGATGCGACACGTGCTGTTAGAGGGCAAGGGGCCTGTCGTTTTGCAGCCAGAAGTTACAGGCGTCTCCAGAGAAGTCAACCTGGAGAGTGCAGCATCCGGGTCTTAGCTCTGCAGAAACAACGTAACGTTATGGGACGTGGAAGAGAGGAGATCCCAGGCCCCAATCCAATGACACGACACTGTTTTCTCATGCAGAAGCACCTGGCCTAACGGGCACTTGGTGGGAAGGAGCCCCTGGGAGACCCGTCCGCTCCCCCACAACGCCTTATGGTACTCTACAGTTGTGAGCAGGACAGGTAGATGCTTTAAGGTTCTTGCCATCGAGCCGTCCATCAAGTGACCTCAGTCCAGTATCTGGCCTGCCGTCTAGAGACAGGATCATTTCTGAAAAAAACGCTGGATTCTTGGTCTTTGACTCTCGGCTTTTTAAGCTTCATGCAGAATATAGTTCTTATTTAAACACATCTTCACTTCTTATGTCATCTCGAAATACACCTAGTGGGGTTATACTTTGCTTCTAATACACATATCCAGACTCTTCTCCTTCTTTTATCTTCTTTTTCTGTTTGCTTTTCACAAACCTTAGTATTTCCAGGTTTTCTTTAGCAACTTATTAGTGATTTCTTAGATTGGGATATTTCCGTGGCAGGCCAGTACTAATTTGGGGTGACATTTTCATGACTTTAAGTACACATCCTGGGGTGACTTCTTATAACCCTCTAAGTTCTGGCCAAAGAAGAATATATTAAAACTATGTAGGGGCGCCTGGGTGGCGCAGTCGGTTAAGCGTCCGACTTCAGCCAGGTCTCGATCTCGCGGTCCGGGAGTTCGAGCCCCGCGTCGGGCTCTGGGCTGATGGCTCAGAGCCTGGAGCCTGTTTCCGATTCTGTGTCTCCCTCTCTCTCTGCCCCTCCCCCGTTCATGCTCTGTCTCTCTCTGTCCCAAAAATAAATAAACGTTGAAAAAAAAAAAAAACTATGTATAATAATTATCACATATAATATCATGTCCCACAAAATATCATTTCACAATGTAAGACATACACCGCATACAAAAGCCAAATTCCCTTCTGCGGGGGATCAGCGAGGGGAGAGCTCAGTGAGGGTGCCAAGCTCTGGGCAGAGCTTCGTGGCCTAGGCAGGGGGCACAGAGCGCCTGGGATGGGCTGCGGGCAGGCATGTGTGTGTGGCAGCTGGATGAATGTGATGTGCTCGTGCGATGGCAGGTGGGGGGCGGGGACCGGCCGGCCCGGTGGCAACGGACTGCTGGTGTTGGGAATACAGGCGCATCGTGGTCAGGTAGGGCCCAAGTGCATGTGGGGGATGCCAGTCAGGAAGAGGAACTAGACTAGCTACGAAACGAGGAAGGAGGAGCAAGATGCCGCTTGACGTGAACCAAACGTGGTGACTTTAATGAAGCGCGCGTCCATTACGAGCCAGTGGGATGTGACTGCCCCACAGCCATTGCAACTTTGGGCACCTTCAGTGGAAGTTTGGTGTCTCGGCGAGCTGGGTGTTTCTTTTCCCTCTTTTCTAAGCTGGTCCCGCCCAGCGGGAGCAGATATGTTTCTTTCCAGGGGACATTTACAAACTGTAAACAGATGGGCCAGCAGTGGATTTCTACGAGGGGAGGAGTTGACCCGAGGTCAAATGACCCTCAGCAGGGTGCTGTCTGGATGGGGGACAGACCGAAGGTCTGCTCACTGGAGGAACACTGGGGAGGAAAAAAACTGAGGCCAGAGGTTCCGTTTTGAGCTTGAATGACCTAGACGATCATATTTCTCTTCCACTGACAAACAGAGATGCTGATAAAGGAAGCCGCCTTGGGAGTGATGGAGTCTGTGAGGCTGCCTGTGGGCCGGGACGGTGGCGGGGGGGGGGGGGGGGGCTGTTGGTGACACGCTATAGGCGACGTGTGGCTGAATGTCAGGAGTGAAAGCCTAGGTCTGGGAATCCAGTCTTGTTTCGGACTCCCTGTTTACCCTTCATTCCTGTCTGGTCAGCCTTTTCCAGATGGGCCTGCACGTTTCCCAACCGTGCTCAAAACCCCATCCATCTTTCATGGGCTTGCTGTTCCGCAGTTGTTCTTTGAATTCTTGTTTCCCCCCATTTACTCCTGGAGAGAGGTCATCCCCGTGTGCTCTCCCCGGTCCCTCTGCCCCGCGCTCCTATGCCCCACGTGCAGCCCTCCCTCTGTTACCGCTTTCCGTGCCTCTGCTTCACCTCTCTTGCGATGATCTCCTTGATGCTTAAGACATTTCAGGATGGAACCCGTCCCTTACTTATCTTTGTATCAGTGCTCCCCCCCGGCCCTTAGTACCACCTACCTAATGCGCAGATCGTGTCTGCTGCTTCTGTATCATTGATGGAGTACATCGTTCAGGTCAACGTGGAATTGAGGCAGTATACAGTTGCTGTTTGAGAGAGTCAATTCTACACGAGAAGGGCTTTGGTGGGAGAGAAGGTGGAGGTGTAAATGCTGAGCCTGCAGAAAAGAGGAGTGGGAGCCAGTAATAGGAGAGAGAAGAAGGGAATGGAGAGATAGAGGCTAGCCCAGGCGAGGGGCAGATAGCTGTGTGGCCGACTAGGTGGGGACAGAGTATCCAGGAGGGTGGTGCACTGATCAGGACCCACCGGGGAAGCAAAACCAATAATATATACATATATATATTATGCAGAAATTTATTTTAGGAATTGGCTCACATGATTGTGAGGGCTAGCAAAAGCCCAAATCTTCAGGGCAGGTCAGCAGGCTGGAGCCCCAGGGGAGAGCTGGTGTTGCAGCTTGAGTGTGAAGGCACTCTGAAGGCAGAGTTCTCTCTCCTTTGCTGGGACGGGGGGGGGGGGGAACCAGTCTTTCTGTGAAGGCCTTCAACTGATGTGTTGAGGCCCACCCACATTATGGAGGATAATCTGCTCTACTTAAAGTCTATGGTTTAACTGTCAATCACATCTAAAAAACATGTTCACAGGACATTTAGATTCATGTTTCCCCAACTACATGTTTGCACTGTAGTCTAGCCCAGTTGGTGGATACAATGAACCCTCACAGGTGGGTTCATTTCTTCCTCCCAGCAGATGAATCCTACCAAAGGGAGCAAAGCTTTAGGGCCACCCCGGTAGACAAGGTTACTTCTCCTTCCGGGGGCTCACGGTGGAGCTGAGAGGCCAGTGAGTAGACAAGCAATTGCCATACAGCAGTGAGGGCCGTGATGAGGGTGGTCAAGGGCAACGAGCACCATACACAGGCCGAGAACACGGGAGAAAAGCAGAGGGGACTCGTTAAGACCTTGATTTAATGTGTGGTATGCACATCGACAGAAGCCACCACAAAACGTTAACGATTATTTATTCTATCTTGTCTGAGGTGATGTTACAAGTAATCTTAATTTCCCCCCGACGATGAATACATGATACATTGATTGTTAGAAAAATAAAGACTAAAAAATAAACTAGAAGAGACTAGGGATATTGGAGGGTATGCCTTTGTCCCTTCTTTCTGTAAAAAGAACGGCGACCGTCCTGGAGACATTTTTCTCTGCGAGTGCCCTTTGGGAAAGAAGAAATCGCCTGCTGATAAGGTGTCGAATTCACTGCAGATGCACCCTTTTGGAACAATGAGCTTCTCATACGGAGTGTTGTTTGTTTACTTCTTCTCCGTGACTCTTCTCCAAAATGTAAGCCTGCTGACGTGACACATGACTGGTGTCACCCAGGTGTGTTATCAGCGGAAGGCTGCCGGGCCAGGCCCCGAGGCGAATGCGGCACCGGCCAGCGTTTTGAGCCTCGGGCTTGGGGCTAGTTCAGGAGTTGACCACGGAGTAGAAGACAGAACAAGAAAAGCCACATTGACTGTGACCCTGAAATAAAAGCAGACGCTTCAGGTCTACTCTTAACCCTCCCTACTAGGTTCCAGGTGCGCTCTTCCAGCAACTGGCTTTCTAACTTCTCTGGCAGGTGACCAAGGTCAGTGGGCCTTCCCTGAGAAAGGCCCTTGTTGTAGTGGGTTCACTACAGGTTCAGTCGCTCCTAACTCAGCTTGCGGCGAAGGCGAATCGAACACGGTTGCAGCTGAGCTTGGGGGCTGCTTCAGAGAAGAGACTCTGAGTGTTGGGTGGGATTAGAGGAGACCCAAAGGGATGGGCAAGAAGGTCCCACGTAGAGTGAGGGAAGAGCCTCCAGATCCCTCTGCTTTCCTGCTTCCTAAGATCTCCGGCAACAGCGATGCCTTCCCCCTCTCCGCCTCCCAGGCCAATCCAGGCATACTCCAAGGAGGAGATTAGAATAATAATGTTCTTATTAATTATTAATAAATTCTGCGGAACAGGCATTATCTCCACCTTCCGGCAGTCCCCCACAGCAGGTAATACTGTCCCCAGGGAGGCACTGGTGACTTAAGACTTCCCAGCTAGGTGCAGAGCCAGGATTCAGACCGAGCATACTTCAATCTCCAGTTTCATAATTGTTCCCGACAGCCTGTCACCTCTGACTGCGTCCTCCTGGATGCTCCCCTCAGCCTCCGCCCCTCTGCCCTCTCTTGCCTCTAATTGCACTTGGCCCTCGACGCTGCATTTCACCACTTCTCTGATCTATGGGGATTTTCACTTCCCTTCTGCTCTCCAGTGCACAGCTGTCCGCTGGCCAGTTAGTCAGGGCTCTGTGTGTTCTCTGCGCTATCCCGGCTTTAGAAGACCGAACTACAACCGCGGCCCCGGCCTTTCCTGGTTAATGAACTTGCCACCTTAAAAATGAGAAGCTGAAACATGGCAGCAGATGAAAGTTCCTGACAGGACCTGGCACCTGGGCAGGTGCTCCGTGAAAGCTCATTTCTTCCTTTCCCTCTCTTTCTCCTCCTCTCTTTTCTTGTCTTATTCTTTCCTCAGCTTCCTCCCTGTAAACTGGGGATGTTTCCGCATCTCACAGAATTGTTGGGATCTTAAATGAAGCCGTGTACATGAAAGGCCAAGCACAGTGTCTGAAACATAATGCGTCTCAATCTTTGCCACCATTTCCATAGGACATTTCTCACTCAACAAAAAATGTCAACAGTGTTTTTGTGCCACATTCTCCGCCTCCCCACCCCCCTTGCCCGGTCCTCCCTTGTCTCGCCAGCGTGTAATTTGATGGTGTTGTCGCAATGCGAGTTTAGGGAAAGAGGGTCTAATCTCAGCCGGGATGGTGCTTGTTTGAGATTTGGTGGCCTGTTTGCTCCTGGGTTCCCTGTTGTGTCAGTCAGCTCCCGGGCTCCTTGGACCTGCCTTTCTGGAGTGTTCCTGCCTCCTGCTCTCACGTGTGTTCAGGTCATCTGTTTGAGCTTGAAGACATTGCAGGGACTGTTTACAGTGTCCCAGGGATCATTTGAGGAGAAGCTGGCACAAAACCTTGTGGTTCAAAACTGCCCCGTGGGTTTATTTTGCCCTTGTTTGTTGAAACATATTTTTCCGAATCTCTTCACTCCTTCTGTTTCATTTAGCTTTGGCTGCCTACCTGTCAGTGTAAAGATGTAGGTAGTTTAATATTCCGGAGAACTTCTCCTGTCACAGTGAATCCTGACTAGCTCATCCCACTTTGTTCCTGGTTACTTCTACTACTTAGGATAAAGTAGTTCAATTTGAGGAATGAAATGAGAAAAGAATACGGCAGATTTCAGGGAAATTAAAAGAGGGCACCACCTGTGTGGAAGTAAGGTAGAGAGTTGGTTCATCCTTATTGGGTTGGGTCTTTGTTGTGTCACTATTTATCTGGAAGTATTATACACTATTGCAAATGATCCCTATTTCCTAATGTAAATATATAGAAAGGCCTCATCAATTTAGCCTAATCCTTCCTCCTTTTCCCTTTCTGGATCGGTCAAAAGTCTCTAAAGCACTTAGAAAGAGATACAGCCGTTGACAAACAGGACTAAACAAAAACGTATTGCCTAATAGAAGTTCTTAGGAAATTGATACAAACATTTCTATTATTATTGTTTTTATGCACATAGATGCTCTTAAAAGATTTTAGGTTTGTTCTCTAGTTCAATACTTTTCCAAAAGGAGCTTTGCACTGTTAATTTGTTAGCAAATCTTTATGAGTAGTGAAAAAGTAAAATTTCAATCTATTTTGAATCTCTGTGAGTTCAATTATTTTGAATTAGCGCAAGGTAGAACTATGAGGTTTCGCCCCATGGCCTTGTGTTCCATCTCTGTGCTGGATGACCGCGGCTTTGCATTCTTTGGTTCTACTGTGTCTGTTCTTCCATTCAGGCCAGCTACGGAGAGGAGACAATACTTTTGAGCTTGACATCGGGCAGCATTGAAGTGCCTGTGCTACCCAGACCGTGGACTTCTGCCTGTTTGTGGATCTGGTCAGTAGCTCATCCCTTTCTCCTCAGGCACAGCTGTCACGAAAGAAAAGCTTCTCATTGACTCGATACTGGAATATCACAAACAAGTACAGACTCATCTGATGTTGCACCTCTCTTTTTCTCTGCGGGACAGTAGGGAAGAACAAACTTTGGTAAGAATAAAATACAAGGAAACTGGAAAAGGTTTATTGTTGGACAGCCAGTTTTCCATAATCCATGATGTGGGTTATAATTTTATGAAAGTTGATGAACTCTAAAAGTAAGGTTGATTCTCTTCCTCACTAAAACCTCTTCTTCCTTCTGTCTTCTCCTTCCCCACCAACCCCATGTACATAATCTCCGGAAACTGGAGGTCTCACATGGGTAAGTCTCCTTGGGGTTCAGAAGAGTCTGGACATTTGGTTATAGGGTGGAGGCTGGGGACAGCACCGGGCCGATTGGTGCTTCATAAATGTTCACTGAATGTATGAAATATAGAAAAGATTCAATGGCCTACTAAAAGTCCTTTGGAGACTTCTGGTTTCTGGTACAACATGTAGAGATCTTAGAAGTCATCACTCTTGTTCTGACAACAAGGAAAAAGTTAAACAAACTGAAAATCAACAACTCTTCTTAGATTGTTCAGAGAGTTGAGGTCACAGAGAAACCACTGCTCCCAAACTGGAGAGAGAAGCAAATACAGAGCAGAAGGTTGCTGCTAGAGCCAATGCTTTTCCTTTTATCCACTATGTCCTGTCTGCTTTTCAACAACAACAACAAAATTATAAGGTATAGCTAAAAGGCACAAAACGGAGTCTGAGATTCAAAGCAAGTGTCTGAACCAGACTCAGATACGGCAAAGATTTGGAATTACAGACTGAGAATTTAAAATAACTGATTAATATGCTAAGGGCTCTAATGGAAAGTGGACACCATAGCAGAACGGATGGGTGATGTGAGCAGAGAAATGGAAATGCTAAGAAATAAAATAAAACAAATAAAATAAAATAAAATAAAACAAAATAAAAAAATAATAGAGATCGAAAGCACTGCAAGAGAGAAATGGAGAATGGGTGCATAAGTACACTGGACAGGGGTGAGGAAGGAATCATGAAACTGTGTCAATAGAAACTTCCCAAACCAAAAAAACAAGAAGAAAAAAAATAAAATAAAATTAAACTAAAGAAGAGAATATCCAAAACTATGAAACAATTACAAAAATGGTACCATACCTGTCGTGGGAATACTAGAGGGAGAAGAAACAGAAAGAAGTAGAAGAGGTATTTGAAGCAATAACGACTGAGAATTTCTTAAAAGTAATAATAGAGAGTAAACCACAGATCCAGGAACCTTAGAGAATACAAAGCAGGATAAGTCTTTACAAATCTACATCAGTACAAAAAATATTCAAACTGCAGAAAATCGATGAAAAGAGAAAAATTTTTATTGAAGCCAGAGGATGAATAACCACCTTATTTATAGAGGGACAAGGACAAGCATTACATCAAACATCTTTTGAGCAACTGTGCAGGAAAGAAGAGGGCAGAGTGAATTTAAGTGTTGAGAGAAGAAAACTTACCAACTTGGGATTCTTTATCCTTGAAATTCTTCAAAAGTGAGGAACCTTCTGATCCCCTTTTATGAGGCACCTGGAGCATTCCAATTAATAGAGAGAGAAAGTGGAAAGGTGGAATGGTGGTTGTCAAGAGCTGGGTGGAGGAGGAGTGGGGAGTGGATTGTTGGAGTTTAAGTTTGGGAGTATGAAGAATTTCTGGATATGGAATGGGAGAGAAAGGAATGGTTGAGCTACATTATGAATATACTGAATGCCACTGAAATGTACACTGAAAAATGGTTAAAATTGTAAATTTTGTATCCCGTATATTTTATCACAATGAAAAATGAAAATATTTTAAAGTAGAGGAAAAATAACAAAAACAAAGTAAAAGAAATAAAGATTTCCTCAGACAAAAATTGAGAGAATTTGTCACCAGACCATTTTGGTGACAGACCCAGAACTAGAAGAATAGTCTTCCTTGCAAGAAATATTAAAATAAATTCTTCATAGAGAAGGAAAATGATATAGGTCAGAAACCTGGATCTACATAAAGAATGGAAGAGCACTGCAGAAGGCAAAAATAAGGGAAAATATGATCTTTTATTATTATTATTATTACTATTAATTGATCTAACAGAAAATAGTTTGTTCAAAATAATTATTGCAACAATTGTTTAGTTACTATAACTTATGTATAAGTGAAAGGTATGACAACAATCTTATAAGGGACAGAGGGAACAGTTAGTAATACTCTGATATAAGGTACCTGAACTGTCAGTGAAGTGGATATTTGATGTGGTTATTTGAAAGTTTATTTATATTAGTTGAAAGTGTATTTGCACACCTAAGAGCAACCTGTAAAAAAAGTAAAAAAAAATTATAAATGATATGCTAAGAGAGGAGAAAAGTGGAATAATATAAAATGCTCAATTAAAATCAGAGAAGACAGGAAAAGAATGGAAGATCAAAAACAAAAACAAGGGCAATGAATAGAAAATAGTTACAAATATGAGAGATATTAAATCCACTAGGCCAATATCAACTTAAATGTGAATGATCTAAATAGATCAGTTAAAAGACAGAGACTATCAGACTAGATCAAAAAATAAGAAACCAACTTTAAATATAAAGACACAGATACTTTTGATTTTAAAAGTAAAGGGATGGAGAAGGATGGAGAAAGATATACCATGTTAACATAAATCAAAAGAAAACTGAAATAGCTATATTCATTTCAGACACATTACACTTCAGATGAAGGAAAAATAATCAGGGGTAAAAAGAGGCATGACATAATGGTAAAAGGGTCAATAATCTAAGAAGATGTAACAATTCTTAACGTATATGCACCTAACAACAGAGCATCAAATTATGTGAGGCCAAACCATGAAACTGTAAGAAATAGATGAATCCACTATCATACTTGGCAACATATCAGGAATGGACAGATCCAACAGGCACAAAATTGGTAAGAACACAACTGAATTCAGCAGCATCATCAATCAACTGGATGTAATTGACATCTATAGAACATTCACAGCAAAATACACATTCTTCTCAAGCTCGCATGGAATATTCACCAAAATAGATCACATTCTAGGCTATAAAATATACCTTAACAAATTTAAAAGGGTAAAAATCATACAAAGTTTGCTTTCACACTACAATGGAATTGAATAAGGAATCAATAACCAAATGATAGCCAGAAAATACCAAAATATTTGCAGATTAAACAACGCCTCTAAATAATACATGGGCCCAAAAAAAATTTCAAGAGAAATTTAAAAATTTTTGAAATAAGTGAAAATGAAAACACAAGTTATCAAAATTTGTGGGATGCCGTGAAAGCACTGCTCAGGTAGAAGTTCATGGCACTGAGTGCATACATTAGGAAAGAAGAAAGACCTAAAATCAATATTTTCTAGTTTCTACCTTAGGAAACTAGAAGAAGAAGAGCAACATAAACCTAAATCAAACAGAAGAAAATAAATAAGAAAAAAAGAGAAGACATGAATTGCTGTTTTAGACATAAAAGAGGGGCTATCACTACTGACCCTATGGACATTAAAAAGATAATAAAATATACTATGGAAAGGTCTATGCCCACAAATTTGATAATTTAGATAAAATGGAACATTTTTTTAAGTCACAAGCTACTAAAATTTACATATGGAAAAATAGTTAATCTGAATAAGCTTATATCTATTAAATAAATTGAAGCAATATTATTAAGAAGCTTCCAAATTAAAAGCACAAGACCTAGATGGTTTCACTGGTGAATTCTACTAAATATTTAAGGAAAAATAATACAAATTCTGTACAATATCTTCCAGAATGAGAGAATATGTTCTTATTCTGTGAGATTGGCATTACCCTGATTCCAAATCCTGATAAAGACATTGTAAGAAAGGAAAACCACAGACTAATACCTCTTATGAACATAGATATAAAAATCTTCAACAAATATTAGCAAATCAAATCCAACAAAGTATAAAAAGTATTATATACTACAACAAAATGAGGTTTACCCCAAGTAAGGAGTATTAGTACAACATTCAAAAATCCATTAATGTAACCCATCACATCAACAGCCTAAAGAATAAGAACCATATGATCATATCAATAGAGGTGGAAAAGCATTTGTCAAAATCAAGGCCCATTCATGATAAAAACTCTCAATAAGTTAAACGTAGAAAGGAACCTCTTCAACTTGATAAAGAACATCTACAAAAACCCTACAGGTAACATCATACTGGTGAGAAACTAAATGCTCTCCTAAAAGGAACAGGGCAAGGATGTCCCCTCTTATCCCTACTAACACATTGTATTGAAAGCCTTAGCTAATGTACTAAGACAAGAAAAGGAAACAAAATGGAACACCTGGGTGGCTCAGTCTGTTGAGCGTCCAACTTTGGCTCAGGTCACAATTTCACTGTTCGTGAGTTCGAGCCCCGCGTCGGGCTCTGTGCTGACAGCTCAGAGCCTGCAGCCTGCTTTGCATTCTGTGTCTCCCTCTCTCTCTGCTCCTCCCCTGCTCACACTCTGTCTCTCTCTCTCTCTCAAAAATAAATAAATGTTAAAAACAAAAGAAAAGGAAATAAAATGTATTTTATCAGGAAGGAAGAAATCTTAGTTTATATATGACACTATTATTTATGTAGAAATTTTGAAGGACACAACAAAAATTCTCCTGGAACGAGTGAGGGATAATAGCAAGGTTGCAGGATACAATATAATATGCAGAAGTCAATTGCTTTCCTGTATACCAGCAATGGACACAATTGACAACACTATATTAGCACCAAAAGTTAAATACTTAGGAACAAATCTAACAAAATATATATGAGATCTATATTAGAAAAACTACAAACCTCTGAAATGAAAGAAATCACAGAAGATCTAAATAAACAGATATTTCTTGTTTGTATTAGTTTTTTTATGGCTGCTGTAACAAATGACCACAAACTGAGTGGGTAAAACAACAGAAATTTTTCCCCCCACAATTCTGAAGGCTAGAAGTTCAAAATTAAGTGTTTGGCAAGGCTGTGCTCCCTCTGAAAGATCTAGGAAAGAATCCTTCCTTGCCTTTTTCTAGCTTCTGGTGTTGCCAGCAATCCTTGATGCCCGTTAGTTTGCAGCCATATCACTCCACTATCTGCCTCTGTCATCACATGGCCTTCTTCCCTGTGTCTCTGTCTCCTCTGTGACTACTGTTTCTCTTATCTTTTCTAAAAGGACACCAGTCACACTGGATTTGGAGCCCATCCTAATCCTATATATCCTCATCTCAACTTAGCTAATTTCACCTAGAAAACTCTACTTCCAAATAAGATCCCGTTCACAAGTGCTGAGGGTTGGGACTTCAACACATCCTTTTTGTGGACCCAGTTCAACCCACAACAGTGTTCTTGGATAGGAAGTCTCAACATCGTTAAGATGTCAGTTTTTCCCAACTTGGTCTCGAGATTTAAAGCTACCCCTATCAAAATGTCAGCAACGTGTGGATCTGTCATCAAGCTGATTCCAACGTTTATATCAAGCAGAAGAGCAGAAAGGCAAAAGACCCAGAATAGATAACACAACACAGAAGAGGAACAAAGCTGGAATATTGACACTTTTCAACCTCAAGACTTCCTATAAAACTACTGTCATCAGGACGGTGTGGTATTGACAAAAGAAGAGAAATATAGATCAATGTAACGGAATAGAGAGCCTAGAAACAGACCCATACAAACATAGTGAGCTGATTTTTGATGAAGGAGCAGAGACTGTTCAATGGAAAAAAAAATATTCTCTTTGATAAATGGTGCTGGAACGACTGGACATCCACATGCATATATATATATATATATATATATATATATACACACACACACACACACACACATATACATAGAGAGAGAGACCTTACACATTTCACAAAATTTAATTCAAAATGGATCATGTAAAATGTGAATGTAAAACCCCAGATTTTAAAATTTTAAGAAGATAGTGTAGGAGATAATCTAGAGGAAATCTTAGGCTTGATGATGACTTTTTAGATACAGCACTGAAAGCAGAATCCATGAAAGAAAAAATTGGTGAGTTGGGCTTCATTAAAATAAAAAACTTTTACTCTACAGAAGATGCTTTTAAGGTAATGAAAAGACAAGCCACAAATTTGGAGAAAATATTTGCAAAGCACATATCTGATAAAGGGCTGTACACAAAATATGCAAAGGGCTCATAAAACTCAACAATTAGAAAACAAAAACTCAGTTTGATAAATGGGCAAAAGATCTAAACAAGGCACCTCACCAGAGAAGATATATAGATGGCAAATATGGATTTGGAATGATACCCCACATCATCTGTCATCAGGAAATGCAAATTAAAACAACAGTGAGATACCTCTACACACCTATTAGAACGGCTAGAACCCAAAAGAATGAAAGGACTAAACACTGGCAAGGATATGGGGCAATAGGAACTCTCACTCATTGCTGGTGGGAATGCAAAATGGGGCAGCCACTCTGGAAGACGGTTTGGCAGATTCTTACAAAACTAAACATTGTCTTACCATACAATGTAGCAACTGCGCTCCTTGGCATTTCCCCAGAAGAGCTGAAAACCTACGTTTACACAAAAACCTATGCGCAGATGTTTATAGCATTTTTATCCATAACTGTCAAAACTTGGGAGCAACCAAGATATCCTTCAGTAGGTGAATGAACAAACAAACATGGTGTATCCGGACAAGGGAATATTATTTAGTGCTAAAAAGAGATGAAAAGTCATGAAAAGAGATGGAGGAAGCTTAAGTGCATATTGCAAAGTGAAAGAAGCCAACCTGAAAAGGCTACGTACTGTATGATTCTAAACAATAGGACATTCTAGAAAAGGCAAAACTATGGGGACAGTAGAAAGGTCAGCGGTTGCCAGGGGTTTGGGGAGAGGAAAGGACGAATAGGTAGGTGCAGCACAGGGGAGTTTTAGGGCAGTGAAAGTATTCTATACGATACTATAATGGTGGATGCGTGTCATTATACGTTTGTCAAAACTCACCCGATGGAACACCAAGAGTGAGCCCTGATGTGAACTGTGGACTTTGGGTGATAATGATGTGTCAGTTGATGTTCCCTGATTTTAACCAACATTCTACACTAAAGCAAGATGTTAATAATAGGGGAAACTGTATATGGGGAACAAGGGGTATTTGGGAACTCTCTTTTCTTTCCACTCAATTTTTCTGTATACCTAAAATTGCCCTAAAAAATAAAGTGTATTAATTAAAAAGGAAAAGAAAGCCCTTTTGTTCTTTAGCTTAAGATCTTACATTAATTAACAAAATCATATCCTGTAGCTAATAGCACTTACTTACAGCAAAACATTAAAATATTTAAGCAGTTGATTTTCTTAACAAATGTGTTTTTAAATTTGGGGGGGGGGTATTTATTTATTTTGAGAGAGAGAGAGAGAGGAGAGCACAAGCAGGGGAGGGGCAGAGAAAAGGAGAGACAGAATCCCAAGCAGGCTCCACACCATTAGCACAGAGCCTGATGTCAGGATTGAACTCAACGAACCTTGAGATCATGACCTGAGCTGAGATCAAGAGTCAGATGCTTAATGGGGCGTCTGGGTAGCTCAGTCGGTTAAGTGGCCGACTTCGGCTTGGGTCATGATCTCGCGGTCCGTGAGTTCGAGCCCCCCGTCGGGCTCTGTGCTGACAGCTCAGAGCCTGGAGCCTGTTTCGGATTCTGTGTCTCCCTCTCTCTCTGACCCTCCCCCATTCATGCTCTGTCTCTGTCTCAAAAATAAATAAACGTTAAAAAAATTTTTTTTTGTTTTAAAAAGAGTCAGACGCTTAACCAACTGAGCCACCCAGGTGCCCCAATAAATGTGTCATTTATTACATTGCTTCCTGTAGTAATTTTCTTTTTCATTCATTCAACAAATAGTTGAACATTCATTCACTATGTTCTAGGCCTAACACAGTAAATTGGCCATATTGCATGAATAAGTGAGTGAATGAATGAATGTGAAAACATTAAGCTCTTTGACTTTTAGCTTCCCTCATCTTTCTTTGATTTACCTCTTCTCACCCCTATCTCTATGCCTGGTCTGTTGAGTACATGTTCTGGTACGTATAATAGCCAGCTGTTCTGGTCTCCACAAACAGGGCACTCACTGATAATTTCTATTTTGTGGCCAGGTAGAAGGTTCAGGGATTTCATGTTTTTATGGCAAATCAACAAAGAATTGGGAGGGAAGCAAGCAGCCCCTGAGCTCGTTCATTTTAGAACTTCTCTCAGCTCTCATCCTCCACATCTGCAGCCCCAGGTTTCTCAAGCATTATTTTTATGGGGACCAAAGAGGACCCGGACACAGTTGTCAATCTACTAAACAGTTACACTCTTATTCAAGAAAATTTCTGAGAGCCAAGCCATGTTATTTGCAGAATCTGATCTACCTTCAGCCTTTGGTTCTTAGGGCCTTTGGCCCTGTCTGGGCCCAGTGGTAAGACTTTGACCCAAAGTCTAAGCTATTTTATCTTCCAAGGCACCCGTGTCGAAGCTCCATAGCTGAAATGATCCAGGCAGATGGAATCCTCTATCTTAACTGATGAAACAAGTTAGTGTCCCACTGTTCCTCTTTTTAATGTTTAACAAGAAACTTTGCACAGTTACCAGAATCAACCGTGTAATCTTAAGCAAGTGGAAGGATCAACATCCGTCTTAGTCTTAAGGGAGATGCCGTGGGTTCTATCTTTGACCTGTTTCTGTCCCAGCTGGTGTCAGAAAAGCAGCTTAGCATCAATCACCCACAACTAACACCCTTGTATTTGGCCAGCACCAAACCGTAATATCCTTTCTAGCGTGTCATTACAAACTTGGAAGCCATCATTTGCCTCCTTGGACAGGGGAAATAGTATCCTGTGACAAATGGAGAGCAAAAGAATTTGATTCAGTCTGTACCCAGCGTGTCAGTTTTCTAGCTGAACTAGGGAAAAAGGAAGCATTGTTTATAATGCTAAGTTTCATTACATTGCAAGGGAAGGGGGAAGGGAGAAAAGTAAAAGCATGGTGATAAATAAATACTGTAAGAAAAGTTGTTTGAGAACTTCCCCCCTTCCACCCTTCCTTTTGAGTTCTCTGTCTCAGGTAAGGGCCCAGACAATCTTCCAGTCACTGACGTGAAACCTCCTTATCCTTAGGCACCCTGTAGCCCCCATAAGCCACTATCTCAATTCTCTCTTCTGATTTCTCTTGTATCTCTGTTCTCCGTCTTTTCAATGACTTTATTTAGGCCCTTGTCACCTTTTCATTGGATGACTCACCCATTGCATTCACTCAACGAACGTTTACTGAGTCTCCGTAGGTGTGCGTGGCTCTGGACGTGCCTGCCGTGGGACCTGCATGGGACCCTGGCAGAGAAGAGACATTGACATGGGTGTGGCACCGCCGTAAAATTTTTTTGGGTGTGATTAAGAAACCGTATCCTGGGGCGCCTGGGTGGCGCAGTCGGTTAAGCGTCCGACTTCAGCCAGGTCACGATCTCGCGGTCCGTGAGTTCGAGCCCCGCGTCGGGCTCTGGGCTGATGGCTCAGAGCCTGGAGCCTGTTTCCGATTCTGTGTCTCCCTCTCTCTCTGCCCCTCCACCGTTCATGCTCTGTCTCTCTCTGTCCCAAAAATAAATAAACGTTGAAAAAAAAAAAATTAAAAAAAAAAAAAAGAAACCGTATCCTGCAGTAGGTGAACACCTAAGTCCGTGTAATTTAGTGTGGTGTAAGGAGTGACTTGTGCTGAGTGAACAGTCTAAGCCTTGAGAGATCTAGCAGGCGTACCTTGGAAGATGGAGTCGAAATGTAAACCTCCTGGAGCTTCACGTACTCAACAGGCAACAATGATACTACAGTAAAGAATCCGTTTCTACTAGGCCCACATGTCCACCGTGCTTGACATCGACACTAGCTCTAAGCTCTTTCCCATCGGAGAACTACGTGGGCCGTAAATGTCGAGATCTGTCTCAAGATGCACCTTTCTCATAGAACTCAGGGGGCGCCTGGGTGGCTCAGTCGGTTGAGCGTCCGACTTCGGCTCAGGTCATGATCTCACGGTCCCTGAGTTCGAGCCCCGGGTCGGGCTCTGTGCTGACAGCTCAGAGCCTGAAGCCTGTTTCGGATTCTGTGTCTCCCTCTCTCTCTGTCCCTCCCCCGTTCATGCTCTGTCTCTCTCTGTCTCAAAAACAAATAAAACATTAAAAAAAAATTAAAAAAAAAAGAACTCAGTAATGAAAGGAGCCTGTTAATAATGTCTTTATACTATTAATTGTTCAGTGCTATGCGGTTTTTGAAGAGCTCTCGCGTGCATTACCTCACTTGAAAACAATTCTCCAAGATAGGTGAGGTAGATATTTTCGCTCTACAGAGGAAGAAGCTGAGGGTTCAGAAAGGTTCGTTCATTTCTTCATTCAACAACAATTTATTGGATGTGACTGTGCCACACATGTAACATAAGGCGCTGCCCGGGCAGGTCTTTTCACTTCTTGCTCAGGCTCTTTCTATCACCTCGTGAGACTGAAATGAAACATCAGCAGAAACGAAATGCAGGCAGTTGGGCCAGAGTAACTCAACTCTGCAATCTTTGGGTGCTGCAGATGATGCACCTGGGGTACGTCTCACGCCTGGCTTCTCCGCTTGGATTGAGCATTAAGCTTCAAATGACGAGGCTGACTCTTCTCCCTGCAGTGTCCTTTGAATCTCCCGGGATACAGTAAATCTTCAGCAAGGTCCCACAGGATATTTCTAAGCTGAATATTTTTTTTTTTTTTTTGTATATGCACACCCAGCTGCTTGAGAGCTTAGTGGCTTAGACGTTTTTGATCTGTGTTTGCTGCAAAGTTGCTTTGATTGATTGATTAAGTGGGGGGAAGGGGCAGAGAGAGAGAGAGAGAGAGAGAGAGAGAGAGAGAGAATCTTAAGCAGGCTTCATGCCCAGTGTGGAGCCCGACGTGGAGCTCGATCCTACGACCATGAGATCATGACCTGAGCTAAAATTAAGAGTCAGAAGCTCAACTCACTGAGCCACCCAGGCGCCCCTGGACAGTTGCTTTTAAAATGGGTATGGGGCACCTGGGTGTCTCAGTCGGTGAAGCATCCGACTTCAGCTCAGGTCTTGATCTCGCGGTTTGTGAGTTCAAGTGCTGTGTTGGGCTCTGTGCTGACAGCTTGGGGCCTGGAACCTGTTTCAGATCCTGTGTCTCCCTCTCTCTCTGCCCCTCCCCCCGCTCATGCTTTGTCTCTTTCTCTCTCAAAAATAAATAAACATTTAAAAAATTAATAAAATAGGTAGACATCTTGGAAAACACCACTGGCGTGAATGTGAATTCCTGCTTGGTATGAACCAGATAGTTTAATGCCTTGATACACCACCACCAGGGTGTCTTTATGGAGCCGAATCAACTGTCAAACTCTCAAGGCATGAGTCTGCTCAGACGTGTGTAGTGCAGGGGACAGAAAGTGCTGGCTGGGCACTCTGAGGTCTGCGTACCTTCCTCTTGGTGGGCACTCCGCAGTCTGCCCACCAGTCATAAGGAGCTGGTCTTTCTGCCCCAGCTGATGGCTCAGGTGCAAAGGGTTGAGTTTCATGGGCAGGTGTGGGGGGGCCCTGACTTTGGAGCATCATTCCTCACAGGAGCCATTCCTGTAGTTTCCAGGGTCCCCACAAATGCACGCACCGGCAAGATCATTGCACCGAGGGAAGCCCAAGCATGTGGCTTCCTGTCAGGTGTTCACATGTTTCTGGTCTTGGTGCAGTTATCAATCAGGCTGTTTCTATCATCAGTGACAGTTACATAGTCCAGGACAACAGGGCCTAGAAGTTAACCACAGGTCCAATTCTTTTACAGAAGAGAAAGATTTCTTTTTTATTAAAAAAATTTTTTTAAAAATATTTGTTGATTTTTGAGAGAGAGACAGCACGAGCACGGGAGGGGCAGAGAGAGAGGGAGACACAGACTCCGAAGCAGGCTCCAGGCTCTGAGCTCTCAGCACAGAGCCTGATGTGGGGCTCCAACCCATGAACAGGGAGATCATGACCTGAGCCGAATCTGGACACTCAACTGACGGAGCCACCCAGGTGCCCCCAGGGGGAAAGATTTTGCTAATCCTTTGCCCACATCCCCATCCAGACCTGGATATTAGCATTTACCTTTTCTTCATATGTCAGCAATATCACAAAGACATGTAAAGGCACTTGAAATATTTGAAAGGAAAATTCAGGATAATGCTATGATTTGTACCGTCCAATTACTGTGTAAGTTAAAGTTAGGGTGTATTGCTCATATCCCCCGGGCTAATGCTGTTTTCTCCAGATTGATGTGAACAACAGTGCTGACGACACAGAGGTGTCCTGTCATGACAGGACTGTCTGCCGTGTTTTATGGACAGAGCTCTCCATCATTCCTGAACTGTGCCTGCTGCTGTCGGCCTGCCCACAAGGGGTTCTGCAGGGTCAACAGAGAGTTGATCTGCTGGTCAGTTTGATGGGGGGATGCCTATGCCAGTGGGCACACCCAGAAACACGGCCCCTGGCCCTGAGCCATCCTGTCAAAGATGCTGCCTGCCTGCTCTCAAGTTTAGTACTCAGGTACGAATTGCAAACTCTGGTTGGGTTGACCCTGGCCAGGTATATCTCTTCAGCGATGCCTGACGATAACTTGAGGCGAGTGAGCTGTGTGGTTACCAGGCAGCATAAACAAACGTTGTAAATTATAAGCACTGTACAGACCAGGTATGATTCTGGCATTGCCCCTTCTTCTCAGTAGGGTGGTGGTGGGGTCCTTCATCAGGACTGGCTGGGAGAGTGGGTCGGTGCCTTTGGCCCCGATCCATTTCACCTAATGCCCTGTTTGGGACTCCCGACCTCCCTTATCCACTTCTGCATCTCTTCTTGACGGTGCTCACCTATTTGCTTCTGAGTAGAATGAATTGCTCATCTCCCTGGCTGTGGCTCCTTGCGTCCACGACCAACCAGTGAACTTCGTTTCAATAAGTGAGAGAAATGGCGCCAGTGGAGGCCTCGACCGTAGTCCAGGGGACTGCGCGGGCAGGTGTCAGCAGGGCCTGAGTTCTGTGCACCAGGCCTTTGAGGAGACCTCCAGGAGTTGCCAGATGGGTGCAAACGCTCGGTTCCCGTTCCCCACATCCCTCTAAAGCAGCAGCTGTTGCACCATCTCCTAGGAGGTGTCTCAGCAGAGGATAACAGAAGAGGGGACAATGACCCCATAGCTTTATACACAAACTGGTTTACAAAGGATCCCCACATTCGATGACCTGCCATTGTTCTGCCCTGTTACCCGATTTACCCATCACAGCGCTGTGTAGTCTCTGGTGGCAGTCTGAGGTCCTTTCTTGGTTTATATTTGCTTTGTCTTGGCTATATTTTAGTCCCAAGATCTTTCCAGCTTACACATACAAACACTTTATCAGGTTTATCATTTAGGATTAGGTGGTAGTATTGGAATCAATTTGTAGATTATCTTCGTGTTTATTAGCGTTGTAGGATTTGCTATCAATCTGCCTTCTACGTGGACATCCTGTTTGAGTTCTGAGCTTATCATCCCTGTTTGGAATGTGACTATTTGTACACTTCCATGTAGGCAAAATCATGAAGCGTGTGACGTTTATCATTTGTGTTCCCCATTCTTCCACTGTCTCCGCCTTTAATATTCATTTCTCCGGCCTTGCTTCTTTGCTTCTTCTAGGGACATATTGTACTAAATCTTGTCCTTGTGGTACATTTCTTTTAAGAACTGAGGACATAAAAGCTTAAGATGTTGTTTTTTTCTAATTAAAGACGTTGTATTTTCTAATTAAATCTGGTAGCATTTCCAGGTATTCTGAAAGATGTTGAGGGAACGATTTTGAAGCAGAGAACTCTACTGGCTATTTCCAACTCCAAAGGCTGGTCCACGTGGCGGTAGAGGGTGCTATGGTGCACGTGCGAGATTTGTACGTAACCTTCCTTTCTCGTCACCTATTTAAAACCATAAGTCCATTTCTAAGCACTGTTGTAATTTCATTCCACAGATTTTGGGCTTCCATTAAAAACGTGTTTGCTAATTCATCTGGTAATGTCTTCTTTGATCCATGAGCTAATTAGTTGTGTTTATTGCTTAATTTATACATACATGGAGTTTTCTACCTATCTTATTGTTAATTGATTTTTAATTGAATTGGTTTTGGTAAAAAAAACTCGGTACGATTTTGAAAAAGACTCCTTTTTAGGTCAATTTTATGTTGACGATAAAATTGAAAGAGAGGTACAGAGATTTCCCATATGCCCTCTGTCCTCACACATGCAGAGTCTCCCCATTATCAACATCACTCACCAGAATGCTACATTTTTTTTTTTTTTATCAAGGCTGAATCTACATTGGCACATTGTAATAACCCCAAATCCATAGTTCACCTTAGGCTTTACACCTTAGGTGTTGTACATTCTATGGGTTTTGACAAATGTATAATGACATATTATATCCACTATAATATCTTACAGAGTATTTTCACTGCCCTAAAAATCCTCTACACTCCGCCTATTCGTCTTTTCCCCCACATCCAAACTCAACCCTGGGAAACTCCTGATCTTTTTATCATGTCCATCGTTTTTGCCTTTTCTAGAATGTCATATGGTTGGATTCATACATTATATAGCCTTTTCAGATGGCTTCTTTTACTTAGTGATATGCATTTAAAGTTTTTGTACGTCTCTTCATGATCTTATATTTCATTTCTTTTATTGCTGAATAATATTTAATTGTTTGGATGCACCACAGTTTATCCATTCACCGACTGAGGAGATTTTGATTGCTTCCAGGTTTTGGCAATTATGAAAACAAGTGCTACAATCATTCATGTGCATGGATGTTTTTCACTCATTTTTGTGTGGACATAAGTTTTAAACATCAAGGAACACAATTTCTGGGTCTTATGGTATCGCATATTTAGTTTTGCAAAAAATCACCAAATGTCATCCAAAGTGGCTGTACCATTTTGCATTTCCACTGGCAATACATGAGACTTCCTGTTCATCCTACATCCTTGTCAGCATATGGTGTGGTCAGTGTTCCAGATTTTGACTGTTCTAATACATAGGTAGTGGTATCTCATTTTTGTTTTAATTTGCATCTCCCTGATGACACCCGATGTGGAGCATCTTTTCAGATGCTTATTTGCCTCTATATATCTTCTTTGGTGAGGGGTCAAGATCTTTTGCTCATTTTTTAGTTGGGTTGTATGTTTTCTTATTGTTGAATTTTAAGAGTTCTTTGTATATTTTGGATAGCAGTCCTTTGTCACATGTGTCTTTTGCAAATGTTTCCTCTGAGGCTTGGCTTGTGTTCTAATCTCTTGATACTGAGTTTTGCACAACAGATGTTTTTAATTTTAATGAAGTCCAGCTTATCAATTTTTTTTGTGGATCATATCTTTGGTATTGTATCCAAAAAGGCAGCGCTACGTTCAAGGTCCTCTAAATTTTCTCTTATGTTATCTTCTAGGAGATTTGTATTTTACATTTAAGTCCATGATCCATTTGGAGTTGATTTTTGTGAAGGGTACAAGGTCTGTGTCCAGAGGTTTTTGTTCTGTTTTCCTTTTTGCATGTGGAGATCATTTGTTAAAAAAAGTCTGTAAGATTTTCGTATTTTGAAATTTATGGAGACTTGTTTGAGGCTCAGCATATGGTCTGCCCTGATGTCACTGGTGCTGTTGAAAAAAATGTGTATTCTACAGTCGCTGGGTACAGTGTCTATGACTGTCAACTAGGGCAAGGGGGTTGGTGGTGTCGCTCATCTCTTTTGTCTCCTTACTCATTTTTTTTTTGTCTTGTTGTTCTGCCAATTAACAAGAGAGACGTGTTATTATCTAACCGTTTTCATAAATTTGTCTTTTTTTCTCTTCAGTTCTAACAGCTCTTGTTCATGCATCTTCAAACTATTGGTAGGCACATGCACGTACAATTGTTAAGCATGTGTGATGTTTGACCTTCCGTCATTATAACATACCTACCATTTTATTTACAGAGGGCTCTTTCCCTTGAAGTCTGCTTTGTTACATATCAACATAGCTGCTCCAGTTTTAATACATGTAGTGTTTGCATGGTGTATCTTTTTCTGTCCTTTTACTTTCAGCCTATTACTGCCTTATTTTTAATGTTTGTTTATTTTTGAAAGAGAGAGCATGAGCAGGGTGGGACAGAGAGGGAAGGGGACAGAGCATCCTAAGTGGGCTGCTGTGTGCTGACAGCAGTGAGCCTGATGTAGGGCTTGACTCATGGCTCACAAGATCATGACCTGAGGTGAAGTCAGACACCCAACTGACTGAGCCACCGAGGCACCCCGTGTGCCTCTGTATTTAAGATGAGTTGTTTGCATACAGAATATAGTTGAATCTTGCTTTTCTTCCCCCAGCCTACCAATCTTTGCCTTTAACAGAAGATTCTAGTCCACTTACACTTAATGAAATTGTTGGTATTGTTGGATTAATCCTGCCATTTTGCTATTTGTCTCCCATGTTTCTTTTTTGCTTTCTGTGTTCCCTTCTATTCCTCCTTTTTTGCCTTCTTTAAATTATTTTTTCGTATCCCATCTTAACTGTTCTGTTTACTCTATTCCATTCTATTAATTATTCTTTTTCACTATGGCTTTTTGCATTACTGTTTAACAGGCAGCTCTAGAAAAGCAATTCTGAAACTTCATGTGCACCTGAATCACCCGGAGGGCTTGTTACAACACAGATCACCGGGCACCACCGCACAATTCCTTGTTCAGTGGGTGGGGTGGTGTCCTGGGAGGTGCATTTTTAACAAGTTCCCAGGCGATGCCAATGCTGCTGGTCAGGGGACCACCCTTTGAGAATTAAAATCTGCACCTTTAACATTTCACATTATACTGCAAGTTAACACTGTACTCCCTCATGTGAAATATAAAACAGAAAATTTGCAACAGTACAGTTTCAATTACCCATCACCCTAACCATTGTATAGTCGTTGTCATATTTACTCTACCTATGTATTTTGGAAACCCACAGTGCATTCCTTTTCCTTTTGCACTAAATAACCATACGCTTTCTAATGAAGCTAAGAGAAGAAGATCAAACACGGAGTCTCTTATAGTTACCACAGATTTGCCATTTTCAGTGATATTTATCCTTCTTGGAACCCTATTTATTATCTGGTGTGATTGCCTTTCAGCCTGAAGAACTTGCCTTAGCATTTCCTGAAGAGCATGTTTGTTTATGATGAATTCTGTCAGTTTTTCTTTACCTGAGAATGGTTTTACTCCGCATTCATTTTTAGAAGATATTTAAAAGATATTTTTCCTGGATCGGTTAGCTTTTTTTTCTGGGTCTGAGACTCAGACATCTTAATTTTTCACAACATCCCAGGTCATTGTTATGCAGAGTGTTATAGGCCCTATTTTAACACAACCTGTAGTAAGCACTTCCCTAATGTTATCTGTATAATGAGGAGATCACTTGTGGCCTTGGTGGTGGGAGTTTCCGTGGAGTGGGGAGCTGAAGTGGTTGAAAAGCAAACGTGGAGGTGTGAACGAGGAGTATAGACAATGTTACTTAATTGACCTTCTTTCCTCTTAGAGCAAATTCAGTTAAATTTGGGTTGTAGTCTGTGGCTCCACATTTTGGGTACCTTGATGGAACCTTGAATTTCTTCTGTCTGAAATTGTTAACAATCTCCATTTACTCTGCTCTCCAAAAGCTGGCTTGAAATGAGTCATATGCTTTTTATGTTATGATTATTATGGTATATGGTATTATGGTATATGGTATATTATGATTATTATGTTTATTGTTATGATTGTTATGGGTCTGAAGGTCCAGGCATTGTGGCCTCATTGCTCGTGCCACTGACGTTCAGGATGAGTCAGCGCTGCGCCTGGTATACCCATAGTTGCTGCTTGAGCAGAGAGGCAGTACGTTTCCGGACACGTCCTTTTAAGCGGATGAGGGGCCATCTTGCCCCGTTTCCTCACACCTCTGGGGAAGCATCGTGCTGTGAATTGATGTTTTTGGGGGAAGAATCATGTCGGGGAGTAAAGAGTGGGATAGAAGAGAAGGCCCGTGATCAGAATATGATGCACACAAGGAAGAATGCCAGGAAGGACATAGAAACAGAACACTGCAGGGTTTGGGGGGCAGCCTATAACAAGGGCACTTTATTTTCAAGCAGGCCTAGTGGCAAAAAAAAATAGGAGGAAGCAAGAAGTAAGGACTGTTCTGGGTCTATCAACCCACAGGTGGTTTTGTGGACATAGAAAGTAGTCGGCATGGGCCCCCAAGGGCAAGTGGCTGGCCAGGCGCCTTCCTCATGTCACATTAGTCTTACCAGTTTAGTTTCTTCTTTAGCTTTTAGTGATCAGTTGGAACATGTAAGTGATCGGATTGTGGCTCTGACCTCTCTCTGGCCAATTTAGCTTGTTTATTCTGGTGCTGATACCTTACGACCTAAGTGTGATTCAGGTCTTTAAGCTTTTTAAGGTGGGAACAGCCTGTCGTACTGGAGTAGCTTCTTACATAAGTATACATTATAACATTTGGAGATAAAGATCCCAGCTGTGTATGGAGACAGTCTGCCACCACCCTTGGACACAATGCTTAGGGGTACGTATTAAAGACTAGACACAGTATCCACCCTCAAGAGCATTACATTTTAATTCGGGAATCCAGGGATATCCAAACAATCCACATATGTGTCAGCAAAAGTCATTACATGGAATATAAGCGCGCTATGCCGTGGGAGGATACGGGGTAGACGGTAAGTTATGGTTTCCTGGAGCAGATGAAATGCAAAGTAAAGCAAAAGTGTGATGCAGTGAATTGGAAGTGACAGAAGGTGTCTGTAGAGGATGGAGGAAAGAACACGGGGATATCAAGTATATGTCTAACTGCCATTGTGCAAAGGCCCCTACGAAATACTCCAGTTCTATGGGCTTAGCCCTTTTTTTTTTTTTTTTTTTTTTTTTTTGCAGTTTTGTTGTTCTGTTGTTGTTGTTGTTTTGCAAAATCAGGTTTTCTTTGCATCTTTCTTGTGGGCACAGCTTACGAATGGCATTGCTTCATTTCACCCTTGAAGCCAAGAGTCACCTGAAGGACAGCAATGCCACCTACTTACCTTTCATTTCTGTCCTTCACAGCCATCCCAGCAGAAGTGGGGGGGGAGCTGCTGAGGGGGTCCCTGGAGGCTGATTCTCCCAGGTGTTATCATCTCTGTTTGATTTACCTATAGATGTGATGGCCTGTGATTAAAATGACTGTTAAAAATATTGTCCATACTCCTTTAGCTGCAGTTTAGGCTTTCTTAGCCATCATGTTTGCACTTTTTGTGGAAAAATAATGTGCTATCACATGTATCTTCTCAATTTGACTTTAAACTTCACAACAACCCTTGAAATAGAAGAGTCATGACCCCCATGCCACAGTTGAGGGTGACTGAAGCACACAGGTTAAGTAGTGTCCCCAAAATGCATGGCTAGTAAATGGCAGGATTTGAATTCCCATAGCCTGGCCTCAGGGCCAGACCTCAGTCATCATGGAACCCATCATGGAATTTATAGTCTACCAGCAAGGATGGGGTTTAGGTTCATGAGCTGCACGAAACTGTACGCAGAAGTGTGTATGCACATGCCCACGGACATTTTCCTGGGGAAAGGGTTTATAGCATTGATTAGATTGTCTAAGAGATGCGTCATCTCTGGAGAGAGGCAACGGCATATAATGGTGCCCACCGCTATGGTTCACTTCCGTGTGTTTTCCGGGTGTTTATCGTGCTCCTGGAGGAGACCAACCCTTTCCAACTTAAACCTCTAGCCTTTTCTTTTTTTTTTTTTTTTTTTAATTTTTTTTTTTTTTCAACGTTTATTTATTTTTGGGACAGAGAGAGACAGAGCATGAACGGGGGAGGGGCAGAGAGAGAGGGAGACACAGAATCGGAAACAGGCTCCAGGCTCTGAGCCATCAGCCCAGAGCCCGACGCGGGGCTCGAACTCACGGACCGTGAGATCGTGACCTGGCTGAAGTCGGACGCCTAACCGACTGCGCCACCCAGGCGCCCCAACCTCTAGCCTTTTCGATGTCTTTGAAATGTTGCCTCAGGTTCCATTTATTATGTGACTAATTCTGCCCAATTGACTCCTATGACACTAATTACAAAATATTTCTACTTCTGACCCTTTTTTTTTTCTCTATCATCTGTGATACAGTGTGGACCCAGACACAGATGAAGGGAGCATAAATTTTGAGAATAAGGATTGTAATCATAAAAGGTGCTCGTGCGCCTGGGAGGCTCGGTCGTGATCTCACGGTTCGTGGGTTCGAGCCCCGCGTCGGGCTCTGTGCTGACAACTCAGAGCCTGGAGCCGGCTTCCGATTCTGTGCCTCCCTCTCTCTCTCTGCCCCTCCCCACTCATGCTCTCTGTCTTAAAAACAAATCAAAACATTAAAAAAAAAATTATAATGCACGTTTACACCATTATCTGACACGATCTGCAGGCACTTACAGTCTTCACACAAGAAACCCACATCTCCAAGTGGGAAAGAGACTTGCCCCCTGTCCTCTCAGTAGTGACAGTAGGGCCAGAACGTGTCTCCTGACCTCTGGGCTCCATGTGCTATGGATGCAGCCCTTCAACAAGGCTTCATCCAGCTGGAGTCAATTTGATTTTTGGAAACGTCTGAAAGCTGTTCTTCGTCAGGGTTGGCTAAAAAATAAGTGGTTAGGTTCCCGTTTTGGTCAACATGAGAGGAGACCATGTTACTTATTCTCTTGCATTAACTCATAAGCGGCTCCTGGGTATATACCTGGCGTACGAGGGGGGTCCCCACGGGGGGTGTTCAAAGGGGGTGCAGGTTCCTCTGTCTGTGCTGTCTGTCACCCCTCGTGAGTATTCTGCCTGGAGGTTTGCACTGGGGCTTTCTGGGGTTGCCGAGGCCTGCCAATGAGCGGGGCTGGTCGGTCTCTGAAAGTCATTTCCAGATCCGCACTGGTAGACCCTGTCGCTACTGTATCGATTTGCTTTCTTCTCAAACTCCACTTCAGAGGGATGCTGGGAAGGAGGGAAGCTTTGAAACGAAAGCCTTTTCTCTCTTAAATTTTTCTCTGTAAACGAGTCTCACCAGTTTTCTTTCATTTCCTTCTTGCCCCTTGGTGCCCGGCTCTCCTAAATTACCCTCTGTCATCTCCACAATAGAAGCAAAGCAGTTCCTTATATGCGATCCATTGATTAATAATTTCCATTTCCACGGCTCTCACCGTCTGCAGCACTGCTTCCGCCCCGGGCCGTGCTCATTTTCTTCCTTACTATTTCACGCACAGAGTTGTACGGTCATTCCCGTGATAGCAGTTTTTCACGTGGCCGATTTCAGCTGCTCACTTTTACAGGATCAGTTATTTTCAAACACCTCCCTGGAGCCTCAAGATGATTCAGGCGTTTTTCGCAGCACAGCAGTTATTACGTGATTAAACAATGTGTCATTTGTTACTGCCCATGGAGAATGTTTTATAATTAAGGTAAGACTGATGCACGACTAGTTGCAGGAGTTGATATTTGGATATGCTGCCAAATGATCACCAGTGTGCCAACCAGTTATTCATTTACTCAGCGACGATTTCTTAAGTTTCTCCTTTGTCCTAAGCACGAGGGGTATAGTGTTGACAAGAGACACGAGTCCCACGGAACTCAGTGGTCTGTATTCTGAAATGGTGAGTGGCCACTGCCTGAGATCTTGTGGTTTCTCGGAGTTTTCTGACAACAGTGAATACACGTCAGAAGCTGCTTGGTCAAGTGATGAAACCAAGACAATTTAGTGACAAGTTTGATGTTCTTTGTTCAAAAGAAAACAGCCCGTGGACGGGAGGAGCACGGTGCCTCACAAGCAGCCGCGGAGGACTCTACAATCTTCCTGCGAGGTTTCCAGCAAGAGTGAGTGCAGAGGAGGCAATGTGGAGATGGGACAGTTGGCTAGGAGGTTGGGGATGTCCTTAGAAGGCCAGCAGGTCCTATTTTCTGGTGGAAGGTAGCGAGCTCAAGCTGAGCTGGAGGATTGTGATTGGTGTGATTGGTGACCGGTGTTTCCCAAGTGCAAGCCGCCTTAGGTTTAGATTTGTGACTTCGCCGGGGCAGCTTCCATTTTGTGGGTTCGGATCCGCACATCAGTGCTACCCACCTTAAGGTGGTGTTAGGAGTCACAACCGGGAATAACACAATTTTAGACAGTCGAACGCAACAAATTGTTGGGAATGCCAGGAGTAGGGGAGTAAGAAAGGACCTGTGGGCTTAGTTAAATAATGGTGTTTTAAGTGGTCATGCAATGAACACTTTATCATGACCGCCATTTCAGCCTAGACATTCTCTCTTCCGATCGTACAACAGATTGATGACATGGTGGCAGGAGGTGATTGGACATCGAGGGGACAATCAGCACCAACAGAGTGGTGAAGTCTTTACTCCGTATTGGGATGAGCCACCCACGGGGGGCTCACATTACTCATAGGCATTTATCTCAAACTGCCCATTCTCTGGTAGCTTTGTGCTTTCACACATCCTTAGGTAAGTTCCTTATGGACAAGAATCCTTTCTTCTGTATATCTCTCCACTCAATGCCTGTAACCATGCCCAACTGCCACGTGGGTTCCACTTGACCGAGGATTTCATCGGTCCTTGGGAAACGTATCATGGAATTGTCTTACACAACCAAAATCACCCATAAAGAAGGTCCTTTTGAGATCTTTCTAATAACCATATGCTCTTGGGCAGGTTTCAAAGGTGTAAATCTTGTACAATTCTACATGTGTACAAATCAGGATTCTAAGATGTTAATAAGGATATACTGTAATCCTGGAGAAGCTGATTATCCCAATTTTATAAACAAAGAGAACAAATCTTCCTGACTTTCCCAAAGCCACATGTTTTATAAGTGTATGTAAAAGGGAAAAGCAGCAAACGGCTTGGCTCGCTTTAGACAGGTCACTTACGTATTTCAGGTCATTAACCTTTCCTTCCCCTTACATTTTCTTAAATTATTCTCTATCGTGAAAACAGCTAAGTCTTTAAGTCTTCAGAGGCATTGCATTTGAAATACATTATTAAGTCTCCAGAGTCAACAGGCGCCATAAGATGCTATCAGCAGTCATAATACTCTTCTAGGACCATCAGAGGTGGCAACCATGGGTCTTTTCAGCTTGAAGCTTCTATTTACCAGTTCTGTCCCACTGAAGAGCAAAATGCCTGCTGGTCATACTGGTAAAATGACCTTCTGCTATTTAAATTTATAAGATACAGGTTTTAATTGTATTCTACACTATTTAAATAGTAGCGAAAACATCAACCATTTAAAAATTTTTATCAAAACAATAAATGTTTGTAACTTTAAGTTTTAGTTTATAACTTTAAGTAGAACCGAAAGACTTTCAGTGCAATATTTCAGTCCACTGCCCAGCCCCCATACTTATCCCAGTACTTTGCCCCAGAGGCAACCAGCACCTTCATTTCCGGCCACTCTTCTGAGATTTACCACTATATTTCTAAGCAGTGTGCTTAATATGCTATATACTGATTTATGGATATTAGACCTGTTGACTTTTTATTCTGCCATTTGAGGGCTTAGTTCTTATGTAATCCCCACCATTCCTACCAAAACCTACAACTTTATAACGGAGTCATAGCTCCTATTTTGGTGAAATCAATATTGCTTCATTACATGATTTTAAACTACGTACGTAATCCCTTCTGGACCAAGGTGTGTTCCATGTTTACAGTTTCTTTCTCTTACAATTTCTTCCCCCCACCCCCAGTTCCTCCGCCGGGGCCGTGGAGTAAATAATGATTGTGTTTCCCTCTGCTTAGCTTTCTATGTGTTTATTGTTCCATTTTTCCCCTGCTCTATCAACCAATCTGTCACATGGCCAGAACTAATTTTTTCCAACTCCCAGGCACAGCTCTGAACACTCGACCTGTTCCATTTGTTTCTTGGCGTCCTCACCCTTGCCCTGCTCCCATCTGGACTGGGTCCGGCCGGCCGCTGCCCAGCGGCCAGCCGGGGCCCTCTGCCTTTCCCCCAGGTCCGAGCTTCTGCTCTCTGGGTTCCATGTCTTCTTTCCTGCTGTATGGCCCCATTTGGCTGAAGTGCATCTTCTAGTAGCTTCCTGAGAAACAGAACAGGGGGAATACACTTTTGTGTCTTTCTGTATAAAAAAAGCTTTATACTTGTCTCGTATGATGTCTTCATACACTCGATGTGCCATCCTCCGGCCCTCCCCCTTCCCTTCCCATTTCTTTGTTCTTAGGAGTTTACGCCTTTTTTTCCCCCTGTCATTTAATTGGCATGTAACACTGGGGCAGAGATGAATGCACATGTTTAGGCTCGTGTTAAGCAGAAGTCTCATAGTGTGTGTGTATTTAATGGACTCCTTATTTCAATGCCGGTTCTCATTGAGTATTTGTGCAGCGTACTGCATTTTGCAGAGTGAGCCCACCTCTGTGCCAGGCCGGCCCTGTTCGGTTGGCACTGTGGTGCACCCCTGAGAGCCGATGAAATGGAGAGTCATAGAAGTGAAGTAACTCTCCCCAGACCACACGGTTTAAAGGCCAGAACTGAGGTTCGAAGGCAAATCTGAAAGACTGCTCCCTTTCTGCCCAACTGCACCGATAGCCAAAGCCCCAGAGACAAGGCCCGGCTCGGCCCTATATGGATTGGCCCTGGAAGCACCGTGGCAGCCGGGGTGACGGAGATGGGCACTGCGGAAGAGGGGACGAATGAGGATGGCAAAGATAAACGGGCAGTGTAACTCCAGGCAGAGTGAGTCGCCGGGGCAGGTGGCTGGTGCCGCTGGGGAACAGCAGGCAGCAGCCTGGGGCGAGATCCAACCGCAGGAAGAAGAGGTTAGAGCCCGAGGCTCCACCCCTGTGACCCTAAGTGACCTCAGGCAACTGACTTCTCTAAGAATCTGCCTCGCTGCGAAGTGGGGGCCATAACAGTTTCTTCAAAGCGCTATTTGAAGGATTAAATAATATGTTATATGTGAATGTTCATTGTGTTAACTTTAGAGCACTTAATAAATATAAAATATTCTTCTGATCAGCCTAGAAGGATCAATTATGATTATAAAAGGCCTTAAATTCCAACCTGATGAATCCTTCTCATTTTTATAGGCAAAGGAGAAACGGAAAATACGTCTGACGGGGGAGTGGCAGCGTGGCGGAGAAAGCGAACCTCTGCCAGGTAAGGTCTGGCTTCCGGTGTGGGGTGCGGCGGCCCCTGGTTCTGCAAAGGGCCCCGCGGGGACGCTGGACGCGCGCAGGCAGCGCACACTCTCCGCTGAGCGGTGTTTGTTCTCAGGAGGGAGCCCAGTGGAAAATTTTGAGCTGCGGTCAGAAACCATGTGTACGGTCTTGGAAACTGAAGATGTTCCTTTAAAAGAAGAATCACAGTGCTTTTTAAACTCGAATGACAGCATTGACCATTATCTGCTTTTCTCTCTTGCCAGCTCTAGAGTTTTCTTGGGATGTTATCAGGGCAAGTATCAGAACAATGCCCACTTCTGTTTTGTTTTTAACCTGAATTACAAATTACCAATCGGCAGATGTAGGCCAAGCAAGGAGCCTTCTTCTGCATGCTGGACTTTTCCAAAAATGTAGAGGCTCGGGGGTGGTTGTTGTTCTTTCTGCCCCCCCACCCCCCTTTTCCCCAGTGGAGGTACTTTTTGTGTTCTGTTTTTGAGGGCTCCTGAAGATTGTTTGAGAACTTGACTGCTGGGGCAGACCAGCACTGCCGTTTTTTGTTGCCAACTGTTATTTATTCTGCTGAGATTTCTAAAAGAATCAGACGAGCAAAAAAGCTAACCCCTCCAAAACAAACTCCAAAACCAAAACCAAATACACAGACAAACTCACAACTTTCTTACAGTTGCTTCTGAGAGGCAAGATTCTTCTGGTCACCATTATATTCTATGTAAAGCTTCAAGTTTTGATAGTGTAGTAAATATAGCCTGTATCGATTTTCGCTGTTGATGTGTTTTTCCTCTTGAGAGAGGGAATCGAGTGAAAATGAACATGGTTGGGGTCCCCTTATCTAGTGTACTTCTCAGGAGTCTGATGGGCTATGCATCTACTCTTTCCCCACGCTCCCTGAATGTGGTTCAGCCACTGCCCTTCTCTTTGCTTTCAGAATATCTTGCCCCTGACATATCATTGTGCTTATTGGTGATTTACGATCGACTGCTTTCCACTAACCAGTGGGCTTCTTGCGGGCAGCATCATGTGCTCGACAGCTTTCCAGCCAAATGCCGAGCAAGGATCGGTGCCCTGCGGGAGGCTGGAATCTATTTAAAATGAGGCCAGCGTCAGCGGTACAAAGGCCATCCTCTGGCAGCCCAGGAAGAATGTGCTGTAATCAACATTCTGGGAAGACGAGACAAGAATGGAGAAGTCACCCACACCGGGAGCCCCAGGGAGCTTCGGGTCCCACTCCAGCACCAGGAGCTCATCTATTACACAGCACAGCAATCACAAACCGATTTTTATTCTGGGTGGGCGTGTGTGAGTTTTACTTATCTCTTTCCCTCATCAGATTGTGACTTCCTGAAGGGCACGGGCTACTCCTATTCAACTTTTTATCCCTACACCTAGCACCTAGAACTGTGTGATCACTCAGTGGTGACTGAGGTGAAGAGGGGAGGGAAGGAAAAAAGCGAGGACAGGAGAAAGGTCTGGGTGCCTGAGAAAGCCTCTCCTTTGCTTCAGAGGCTTGTTCTGGGGCTTCTGGATTTTCGGTCCTTGGGGGCAGGCTGCGAGCTCTCACGGGCCCTTGGTGGTTCTTTCCAGGCTCCCCATCAGCCTCACAGGGTTGTTGTAAACTGCTCTCGGAAAGGAGTCACAGAGGGAGCCCGTGCTAGGATCACCCGTGCACTGAACACCCAGCTCGTCCCAGTGGCCATTTCAGAGTGGAAGATGGCAATGAAATGAAAGTTTTCATTTTGCTTTGTTTAAAAGCAAGTTGTTCCTTTTCCTGACTTTTATATCCCAAGGCTAAGAAACAGTATAAAACAACTTTTAAAAATCTATTTCAATGTTATCCATTGTTCACTAAAAGAGAGTCATAAAGGGCACAAGATGAGAGGAGACGCCGGGGCTCATGTGAGTCGCTTGCGGAACGCATTGGGAGAGCCCTTTCAAAAGATTTGATTTAGGAAGCAGGAAATGATTAAAACTGGATGGCTCTGATGAAAATTAGATTTAAAATTTTCATTAAATTTGCATAGTTGGATGTAATTTTACTTACCATCTCCCCTATATTCCCTGCCTACAACATTCAAAACAGGTAAGGCCACGTGAACACCTGTGCGCGTATGTATGGGTGTAGGTACGCACACATATTTTTAAATTATCGAGTCCGGATGAGAGTTTTTCTTACAACATACACATGTACAACAGTGTATCCCCAGATATGTTTAATTCACTTTCATTACCAGCCCATCTCTTCGCCACATAATCGTCACACAGTGGTTCCAACAGGACACCTGAGCGTGGAACGCCGACCCAGCCTTTAAAACACAAGTTTCGGATTTGGTATTTTAGCAGGTAAAAGTTCAGTTTTTGGTTTTATCCTTAAAAGAGAGTACGTACATAACACTTACTCTATTTTTGTAAGGTAAAGACCGATAAATCCCCAAAGGCCTTGGCATTTAGGACAAGGTTAATGCTTTATCCATAAATTTACTCCTTAAACTCTGTGATTCCTTGTATCCAAGTGAGATACCCTGTTGGCTGGCCAATGGCCTAGATCTTAAATATGCAGAGACCCTCCAGAGCACACGGAGGGTGAAGGAACTATCGCGAATGGACAATTAGAAGTCCTAGCGAGTTTAGCCATCTCTGGGTGTCTAAATTAAGAATGCCAGGGGGGCGCCTGGGTGGCGCAGTCGGTTAAGCGTCCGACTTCAGCCAGGTCACGATCTCGCGGTCCGTGAGTTCGAGCCCCGCGTCGGGCTCTGGGCTGATGGCTCAGAGCCTGGAGCCTGTTTCCGGTTCTGTGTTTCCCTCTCTCTCTGCCCCTCCCCCGTTCATGCTCTGTCTCTCTCTGTCCCAAAAATAAATAAACGTTGAAAAAAAAAATTAAAAAAAAAAAAATGCCAGGGTATGACTGATACCCGGGAGAGCCTCTGGACTTCTCTACGTGATGATTAGCCTTCACTTTATGGAGGCGTGACAACAACATAATAATAGCCACCGTTTATTTATCTACTCCTGAATGCTTACCATGTGAGGGCGAAAGCCTCCTTAATTCTTGTCTTATTCAGCCCTCACAACAGTCCTGTGAAGTAGGTACTATCATCATCCCATTGTGTAACAAACAAACTGAGGATTAGAGACGTTAATTAACTTGTCCCAGGTCGGACGACTAAAAAAGTTTGGGAGCCATTTTTTCGAATAAAATTCTCACAAAGTCTACATTTTAAACCATTGTAAAGTCTTCCTGGTAAGACACACGTCTGTGGGATCCCGTGATTTGCAGTTACTCATTTTGTGTATAGCTTGACAGAAAAAGTATCATTCTCATTGCCTACACATAAAAGCTTCAAACTGATCCTTTAGGAGGTTGTGTGATTCCATTTAGTTGTTGATAGAGTCCTGCGTTAGCATGTAACATGGATGTTTGTCCTCGTTTACCTTCTGCTGAACTTTCTGAGAGACCGCTTCACTCAGAAGAGCTTTGAATCAGTCCCGTTTGTAACGAAATGCGAAAACAAACCTCTGTTTTGGCGGGAACCAGGAAGTCGCGGGCTTCGGCGCTCCTGGTCCGCATCCGGACCGACGAGGAAACCGAGTTTCGCGAGCTGCTGTGGGAGACGGTAAGATTTCCTCACTGAACAAAAAATTCTTTTGATTTTATGGACGCGCTCTAACGTGGTGCACGTGTGGCTACTTAAGTTTAAACGTGAATTCATTAAAATGAAATAAAATACAAATCCAGCCCCTCAGGCGCCCTAGCCACATTGCGAGCGCCCAGTACCCTCCAGTGGCTGCCATATTGGAAAGCACGGATACGGAATCTTTCCAGCCGCGCAGAAAGCTGGGCTGGACAGAGACGTCTGGATTATTTGGACTCCCGAGCACCAAGTGCCACAGTGAGCAAAGACCACTATTTTTTTCACCGTGAAAGAGAATTTTTTCCCCCACAACGAAACAACGTGGAAGCATAGTTACGCACAGGATGACGTTCGTTTTAGGTGTGCGACACGGCGATCTGACAAGTCTGTGTGTCGGGCCGCGTTCGCCACAAGTGCAGCTGCCATCCGTCGCCACACAACACTACGACGACACCGTCGGCTGTCCTCCCGGTGCCGCACCTCCGATCCCTCCGGCTTCCTCGTTCCGCAGACGGAAGCCTGTGCCTCTACTTCCTGTCACCCGCTTTGCCCATCCCCCCACTGCTTCCCCGCTGGCAGCCTTCACTCGGGCCTCCGTACTCGTGGGTCCCACAGCCATTTCCCAAAGCGAGGGTGCCTTGGCACGTGGCAGCCGAAGCGGAACCGCCCATCCGTGAAGTGAGACCACTTTGGGCTCCACCGCCTGTGTCTCGGGGCTGCCAGTTGGGTCTCTTTTCGCTACTGAGACGAGAGGATGTTCCGCGTGGTGCCTAGTAAAGCAGCGCAGACGGTAAACGGCAGCTCCCGGGCTGCTCCCGCCAGCCTCCCTCGGGTGTTCCGCCTGGGTGGGGATTACAACGCCTGCCACGGCCTGGGTGGCCCATGCAGCACGTCGCCAGCAGTGTGCCCGCACCGCCAGCACCAGGAAAGGTAGGGCATTCCTCTCCCTCTGCCTCTTTGCCAGGCAAACGCTCGTCGACTGTTCACCAAACGCGGGGCGGGGGACGCTTTCTCTGGACTGATTCACGATCGCGCTCTGATTGGCCGCATCTCAACCGTTTCCACGCAGGAATACAAAGTAGGGGTCTGTGATGGGGCAGGACGGCACCTGGCGTGGGGACACAAGCCCCGCTGAGACACAGTACCAGCCACACACACACACACACACGCACGCACGCACGCACGCACGCAGCTGCAGCGGCCACGGGGACCAGCGGCACGTGCCGTCCCTGCTGGAAGTGGCCCGGGGAGGCTCGGGCTGTGTTCCTGAAGCTCCAACACCCCAACTAACACACAGACTTTTCTGTGAGTGTGAGAACTGTGAATTCACTTTGAGTCTTTAGAATTAATTTTAGGCGCGCCTGGGTGGCTCAGTGGGTTAAGCCTCCGACTGTAGACTTCAGCTCAGGTCATGATCCCACCCCTGGTGAGTTGAGCCCCTTAGGGAGCCCCACACCGAGCTCTGAGTCTGGCTCTGGGCTGACCCCTCGGAGCCTGGAGCCTGCTTCGGATTCTGTGTCTCCCTCTCCCTCTCTGCCCCTCCCCTGCTCATGCTCTGTCCTGCTCTCTCAAAAATAAATAAACATTAAAAAGAAAAGAAGAAGACACTGAAAAGAGTAAGGGTGGGGGCGCCTGGGTGGCTCAGTTGGTTAAGCCTCTGACTTCAGCTCAAGTCATGATCTCTCCGTTGGTGAGTTTAAGCCCCCCATCAGGCTCTGGGCTGACAGCTCAGGGCCTGGAGCCTGCTTCCCATCCTGTGTCTCCCTCTCTCTCTCTGCGCCTCCCCTGATTGCACTCTGTCTCTCTCTCTCTCCAAAATATAGAAATAAACATTAAAAGAAAGTAAACTTAATCGCAAATCTTTCAAGGGTGTGATGCCTTTGAAGCCTTGCGGCACTGGGGAATAAACTGCCCTGTGGGACCTTTGTCGTTAATTCATTAGACAGATGCCAGTGGCACAGCTATAGATTTCTATGATTCCCACTCATATAGATTACTTAACTTATATAACTTCCCATAAACTAATATACATACATCTAAGTGAGATGTGGTCTTATTTTTCATGGTGGAAACCAAGTAGAGAGGTAAGGTATCCAATAACTGTAGTGCAAAAGTGATTTTTACTAGTTGCCACAACTGGAGCATGAGAGTCCAGTTTTCAGTTTATCCATTTTCTAAAATTTTATTTAGGAAATTTGTTTTTAAATTGTATGTAACAAATGTTATTGAGTGGTTAAAGAGGACCAAGTGTTACTGCTTCCTTTTGTGACTGGCAGATGACTGCTTTTCTGAATTGAGTGCTTAGGCTAAAGAAAACAGGGTGCTTCCCGTAGGAAAACAGAAAAATGACCGGGTTTGGACACCAAAAAGGATTTAGCTCTTAAACACGAGAGGGGTCTAGAGCCATGAAGTCTACATCTAAGCACCCCGTCTCTTTTGAAGGGCTCAGGGTGGTCACATGAGAGGGCGCTGCAAAGACATGTTAGCAGAGAAGGAAGGGATTGATGGCATTTTCTACTCTTTGGATTCTTGGGATCCACCCTTCCGATGCATTCCTCCTCGTTGTTTAGTGATAAATGGAACTTCAGAGGGAGCCGTGTGGGCAGGGGGACAGAGACACAGGGGAAGAATCCAGCCCATTGTCCAACTGGGTGATATGAATGGTGGGCGGAAGCTGCGGACAGTAGAGCATTCATGAGGAAGGCACTGAGTTCTCATTGTGACCCCTTCACCCTGACGCAGAGTTTTCAAAGACGGTTCATTCAATATTCACGCCAGCCTAAAACCAGACTGAAAAAAATGGTGGGATGGTGTCTTTTTTCAGGCAGCTAAAGATGCAGACTCTTCTGGATGGCTGCACTGAAAAATCACAGGGAGGGCTTCCTCCCCGACTCGCTAGTGAGGACTCTCTGGGCTTGGCAAATTCTCTTTGTACCTGGGGTAGCAGCTTCTACGAGACAGCCAGAGGCAGAGGATTCTACTTTCCTGTAACCCTTGGGAAGTAATGTCCTGCCTTCGTATCAGAATTGGCCTGGGTCTCCGTGCCAGACTGCAGCCTACCTACCTACTATCCAGCATTCCCTTCTTCCTCGGTGGCAGAACTCTGATCTAACCTTGAATCAAAAATGACTTTTCCCAGCCTTCCTTGATGCTGAGTTTGGTGATAAAATTCTGGCCAAAAAAAGATGAAAGTGAATGAGTTGGGTGGGTTTCTTGGAAGACTCTTTAAAGAGGGCTGACAGGTATACCTTTTCCTTTCCCTTTTTCCTTTGTGCTACTTCTTGGAATGGTCGTGATGGCTGGTGCACAGCAGCCATGTTAGATCACGAGGTAAACTTGAGGATAGAAGCCATGTCCTAGGATGGCAAGGCAGAAAAATAGATGCGCCGGGGCTACTGGTAACTGCAGAGCCACAACGGAATTGTATATTACCTTCCTCTGGACTTCATTTAAGTGAAAAAGGATAAACTTCTTATTTTGGGGTTTTCTGTTATATGCAACTGAAACAAAGTTTAATTAATTTAGGTTCTAAGACCAATTTACTTTATTGGACCTCTATTAAACTTTAATATTTCCTTTTCTGACCATATCAGTTATTCCTCCTTCCCTCCTGAACTTGGCTGCACTTGTTTTCCCACTCTTCCATTTTCTCTAGTTCAGAGGCCCCACTGCCCCCCCCCTTTTCTCCCTACATTCTGGGCCGTGTGAGTCTTCATTTTAGCAGCTGTCTCTGACCAGCACCAGCCACTCCCTCCGCCCCCCCATTCTACTTGCTGCAGCTCCTGTGCTAAACTAGCCCAGAGTTAACCAAATCACGTATCTCATCGTACACACAGGCTACTGAGGATTGTAGGAGAAGACCTTCATATAGTCCTGCAGTTTAATACAACCAAATTAATGCCCCCCGCAGCCCTTCCTTGTGCAACTTGTCAGATTCCTCTCCATCCTTCTCCCTAAATCTTCACGACTCTCCTCAGGCCAGTGGCCGCCTGCTTCCCTCAGCCAGCAGCCACTCTGGCTTCCTACTCCCTCAGCGCTGCCTCTCCAACCTGACCGCCAGCCCTGGGGCTGGTGAAAGAGGTGCCTTCTTACCCGCTGGTGGAGAGTGAGCCTCTGCTCTGCAGTTAACCCTTCCCTCCTCCAACTCTGCTACCTTTTCCCTCCAACTTTTCTCCCCTAATTTGGTCCTCCATTAAACCCATATCCATCTGTGGGTCACGCGGCCTCTTTTCTCCAGTCTTGATCCTCTTGACAGAGTAATGTGCATTTATTTTGTTCTTGCTTCTAATTTCACTTCTTGACCCATTGCAATCTGACTCCCATAACTCTATGGAAACTGCTCTTGTTAAGGTAGCCCATCTTCCACCCAAATCAGTGGGATTTTTGCTGTCCTTAATTTTTTACCTTCCTCTGGCATTTGACATAGATTGATAATTTGCTTTCCAATGGCATTCCTCTTGTGGTTTGTATGGTAACAATCTCCTGGCACCATTCCTTCTTCATAGAGCTCTGTCTGTCCTTTCCTCCACATGGCTGGCCCCTACCGTGTAAGACCTAGCTGAAGCATCACTTCCTCTGCCTTGACTGGCTGGCTGAGCTGAGGTCCGCCTGCTGGATGTGAGCCTGCCCAGCCCCTAGCACAGTACAGCAATGCTGTCACTTCAGCCTTGCCTTTCTGTTCTTCTGAATCTGCCAGAGTCTTATCTGGCACATAGACAACACGTGAATTTTTAGTGACATTTCAAGTAATAGAGAAGTGCATAAGGAATAAGTGACAGTTCCCTGGTGACACCACCCCCAATCCCACTTCCCATGCCTTCCCCCAGCTCTTTCTGTAATCTTATATCCATGTTGTACGTGGATGCATCTAATCTTTTTTTTTTTTAACATAGGATCACAGCCTGTGTACCATTCTGCCACGCAACATAGTTTTCTTATTAACAGACTGAATTAGGGGCGCTTGGGTGGCTTAGTCAGTTAAGTGTCTGACTCTTGGTTTTGGCTCAGGTCATGACCTCACGGTTCATGAGTTTGAGCCTTGCCTTAGGCTCTGCCAGCTTGAGATTCTCTCTCTCCCCCTCTCTGTGCCCTTCCCCTGCTCACACATGCTCATGCTCCCTCTCCCTCTCTCTCTTCAAATAAATAAATGAACATTAAAAAATTTTTTAAAAAAAGACTGAATCAACTGAGCCCTAAGGTATGTATTTCTCGTCCATCCAAGTAAATGAATACCCAGATATTTGATGGGTTATTTGTTGTCATTTTCAATAATTACACAAAGAGAATTTTACTGTATTTTCTAGTTAAGGGTCTCTAGGAATACAGTGTTCATAGTTTTACCTTATGCTGCCATTTTACTGAATACATTTATTACTTCTAGAATATTTTGGTCCATGCCCTTGGATTCTCTTTCCATGTAGTCATGTAATGCACAACTAATAAGGAAGCAAACAGGTCTACATATTTTTAAATTATAAAAAAAACTCATAGCATTTCTAGAACTCTGAAAAAATAGAAAAGGTAAGATTATAGATTATATGTGTCATCTTTCTATTTTAAGAGAAATGAGCTACCCTTACATATAATGTACCTTCATTTTAAAATATGCCAATCAAGAATAGATTTTGAAGTAATAATGGTTGATATATTAATGATTTTTCTTTCATTAATAAAATAAGTAGTGTTTTGTTTTCCCAGGGTTATATTAACTTTTCGTTTCTAGAACAAACCAATCTTTTAATGTGTCCTTATGTTCCATGCATTGATATTTTATTTTAAACTTTAAGGGGGGCGCCTGGGTGGCGCAGTCGGTTAAGCGTCCGACTTCAGCCAGGTCACGATCTCGCGGTCCGTGAGTTCGAGCCCCGCGTCGGGCTCTGGGCTGATGGCTCACAGCCTGGAGCCTGTTTCCGATTCTGTGTCTCCCTCTCTCTCTGCCCCTCCCCCGTTCATGCTCTGTCTCTCTCTGTCCCAAAAAAATAAATAAACGTTGAAAAAAAAAATTTAAATTTTAAGGAAATTGGTCTGTTTGGAGTACCTAACAAATCTGAAGATCAAATTATGTTTGTCTTGTGAAAGAAACTTTACACTACGCCTTCTTTTTGTACACTTTGCAACAGGTAATATAGCAGAGGAAATTTCTTTTCTTTAAAACATTTATAAAATCCTCGTGCACTGTTGGTTGGGACTGTAAAATGCTGCGACCACTATGGAGAACAATATGGAGGTTCCGGAAAAAATTAAAAATAGAATGACCATGTGATCCAGCAATCCTACTTCTGGGTATATATCCAAAAGAATTGAAGGCAGGATTTCTGAGAGGTATTTGCCCACTCATGTTCACAGCAGCATTATTCCTAATAGTCAAGGGTAGAGGCAACCCAAATGTCCATTGCTAGGTAAAGAGAAATACACAATGTGGTGTGTGCCTATAATGCAATATTCTTTGGTCTTAAGAACGAATGAAACTCCGACACAGCTACAACATGGGTGCACCAGGAAGCCACTCTGCTAAATGAAATAACTAGTCACAAAAGAGACAAATACTGCCTGTTTTAAGACCACTGAAGTGCTGGGATAGGGTAAGCAAGGCCACAAAGCTTTCCTAACCATTCTGAAATTGCCTCTTCAATTGATTCACCATTGGCCTGGTTGCCGTAAGCCTCCAACTCTTTTCTAGAGTTCTGACAAAGTTGATTTTTAACAATTTCTGCTTTTTTTTTTTTTTTTTGATTTCTATATAAGGACAAGAACTTAGAACTACCTATCCACCATTTTGCTATCATTCCGACGTCTTCTGTCTTGATGATCTGTTCTTGGATGATCTATGTTTTTATCTTTGTCTTGCACACCCTTTCCCTCTCTACTTGGAAAATTACATTCATCCTCTAAGATCTTGACTGAATATCGCCTTCTGTGGGAAACCTCTCAATGATCACATTTTGTTTGTGGGTGCTCGCTAATGGTTTGCATGCACACATGCTATTACATCAAGTATAACTGTTTACTTAACATATGTGTTTTCCACTGGATGGTGAACCCCTTGAAACTCGTGGTGGTATTTTGCTTACATTCCCCCCCATAACCCTTAAGCTCAGAGCCTGGCACAGAGTGGGCATCCAAAAGTGGTACATAGAACAGTTCATATTAAGGGGACACTCAGGAACAGGTGAACAGGAGTTTTCCCTGACATCATGAGAAGACTGATCTTGCAAGAGCATGGAAGTGGGTACACATGGAGAACAAGAAAAAGGAGGGATAGTAGAAGACAAGGGGTAGTTTGAGTATCTTCAAATTCTATAGGTCATGTACAGCACCTGTCATTTTCTCAGAAAATTATCCATTAGTTAAGCTCTCAGTGGAACCCTCAAGGGTAATGGAAAGGAGTGGAAATAAGCAGCAAATAAAATGTTAATGTTTATTTTATTTATTTTTTTGAGCGAGCATATGCATGCGCTGGGGAGGGGCAGAGGGAGAGGGAGAGAGGGAATCCCAAGCAGGCTCCACACCCTGCCTGAGCCTGAGGGGGCTCGATCTCACAACCATGAGGTCATGACCTGAGCTGAAGTCAAGAGTCAAATGCTTAACTGACTGAGCCACTCAGGTGCCCCCTTAATTTTTTTTTTTTTAATGTAAGGTGCATTACATTAAAAAAAGTTTGTCAAGAGTTGTTGATTGGCAGGACATTTCATTCACCCAATTCTGTTTTTTTTTTTTTTTTAAGTTTAAACAAAAATGCTTTTTGTTTATTTTTGAGAGACAGAGACAGAGCACGAGCAGGGGAGAAGCAGAGAGAGAGGGAGACATAGAGTCCCAAGCCCTGAGCTCTCAACACAGAGTCTGATGCTGGGCTCGAAACCATGAACTGTTAGATCATGACCTGAACTGAAGTCGAATGTTTAACCGACTGAGCCACCCAGGCGCCCCCACCTAATTAATTCTTATTCAACATATATTTTTTTCCTCAAATAGGTAAATGGAAGTCTTAGGCTTTTCTTTTTTTAATGGATAGTTTACTGCTTCTCCCAGTTGAAAGCTGGGCTAATCCACTTTGGTGTTGGAGAACTCGTCCATCTTTTTGGTGGCCAACAAGTAGCCTCTAACGCTTGAGAGTGGGGAACGGCTAGCAAAGGTGGTCTTTGTACTAACAGAGAGTAGAGTGGGGGCTAGGAGGGTTTGGGGAGGAGTGCGTGCAGTGAGCTGTCCTTTAATGGACATACAATTTCAGTTGTGGGGCGCCTGGGTGGCTGAGTCGGTTAGGCGTCTGACTTCGGCTCAGGTCATGATCTCGCGGTTCGTGAGTTCAAGCCCCACATCGGGCTCTGTGCTGACAGCTCGGCGCCTGGAGCCCGTTTCGGATTCTGTGTCTCCCTCTCTCTCTGCCCCTCCCTCACTCATGCTCTGTCTCTCTCTCAAAAATAAATAAACATTAGAAAAATTTTACAATTTCAGTTTTGCAAGGTTAAAAAGTGTCAAAGATTGGTTGCACAACAATATGAATATAGTTAACACTACTAAACTATATTCTTTAAAATGGTTAAGATCGGGGGCACGTGGGTGGCTCAGTCAGTGGAGCGTCCGACTTCAGCTCAGGTCATGATCTCACGGTTGGTGGGTTTGAGCCCCGCGTCAGGCTCTGTGCTGACAGCTCAGAGCCTGGAGCCTGCTTCCGATTCTTTGTCTCCCCTTCTCTCTGCACCTCCCCTGCTCATGCTCTGTCTCTCAATAATAAATAAACGTTAAAAAATTTTTTTTAATTGTTAAGATGGTAACTTTTGTGTGTGTGTGTGTGTGTGTGTGTGTGTGTGTGTGTGTGTGTGTTTACCACAATTTAAAAAAACAAAAACAAGAAATTCTTCCATGAGGCCACTGGGATTAAGTACCCTTTGGTTTTAACCATTGGTTCTTGGGAATCAAATCTATTACTTTATCTTTCTCGTACACTTTCTTCATCTGTTAGTTAATTTAACCTCAGAGACAAGAATGTCAGGGCTCAATGGGTAACACACACACAGACACGCACACGTGTGTGCCCCTAAGAGGAGGAAGGAACCAGCTTGCAGGCTTTGGCACCTGAACCCCTTAATTTTAGACAAGAAGCCAAGTGACGGGCAAAGTTCTGCCACCCTTGTGGCACGAGCTTGTGGCAGATTTGAGACTCCAACCCAGGGGTCTGTCCTTGCTCAGTGGATCCTCAGGAGCTATTGAGATCTGATGATATAATGGTGGAATCCGCAATTGGTCTTAGCTCTACATCATTCTATGTACCTGTAGTTTGTGTTACGTATTTTGTTGTGCTTCATCTAGTTACTTTAACTCGCTGCCCTTCAGTTTCTGTAAAACTGAGATAGCAGTTCCTGACTTCATTGGGTGGTTTTGAAGGTTAAATGAAATAATATTCAAAACACAATGTTTGAACTTGAGTAAGTATTTAATAAATGTCAATTCGTAGTATCATTATTATTATTAAAAAAATTTTTTTTAACATTTGTTTATTTTCAAGAGACAGAGAGAGACAGAGTGTGAGCAGGGGAGGGGCAGAGAGAGAGGGAGACACAGAATCCGAAGCGGGCTCCAGGCTCCGAGCTGCCAGCACAGAGCCCGACACGGGGCTCGAACCCACCAACCCTGAGATCATGACCTGAGCCGAAGCTGAATGCTCAACCGACTTAGCCACCCAGGTACCCCTTATAATTATTATTTTGAATGTGTCATTAAGAGGTACTATTGTGTAAGGTATTATAAATTGCTTTACATACATTCTCTCATTTAATCCTCACCACACGTGGGTTATTCCCTTCTTACAACTGAGGAAACTGAGGCCCAGAGAGGTTAATATCTTACTCTGGGAACACAGCAAGCAAGCCGATGGCGTTCTACTCCATAATGGTGAGATCTTGTTGAATTTTCTTTCTTTGTTGTGTCCCTTTGGCATCCTCTTTTTCTAAGAAATGTCACTCACGTATAGGCCTGTGCACTGCCCTTCAGTTGGTCTGTGCTGGCATTTGACATTTTCCCAGTCTTGTTTCTGGGCACATCAGGACTTACACTGTATTTATAATTCTTTGTTCTTATCTTTTTAATTTAATATGAGCATATTTTTACCTATAGTATGAGCATTTTTTTGTATCGTGAAATATTTTTAAAATCTAATTCTTAGTGGCTAAGTGGTGTTTGATTTTATAACTCTGGCACAATTTGTTTCGCCATTCCCCTAACTTTAGGCATGCCGAATGTTCTCCATATCTCACTATTATGAATAACTGCAGTGGTTTCCTGGTCCAGACACATCTGTGCACATCTCTGATTGTTTCTCCAGTGTAGAAATTCAAAAGCAGATTTTCCAGGTCAAAAGAGATGACTATATAAGACTTTTTGTTACATGTTGAGGAATTTTTATTTCATGAAGGCCTCACTAACCCATTTGAGATTTACAGTTTTTAAAAATCTTTGCCAAGCTAAATGCCACGATAACTCATTTTCACTTGCCTTTCTTTTATTACCATGGGTTACACTATTTTTCTTCCGTATTTTATTGGCCACTTGCCTTGTTCTTTTGCAAATTGCAGTTGATAGCCTTTGCCTGTTTGTAAATCTGGAAATCTGGGTGTGAGATTTTATAAATTCAGAGCATCAACACTTTGTAATATATATATATATATATATATATATATATATATATATATATATATTATATTCTGGCTGTCATTTTTTGGTAGTTTTTCCACCCATTTTATTTAATATTATAAATATGTCTAACACTCCCAATCGTGTTTTATATTAACCTTTATAATAGCTATTCTTTTCATCTTTTCTTTCAAGTAGTTTCTGGGCTGAACTTGAAGGTTTGCTGTAAGTTCAGAATGAATTGGCCAGGGCGTAGTAGGGTAGGATATTTTTTTTTTAGAAGATCGCCAGGTGCTTCTAACACACAGCCCAGGCTGAGAATCACTGCTTTCAACCACACTATGGATGATCTTAGCCAACTGACATATTTTTCTGCTTTTAACATCCATGTATTTTAACCCAACTATTTTACTCTATGCATGTCTTTAAGTTTAGCTGTTGTATCCCAAATATCAGGACACTTCCCTTTGGCTGTGGTCACTTAAGACACCCAAGGAGATTTGTGTTTCCACTATGCCTTTCTGTAACTTACCAGGTGATTTTACTGTCCTTTCCTTCATAAAACTGTCCTAATTTGCCTCATAAGTGTAGCATCTACTCTGAGATCTTTGTTGCTTTTTGCAGCTGTAGGATTTTGTGGAGAAATCATATTAGGGTCTCTGCCTTAAAATTGTTCTCTACTGGGGGCACCTGGGTGGCTAAGTCCGTTGAGCAGAGTGGTTGAGACTTCGGCTCAGGTCATGAGCTCATGGTTCATGAGTTTGAGCCCTGCGTTGAGCCGTCTTCAGATCCTGTTCCCCTCTGCACCTCCCCCGCTTGCACGTGCGCGCTCTCTCTCAAAAATAAATGTTAAAAAAATATAAATAAATAAAAATTTTCTATTCTGACTTAAAAGAAAAACCCAGCCTGACGATGTTTGCAGGGATGTTTCCCAAAGGCAAGGTCTGAGATCACTCCTACTGTGGCATCTCGCTGGCTTGTAAGAGCCTGTCTTTCTCTTTATAGTTAAAAAAGCTGACAGTGAGGTATTTGTAGATTCTCGGGGGAAGTTTCTGAGGGAAAATTCTGTCTCTTTAAAAATCTTCGCTGTAAGGCTTTCAGTTGGGGAAAATAGTTTTGAATTATTAACCTAGCTTTCTTATTTTTGGCCTTTTTAAGTTCCTCTTATTTTCCATTGTTATGGTCCCTGATTCTGTCTCAGCGGCACTGTTTATTGTATGTTTGAGTGTATCACTGTGATTCAGTTGCCCGAAATCGCGAACTTTCTATATATCTGGTTCCTTCTGCTACAACTTGTTCCTCACTCATACTTCTTTGGGTGGTTTCAATACCTTTATATGAAGTTACTGGTTGGACTTTTTTTTTTCTCATTTCAAGTTTAAAGGACATTTTAAGCACGGGCACTTTGTTTTAAAGTTTTAACTTTGGAAAATATTTCTGTGACAGAAATAATACATGCATATGTGCTAAAAACGAAACAATCCTTTACACAAATAAAATGAAATGTAAATGTGTCTTATAATCTCAACCCCCCAAAGACCAAACCATACTTAACAGGTACTCTATAGTCTTCCAGAATTTTATTCTATAGTTATAAAAATCTATTCTTTTATTACTTGTTGTTTTTTTTTTTTGTTTGTTTGTTTTTTGTTTGTTTGTTTTTAATACTGGAGTCATACCATACATGCTGTGCTTAACCATAACTTGCTTGGTCGCACACTAGATTGTTGTCATATTCTCATTCTTTTTATTGCTGGACAATTTGTTGTTCTTTGGATGTGCCATACATTTTTGGAAATAATTCCTTGTTAATAAGCATTTAAGTTGCTTCTGTCTTTTCCCATTATAAATAATGCATTGGTAGCTATCCGGACACACTCATGCAAACATGTATATCCTTCCACAGCTTTGCAAGAGTTTTATATTTTTGAAGGATAAATGCCTAGAAGTAGAAATATTGATGAATATTTTCTGGTTCTTCTAAGTGGAAGTACTCATTTCTATTTCCTCAGGTTCTCCTCTAAACTGATTATTAGCTCTTTTTCTCAGAATTTCCTTTAACCTGGTTATTATTATTAGCTTTTAAATCTAAGCAATATTTTGTTTTAAATTTTTTTTTGTTTTGTTTTGTTTTCAACGTTTATTTATTTTTGGGACAGAGAGAGACAGAGCATGAACGGGGGAGGGGCAGAGAGAGAGGGAGACACAGAATCGGAAACAGGCTCCAGGCTCCGAGCCATCAGCCCAGAGCCTGACGCGGGGCTCGAACTCACGGACCGCGAGATCGTGACCTGGCTGAAGTCGGACGCTTAACCGACTGCGCCACCCAGGCGCCCCAGCAATATTTTGTTTTAATTTGCATTTTTTGAACTCTAAGAAGATTGACCCTCTTCCAAATGTTTATCTACCATCTGTGTTGTCTATTTGTTTCCTTATTACTTTATGATTTTCATTCTTTTCTTTTTATTTGTGGAATCTCTTTATGTATTAAAAATACTAACTGACATATATGGGATGCACTGTTTCACTTCACCCCAAGTGCATTTTGAGTTAATATAGGTTGTTTTTTTTTTTCCATCTTATGTTTTTAACTTTAATACAGTCAAATTTACTTTACCTTCATGGGATTTTGGCCTAGATCAAAGCTAACAAAGCTATTTAAACCCCAAAGTCACAAAAACATATTCTTGTTTTTTACTAATATAATTTATATACATATAAAAATTTATAATTTTGTTTTTCACTGTTTGTTTTATGTTTGGAGCATTAATGCATCTATAATTTCTTTTAATAGATGATTTGTGTTGAAAGTCAGGCTTCATTCTTCTTCCAAATGGGTAGTCAATCATTCTTTTTTTTTTTTTTAATATTTATTTACCTATTTTTGAGAGACAGAGAGAGAGCACAAGTGGGAAAAGGCAGAGAAAGAGAGGCAGACACCAAATCCAAAGCAAGCTCCAGGCTCCGAACTGTTAGGACAGAACCCCAGCAGACTAATTCAGAGAATATTTGTATATTTAGTGTTTGTAGATAACATCCAACAATTTTCCAAAACGGTTGTACCAATTTACTCTTCCAGCAGCCATGTTTGAAAGTTCTTACTGCTTTTCCATCCTGGTAAGTCAGCTGTTTCCTGCTTTAACTTCTCTGTTGGGCATCAAGTAATATCTCACTGGTGTTAATTTACATTTACTGGTTTCCTCGTACCATTGAGTTCTTTCACAAAAGTTTATGGCCACTGGTGTGTATACTTTCTTGACGTACCTCTTCAAGTTTCTTGTCCATTTTTTAATGGGGTTTTGTTATTTTTCTTATTTTATTATAGGAGTTCTGGATAGGAGTTCTTTGTAAGTAATTGGTATGACAGATATCTTCTCCCACTCTGTGGTTGGTTTTTTCACTCTCTTAATGGTGTCTTTTGATGAACCAAAGTTCATCAAAGTTTATTTATTTATTTATTTTGAGAGAGACAGGGAGAGCACACATGTGAGTAGGGAAGGGGCAGAGAGAGAGAGAGAGAGGGAAAGAGAATCCCAAGCAGGCTCCACACTGTCAGTGCAGAGCCCAATGCAGGGCTTGATCCCACGAACTGGGAGATCATGACCTGAGCTGATATCAAGAGTCTGATGCTTAACTGACTGAGCCACCCAGGCACCCCTGATGAACTAAAGTCTTAATATAAAGCTTAAATTAAGTAAGTTACTTAAATTGGGTAATTTAAGTGTTAATTAAATAGTAAAATAAGTATTAAAATAGTCCAATTTAGGGGCGCCTGGGTGGCTCAGTCGGTTAAGTGTCGACCTCAGCTCAGGTCACGATCTCGCAGTCCGTGAGTTCGAGCCCCGCGTCGGGCTCTGGGATGATGGCTCAGAGCCTGGAGCCTGCTTCCGATTCTGTGTCTCCCGCTCTCTCTGCCCCTCCCCCGTTCATGCTCTGTCTCTCTCTGTCTCAAAAATAAATAAACGTTTAAAAAAAATTTTTTTTTAAATAGTCCAATTTATCACTTTTTCTTTTGTGGTTAATACTTTTGTGTACACTTGCCTTTCACATTTAGAACTATGAACATTCCCCACCTTATAATAGTTTGTGATTTTTTTGACTTTACGATGGTGCAAAAATGATATGCATTTAGTGAAAACAGTACTTTGAATTGTGATCTTTTCCCAGGCTAGAGATAGGTATGATACTCTCTTATAATGCTGGCCAGTGGCTGAAGCTTCCAGTCAGCTATGTGATCACCAGGGTCAACAACAACTCACACACTTAGAACCATTTTGTACCCATGCGACCATTCTATTTCTTATTATAAAATAGGCTTTGTGATTTTGCCCAACTGCAAGCTAATGTAAGTGTTCTGAGCACATTTAAGGTAGGCTAGGATACGCTGTGATGTTTGGTAGGTTAGGTGTGTTAAATGCATTTCGATTTATAATATTTTCAAATTATGATGGGTTTATTAGGACATAACCTCATTGTAAGTTGAGGAAGATCTGTAAAAGTAAACTAGAATGATTTTTGCTTATGGTGCAAAGTAACAGTCAAGGTTCATCATTTTCCATCTGATCCTGGACTTTTGTTCGTTGGGAGATTACCCTTACTAGTACTCAGTCTATTCAGATTTTCTATTTGGTAGGTTGTATATTTCTAGGAATTTATACATTTCTTCTAGGCTTTCTGGTTAGTTGGCATATAATTGTTTGTAAATGACCTCTTATGATCCTTTTTATTTCTGTGGTCTCAGTCATAAAGTCTCCTCTTTCATTTCTGATTTTATTTATTCAAGTCCTCTCTCTTTTTTTCTTGGTTAGTCTAGGTAAGGGTTTGTTGATTTTGTTTATCTTTTCAAAGAACAACTCTTAGCTTCATTGATTTTTTCTATTGTCTTTTAGTCTCTATTTCATTTATTTCTACCTGATCTTTATTATTTCCTTCCTTTTACTAACCTTTGACTTTGTTCTTATTTGTCTAGTTCCTTTACGTATAAAGTGAGATTGTTTATTTGAGATTTTTCTTATTTCATGAGGTAAGCCTGTGTTGCTATGAATGTCCCTCATAGAACAACTTTTGCTGCATCCCATAGATTTTGGCATGTCATATTTCTGTTTTCATTTGTGTCTAGGTAGTTTTTGTTTCATCTTTGATTTCTTCCATGATTTATTGGTTGTTCAGTAGCATGTTGTTTGAGAGGTGTTTATATATATTTTATCATACAGTAAGTTTGATCTCTGGGGGTCTATACAGTTCTTGAATTTTAGTACATGAAAAATATTTGTGTAATCACCACCACAAGCAGAATATAAAGCAGTTCCAGCACCCCAGTAAATTTCCTTGTGTTATATCCCCTTATACTCACCTTTTCCTTAACTCTCAGCAATTGTTCATCTGCTCTCCATTACTATAGGTTTTGTCTGTATGTAAATGTCACACAAATGCAAGAGAGAAAAGCTTTTTTCTGAAGTTTTTGCAGGGTCTGGACTTTGCACTTCTCTAACAAATCATCTGATTTTATCTTAATCCCATTTTCCTTTAAAACTCAGGTCAAATGTCATTTCTCTGGAGTGTCCCTTAACCTCTGCTTATTTTCATTAAGTTAATTTATATGCCTTTTCTAGGTTTCCATAACATCTTGTGTGTACTTCTAATCCAGAAATTTTAATCTCCTGTCTTAGTCTCTAAACTGCTTAGGGGGGCCAGGTATTATACTTTAGTCAAATTTTTTCCCAATCGCCTATCATAATACATACATACATATACAAATATACATATATAATTAGTGATAAATTATTAAAATTTAATGAATAAATAAGTAATTAAAAGAGATGCTAATGAGGGTAACATTGAGGCTCCTAACCTTGGGTGTCTCAGTATTGAAATTAAGAAAAAATAAAATCAACAGCATGTGGTAACTTTGAAATACAAGAATTTGAGAATGTTTCCCAGGAAAAAAAAAATCACAAATAGAAAGTTGTGCTCAGATTTCATTATTTATTAGCTATTTGAACTCCACACATGTATTCAGGTAGTCTAGTACAAATATTCTAATAAATATTCTTGTACTTGATAGCCAGTTATGGCAGTAACCAATGGTGGTTGGGTTAGGGGAGGTTGTATTTCCAAGGCCAGTGGTTTTCAAACTATTCCCCATCTTTATGGTTTTGAAGAGGGACTTTGGAATCACCTCCAAGGTCAGTATCTGGGTAACGGATCTCCAGACCCCTGACCCCAGTTTTAATCAGAGTTCTGCCTTTGTTTCCATTTCAAGGAAGAGTTCTACTGCTTAAAAAAACAAAACACAAAAAAACTTGGAGCACCACTGCCACAGATGGAGTGGCAAATGCAGTTCATGTCCATCTGTGATGTGCCAACTTCTTCAAATTCATTTCCTCTGGGGTATTCTTTAAGTGGATAATTTCTTTCTCATTGGATCCCATTCATAGTTAGAATCCACTCTTGTCCTGTTTTCTTGAGTTTCTGCCATGTTCTGGGAATTGTCAGTAATTTGGATGGTTCTCTGGAGTTTTGTCTTGAGAGAATGGTCTTCAGCCAACCCCTGGAACTCCTTCATTAACCAATAGGCACTTAATCACTTCTTTTCAGAGTCCTTTCCAGTGAAAATCTTTCTCAATGGAAAATTGCACTAGTAGTCAATGATCCTTTGGCTTATACTGTTCATTTTTACTTATTTATAGTATTCATTGTGTAGCACAAAATTATGAGATTTGTAAATAACAGAAATACTACTTGAATTCCAAAATCAAATTTAACTCATCACGATTATAATTTAAATGCAATGATGATTAACTCAGTGTCTTTAATCCATAGAGTTTCATTCTGAGTGGGAAGGAAGGCCGATGATCACCTTCAGAGGAGGTCGCAGGTGACTGGGAGAATGGGGAGGAGCTAAGGAACAAGAATCCATAATGAGGAAGAAGAGCAGGTTCAATGGGTATAAGTGTGTGGGAGAGGTAGAAGTCAAGAAAGTTCTTGTCAAGAGAAGCACCTCCAACAAGAAAATTCTGGAGGTGGAACAAGTCTAAGCAATGACAAGATCCAAGCTGTGACATTGCTGGTGGGTGGCTGATGGGATGAGGTGAAGGCCAGTGGAGTTGAGAAGGTTAATTTGTGAGGCAGCTAGTTAAATGGATTATCAATATGGCTGTTTTGGCCAATTACCTTTCTAACCCTCTAGGTAAACTCTCTAAGTGTCACAGTAGTGGCTTAAAAATGACATTGCTTCTCCTAATAAAAAAGTATTTTATGAATTTTTCAACTACACTAGGTCTCGTCTTCTGTTGCTGACCTAGCTCCGGGAGGAGCATAATTGGATAATAGGATCAATGAGGGTCATGGAAGATAAAACAGATAGGATAGCTGGCTGCCAGAATGTGGAGATGCTGAGGACTTACCTAGGTTGGGATTATTTATATATATATTAAAATTTTAATCTAAAAATTCAAATTTTGTTTGGTTTTGCTCACTGAAGGCAAGGGTGGACAGAAATCAACCTGCATCTTCTCTGGGGTCACTGCCTCCTACTCACAGCCAGGCCAGCAGGTATGGCTTGAGGGGCCCTGCCGTGGTCCTGGATGCCCAAGCAGAGTGAAGAAGGGATTCTTGGTTGTTAAAAAAAAAAAAAAAAAGCATGAATTGAGAAGACCAGGAACCATGGTTATGATTGAGGGCTCTAGGAAAATTCAGAAAACCAGTTTAGAGCAGTGGAAAAGTGTAACTGGGAATTAACCAGAAATGAAGGAAAAATGTATCCTTTACAGCTAGAAGGGTCTAGCTGCAATATGATGTACAATGTGTTTGGTCGCCGTGATTTACAATTTCTTGAGAACAGCTTTTCAAATGGGTGTGTGCAGTGACAAAGTCCAAGGTGTGGCTCTCTGATAGAGTAAATGGGGAGGTCAGTTGAATTAAGGAAGCCAGACGGTAATGAGTCATTTTGTCAGATGGATCACCAATAGAGAAGTTTTGACCAGTTAGGAACAAGGTACAATTAGGCAGTAGATAATGAAAGTTACTCAACAATGCCTTTTCTTGACCAAAAGAATGAATTTATTAACTTCTTATGACTGCTTTAACAAAGCCCCACAGACTGGGTGGCTGAAACATTATAAATTTATTCTCTCCTAATTCTGGAGGTTAGAAGTCTGAGATCAAGGTGTTGTTAGGGCCACAATCCCTCCACGATTCTGGATTGAATCCTTCCTTGCCTGTTCTTAGCTTCTGGTGGTGACCATCAACCCATGTGTTCCTTGACATGCAGCTGCATCATTCCAATCTCCACCTCTTGTTTAAATGGCATTTACATTTTTTCCTGGGAAAAGAATTGCCTTTTTTTGTTGCTTCCTTGATTGTTTTTCAGCGTACTTTTCTCTAATTCAACTTGTCACTCAGACACATTGTAAGACTCCTCCTTGTCGTCAAATACTTTAGATAAGCCATGAATCCCTTAATTTCTTGGCAATATTCTTCCTGAAACTCTCTGCCTCTGTGCCTTCCTGTTACTGCTAGGCTTATTGCACAGCCGTCTTCCCCTCACTATCATCTCGAAGATGATAGATGACCCTTATTGGTCCTATTCTCTAATCATGCCTCTCACCTTTTTTGGACCTCCTGATTCAAGAACCCATGTCTCTCCCTCTCTCTGTTTACTCCCTCATTTTGGTGGAGAGCATACTCCAGGAAGTTTCTGAAGAAAGATACATGAAAGGTAAATTTTTTGAAGTCCTTCATGTATAAAAATGTCTCTAAATTCATTCTTGATTGGTGGTTGAAAGAAGTGACTATCATCTTGCAGATTCTAATATGGCTGTTGACAAGTCTAATGTCATTCTACTTCTCATCAAGTTGACTGAGTCTTTTCTCACCTTGTGTTCAGTCTGCTGATTCATACGTTAAAAAATCTTTGATTTGACATCATGTTTTTAAATTTCTAACTTTTCCATTTGAGTCTTTCTTATAGTTTTTATGTTGTAGTATGTGTCAGAACATCATTCCTTTTCATGGGTGAATATTCAATATGTATATATGTTATATACATATATATATCACATCACATTTTGTTTACCTATTCATCCATTTTGTGTCCTATTAATCATTAAACCCAAGATTATAAAGATTTTCCTTTGTTTTCTTCTAAGAGTTTTATAATTTTAGTTCTCACATTGGCATCTTTGATCCATTTTATTTTTTTGTATGGTATCAGGTAAGGGTCCAATTTCATTATTTGCATGTGGAAATGAAATTTTGTCAGCACTTTTTAAGAACCAGCTCTCTTTGAGGCACCTGGGTGGCTCAGTCGGTTGAGTGTCCAACTTCGGCTCAGGTCATGATCTCGTGGTCCGTGAGTTTGAGCCTTGTGTCAGGCTCTGTGCTGACAGCTCGGAGCCTGGAGCCTGCTTCAGATTCTGTGTCTCCCTCTGTCTCTGCCCCTTCCCCACTCATGCTCTGTCTCTCCCTCTCTCTGTCAAAAAGAAATAAACATTAAAAAAAAATTAAAGAACTAGTTCTCTTTTCATTTCTCTCCCCCACCCTGTTCTCTCTCTCTCAAAATAAATAAATAAATAAATAAACATTTAAAGGGGAGCTGTTGGGGTGCCTGGGTGGCGCAGTCGGTTAAGCGTCCGACTTCAGCCAGGTCACGATCTCGCGGTCCGTGAGTTCGAGCCCCGCGTCAGGCTCTGGGCTGATGGCTCGGAGCCTGGAGCCTGTTTCGGATTCTGTGTCTCCCTCTCTCTGCCCCTCCCCCGTTCATGCTCTGTCTCTCTCTGTCCCAAAAATAAATAAACGTTGAAAAAAAAAAATTTAAAAAAATAAATAAATAAATAAAGTGGAGCTGTAGGGGGAGGAGAGAGAGAGAGAGGGAGGGGCAGGGAGAGAGAGAATCCCAAGCAGGCTCCATACTGCCAGAGCAGAGCCCAACGTGGGGCTTGGTCCCATGAATGGTGAGATTATGTCCTGAGCTGAAATCAAGAGTTAGATGCTTAATGGACTGAGCCAACCAGACACCCCTACTGTTCCCTTTTATATTGTTTTTGATGCAAATCACATCTTTCTATATTGCATGCCAATTAGCATAAATATATGTGTTTTTAAATGAATTTTTCTTTTAAATCATTTAGGAATAAAATTAAATTTATAGACAAAAATACAGTAACACTGGCTTTTATATTTGTCTACGTAGTTACCTTTACTGGAGTTCTTTATTTATTCACAGGAGTATGAGTTACTGGCTAGTAAGCTTTCCTTAAAGCTCAAGGACTCTGTTCAGCATTTCTTATAGGACAGGTTGGCTAGCAAAAGATCCCTCAGTTTTTGTTTTTCTGGAACTGTTTTATTTTGTCTTCATTTTTGAAGAATAGTTTTGTTGGATATAGAACTGTCAGTGTACGGTTTCTTTTTCTCTCAGTATTTAAAATATATCATCCTTCTGGCCTCCAGAGTTTCTGATGAGAAATCAGTTGTTCATCTTATCGAAGATCCCTTGTATATGACGAGTTGTTTCTTTCTCGCTGCTTTAGTTTCTCTCTGTCTTTGTTATTGGACAGTTTGATTATATATCTCAGTGTGGAACTCTGAATTTATCCTCTTTGATGTTCGCTGAACTTATTGTACGTGTAAATTCATGTATTTCATCAAATTTAGGAGGCAGTTTTGGCCACTATTTCTTCAAATATTCTTACTGCTCCTTTCTCTCTGTCTCTGTCTCTCTGTCTCGTCTCTCTCTCTTCTTTCTGGGACTCTCACAATGCTTATTTGCTACACTTGCTGTGTTCCACAGTTCTCTTAGACTCTGTTAATTTTTATTCTTTTTTCTTTCTGTTCCTCCGACTGGGTAATTTTAATAATCTTATGTTCAGGTTCATGGATTCTTTTTTCTGCCAGTTCCAATCTGCTGTTGAACTCTTCTAATGAAATTCGATTTTAGTTACTGTACTTACAATTTCTAGAATTTCTATTTGGTTCCTTTTTATAATTTCAGTCATTTTATTGATGTTCTCAATTTGTTCATCTATCATTTTCCTTAGTTCTTTGTGCATAGTTTCCTTTAGCTCTTTAAACATATTTAACACCATTGACTTAAAGTCTTTGTCTAGTAAGTCTAATGTCTGTATGTCCTCAGAGGTGGTTTCTGTCGACTTGCTTTTTTGCCATGAATGGGCCATACTTAGATGATTCGTTGTACACCTTGAAATTTTTTGTTGAAAAATGGGCATTTAAAAATTACAATTAATATTTTGATATTTAATAGTATTTCTTATATAATAAATTAACTTTCCTCAGGGTTTGCTTTTGTTGCTTTTTGATGGCTTAGGGTTTTTTAGTGACTTTTCCAAACAATTTTTTGCAAAGTCTGTATTCTTGGTCATGTGTGGTCACTACCATCTCTGTTGTTATTTCAGGGGTTGGCCCATGACCTGAGAGAGTTCCTTAAATGCCCGGAGCCAAAAGGAAAAAAAAAAAGCTACTCTCTCAGTTTTTGCATCTTGACTATAAGCTGGGGCATCCCTTCAGTGAGAAACCAGCCTGCAAAAGCAAGCTCCACCAGGAATGTGGGCCACCGTTCCCATAGCTGCTGCTATCCCTGCACTGGGGAATGAGATAGTAGTCAAATGGGCAAAAATGCCACAGTGCCCTCTTACTGAAATTCAGTTGCCCTTTTCTTCATTTAGGAGTGTTCTGGTTGTCCTAAATTTAAGATTAGATTACAGAGTTCAAAACCAAAGATTGACAGATTGATTCTGTCAATCTTTGCCAATTCCTGCCTGTTTCAGTGGAGGTACCACTTCTTTAAGTGCCCATCTCTGCCCTTTTATGTGATGTCACTCTTGTATTTTAAAAATTTGTGTTGTCGGGGTGCCTGGGTGGCTCAGTCGGTTAAGTGTCTGACTTCGGCTCAGGTCGTGGTCTCACGGTTCATGAGTTCGAGCCCCATGTCGGGCTCTGTGCTGACAGTTCAGAGCCTGGAGCCTGCTTTGGATTCTGTGTCTCCTCCTCTCTCTGCCTCTCCCCTGCTCATGCTCTGTCTTTCTCTGTCTCTCAGTAATAAATATCTAATCTCTATGAAAATACTAATTATAATGAGAGGTTTGGGGAGATTTGTTTCCATGCTCCATGAACTGTTTCTTTCCTCTGATTTCCATTTTTCAGTTTGTTGTGTTCTTTATCTTTTAAGTGTTCCTCAAAGATCTCATTGACTATTAATATTTAAGAGTAACATACTAAAAAGCTGATTGTAATCTCTGTGTGCCTGAATAGGACTTTGACAGGTGGATCACACTGTAAGTGACTGAGTGGCATCCTTGCCATTTCACTAGAGGACAGGAGCTCTCACTGTTTTGCATGGCGACATTCACTTGTTTTCAGAGCTCTTACACCCTGTTGGCTGTCATTTATGTCTCCAAGTCCAGAGCCCCTCTTGTTCAACTTCACTGAAAAATCAAGCTATGGTCTTCTTCAGAAGGGGAGGACAGTTTCCTGCCTGCATGCCAGGATATTGCTGCTCCTTATATACACTTCCAATCCAATCTTCCTTCCAGCTCCACTCTACCTCTCTGCTTTCAGAGGTTCCTGGCACTTCCATTCCTGATCATTGCCAGGCTGTTGCAGCCTGCATGGGTTAACTTCCCATCGGCTTCCCCACTTGCAAGCAGTGAAGTTATAGCTTTCACCTTGCTGCTAAGACAGCAGCCGTGACTTGTTCACCTGCTTTCCATTACACATTTTGTTGATTGTCTCTCATCTGCTATTGTCTTTTCACCTGTGGCGATTTGTGGTCATTTTAATGAAGCTTGGGGAGGAGAGGAGATCAACTATGCATTTAATCTGCCATATTTCCACGATTTCTTTCATATCATTAGGGTGAAGGAAAGCCAATGACACTGAATGAGTGAGATAAAACAACTATAGACTCAGTAGTTCGGTAATAAAGCATGATCATGGCATTGTGGCAGGGAGTGGTTAGCTCATTCCTTCTTATTATAGGTTATCGACGTTTTGTTTTGAAAATAACGTATGAAGGATTGAGACTGACAGAACAAATGTCATACAGGAGCTACCTGAGCCTGGTCAACAAGGACCATCTAGAAGTGAAAAGACTTTGATTATAACTCATCCCTTGTTTCTGATGTAAACTCTACTACTTACAAAAATTAAAAGGAGAGTGACAATGGTCTCCCTCCCTCTTCTCTTTTTAAGTTTATTTGTTTATGTTGAGAGAGAGCATGAATGCACAGCAAGGAAGGGGCAGAAAGAGAGGGAGAAAGAGAATTCCAAGTAGGTTCTGTACTGTCAGCACAGACCGCAGTGCAGGGCTCGATCTCATGAATCGTGAGATCATGACTTGAGCCGAGGTCAAGAGTCAGTCACTTAACCAACTGAGCCATCCAGGTGTGCTTCTCTGTAACAGTTCGTTTTCCATACTCTGATTAATGTAAAAGGTTTTACTTACTGAACAGTTAAGACACCAGCACTAAAATCCTTTGTAGTTCAGCTCAGGTCAAGCTGAATTTTCACTACGTTATACAGGCAGGCTCAAGAGAATTTACTTAGCCTAAGGATTGTACAAATCCTATTATATGCCAGATAAATAAAGGACAAAATAAGCCTGCGTTGAGTGCTCTAGGAGTGGTGGTGAGATGAACATTGTCCTCCACACAAATATCACATTGAAATGAAGTTTTGTTCTGCTCGAGAAATGTTTATTGAGCTATTGCAGGTTCTGTGTTTGCAGCGGTGAAATAAAGATGAATGAGTCAGTCCTTCACGCCCTTGGGACCAAGGGAGGGAGGTGGAGAAGTGACTTCAGCACAGGGTGGCGCGTTTCCTGCTAGAAGTTCACGTGGATTGCCAGCAGAGGCCAAGGAGCCACATCCGTGCGGGGCGGGGCGGGGGGGAGCTCCCTTTGCCTCGTCAGGGCCCCCTGTGCACGTCTCTTTAAAACACTGTGGTCAATACTGTTGGCAGCTTGAACTCAACTATGTTGGCAATACTTACACCGCAGAAGTTGGCCAATGCTACAAATCAGAACTTTCCCCCCGAAAAGCCACTTGTCAAACATTTACCAGAACAATGCTGCCATTTCACCCTAGTTGTTTGCACCTTTCTCCACCTAAGGAGCCTCTCCAGGACAGACTCGTGTTCACTTAAATTTACCTCTTAGAGTCGTCCCTACTCTCCTTCCTCTTTGTGTCTTGTCACTTCGGACAGAAGTTGGGAGCTTCTCCCAGGTAGTGAGACAAATCCTCATTTAATCTCTCTTGAATGAGGTGAGGGTAGGAGGCAGGGGCTGATTTCCTCAGCTAGTCTTGACTTTTTTCAAGCAACTCATCATTAGGTCCTTTCAGCCTGCCTTCAGAACACATCCGGAATCCAGTCCCTGATTGCCATATCCACTCTATCAACTGGTCTGGGCCACCACCGTCTTTTGTCTGCCTAACTGCAGTTGCCTCCCTGCTTCTGCCTTCACAGTTTTTTCTCCACACATCGGCCAGAGTGACCCTGCTTTGTTTCTGATCATGTCATGTCTCTGCTAGAACTCTTCAGAGGGCCTTCCATCTCACTGGGGGTAAAAACTCACATCCTCAAAAATGGCCTCCCAGGATGCTGTGATCTGGCCTCCATTGCATGCTCTGTACAGCCTCCTTGGCCTCTTCTCTCATGAGGCATCGGCCATACTAGCCTCATTGCTCTTCCTCAATTATGCCAAATATGCTCCTGCCTCAGGGCCTGCCTGTGTGCTGAAATTGTTCCCTGATATTCCTCCCTCATTCCTTTACCTCCAGCAGATCTCTACTCAAATACCACTTTGTCAGGGAGCCTTCCCTGACCACTCTATTTCACATGGCCATCGTCCCCATTCAGCCTCCAACACACGCATCTCACTTGGGCCCCCCAGCAAGTCTATTCCATTTCCCTCCTTTGTGTTTGTGCATAGTGCTTAGCATTGTGTGATCTGTTATGGACTTTACTTATTTTCTTTTTTTCTGATTTCCTCCACTAGAATATAAACTCCATAAGGGCAGAGATGTTTTCGTTTGCTGCAACATCCTTAGCACCTAGAACAGTGAGTGGCATGTTGTAGAAGAGAGGGGAAGTGTGGTGACAGCTTAGAGGTCACCTTAATCTCCCAGGACTCCCTGGGGAAATGAACCAATCTCTGTGGGTGAGCTGCAGTCTTCCCAGAGAACATGGCCCAGTTAGAGAAGGGTGGGACAGAAGGAGGTCTCCCCTGGCATGTGGTTTACACTCACACACCCCTGGGAGGAGTCCTGCTAGACTAACGTCCACTAATATTGTAATGACTAGTTAGTTCTTTGTTAGGGATTTGTTGGCAGCAGGCTGAGAGATGGGCCACCAGGAGAAAGGGGAGATGGGTAGAGACTAATACTGACTCTCATTTGTAAGCCACCCTGTAGGTGCAGAGCATGTCTGCCTGCACTGTCTCACTTGTGCCTCATGACAAGGCTGTGACATAGGCAAGAAAGATATTATTGTGCATTTTTTATAGATGAGAGCAATGAGGCTCAAAGAGGCTAAATGACTTGTCCAAAGTCAGATACCCAATAGGAACAAAAAGTCAAACCCCACTGCCCTTTCTAACACCCCATTCAGTTAAAAGGTTTTAAACTAACTCTGGCGTATGCTATTTGAAACTACCTTGAAAATTGCCTTAAAATTTTTTTAATTTTTTTTTTTTTTTTGAGAGAGAGAGAGAGAGAGAGTGAGTAGGAGAGAGGGAGACACAGAATCCAAAGCAGGCTCCAGACTGAGCTGTCAGCACAGAGCCCAACGCAGGGCTTGAACTCACAAACTGCAAGATCATGACCTGAGCTGAAGTCAGACACTTAACCGACTGAGCCATCCAGGCACTCTGAAAATTGCCTTTCTGGTGTGTGATATGAGTTGCTTACCTCTCACTGGAGAAAAGAGATTGGGATCCAGTCATTTCTCTTTTGATTTATCCCACAGTCTAATCCAACATAGTAATATTAAAATGTGCCTAATATTAAAATATGCCATGATCTCAGAATTCAAATGAAGCCACAGAAGAATTTCTTGAGTGCCGAGCTTGTGCCAGAAATCTAGGCTACTTGACGTGTACTTCTTCAAATGCTCAAAATAACCACGCAGAGTGGGCAGTGGTATCCCCAGTGTACATTACCTGCCTAGGTCCCAACTGCTAGGTGAGGCGGACCTTTAAGATCTGTCCAGCTCTAAAGCCCATCTTTCTGATGCACCCAGCTGTCCCCTTATAACAACAAAGTGACTTCCAAATTGGGGTGCTCCATCTGTAGGATCCATCACCTCTTGCTTGCTATAATAACTGTCAAGAAACACAAAAGAGAAATTGGTTTCAGTATGATTAGTAAGCAGATTCTCCTCAGGGCCTTAGCCAAGCTATAGTTATTTCAAACACATTCACAAAATGTGAATCTTTCTTGTTTGTCAGGTTGCTCTTTTGTCTTCTTATCTACATTTTCCTACTTATATTCTTTTTATCTTTGATCCACCAAATGGAAACGTCCCTTAAAGAAGAATCCTACCATTATCTAGGCAGATTGGATTTTGGTGAGAGGAAAATTGAAAGACATGCATTTAAAATTGGTAGTTGTCATTTGCAACTATGTGGATGGAACTGGAAGGTATTATGCTAAGTGAAATTAGTCAGAGAAAGACAAAAATCATATGGCCTCACTCATATGACGACTTTCAGAGAAAAAACAGATAAACATAAGGGAAGGGAAACAAAAATAATATAAAAACAGAGAGGGGGACGAAACAGAAGAGACTCATAAATATGGAGAACAAACTGAGGGTTGCTGGAGGGGTTGGGGGGATGGGCTAAATGGGTAAGGGACACTAAGGAATCTACTCCTGAAATCATTGTTGCACCATATGTTAACTAACTTGGATGTAAACTTAAAAAATTTAAAAATTTTTAAAATAAAACAAAATAAAATAAAATAAAATAAAATAAAATAAAATAAAATAGATAGTTGTAGGAAACTGGTGGTTGCCAGAGGGGAGGTGGGTAGGGGGATGGGTAACATAGATGAAGGAGATTAAGAATACACAGATCATGAGGAGCACTGAGTAATATGTAGAATTGAATCGTTATGCTATACACCTGAAACTGATATAACATTGTATGTTAATTATACTTGAGAAAAAAATAAAAGAGATTAAAAAAAGAATTGTTAGCTGTATTGAAGAGTATTGATCCCAACTCCTTCTTTTATTTATTTATTTATTTATTTATTTATTTATTTTTTATTTTAACGTTTTTTTTTTTTATTTATTTTTGGGACAGAGAGAGACAGAGCATGAATGGGGGAGGGGCAGAGAGAGAGGGAGACACAGAATCGGAAACAGGCTCCAGGCTCCGAGCCATCAGCCCAGAGCCTGACGTGGGGCTCGAACTCACGGACCGCGAGATCGTGACCTGGCTGAAGTCGGACGCTTAACCGACTGCGCCACCCAGGCGCCCCCCAACTCCTTTTAGGGTGTCTACTTCATGTTGGTTGGTTGGTTTTGGTACTGGTCTCCGTTTGGGACATCTTGCCAGGGTCCACCCTGTAATGTGACCTCTGACATTAGGTGTTTTTCTAGCCTCATTGATGGCCTTTAAGAGGGCAGAGAACATCCTTGAACAAGTTTAAGAATGAGTGGCTGACTATTATTAGGCTTCAAAATATGTTAGCACTCTTGTAATAATTCTCAGGAACAATTTGGTACATAGAGAATGGAATGTACACAAGCGAACTTCCTTTAGGCATGTTACCTGTGCTTTTTAAAAAATTCTTTTTTAACCGATCTCTTGGTTAATAGCAGCTACATAGACAACTGCTTGTTTTAAGTGCCACTCATCCAAAGTTTAAGAGCTGGTGTCATTCATTCATTCGTTTAGTAGCTGTTCTTTATTTACATATGCCAGATACTGCACTAGGCACTAAGTATAAGTGGAGAACATGACAGATGTGTTCCTCACTTCCTGACACGGGTAAGATGGATTTCATGAAAGTAATCATTTAACTACAATTATGAAAGATTGCCTGAAAGAAAAGCACAGGGTACCATGGAGTGTGTGACAGGGAGGGACTTTAGCTAGACCAGGAGATCATCTGTCTACTTTCCTTCCTTTACACATCAGGAAACTGAGGCATACTATAGTTAAACAACTTTATATACCAGATAGTTCCATCTTGTCTCAAAATCTTCATTATTAAATGAAGTATCGTATTCAACTAAATTTCACAAATTTTTAATACCCTAGAAGCTAAGGAATTTATTAATTTCTTCCATTGGTAAATAATAGTAGAATTTGAAAATAATGCTTAGGAAGTACCCCCAACCAAGATCCAGGTATTTCTGTTACGTTCTTTAGAAGAAGAAGAAGGAAAAAGAAAAAAATATATATATACATATGAATATATTTCATATATATTTACATATTCATATATATTATGTACTTCTATGTCTCTAAGATACATTGTTATGTAAAAAGAGAAAAGTGGAGGGGCGCCTGGGTGGCTCAGTCGGTTAAGTGTCTGACTTTGGCTCAGGTCATGATCTTGTGGTTCACGAGTTTGAGCCCCGCGTCGGGCTCTGTGCTGGCAGCTCGGAGCCTGGAGCCTGCTTCCGATTCTGTGTCTCCTTCTCTCTCTGACCCTCCCCCCATTCATGCTCTGTCTCTCTCTGTCTCAAGAATAAATAAATGTTAAAAAAAATTAAAAAAAAAAAGAGAAAAGTGGAGGAAAGTATATATGGAATGCTATCATTATCTAAGAAAGGAGGAGGTATGTCATTATATATTATGTATATAACATATATATATAATACATATACTTATATTAAAGTATATAAAGTATATTTTATGCAAATTATATATAAAGTATATAGGAAAATATATTATAGAATGCCTATAATACATATTTAGTATATGTAAACTATATATATATTTAAAGAAAACAATGAAGGATAAACCATAAAAATTTAAAAATTATTAGCTATGTTGGGATGGAGGGTATAGGCTGGAAAGGACTGGGCTAGAATGTATATTTCTTTGAATATGCCTTCTTTTGTAGATTGGACTATGGAACCTTATAAATATTTTACTTAATTATAGAAAAATTGTAATGTTAAAAAGAAATCTATAAAAATGGAAAATAAAAAGAAACAAATGAACTTAACAGAGTATTCAGTGGTGGGATAACCACACAGAGAAGAATCATTCCAAGCAACATTAAGCCACAGGAATTTGACCGTGGAGTTTACTCCAAGGGTAATAACTTCAAAATCAAACAAAAACAACAAAGAAAACTTACATTGTCAATAATCATATTGTTTAGTTAATGAGGGCATTGTTATTTTGAGACCGTTGTATGTGTAATGTGAGATAAAGCAAAAAGTAACTATGTTTGACATTGAGAAACAGAATATTTTATGGGAGAGATGTGGATGTAAGATCGATGAGGTTAAGTAAAATCCATTGTCCTGATGTGACTTAGAACCTCTAGTATGAATTCATGATGTATTTTTTCTAAAACAAAAACGAAAACTTAGGTCTTTCCATTAATAAGCACTAAAAATGATAATCAATACCATAAAAATGACTTGTTGTAGTGCTTGGATAGTGGCCTGTAAACATCATTTCCAAAGAAAACTAAACAGGACTTCCTTGAGAAATGGGTGAATCGAGGTTTGGGGCAAGATATGTAGAAGAGGGGCCTTCAGTATCTTGCCCTAGAGGAAGCAAAGAAGCCATCAAGAACAACTAGGGCTGTGTCAGAAGGATTCTGGAAACAACTTGTGAGACCCTCATTAGTCCATGATGGGACAAAATTCGCATCAATAAGGATACGAATTGTAAATACTGAAATATACCAAACGGGTCTAAATTCATGAATTCATAGTAATACTTAAAAAATTCTTGATTACCTTTAGAGAAGACTAAAGAGCCAATTCATTATTATGAAAACTGATGAGTGAAGCGAAAGAGTCAAGCATGTATCCTACCTTTTTTATACGAGGAGAGAAACCAGACATCATGTACCCAATACCTATGAAATAACCTTGTCAAAAGTTTGAGCCTGAATTTGATTAAGCTTCTAGGTCTACTACTAGCTTGTAGGAAATACAGATAGAGGAACATGCTAAATAAATGACACCACAGGTATACAACTGGGGATGTAATCACCAGAATACAAATTTTGTGAAACTCTGAAAGTTAAAAGAAAGGACCAAGTAAAAATGTTGGAACAAATCTGTAAATTAAAAGAGACTTAAAAGACATATTAGTAAATCACTGTACATGGGCTTTGTTTGTTCCTTATTCAAATAAATAAAATGTTGCAATGTCATATTATAATCAGGGAAACATTCACTGGGTATTTCAAAATGTTGAGGAAATATTAAAGTGAGATGATACTGTATTTTTATGTAAAAAGGGGAATCCATGTCTTTAGAAATATGTGCAGATAAAAAAATATAATGTTTGGAATCTGCTTCAAAATAATCTAGGGGGAAGTGGTGAAGGTACAGAGCATATGACTGTTCAAAGTTGATAGTTGTTAAAGCAATTGATGAGAACATATTCATTATACTTTCACTCTACTTTTGTATATATGTATTTGAAATTTTCCATAATAAAAAAGTTTGTGCAATTTCAAGAATGTGCTCCAAAGAATAATGAAGCAGTATAATTATGCTTGAAGGGCAACCATTGCGATAACTCCATTGATAGAGATGAGAAACCGGAAAAATTTGAGATTTATATTACAAAACAGCTAATCTCTTCTTATACTGCAAAGCTTTGCATTGGTCTCAGAAGGATTTTTTCCCCAATAAAATATTTTAAAGATGGGGAGTTTTACTTCCATTTCTGGCACGGCAAAGTAACTGGTACAGGACAAGCCATCTTGGACAAAAGCAACTATGAACTGGACGAAGTAAGGGCTCCTGGGTGGCTCAGTCAGTTAAGCATAGACTTCAGCTCAGGCCATGATCTCACAGCTTGTGAGTTCGAGCCCCCCATGTCGGGCTCTGGCTGACGGAGCCTGGAGCCTGCGTCAGATTCCGTGTCTCCTTCTCTCTGCCCCTGCCCCGCTCACATTCTGTCTCAAAAAGAAATAAACATTAAAAAAATGACAAAATAAACTGGACAAAGTATATGAAGTAACAGTCAGCAGTGCATCGCTATGAGCCTTGAGAAAAGAGAAATACAGGAAATGGGCCCCACCAAGGCAATGGTGTAGTCTCACTCAGCTGATCAGTCAGAAACTGGAGTTTGGCATGGATAAAGCAACCGGAAGATGTGGGCAGGGTACTGGAGGAGAAGAAGGTACAATGATGGGAATATCCCAGACATCCAGGAGTCTGTGTGGAAATTCACGTTTCTTGGCTGGTCTTGAAGGCTGGTCTTCAACCTTGGTTAGAGTTCTGGCCCACCTGAATGGATTTGGCTCACTGAGGACCTGTGCTTTCAGCTGAGACCCAGAAAGATCATGCCTCAAGAGAGACTACAACCTGGAGTGAAGGAAACACATAAGTTCAAAACCACAGTAAAACCACCCTAAGAATAAAGTCTTGACCAAAAAGATCTGCCAGCAATTTAACCTCCTGCCAGAATAATCCTCAACATGCTCTAGCGGAGGATGACGGAATCCATATTCCCTAAACACTATCATCTAAAATGTTGAAATATGATAACAAATTACTAGACTTGTGGGAAAAGTAGGAAATTGTGACCCCTAGTCAAGAAAAATAGTCAATAGAAACAGACCTCAAGATGGTCTAGAGGTTGGAGTAAATAGACAAAAATTTAAAGCATATATAATATGTATATATAATATATACACTTTATATAAGTAATAAATACTTTATTATGTATTTATATTATATATTATATATATTTATATATTAAATTTAATATAAGTTATGCTTAAAGGGCAACCATTGTGGTAACTCGATTGATAGAGATGAGAAGCCAGAAAAATTTGAGATTTATATTACAAAACAGCTAATCTCTTATATATATAATATATATAAATATATTACATATATTTAATATATTAAATGTTAAATTTAATATAAATTATATATATATTAAATATATAAATATATTTATTTATATATTATTTAAAAATAAATATATATTTTTTATGCTTATATAAGTATATATATACTTTATATATATATATATATACTTTATATATATATATATATATATATATATATATATATGGTACAAATGAGCTAATAGATATGCAACCTTGTCAGACAACTGGGAACTACAAGTGCACACATGTACACAGAAAAATATAGAGCTGAGAAAGGGATAAAAATAAAAAATCCACTGAATGGATATGGTGTCCACGCGAAGACATCTTACATGTCTCCTTCTCCAGGTGGTATAACTGACTGTTGGCCTCAGCTGCTGCACTTTGTAATCTATACCTGTATTTGCACAGGTGCCAGGCCTTTCCTGGCATGCTTCCTGTAAACAAAATGGCATTTTAAAAATACTGACGGGGAAAAACTTTTGCCAATCTAGAATTCCAAATTCAAAACTGGTAAAATATAGATTTTTTTAAAGTTGGTAGGATTAATTGCAAGCAGACCTATACTATAAGAAATGCTAAATAAAATTCTTCAGGCTAAAGGGAAATAACACCAGATGGAAATTTGGACTCTCAGAAAGGAATAAAGAATAGTAAAAAGGTTAAATACATGTATAAAGATAAGAGAATATCTGTTTTTTTCTTCTCCTGATTTATTTGAAAAACAACTGTTTATGGCTAAATAACCTCACATTTTAGAGTTTTTACCTTGTGTAAATGTAAAATATGGGATAAGATTAGCACAAGAATGGGGTAAATTCAATTGTACTGTTGTAAGACTTTTGTTTAATGTGAAATGATACAATATTAACTCTAAATAGATGCATAATCTCTATAATAACCACTGAACAAATACAATCAAGGAATTAAAGTAAAATATTAAAAAGTATATTATTAGCCCAAAAGAAAGCAAGAAAGGAAGAACTGAGGAACAAAATCAGATGATAACTAGAAAACACATAACGAAATGGTAGACTTACACTCAACCATGTAAAAAATTACATTAATGTTGATGGGTTAAACATTCTAATTATAAGACAGAGATTGTCAAGCTGTTAAAAGGAATATCCGAGTATACGCTGTCTAGAAAATATGCACTTTAAGTACAAAGACTGCGCCAGGTTGACAGTAAAGGAAGAAAGACATATCATAAAAAGAGGAAGCACAGAGTGCTTGATGTGGCTATTTTAATATAAGACAAAGTAGACTTCAAGAAATTGAATGTTAGAGATAAAGAGTGGCATTTCATTGGGAAGATATAACAATCCTAATTATATACATGCCTCAAAACAGAGCTTCAAAAAAACATGGAACAAAACCTGACAGAGTTAAAGGGGAACATAGATAAATCCATAATCATAGTTGGAGATTTTAAATGTCTCTCAGTAAAAATAATAGAGCAGCTAGGCAAAAAAAATCTTTAAGGATGTGGAAGATATCAAGCACATGCCTTAAACCTCTTAAACTAACTGAAATTTATAAAGAACACTACTACCAAAGGAAGAATACATTCACTGCCTTTTCAAGTGTGCATGAAACATTCATCAGGATAGACTACATGTTTTGCAGTAAAGTAAGTCTCTATACATTTCAGAATATTGAAATCTTACAGAATATGTTTTCTGACCATAATGGAATTAAATTAGAAATCAATAACAATAAGATATCTAGGAAAATTCCCAAATATTTGGAAATTAATATAACATGAAAATTTATAAGATACAGCTAAAGCAATGCTTATAAAGGAATTATTTAAATAATCTAAGTTTCAATGCTAAGAAGTTAGAAAAAGCAGCAAATTAAATCCAAAGTATGTAAAAGGGATTAAGTGGTAAAGATAGGAGAATAAACTATAAAACAACAAACTATATACAATTTATAAACTATAGGCAAGACTGATCAAAATAAAAAGAGAGAAAACACAAGCTACCAATAACAGGAGTGAAAGATATCATTACAGATCCCACAGACATCTAAGTAATAAGGCAATATTACAAACACCTTTTTGCCAATATAATTAGCAATTTACATAAAATACATAAAGAACTTTAAAAACAACTTTCAAAACTGTAACAAAAAGAAATAGAATATCTGAATGACTGTACCTATCAAAGAAATGAATTTGCAAAGATGAATCGTATCATACATTTAAGGAAGAAATATTACCAATCTTACCCACTTGAAGAAAATAAAAGGTGAGGAAATATTCTCCAAATCGTTTACAAGGTCAGCATGGTCCTCATACCCAAAACAGCTAAAAAATTACAAGGAAAGAAAATTGTAGACTTACATTCTTCATGAACATGGTTGCAAAATCCTTAACTAATATTGACTAATTGAACTCATCAAGATATAAAATTCAATCTTGACCAAAGAACTTGACAGAAGCATGGAGGCTGGTTATGAGCACATGTCTGCAAAGGACAGAGAATAGACAAATTGAAGGGTCAGAGAATACCTGTTGGGGAACTCTGGGAAATAAGAATGTGAGCCAGACTGAGAAGACAAGATTGGACTTGTAGCAAGTGGTATGAAACCACTGGGGGTTCTTGGACAAGGAAAAAGTTCTGGAAAAGTAGTACTTCAGGAAGGATGGCTGTAAAGTAAGATATAGGATGGAATAAAGCAGAGAGAGATGGGAATCGGGGAAGTTAGCTAAAAGGCTGAGGGATGTGGGTCTTAGGGAATAGAAGATGTTTAGTTAAGTTTGATGGAATGAAGAGAAGGGGGGGCGGTGGTTAGAGGAAGAAACGGCAGGATTTAGTGCCTGGGTGGGATGAAGGAAACAGGATTCTAGATACAGGATGAAGATGAGACATGAGTTTCAACTGTTTCCAAGGGTTCTGTCCTGAAAGAAGGGAGGAGTCACAGTTCTGTTGCCTGAGAATAAGAAAGTGGAATGTAAGAAGGAACTATCTTTGTGGGAAAAAGAATGAGGAGTTCTGTTACGTATATTTACTACTTGATATAACAGCAATATGTATAAGCAGAAATGTCTCGTAGACATTAGGAAATCCAGGATGAGAGCTAGGCTGGAAATATCAGTAGAATTAAGATGAAACTATAAGGATAGAGCATAAATGGAAAAGGGACCAAATAAAAAGAGTTGGGGAAAAAATGTGAAACTTCCTGCTTCTTGGTAATAGCCACCTTGAAGCCTTGCCTCTCCTGTCTCCCCACCCTTGTCTGCTTTTAATGCAGCTGAATCCAGAAGACCTGAGTAGAGAGGATGATATCCCCCTCCTTGAGTCAGTGGCTGGCCATAGTCACATTTGCCACTGACACGGACCGCGTGACCAGGGAGGAACCCTGGCTTCCTTGTTCTTCATGTCTCCTTGGATTTGCTGAGTCACCACTCACTGACCCTCTTTGCATACATGAAGTTCTCTCCCTTCCTGGTCCCTTGAATAGCCTTGGAGCTCTCAGGTTCTGAAGGACTCCTCCCTAGAGAATGAACGCTAACCTTCTACATCAACCACTATCTCCTCCCTCATCACCAGTTCTGGCCTCATCTATGTTCCAGTCTTCTGCTATCAGGGCTAGTGTTTATACTCTCTAGTCCTCTGGTGCATCGTTTAAAAAGTTTCTTCACTACTGGTTATAAATGCTTGTAGGAGGATCTGGTTTGGGAAGACTACAATTGGGAAAACACAGCTATTGCAAGAAGTGTGTGTGACTCAGTAAGTGAGGTGGATGCCTTTTGAGTCAATTCTGAACCCATAATTTATGTGACATGGAAAACTACATGGCTTGCTGAAGGAGTTCAGCCTTTTCTAGGAACCCTGATATATACTTTCTTTCCTGGACGAATATCATGTGCTTCTAACTATCATACATAACACCATTTCCAATCAAATAGTTCATTTTACCAGCTATAATTTAAATCACTTGGAATTTTGGGAAATGGTTAATAAAAATTAATGAGTTAATGTCATATTCAAAACGTGTTAAGAGCTATAAGATATTAAACCCTTTTTTAAAAAAAAAGTTTATTTATTTTGAGAGAGAAAGAGAACATGAGTGAAGAGGGGAAGAGAGAGAAGTAGAGAGAGAATCCCAGGCAAGCTCTTCACTGTCTGTGCACAGTCCCACTTGGGGTTCAAACTCACAAACCATGAGATCATGGTCTTAGATGAAATCAAGAGTCAGACGTTTAACCAACTGCGCCCAAGATAATAAAACCTTTAAAGGATTTAGCTTAGGAAGTGGAAGATACACACACACACACACACACACACACACACACACACACACACATATCAGACCAGATGGGCTATGTGACAAAATGCTCTCAAAGTAGTTCTGTGGCTTCTTCCTACAGTTACAACTCTGTCAAGAAGATCCTCCTTATTCATTCTCCTTAGGAAAAAAATCAGTGTATCAATGTGCATGGTGGTAAGCCCAGTGAACCAAGTGCTGGATATTATGCTCTCAGGTATTTCCGCCAACAATGAGCTAGTTTTCTCTACACTTGCCTAGGCTTTTTTGTGAGATTTTTTTTTCTTTGCATTTACCCTAACATTGGACCCATTCTGTATCCTTTGGGATCAGGGACAATCCCTCACACAATTAGGACCAATGTAGCTTGTCCATATCGGTGCTGGCAGTCAAGCCGAGGTGATTACTGAGTACTTGGGCTGGGACCCCTTGGTTGCACAGGAAGGGATGGCTTTCAAGTTTGTTTGAGGAGAACTTCCTCAGAGTGAGTACAGGGTTAAGAAGGAAGCAACAGAGCCGTGGATTAGGGTTTCTGGGTTTATCCTTTGTCCTTTTATGAACACACAGATAAATTCTCAAGCCAGCTCAGTAAACCTCTAAATATAGTAAACCACCACCATCCAAGCTAATAACGTCAAACTTCACCCTCAAGAACGCATTCTATACACAGTAGTAAGTAAAAGAGTAAACATAGAGAACCACGGCTGTTAGAAAGCTCGTGTATTTTAATGGAGAGGAAGAGTGCTCAGATTGGAGCCTGTGGATTTAGAATTATATGTAAAAATGGAATTACTGATTTGACACAATTGCTTATATCTATAGAGTACAATAGTCAGAAGATTAGAAATGAAGGAAACGTTGGCAGATTTTGACAGCTCAGCTACGAAATCAGACAGCCAAAGCAACAGATTTGCCAACTATAATTCTGGGATTTGAGTGAAGAGGTAAATGGCCTGGCATGACTTAGGAACCTCTGAGTACCTTACTCTATTACAATACATCCCAGGAATTGGAATCCATAACAGTAACCCTGTGCCAGCAGAGGTGAAATTATGTCTAGAACTATCTGTTTGAAAGGTATGATTCATATGATATATGTTACAAATAGTTTTTAACCATGTGAATGCAATTATTATCATTGTACTTTGAGACAAACCTGAACTTTCTTGAAACTTTGCTTAGGTGAAACAATTTATTCTTTAATGAGGCCAGATATTGAGACAGGGCCATAGCATGAGAATAACATATGACATGCTATGGAGGTTATGTTATCCTGTTATCAATGAGGGGTTGTTAAAGAATTCTAAGATGATCATATCTGTATTTTTGAGAAATGTCTGTGGAATAGTGCCCACATGGATGAAGGTAGGTGAGGCCTGGAGCTATGGAAGCCAATTAGGAGGCTTTTGAAATATTCTAGGAGAGAGGATGAGCATTTGAGCCAGGGGAGTGGAGTGAGAATGTGGAGAAAGATGAATACGTATTTGAGTGCTATTAGAACAAAACCTAGTGACTGATTAGATGTGGGGATAATGGAAGTATGATTCAGATTATCTTGGGCAAATGAGTGGATGGTGACACCTCAGATAAGGATGAGGAAGAGGGATGATGAGTTTGGTTGGCAGTACTGAGTTTGAGGTACTTAATATATGTAGGAAATGGGTTTGGGAGGTTACAGTACATAGCTGATTGATGATTTCATGGATGTGGATGAGAAGTTTCAAGGGTCAATATGTAAAACAAGGAAGGGAAGGAGAGCTGACAGAGAAGAGTGTAAGAAGGAAAGTGGGCAATTTTGTTAGAGGTCTGAAAGAGTACTTACTCCATCATCGGATCAGACACAAAAAATCCCTTTAGACCCAAGGTATTTGAAACAATGATTTCTCTTTCCCCTTAACTTAATCATCTTCCTTTTATAACTGTTAATTATCTTTACTTATGCTTTTTAAAAAATCATTTTAGAGAGAGAGAGAAAGAGAGAGAGCGAGTGTGAGGAGGAGAGAAGGGCAGAGGGAGAGAGAGAGAGATGGAGACAGAGAGAGAGAGAATCTTAAGTAGGCTCCACATTCATTGTGGAACCTGACCTGGGTCCCGATTCCACAACCATGGGATTATGACCTGAGCTGAAATCAAGAGTTGGACACTCAGTTGACCGGGCCACCCAGGAGCCTCTATACTTATGCTTTTTAAAGTTTTAAGTTACACCAATGCTTTTTGCAAACAGGTGAGATATAAATTATAAATTATAAATTATAAATTATAAGGGAAGTTGATAGTTTCTTGATTCTGATGGTTTTTAGGCCTTCATTCCTAAATAGGAAGGTGCTTATGTGGACTTCTGGTTAAGCTGCTTTTTCATTTGTAATGGTTTAAATTCCCCTCCACTTAGCTTAGGCTGTCAGACAAACATGACTTTTTAAAAAACAAATGCAAAAATAAAATAAAATAAAAAGAAAGTGCAAGCAAAATACCTTTGTTTTCCAGATCTTCCTATATTTCCATTCTGGAGCCTTTCAGTTCTAACAAGATTCAGTAAAACCTATAGAGAACTATTTGTATTTTTCTTCCCAGTGTGTTTACTGTGTTCATGATGTCTGGCCAACAAAAAGACTTGGATTTTCTCACTTTTCTTTATATGTAGTTTTGGATATGGCTGATAATTTAGAATACTTAGATATTCTACTAATCTAAAATCTCATCATTATATGCAAGTGTAATAATACTATTTCTTCTGGGGAGGAATTCAGTGCTCTAAGTCCACAGTGGAATAGATCTTGGTAATTACCTACTGAATGTTAAAATATCAAAGACATCAACACAGCTAAGTGTTTCAGGATGATCTGAATTCAGTCCTGTGGAAGATGCTGCAGTAATGTGAAGTTCCAATGTATTACGTTCCCTGTGATGGTTAACATCAAGCAGTGCACCTGGTTGTGCACCTTGCTTGGAGGAAGCAATGGCCAGATGTGTAATTGTATGCTGTGGGCAGTGGTTTGACTGGATGATCAGGGACTTGGGAGAAACGTGATTGGAAAATCGGTGTCAAAAACGACTGTGTTCGCACTTTCCCTGTTAAAACAAAACAAAACAAAAAAACAAAAACAAAAACAAAAAAAATATCCTGGGGAAAAGTATGTGGATAGACCTCTCTGAGTGGGCAAAAACAGGAAGGCATCTGTGTGCCATGTGAATGCTCACCAGAGGATGCCCTCAGCAGTGGAGGATTTAAATAATCATGTGGATAGGATGACCCTTTCTGTAGTTATCATTCAGTGTCTTCCTTCAGCCATTCCTCTCATCACCCAGTAGACTCATGAACAAAGAGGCTGTACTGGAGGGGATGAAGGTTATGTATGGGCTCAACAACACAGACTTCCACTCACCAAGGTCAACATGGCTTTGGCCACCACTGAGTGCTCGGTCTGCCAACAGCAGAGATCAATAAGTCCCTGATAGGACACCATGCCCTGGAGTGATCAGCCAGCTACCTGGTAACAGGTTGATGACATTGGACTGCTTCAGTCATGGAAAGAGCAGCATTTTGTTCTTACTGGAAAAGACACATACTCTGGGTATGGATTTGTTCTCTGTGCATACAATGCTTCTGCCAAACTATTGTCCATGGACTTACAGAATGCCTTACCCACCATCATAGTGTTCTGCATAGTATTGCTTTGGATACAGAAACTCACTTCGTAGCAAGTGAAGTAAAGCAATGGACCTATGCTCATGGAATTCACTGGTCATACCAGGTAGTGCACCATCCCAGAGCCGCTAGTTTGATAGAAGAGTGGAATGGCCTTTAAAAGACTCAGTTACAGTACCAGCTCAGTGGCAATGCCTTTCAGGGCTGGGGCAAGGACCTTCAGGAGATTCCAGATTCTGAATCTGGATCCAATATACATGTTGTTTCTCCCAGCCAGGAGAAATCCAGCAATCAAGGAGTAGAAATAAGAGTGATACCACTCACTATTACCCCTAGTAAACTGCTGGCAAAATGTTTGCTTCCTGTTCCTGTGAATTTATGCTCTGTTGGCCTACAGGTCTTTGTTCCAAAGGGAGAAATGTTTCCATCAGGAGACACAACAATGATTCCACTGAACTGGAAGTGAAGACTGTCACCCAGGTACTTTGGGCCTCTCATGCTTTTGAATCAACAAACAAGGGAGTTACTGCACTAGCTAGGGTGATTGATTCCATGAGGAAATTGGACTATTCCTTTACAGTGGAGGTAAGGAAGAGTATGTGTGGAATACAGGAGATCCTTAGGACACCTCTTAGTATTACCATGCCCTTTGATTAAAGTCAATGGAGGGCCACCTGAGTGGTTCAGTTGGTTGAGCATCCGACTTCAGCTCAGGTCATGGTGTCCCGGTTCGTGAATTCAAGCCCCGAGTAGGGCTTTATGTTGACAGCTCAGAGCCTGGAGCCCATTTTGGATTCTGTGTCTCCCTCTCTCTCTGCTCCTCCCCCACTCACGTTCTGTCTCTCTCTCTATCTCAAAACTAAACATTAAAAAAAATTAAATTTAAAAAAAAAGTTAAGTCAATGGAAAACTACAACAACTCAATTCAAGCAAGAATATTAATGGCCCAGACCCTTAAAGAATGAAGGTTTGGGTCATTCCACCAGGTAAAAAACCATGACCAGCTGAGGTGCTTACTGTGGTCGAAGAGAATATGAAATGGACAGTAGAAGAAGATTGTTATAAATACCAGCTACAACCATATGACTAGTTACAGAAATGAGGACTGTAATTGTCATATTTCTTCCTTATTTTGTTATGAATCTGTTTGTGTGTAAATATTTAGTCGATATCTTTGTTTTCTTCTTTCTCTTATCATGTAACATCAGAAACATTAATTTTATATCATAGTATTTAAGTATTGTTAACTTTATGTCATAGTATGTATGTTATGATATCAGGAAGGGTAAACATGACCCAAGGACTTTTGCATCCTTTTCTGCGAGAATTAGTATGTTTTTTATTATACACAGGATATTTGTAACATGTTAGATGTAAGTACAACTGTGTTATTGTCTTTATTCAGAGATTAAGTATGCTTTACAGAGATGTGTACATGTGCCAAGTTGACAAGGGGTGGGCTTGTGATGGTTAATTTTATGTGTCAATTTGTCTGGGCCATAGTATCCAGATATCTGGTCAAACTTTATTCTGGATGTTTCCATGAGGATGTTTTTTTAATGAGATTAAAATTTAAACTGGTGGGTTTTGAGTTCTGGTTCAAGATGGCCATGTAGGAAGATCCTGAATTCATCTCCCACAGACATACAACTACATATGGAACAATTTCTCCTGAATAAAACCTAAAAACTTGCGGAATGACTCCTATACATTGGACAAATGAGAGGAAAAAAAAACACATTGAAGCAGGTAGGAGAGTCTGAGACAAAATCTTACTATAAATACACCACCCCTGGTGCTTGACCCACAGTTAGAAGGGAATTCAAAACCCAGGGCTTCTCTCTGAGTATTGAAGGGTTTGTAACTGACATCAAACACCTCAACTTTTTTTTTTTTTTAAGTTTATTTATTTATTTTGAGAGAGATAGAGCATGAGTGGGAGAGGGGTAGAGAGAGAGAGAGGGCTAGAGAGAATCCCAAGCAGGATCCACACTGTCAGCCCAGAGCCCCATGTGGGGCTCAACTGAGACCATGACTTGAGCTGAAATCAAGAGCTGGATGCTTAACTGACTGAGCCACCCAGGTGACCCAAACACATCAATTTTTAAGGCCTGAACCTGAAAGATGAAGCCCTCAAAACATCTAGATTTAAAAACCAAGGGGGCTGATGTCCATGAGACCCACAAGGCTATAGTGATCTGGGAAGCAGGTCTTAAAGGGCTCACATGCTCAGATTCATTCACCTTAAGTCCCAGCTCAGAAACAGCCAATTGCCCAGATTTTATGTGAAAGAAACTCATTTGCTAATTGTAAAGCATGAGTCTGAAGGGCAGGCATCTAAGGTAACACAATTTTGTGACTGCTGCTAGTGGAAACCTCTATATCATCTGGCTCTGGTGTAACCACACTGAGAGTTCTTAAACAGCTACCACCTCAAGCCACAGAAAGAAGCAACAGACCCAGGAGCCTGGTTTTTCTGTAAAAGAGGCTTATTAGCTTATCATCACTGCTGCAGCCTGAGGGGCATGCTCCTAACTAGACACATCTAAGGACTATAATCCTCTCCAGAGACCTTGGAAGGTGAGTACTGACAACGTTCTCTTCCCCTGCCATGCTCCAGAGCACCAGTACCTCTCAGAGGGAAGTGATTACATGCATCTGCTACCCCAGTTTCTGTGGTCACCACCAGGGAACAAGCCTTGATTGCCTGGCTCTGGTGACCAGGGGGACTGTGTTCATGAGTCACACAGGACTGTAACAATTGAGACAGTTCTTGGCGGACTACCACTCTAGGGCACTACACAGACAGTAGATTGAAACACACCTAGCCTTTCTGTGAAAGAGGCCTATTTGCTTGTCCTGGAGCTTCAGGTTCAGCACACATCTATAGGCCTGCAGAGGAGACCTCAAAGAATATAGGCCAGTGGACACCATCTTTGGGATCCCCCTCTGTCTCATCACAGCTCACCAGTATCTCCCAGGAAGGAGCCTATACATCTCTGGAACCCCAATTTTTGTGACTGTTACCAAGGGCATACCTCCAGGTCATCTGGCTTTGGTATTCAGCAGGACTTACACTTGTGGTCCCACAGACTCTATATATTTTCATGCTTTAGGAGCTACTGCCTGAGGGTCTGGCTTCCAATCAGCCTGAATCTAGGTGCTTACTGAGCTCTTCCCCTTTGAAACACCAACATGTCTTAGCACCCCTTCAACTACTGGGACCCATTAAAATTACATAGGCTGCTTGGTCAATCACAAAGATTTGAGAGGCAGCTAAGACAGGGTTGAACAATAAAGCTCATCTCCTATATTCCTTGTAGGGGTCTCACTCAAGACTGAGGGAGATGGTTATTTCATCTAATATTTAGAAAACAACACAGAGAGTCAAGCAACATTTTAAAACAGAAGAATTTGTTCCAAATACAAGAATAAGATAAAATCTTAGAAACAAACCTTAACCAAATGGAGATAAGTTAATTTTCCTGATAAAAGGTCATAATGATGCTCAATGAACTTGGGAGACAATGATGGGATGAACACAGTGATAACTTCAAACAAAGAAATAGAAAACAGGGCAGTGGAATTTATCCAATCAGAGAAGCAAAAAGAAAAAAGTATTTTTAAAAAGTGACTAAAACTTAAGGGACTTACGGGACAAGTGGACTTACACTCACACTGTAGGGGTCCCTAAAGGAGAAGAGAGAGAGAAATGGGCAGAAAAACTTTTTTGAAAAAAATGGCTGAAAACTTTCATAACCTGAGAAAAGAAACAGACATCCTGCTCCGGGAAGCTCAGAGAGTTCCAAGTAAGGGAAACTCAAAGAGACCCACACCAAGACATATTTTAATTAAAATGTCAAAAGTTAAAGATGAGGAGATAATCTTAAAAGGAGCAAAAGACAAATAACTTGTTATGTATGAGAGAACACCCATAAGATTATCAGCAGATTTTTCAGCAGAAACTTTGCAGGCCAGGAGGAAGTAGTGTGATAAATTCAAAGTGTTAAGAGAAAAAAAACTCCCAACCATACTCTACCCAGCAGTTTTCATTCAGAATTGAAGGAGGCATAAAATCTTTTCCAGACAAGTAAAAGCTAAAGGAGTTGATCACCACCAAATTAGCTCTGTAAGAAATGTTAAAAGAACTTCTTTAAGCTGAAAAGAAAGGCCACTAATAACTAACTAGAAAACATATATAAAAGTATAAATTTGGGGGCACTTGGGTGGCTCAATTGGTCAAGTGTCCAACCTTTGATTTTAGCTCAGGTCATGATCTCATGATTCATGAAACTGAGTCTGGCATCAGGCTCTGTGCTGACAGAAACGAGCCTGCTTGGGATTCTCTCTCTTTCCTCTCTCTCTGCCTCTCCCCCGACTTACACTTCCCCTCTCAAAATAAGTAAATAAACAATTTTTAAAAAAGTATAAATCTCACTGGTAAAGGTAAATATAAATATATTCTATTATCCACATTACAGTTAGTCTCATGATTAAAATACAAAAGAATTAAAAATAACTATAACTACAATAATTAGTTAAAGGATACACAAAACAAAAAGATATAAAATGTGACATCAAAAATATAAAACATGGGAGAGGGGAGATAAAAATGGAAGAGATTTGGAATGGATTCAAACTTAGATAACAACTTAAAATAGATATGCCTCATGGTAACTGTTGCATCCACACGACTCCTGAAACAGAATGCTACAGGCACCAGTGACAGTCACAACAAAGTTTATTGCAATGAGAGGGCAGCCTTGAACAGCTGGGGTACAGAGTTTTTATAGCCGACCACATCGTCTTATCATCACCTAGGAACAGAACAAAGAAATAGTTCCCAGATGGGGGTGGAAACAGTTCAGACTTGCCCTTGCTCCAATCCAATCAAATACTAATCCAGTTGATTTTCCTTGAACTTTTGTTCCCTTGATTGCTAGGACAAGGCTGTTATCTCTTAACCTATAGTGTCAAAACAAAGCTGTTATTTCTCAAGGCTACAGGTTAGCCCTATACTACAATTTAACCCTTACAGTAACAACAAAGCAAAAACATCTATATCTATCTATCTATCTATCTATATATATGTAAGCCTCATGGTAACAACAAAGCAAAAACATCTAGTAGATACTAAAGATAAAGAGAAAGGAATCTAAACATACCACTAAAAACAGTCACCAAACCACAAAGAAAGCAGGAGAAGTAAAGAATAGAGAGGAAATACAGAACAACAAGAAAACAATTAACAAAATGGCAATAGGAACACACCTTTCAATAATTATTTTCAATGTAAGTGGACTAAATTCTTTAATCAAAAGACATAAAGTGGCTAAATGGATTAAAAAAGAAAAAGACCCATCTATATGCTGCCCACAAGAGAGTCACTTCAGATGTAAGGACACACCACACACAGACTGAAAGTGAGGGATAGAAAAATATATTCCATGAAAATGTAAACAAAAAGGAAGCTGGGGCAGCTATACTTATATCAGACAAGTTAAACTTTAAAACAAAGACTATAATAAGAGACAAAGACACTACATAATTATTAAGCGATCAAACGAGGGGATATAACATTTGTAAATATTAAAGCACCCAACATAAAGCACCTAAATATATAAAGCAAATATTAATACAAAAGAGAAAAATAGGCACTGACATATTAATATCAGGGGATTTTAATACCCCACTTTCACCAAGAGATGGATCATCCACACAGAAAATCAATAAAGATACGTTGGCCTTAGACAACACATTAGACCAGATGGATTTAACAAATATATACAGAACATTCCATCCCAAAGCAACAGAAAACATTCATCTCAATATTAATATTGAGAATTAAAATACATTCTTCACAGTCTGAATAAATTTAAGATGAAAATCATTTTAAGCATCTTTTCTGACCACAATAGTATGGAACTAGAAATAAATTACAAGAAGAAACGCAAGAAAATTAACAAATTTGTGGAGATTTAAGAACATGCTACCAAACAACCAATAGGTCAGCAAATAAATAAAAAAAGAAAACAAAAATACCTTGAGACACATGAAAATGGAAATACAATGAATTAAGGACCTAAATGTGAGGCCTGAAACCATAAAAATCATAGAAGAGAGCACAGGCAGTAATTTCAAGCAGTAATTTCTCTGACATTGACCGTAACAACATTTTTCTTGTTATGTCTCTTGAGTCAAGGGAAAGAAAAACAAAAACAAACCATTGGGACTACATCAAAATAAAAAGCTTCTACATAGCGAACAACCAACAAAACTAAAAGACAACCTACTGGATGGAAGGTGTTTGCAAATGACATATTGACAAAAGGTTAGTATTCAAAATAAATAAAGAACTTATAAAACTCAACCCCAAAAAACAAATAATCCAATTTAAAATGGGGAGAAGACATGAACAGGCATTTCTCCAAAGAAGACATACAAATGGCCAACAGAAACATGAAAAGATGCTCAACATTACTCATTATTAGGGAAATGCAAATCAAAGCCACAATAAGATACCACCTCATACCTGTAAGAATGGCTAAAATCAAAATCACAAGAAACAACAAGTGTTGGTGAGGATGTGGAGAAAAAGGAACCCTCGTACACTGTTGGTGGGAATGCAAACTGGTGCAGCTGCCGTGGAAGACAACATGGAGGTTTCTCAAAAAATTAAAAATAGAACTACTAACCAGTAATACCACCATAGGTATTTACCCAAAGAATACTAAAACACTAATTTGAAGGATATAGGCACCCCATATTTATAGCAGCATTAGTTGCAGTAGCCAAATTATGTAAGCAGCCCATGTCCATCGATAGATGAATGGATAAAGAGGAGGTGGTTTCTATATACAATGGAACATTACTCAGCCATGAAAAAGAGTGGAATCTTGCCATTTGCAACAACACGGATAGAGCTAGAGAATATAACGCTAAGCAAAATAAGCCAGTCAGAGAAAAGACGAATACCATATGATTTCACTCATATGTGGAATTTAAGAAACAAGACAAATGAACAAAGGGAGAAAAAGAGAGAAACCAAGAAAGAGACTCTTAACAATCGAGAACAAACTGAAGGTTACCAGAGGAGAGGTGGGTGGGGGGAATGGGTGAAAGAAGTGAAGGGAATTAAGAGGACACTTACCTTGATCAGTACTGAGTAATATATGGAATTGTTGAATCACTGTATGATACACCTGAAACTAAAATAACACTGTATGATAATTATCATGGAATTAAAAAGAAAAGAAATAAAAGAAAATGGAAATACAGCCTACCAAAACTCATGGCAGTGTGGTAAAGCAGTTCTAAGAGGGAAGTCCCTAGCATAAATGCCTACATCAAGAAAGAAGAAAAGTCTCAAATAAACAAACTTTACACCTCAATGAACTAGAAAAGAAAAACAAATGAAACCCAAAATTTGTAGAAGGAAGGAAACAACAAAGATCAGAGCACAAATAAATGAAAGACACTTAAAAAACAACAGAAAAGATCAATAAAACTAAGAGCTGGTTCTTTGAAAAGGTAAGCAAAATTCACCAATCTTTAGCTAGACTCACCAGAGAAAAAGAAAAAAAACTGAAATAAAATAAAAAATAAAAAAGTAGGTGTTACAACTGATACCACAGAAATACAAGGGATCATAAGAGAGTACTAGGGATATTTATGCACCAACAAATCTGCCAATCTATAAGAAATGGATAAATCCCTAGAGACATATAACCTACCAAGACTGAATGATGAGGAAATCTAAAACTCCACAGACTGATTTTTAGTAAGGAGACTGAGTCATAATCAAAAACCTCCCTACAAACAAAAGTCCAAACATTCAAAGAAAAATTAATACTAATACATCTTAAACTCTTCCAAAAAAAAAAAAAAATAGAAGAGGGAATTTACAAGGCCAACATTACCCTGATACCAAAACCAGACAAGGATGCCACAAGAATAGAAATCCCAGGCCAGTATCCCTGAATGCCAAAATCCCTAAAAAATATTAGCAAATCAAATTCAACAATACATTAAAAGGATCATACATCATTATCAAGTAGCATTTATTGCAGGGATGCAAGGATGGTTCAACATCCACAAACCAATCAATGTGATACAGCATGCTCACAAAATGAAGAATAAAAATTATACGATCATCTCAATAGATGCAGGAAAATCATGTGACAAAATTGCAATCCCTGTCAAAATACCAACAGCATTTTTCACAGGATTAGAACAAATAATCATAAAAGTTGTACAGAACTACAAATAATCTCAAATAGCTAAAACAATCTTGAGAAAGAAGAACAAAGCTGGAGGCATCACAATCCCAGATTTGAAGAGCAAATATAAATTTGTAGTAATCAAAACAGTATGATACTAGCACAAAAATAGATGAAAAGATCAATGGAACAGAATAGAGAGTTTACAAAGAAACCCATTATATGGTTAATTAATCTATGGCAAAAGAGGCAAGAATATACAATGGGGAAAATACAGCCTCTTTAATAAGTGGTGCTTGCAAAGCTGGACAGCTACACGTAAAAGAATGAAACTGGACCACCTTCTAACACCAGGCACAAAAACAAACTCAGAATGGGTTATATACCTACGTGTGAGACCCAAAACCATAAAAATCCTAGAAGAGAACACAGGCAATCATTTCTCTGACATCAGCCATAGCAACATTTTTCTAGATATGTCTCCTAAAGCAAGGGAAACAAAAGCAAAAATAAGCTGTTGGGACTACATCAAAAATGTAATCACTATATTATACACCTGAAACTAATACAACACTCTATGTTAACTATACTGGAATTGAAATTTTAAAACTTAATTTAAAAAAAGCTACTTGCAAGCTATAAAAAAATAATAATGACAATAATAATAAGTCTCACAGCTGACATCAGAATAGTAAAAGGCTGAAAGTTTTTTCTCTAAGATCAAGAATAAGACAAGGAAGTCCACTCTCTAATGATTTTATTAATATGTAGAATAAAAGAAATTCAAGGATACAGAGAACAGATTGGTGGTTGCCAGAGGTGGGTGATGGGCTGTAGGTGAAATGGGTCAAAAGGGGTCAAACTTCCATTTATAAAATAAATAAGTCCGAGGATGTAATGTACAGTATGGTGACTATAGTAAATAACACTATTGCATATTTGAAAGTTGCTAAAACAGTAGATTTTAAAAGTTCTCATCACAAGAAAAAAATTTTGTAACTGTGTTTCGTGATGGATATTACCTTGTGATGATTGTTTTGCAATATATACAAATAATGAATCATCACGTTGTGTATCTGACACGAAAGTGATGTTATATGTAAATCATACCTCAGTTTTAAAAAATGAAAATAAGAAAATAAAATGTATGCAAGCCCCCGAATGAAAGGACATGGCTAGCTCAAGCCACGCCTCCACGCTGTCACTGGCAACAAAGGACAGACTTTCGGGTGAACTTTGTGCACCTGCTCCTGCACTGTTGGTTTGTAAAATCTCTGCGTTCTGAGCTTAAGAGATTGGGGAAACTTCGCAGAATGCGTGTGTGAGTGGACTCCACATCTGATCTGTAGCCTATCAGAAATGATGTAGAAGTCCAATTACTTTCCAAAAGTTGGCCCCAAATGGAAACTGAAGATTTAAGTAGGGAGAGGGGAGCACTCATATTCACTGTCTTGTGAGGGAAGCCTAGTGATTAGGGTTAAGATTAGGGTTAGGGTTAGGATTAGGGTTAGGATTAGGGTCAGGGTTAGAGTTAGGATTAGGGTGAAGGTTAGGGTAGGGTTAGGGTTAGGGTTAGGGTTAGGGTTAGGATTAGGGTCAGGGTTAGGGTTAGGATTAGGGTGAAGGTTAGGGTAGGGTTAGGGTTAGGGTTAGGGTACTAAGCCACTATTACTGGTTGTAGCCTAGTAGTCAGCTTTGAAATCAACTCTGTGCGTCACAACCAGAATTTTCCAAGTAATCAGACCAAAGCAAATTTAAAATATCAGTGTGCACGGTATGTTGCAATGCACTGGTCTGTTTCATTTTTTTTAGATATTTACATGTAAGTGTGCAGTCTTGCACAAATACACGTTTGGTGGTCACAATATACAATGTATATCTTACTATAGATTAACGTCTGAACAGGTTGAAAAATAATGCAGAAGTTAATGCTAACATATGATTGAATGAGTGTCTGGCTCAGAATGTTAGGTTTTGCTTCTCTTCCGGATACCGGTTTTATCAAGTCACCTATTTTTTCCTGTTCTGCTTTTGTCTTTAGCAATCACCATTCAGATCTCCTTGAGAAGTCGGGAAAGAGTGGGGAAAGGTTTAAGAGGTGCTTCTGTGTCATTTCACATGTTAAATAAGAGGAATGAGGTGGGAGTATGGAAAGGGTAGACAGCTCATAGTTCCTGTTGAAGAGCTCAAGGGGCTTAGAACTTCTCTTTTGTCAGAGAACAATCTTGGTACCTCCAGGTGAGAGGCAGAAAGTGCTAAGACAGTCATCATAAGCCTCCCATCAGCTCCCACCCACATTCCTCTGCCCCCACCCTGTCCCCCGGGTGCTGACTTCAGAATGAAGTCAATTTTGATGTTAGCCAAGATAGGAGGATTCTGTTCACATCTGTTGAAGTTCTCCTAATTACTTTAATAAGTTGGGGTGGGGCATGATTACAAGATGAGGCATTCTAAATCCCAAGTTTCATGTTTATTGCTGGGCCAGTTGGCTACGTGACCCCTGCAAAGCGAATTATTCACATTGATTTATTTTCTGCAATTACAACATATGAATGTTGGCCTCTTGTCTCCTACATGTTGTGAAAATACCTAAGATATTTTTGAAGATATAATATGGAAGTCATTCCATAGAGTAAATACACTGCATTATTACAGTATTATCAGTATGGAGGAGGCTCATTGAAGTTTTTCCCAGTGTGAATTAAAACAACTAATGTGGCTTACAAACTGCTTTGTTATCAAATGCCAAGAAGTCACCTGAAAATTATTTCTCTTCAGAGTTCTCTGGCTTAGAATATGTATTTTTAAGCAGTATCGTTTTTATAAGCTTTAGTGAACATTCCAGTGTCGAAAAAAGAGGAAGAAGGAGAGAGAATTAGGAAAAAACAAAAAACAAAAAACAACTAGATTTAATAGAAGCGTTAAACCTGAAACAAAAGCTACCAGCAAGGTGGGAGGGAGAGTCCAAGTGCAAAAAGCAGGAGAAAACAATACAAGGATTAAAGATGCTTTATTTCTCTTTTAAATATCATTTTAAAACATAAAAAAACAAAAGTGTCTCCTTTTATCATGGAACCCCCATTAGGCTAGCCTGGGAACCCCCTAGAGTGAAGGTTGAGAAACAGATTTGGGACACAAAAGAACAGCACTTTGTATTCTGATGTTGGAAGGCTGTCATCAGAGTAGTAAGCTGGTAAGAAATGTAAACAGTTCTTCTAAGACTTCTTGTTCATCGAGGAGTTTGTAAAATTCATCAGGAATTTCTGAAACAGCCGAATCTCAAGGATCCTCATTTCCTTGCGTAGTTACTCTGTGATGGCTCTTATTGGTAAATAATCTAAGAGTTACTGATTGACATGTAAAGATTTTAAATGCATCAACAGACTTTATCAAGACAATGAAAAGACAATCTACTAAGTGGAAGAAAATATTTGGAAATCATATATGTCTATTAAGGGCTTAATATATAGAATATATAAAGAAACTCTATGAGTCAACAACAAAAGACAAACAAGCCAAATCAAAAATAAGCAAAGAACTTGAATAGATATTTCTCCAAAGATGATATAGAGATGTTCAGCAAGTACTTGAAAAGATGTTCAATATCACCAGTCACTAGGGAAATGAAAATCAAAACCACAAAGAGATTACCAGTTCGTACACATTAGAATGGTTATACTTTTTTTTCTTGAGGATGTGGAAAAGTGGAACGCTTGTACATTGCTGGTGTGAATGTAAAATGGTGCAGCCACTACGGAAGACAGTTTGGTGGTTCCTCAAAAAGTTAAACATAGACTTACCACATCATCTGGCAATTGCACTCCTAGGGACATACCTAAAAGAACTGAAAATAGGAACTTAAACAGATGCTTGTACATGAGTGTTCATAGCAGCATTATCACTGTAACCAAAAGGTGGAAAAAACCCAAGTGCCTGTGAATTGATAAACAGTAGTGTAAACAATCATATATTATTCGGTCATAATAAGGAACGAACTTCAGATACATGCATGCTAAACTAGGAGTAAACCTTGAACGTAGGCCGGGTGAAGTAATCCAAACACGAAAAGACAAAAACTGCATGGTTCACCTTCTACGAGGGGATTAGGGTCGACAAATTCATAGAAACAGAAAGTGGAGTGGTGATTGCCAGGGGCTGTGGGGAGAAGAGAAAGGGAGTTAATGTTTAATGGTCACTGGGTTAGTGTTTTGGGTGACGAAAATGTTCTGGAAATAGTGGTAAGGGTTGTACAACATTGTGAATGTTACTGATGCCACTCCCTGAATCATATACTGAAAAATAGTTAAAATAGCAATGTTTATGCCACCTACCTATTTACTACCTTTTTAAAAAGTTCCCAGCATAATATTCCAAACGCCACCGAATAGCTGAATCGTGTGGTATTTAAATTGTATCCCGATAAAGCTGTTTAAAATGGAAGAATATGTGAAAGAGTATGTCAGGTGAAATAAAAGTTTGCTCTCGCCGAGCTTTGTCGTGTACGACCTGTGTTCCTGGGTGTGTGTCGTCGGGGTGAGCCTGGGTGGTGGCCGCGTGTTGGCCCCACTGTGCGAAGCAGGCCTGGTGTGTATCCTTGGGGATCTTTGCGTTTCTAGAGCTGTTTTTACTTTCGAAGATACTGCTGAGTTAGGCGGAATTCTCTACATCCACTTGTATTTTGCTTGGTATTCACTTTCTTACAAAAATGCACAATCAAGACAAAGAAAACAAAAGGCCCAATCACTACTCTTCATTTCACTCCAAAGAAAGCAAGAGTCATTTCCAATTTTTTTTTTTTTAATAGAAAGCCGTGCGGGTCCCTTATTACCTCCTCTTTCATGAAAGAGTGCTTCAAGTGCCCCAAAGAAAAGCAGCATCTCCAAGGGCAAGTCGCTACCTGTGAAGAGTTGGTGTCGAAGTCAATGGCACCCCACGTGGGTTCAGGGACATGTCCGTGCCCTCGTCCCAAATTATTCCCCTCATCAGAATGTGGTCTGCATACCACCTGCGGCAGAATTTCTCAGGATGCTTGTAATTCTGACGCGGCATCAGGAGTCTGCATCTTGAACCGGCACCGCCATTGACTTTTCCGTACCGCTGAGAACCTCTGCTGCGAATTCTTTCGCTTTCCATGGATAGTAAGAGGTTGCGGGCTTGACTCTAAAACAGTGATCTGATGGGGTGACGTTGCAAGTCTCCCCTGGAAGTAAAAGCCCAATGCCCTTCCTTCCCCCATCTGCCGTGCACATGCTCCGTGAGTCCTTGTTCTGATTTGATCTAACTGAACGATTTGAGGGGGCTGGAGCCCTGCTGTGCCTGGGTTTTCCCGGGCTGGGGCCAGGCTGTGTTCCTGACCTGACCTTGGGCCCAACGCATCTCCAGCCTCAGCTGAGACCATCTCTTGTTTCCTGCCAGGCCTTGCCTGCTCCTAGGATGGCTGTCTGCCTTGACAAAGTCATTTCCAAACTCTGACCTGAGGTTTGCTAGGATTTTAAACAAAAACGGCTTTACCCTTCCTTAATACCCAGCCCTGGGATGTGGTCACATTGCTTTAACAGTGTGACTAAGGATTTGGTTTGGTCCCCTACCCTTGGAATGGATCCTCTAGACATCAGATCAGGGCTGGACACAACGCAGCCCAGCTGAACTCGTGCCCCGCAGAACGCTACTCACCTCTGGGGCTTTCTTACCATCGGCAATCGCATTTTTGCCACAGACAGGGGCTGAGAGAGTGTCTTACCTCATCCTTGCACCTGAGCGTCCTTTTTAGAAGGGATCTTTTTCTTGCACACAATAGCCTTTTTCCAAACTCTATTGCACAGTTTTCAACAAATTTATCAGTGCCTGATATGTACCAGATACTTAGGTAAGTACTCAGTATTCTGAAAAAGACAGACCTGGGCCCGTGGGTACAGATAAGGAAACCATATCTCTGACATACGATGGGTGCTAGAACCATGTGCAGTGGCGGGAGGGACAGAGTACCGTCAGAATCTTTGGGGTGGGGGTGGGGGGATGTTTAACGCCGTCTTGGGGACTCTGGAAAGAACAGCTAGAGAAAGTGACATCTGAACTGTAATCTGAAGTTGATTTGCACTTAATGAAAATGAACTTAGACTTAAACCATTCTCCAAATAGGAGTTTACTAAACTTGGAATTCTTCATACTTCTCTTTTCCTTCTGAGATACAAAGCTTTTCTAAATAAGTAATTAACTAAAGAGGAAAGCCATTCAAAGGAACCTCATATGTCCAAATCACTTGGATTAATGAAAAATATGTCAACAATCAAAAGATTTAAACTCCTGGGATGTTTGTTTCTCCAGAATGAGACTGTCTCCCTTCCTGGTGCTGTCATTTTCCTCATCTTTACAGGTGCTGATAACAGTTCTTTACAGTAATGAGTTTGCTGTAATGTTTTGTTTTGCCTTTTTTTTTTTATTGGAAGAGAATCAGCTCTTTGAGGACATTAGATTATTTCCTGTTGATGAGAGTCTGTCTTTGGGGAATGTTTTATGCCCTCAAAAGAAGGGATTCCACTGGCTAACGTGTGTTAAAGTCACCACCAAAGTTGCTTTCACAACTGCTAGTTATTTGTGAAATGTAAGCAGCGCTCTCAGAGTTGAAGCCATGATTGTTAAAAAAAGCAAAACAAACAAACACGAAATTAAAAAGCCAAAGACTGGGGCGCCTGGGTGGCGCAGTCGGTTAAGCGTCCGACTTCAGCCAGGTCGCGATCTCACGGTCCGGGAGTTCGAGGTCCGGGAGTTCGAGCCCTGCGTCGGGCTCTGGGCGGATGGCTCAGAGCCTGGAGCCTGTTTCCGATTCTGTGTCTCCCTCTCTCTCTGCCCCTCCCCCGTTCATGCTCTGTCTCTCTCTGTCCCAAAAAAAATAAATAAACGTTGAAAAAAAAAAAAAAATTAAAAAAAAAAAAAAAGCCAAAGACTCCCAGTCCCTCTGAAACAGATCCTTGAAGATTCATGCTTTGACTCCCAGGCGCTAAACAAAAGTGCTAAAAACAAAGAAACAAAAGAAAAACCACCACCATCTCAGAGTGTAATCTAACAGTCTCCCATTAAACAAACAACTCATTATTTCTCTTACTTCTCCATACTTTGGAATGTAAATTAAGTTAATGCTCGCGTATCATTAAGGATGAGTGTTGTCACAATTTTTCCTTCTTAGCATTGTTCTAAGAATAAGTAAACCACAGTCAGGTGATGAGCTCTTCAAGCTGAAAAACTCTCGGGCCCCATTTTACACATCTGACCACAAAATACTAGAAACCGTGAAAATGTTACAGCAACATTCACAATGCACTGGGAGCTCAGTAGTATGCAATGATGTGGGTTCAGATATACCCAGGGTCATATCAAGCCCGCAAAAGAAATACAGGAAAGTATATATGGTTGTCTTCTGACCTAATCAGTATTGCAGTAATAATTGATTCAAAAGTATTTATGAGGCAAAAATCCATTTGGCAATCAAGAACTTCAGTCAACGTATTCTTGTTAAAAAGACTACTGTTTTGGGATGGCTGGGTGGCTCAGTAGGTTAAGCATCTGACTCTTGATTTTGGTTCAGATCATGATCCTCATGGTCATGAGTTTGAGCCCGTGTCTGGCTCTGCACTGAGCGTGGAACCTGCGTAAGATTCTCTCTCTCTCTCTCTCTCTCTCTCTCTCTCCCTCCCTCCCTCCCCCGAGTGTGTTCTCTCTCTCTCTATCTCTCTCTCTCTCTCAAAAAAAAAAGACTATTGTTTTATGTAGTGTTTTCAGTTGTGTAAATCTTCCTAATTTAACTCTTGCCTAAAAATGAGAGCCTCAGCCTTGGAAGAGTCTTTTGAAACGTAGCCATGAATCCCTCCGTTGCTTCCATGGGCAGCTCTGAAGGTGAGAGACAATAACACAGTTGTGGCCAACACTTACTGAGGAGCTGAGCTCTTTGGCACTGTGCCAAAGAGTTGGCTCAACTTCTCTCAATCCTTAGCCTTCCTCAAGAGACGCTGTTGGCTTCACCCTTCACAGGGCAAGAGACGTTGCCATGCTCAGAATCTGGAGGTGAAGCTGGGACACAACACCAGGTCTGTCAGAGTCATAAGGGTCCCTTTTAACTACCCTCCTGAACCGCTGTTTCTCTAGGAAGTCAGTTGTTGGCTGAGTAGTACTGGGTCCCTTGATTCCTTCGCTGGGTTCTGGTGACAGTCCATCCTCTTGTTGGGTAGCTCTTGAGTATCATTTCCCCATGAATTGTCTTCTTGTCCAGGCTAAATATCCCCAGACCTTCCAAGATTCCTCAAACACCAATCCCTCCGTGTGCCCAGAAGGACAACACCTGTGTGCAGCTTGAAGCTGGGTGCTGCCCAAGGCTGCACCCCAGGGAGCTGGGAGGCAGGACAGAGAGCCCTGGGAATCTACACGCTAACTTTCACCACGATCCAAATTTACTGTTTGGGGGAGGGACAATGTGAAGTAAAGTCACGGGCGTGACTCAGACGGAGGTTACTAAAAACAAAACAAAATTTTGTTTTTCTTGACGTGCCATGCTTTGTCCTTGTGCAGCCTGTCTAATGAGCTAAGCGGAGGGACTTACACTTGTTCTTAATAAACTGCGTCCTGATGGCTCAGCACAATGTTCTAATTTATCTTAGTGGCATTTTTTAAAATCCAGGTCTGTTATTCAACATACTCTTTTTGTGTCTAGCTTCTGGTGTGTGCAGTGTTGCATAGTGAAAAGAACATAGTTTAAGGTCATACTAACCCAGATTCAAGTGCTCGCTGGCTCTGCCACTTACAGGCTGTGCGATCTTGGACAGCCATGGTACTTAGTCTTGCAGAACCTTTCTGCAATCTCTGTAGCATTGTTTAGACATAATGCTGTTCTTTAAGAGCAAAATGACTAAGTCCACACCCTGTGGGGTTGGCCCAGAGCCTCAGGGGAGCAGTACCCCAGAGGGACTGTAATTTAGGAGGCAGAAACGTAAGCAACTTGGGAGTTATCTGTTCAGAGAGCAAATGTGTGACCAGAGACGATGGGTCCCAGATGAAGGGAGCAAGACACTACATTTTGGAGGAGAGAGAACCTGAGCCCAGCACGACGGAGCTTTCCAGAACAGGCCTCACCGTGGCCTGAGTGAGACAGTTTTCACCTCAGTATGCACAACTTCACTTCTGCTTTCATGACACACACATCAGGCAACTGTCCCAACACATCAAAAAGCCAGCCTCTCAAGACTACGGATAGGGGTCACCGGAAGAGAACATCCCCTGGTGAACTGGATGAGAGACGCCTTCAGAAACTGGGACACAGCTCCCTCTGTGCGGCAGCCACTATGGTAGACTAAGACAGTGTACATACGGCAACTAATCTGAAATGCTCTAAGACTCCTCCTTCCTGCCCTCCCCTTCCTATCTCCCATCACCGCCGCCGTTGCTCCCAACCGGACAGAAGTGAGCTAAGGACAGAGCCCCGCATAGGGTGCTACCAAACTTCTTCCCAACAGCATCACCTCTAACCACTGTCCTACGAGTATGGCATTTTAAAGCAATTATTAATCTACCCATCGGCTATTCCCTGGCCTGAATGGCTCTCAAAGGCATCATGCTGAAGCGCTGATACGGCATATTTACACGTCTCTGATTTTTCTAGCAAGCTTATCAAAAATAAAAACTGCTTTAGATCGATGTGGCTTTTTGAAAATTTTAACTGGATGCGCGGTAGCTGCTTGTATTCATAAAGCACCTCATTAAAAACCCATTCTAGAATCTTTCCGGGATAAATGTCAACACACAGACTAGAGCCTGAAAGATCCATTTTCTCCCTCTTTTTGAAAATTACATCAACATTTTCCAAACTCTGGTCCTTCCAGCCCTTTCTTATTTTCTGTGCTTGTCTCTGAAAATTTGTATTCACTGAGTTATCTTGGCTACGGTGACTCCTCATCAGGAGACTCCAACTGTTTCATTTTCTTTTATACTGAGAATATTTTACTATGGAAAAGTTCATACACAGAGTGAACAGCACAATGCAGAGTGAACAGTATAACCCACCCCTCTGCACCCATCACCTCGTATCAACACAGGGCCCATCTTGCTTCGTCTGTACTACTGCTGACTGCCTTTTCCCCAAATGTGTTGTTTCAAAGCACATCCCAGACGTTCTACCATTTTAATCTGTAAATGCTTCAGGTTGTGTCTCTAACAGATATGGCCTCATTTTCCTTAAAAATAAAACCACAACATCATGATCACATCTATAAAAATTCCTTAATATCATCAAACATCCAGTTTCTATACAAATTTATTTTTAAAAATCATAGTTGTTTTGTTTTTTGACATTTCTTTTGTCTGATCCAGGATCCAAAGTCTACATTTAGTTGATAGTGGAAGTTTCTTTTAATCTATGAGTTCTCCTTAACTTTTTCCCCACTGCACTTTATTTGTTGAAGAGATTTGATTATTTGTCTTGATTGCGGATATCAGGCAGGAAACACATAAGCCAGAAACATTTTGTCATAGCAGAAACAAGAAAGCCATCGTAGTTCGCTGTACTCATGTCAAAAGACTTTAGGAGCCAACTTGAAGAAGCTAACACTCGTCAGTAACAGAGTAACTTGAACATCGAGAAGAAGAACAACTGTAGTAGGTTGTAACATGTCAAATATGTTAAAACTCCATTAGTTCCTCGATACTATCAAAGGGGGGAAAAATCCCTCATCAGTCGCCTCTGGAAGATTCTAAGGATCCACCTCCTCACTCCAAAAACCGATAAATAAAATACTCAACCACTTATTCTGACTTTTCTATATGAACTGCACCTCAAAGAAAACAAACAGTTGATAGGGAAGAGGTGTTTTTGGTCTTTATATAGACCAAATATAGAAGTACTCCAGCCAATTAACAAAGAAGAGGTAATAAATTTCACTATTTTACAATCCCTAATGTAATAATAGATCTAGGCAGTCATCATTGATGACTGCAAAAATTAGGTGAAACGCTGATGGGGAAATTCATAATAGATGAAACAGACTCAAAACACCTAAACCCACTGATTATCCCTAAGGCCACAACAAGGGAGACAATCAGTCATCAGTTATGTGTTTCTTGCTGTCACACAATGAGTAGTATACAACACACATGTGAAGTAGGCTTGCCCAAAACACCAAACCTGAATAGGACCAAGACTTCATATCTAACTACCAGTTTACAGGACATAGATCAGTGACCACATTAAATGATGCACAGCAATGCAATCAGCAAAATTCAGAATATGAGAAACTCTACGAGACTTTAACGGTCTTAAAGTGGTTTTGAACTCTATTAAAACCTCTTTAAAACACCTTTTTAAAATGAAAATTAAAAAAAATATACTAACATTACACACTCCCATCAGATTTAGCCACTATTGGGGCACCTGGGTGGCTCAGCTGGCTAAGTGTCCAACTTCCACCTAGGTCATGATCTCACCGTTCCCGAGTTCGAGCCCTGCCTTGGGCTCTGTGCTGACAGCTCAGAGCTTGGAGCCTGTTTCAGATTCTGTGTCTCCCTTTCTCCCTGCCCCTCCCCCACTCACACTCTGTTTCTGTCTCTCTCTCAAAAATAAATAAACCTTAAAAAAATTTAAGAAAAGGATTTAGCCATTAGTACCATTTTGGCATATTTTGCTTCTGGTTTTCTTATCATCTTTTCAAACATTAAAAAAAAATGTTTACTTATTTTTAAAGAGAGAGAGAAAGAAAGAGAGTGTAAGTGTTGAGTAGGGGAGAGGCAGAGAGAGAGAGAGAGGGACAGAGAGAATCCCAAGCAGGCTCCGTGCTGTCAGCACAGAGCCCAACATGGGGCTCAATCTCACGAACCGTGAGATCATGACCTGAATTGAAATCAAGACTCAGAAGCTTAACCGACCAAGCCACCCGGGTGCCCCGTATTTTTGTCTTTTAAAGAAAATTCGCTTCATTGTTTTTATAAGTATCTTATAAAAAAAGGTTTATGATATAAAGTACAAAAATGTCAGTTAAATAGAAAGGTTTCTAACCCCCCCCCAGGTCCACACCTACTGTTGAGGTAAACATTACATGTGGTATCTCCCTCTGCATAAAGACAGAAGGACACAGGGAAAGAAATACGTTTACAAAAATGTGATCATACTAAAATGCCATTATTCATAAAAAGTATTACATTTGTTTTCACTCGAATTTCACAGACAAAAATTAAACTGAAGGAAGCTTTGAAACTCAAAAGTTTCTTCACGGCAAAGGATGTTATTCCTAAAAATCACCCTCAATTTAAACAGAGAAACTGTGAGAAACAGTTAAAGGACAGGGTCACCGTTGTTGCCTTTTCAAAGCATTGTTTCAATTTTTGAGTGTTTGTTGAAACTCTTGGCTTTCAGGATAACAGTAAATCTTTCCTCTTTCCGCCCTTACCCCCTGTCCACGCCTCCCTCTTTCTTCTACTCACGTTTTGATTTCATTTCATGCAAGTTTGTAACTTTGGGATTCTTTGGCAACCACACTTGTTTTGTATTAGCTCACAAGCAATCCTTTCAGCTTCTCTGCCCGATGGTCCTTCCACGTGAGGGTGGCCACCTGCCACCTGTCCCCTCCCGAGGCCTTTGCTGGCCCAAGCCCTGGGCTCAGACTTCTTTCCAGAAAGCCCAGGGGCTGTTCTGTTGCTTCTGGTGCCCAGTGTTGCTGTGGGCAAGCTGGCGATCAGACTGAATTGGGTTTTTATTTGGGGGGGGGGGGGGGCGTGGTTCTAGTAGGTCTATTGACCTTTCTGTCTGGTGTCTTCCGAATTTGTTCTTTGCCTCAAAATTCAACAGCCTGACTATGCCTGAGGTTCGCTATCAAAATTTCCGGAAATGTGGTGAGCTGTCTTGATACAAAGTTCTCCTCTTTTTCAGGAAAATGCTCTTGCGTTCTGTCTTTGAATGCATCTTCTGTTTCGTTTGTGAGTTCTCTACCTCAGCTCCCATGGGGATTGTCTTTGTCACTTCTATCTATTAGCTTCCTTCCAGTTTAATTTTCTAGCTGTTTTCGCCGTCTTTCTCCAGTTTCCATCCGTGTTTAGTTCCACCCCCTGCTTCTGATGAGGGAGACTGAGGCAAGCTGAGGGCGAAGTACAAGGCTGGCATGCACCTCTTCCCGCCCCAGGTGGGATCTGTGTGATATTCCTGGGACACTCCCGGCCACCCAAGAACAGACAAAGGAAGGGGGTTTAAGTGCTGGCCGTGGCAATGTGGGAAACTAAGGCAAACGAAAAATTAAATTCCCTTACTGCCTACAGCCCATTGAAAGTCCTTGAGACCGGCAGAGTGACCTCCCTTAAGGAGCTCGGCTGCCTAAGGATGACACTTTGCTGGGGACAAAAGAGAACCTTAGCTTCACAGGATCCCAACTTCGAGGACCCTGTAAGTCAACTTCCTTTATCTCAACTGCCCCAGGATAAGTGGTGGCCATCATACTCCAAGCTTATGGCCCCTGATATACATCTAAAGGGTCTCATGACTGAGGTTTTATTAAATGGTAATAAATGGCGCTTCCCTAGCCACAGCTAGCCCCTCAAGGTCCTGGAAACCTTGCTTCCAAAATTCCTTGGAGACTTACTCTATCCCTGACCCCTCCCAACCTGAGGGTATGTAATGAGTTACCCGTCACAACCCTAGTACAGCTCCTCCTGCCCATGGGTCCTGACCCCGTGCTTTCATAAAATCACCTTTTTGCACCAAAGATGTCTTCGAGAATCCTTTCTTGGTCGTCGGCTCAGGATCACCCCATGAACCTCCCATCACCCCAAGACTTCATCACTTCTGTGATCCATTTGTTAATTAACAGTGAGATTCTGATCCTCGGCGGGTTGACTCTGTCCTGCAACTTCCTTTCAATCTCTCCCTATAATCGTTTTCCATTTTGACTGTTTTTGTTGACTTCATATTCTTTTATTATTATTTTTTAATGTTTATTTATTTATTTTTTGAGAGAGACAGAGCACAGAGAGACAGAGTGGGGGAGGAGCAGAGAGAGAGGGAGACACACAATCCGAAGCAGGTTCCAGGCTCTGAGCTGTCAGCACAGAGCCCGACGTGGGACTTGAACCCACGAACCGTGAGATCATGACCTGAGCCGAAGCCAGACGCTCAACCGACCGAGCCACCCAGGCGCCCCGACTTCATATTCTTTTAAATGATGTGGTGGAAGTGAAACAATTGGAAGGAATTTGCTTCTGTTCCTTGAAGTCGTGTTCATTCTTAGGTTGGTCTCTCTGTCTCTGGTTTCTTTCCTCTTTGTTACCCTCCCCGCCCCCTTTCCTTCCTTCTTGTTTGTTGAAACACTAGCAGAACTTCCCTGTCAGTCATCACTATGTGACTCATACCTTGCATACCTAATAGAGTGGGAGTGACTTCACTTCCTCCCAGGCGCTTTTCCTTCTCAGCTAGAAGTCCGAGGTCTGGGTGCTCTGTGCTCTTTCCAGTTGAGGGACCAGCCAACAGAGGCAGAGAGCTCAGCCGGTGTAGTGCAAAGTTTTGCAATAACCCTGCAGCTCTCATTTCTCTCCTGAGGTTTCATGAAATCTACTCTCTTTACCGACACTGGGTTTCAACTTTGCTTACCTAGTTCTTTGTACACTTTCAATCTAAAATGTTTCTCCTTAACATGGGAGACAGACTCAAGTTAGAAGATAATAAATTTCACTTCCTGTATGTTTTCTATCAATGTCCTACCACCAGCCGCAAGCAACAATAAACAAATAAGCAAGAGACTTCTCTCTTTATTGTTCTCTGTATTGTATTTTAGCTTTTTTGCAGCCATAATTTAAGATTCCGCGTATTTGAAGCCATTCTTACCACTTCACATCGTTCTCACATGTAAAACCCTTTAAAATCTTACCTTGTCAGAGAGTATCGTGGAAATTTTGTGTTTATTTCCCTCCTTTTAATCCTCAATCATATAAATTACAACTGCAGCAAGAACTGTTTTAGTATTTTTGCACCATTTAGAAATATCTTATCTTTTAGAATCTCAGCTGAAATCAAATTAGTCTGCCTACCATCTAAGGTAAATGTCAAACCACTTAGCCTTCTCTGCCTTGGCTGGATAAAACGAACAATGGAAATTCTAAAGTTACGTGAAAACTTCCTCCAGGGTTATAATCATGTCTTTAAGAAAAGCAGCTCTTATTACTATGGAATTCAAAGTCATCGTCTTAGTAATAGTCTTAAGATTATATTTGCTCTTAGCAGTATGCATTTGATGAGTGCTTAGTATGTGCCAGCCAGTATGCGGGTGAAATATAAAAATGACCAAGACATGGCCCTTGTTTTCCAGAATCTTGCGTTCTAAACAACTGTATTGTAGTAATAATAAAAGCTGAAATATTATATGTCAAGTATTCTTTTCGGTACTTTTCGGTGCTCTGACTCAAGTCTCAACAATGGTTTGAGGTAGGTACTGTTATTACTCCCATTTGAGAGTTGGAGAAATGGGCACAGCAGTTAGTTTACTTAACAGAGTTCATGCATCTGCACTAAAGAATCTAATTTAACAGTTAACTCAGGAGCCTTGTTCTTTCTACTACGTCATACTGCCTAGCTCCAGACCTGCATTAAAATTTCAGGTGCACTTTTTATTACACTTACTCTGTGTATTTATATGTATTTCCCTGCATCCTTGAGTATCAATTCTAATGATCCTATTTTTTATTTGATCTATGTGACTTATGGGTACTCTGACTCTTTAGGTTGTTTTTTTTTTTTTTCAGTATCATTGCTGATCTTTGATCCATTTGTAGGTTGATATTTCTGATTTATTTTTTTCTCTTTTGCAATTGGTCTCCATATCTTCTAACACTTTATTAGTCTGATTTCTAATTATTTTTTCTCTTCCTTACATTATTTTTATTCTGCATGTGACTGTTTATCCGCCTCCATCAATCATACATATTAATGAATTTTTCTCTCAGGATCAAATATTGATCCAAAGAAGAGAAATGATTTGACATAGAGTTTAAATTGTCAGGAAAAAGCAGATAATTTAAAGAAAAGGAACTACAAACAGCTAATACAAAATACAAAGCGATTGAAATTGTTTTGACATATCTTTGGACTCACTGATTCTTTCCTTGGCCATGTCTAGTCTACTGATAATCCCATCAGAGGCATCTTTCATTTCTGTTACAATGTGGGTTTTTTTCTAGAAATTTCTTTTGATACTTTCTTAGAGTTTCCAGCTCTCTGTTTATGTTATCCATCTGTTTTTGCATATTGTCCACTTTCCCATTGGAGCCCATACCGTATCAGTCATAGTTCTATTAAATTCCCAGTCTGATAATTCCAACATCTCTGCCATATGTGAGTCTGGTTCCGATGCTTGTTCTGTCTTTTTGAACTATGTTTTTGGCATTGAGTATGCTTTGTAATTTTTTGTCGAAGGTGGAAATAATGTTCCAGGTAATAGGAATTGTAGTAAATAGATCTTTTGGGTGAGATTTTATGGTTATCTGGCTAGGAGTTAAGCTATGTTGACTGCTGAAGCTGTAGGTATTGGAGGCTTAAAGTTCCTCTAGCATTCTTTTTTTCATCTTCCCTGTTGTCTTTGGATTTCCATAGAGACTCTTTAAATAGGGTCTGAACTTTGCTGTTGTTTTTTTTTTTTTCTTAGCTATGATCCCCTGTTATTTATTATACAGAAGCCCTATCGATGGGTGTGGTGAGGTGTGGGGGAAGGTACGTGCTCCCTAGTCTTTTGATTAGGGCTCAGTCTGTTGGTGAGCCCTGGGCTGGGACCTTCACAGATGCTTCTCAACTTTACTCCTCCTCCCATAGGTGAGACAGGAAGGCTGGTGGGGGCTGGAGTTGGGCATTTCCCTTCACCCACCTTGGCTGGGCTGTACCACAACCTAAGCTGGTTACCCTCCGGTGAAAGTTTCCCTTGAAGGCAGATGCATTTCAAAATGGTTACTTTTATCCTCCCCCTGCTGGAAGTTTGAGGGGATTTGTCTTCAATCTACACCCTGAGAACCTGGCAGAACTCCTGGAGGTAAAACTCACGAAAGTGTGGAAGGTCCACTAAGATTGGACCCAGAATCAACTCTCACGTGCATCCACTCTGAACCTTCAGAATTCATCAGTCTTAGTTGTGTTCCTACCAATCACTGGCTCCAGCTGTGGACTTCTGCCCTTGGTAAGCTGTGGCTCTTTGTGTCTTTCTCTCGCTCGTATTTTCAGAGCAGTGGTTTGCCCTGTGATCTCAGTTCTCCGATGGCACCAGCAAGAGTTGTGATTTTCAGTTTGTTCTGCTCGTTTCTCATTGTGACAAAATTGCATTTTCAAATAATTCCCCACAGGCATGGGAAAAGTCTCATGGCATAACTGGTAGGTAGAAACAAACAAAACTCAAAGCTGAACGTGGTAGGACAATATCAGGAGGCTTTGAAACAAAATGTCTGTCTCACGATTATTCTTTTGCCCGTCTGGTTTCTACCCATTGGCTCACTGGCGTTCAAGGACTGGAGGAAAGGAAGAACATATTGTCCCTCCCCGCAAAATAAGGGCATTTGAAGCACTGAATGGATTAAACTGGCAATGGGCACAACGGTCTGGAATCAAAGAGCTTTTTATTTTCAAGATTCAGGAGAGAACTGCGGAAAGAAAAAGGGAGAGGTTGTTTTAAATAAGCTTAAGGCCTTGAGTTGCCTCCTCTTTGGGGGAAAACAGTGGGAGAAAAGGAATGTAAATACCCCAGGAAAAGATTAAGTATCATTTGAACAATATTACTTCTCTGAGATGACTCCGCCTTGTGAAAGCCTTTCACTCAACATGGGCTGGTTAGTAAGGTGTTTATCCAGATGGAGGGGAGCCTGAGACAGTGCCCACTAGTCCCTCACACCCTGCACTGTTTTGGGGGAGACAAAGTCTCCCTGTGCTTAGTGGCAAAGGTGTCCTAGGGGTGTGAGAAATGGGCACAGAGTAAAGGCTGCAGGATGGAGCCCATGCCGGGGCTGATCTGAATGGCATGTGCCCAAAGGCCAGACCAGGCCAGCCATCTCAAAACGGCTGAAGCCGGGACAGAGACCGGCAGGGACAAGTGGATGGAGACATTTCAGCGAGGCCAGAGATGATTGGGGTCAGCACGTGGTAGGTCTCTCCTCCCAGTCTCTGGGAGTGCCGGGGACTTGCGCTATTTACCGAAAATCATTTGCTCTTCTTCCAGAGAGGACTAGACCTCCCAGGCTTGCTTTCAGTTGGATGTGGCTAGCAGAGGACTAGAATGTGAGCACCATCGGTGTTTGCGTTTCAGGTCAAGGCGTTTTAGAAGCAGGTGTGCCCTGCCACACACAGGTTCTGCCCACACACAGTTGAACAGATGATAACAAGTTCCTGCAGAAAGGCAGAGCCATCTTCCCTGAATTATCTTGTGGAAAAGATCGCCTGCCAATCAAAAACGCATGTTTAGGGCTTGATATGAACAAGAAATAAACTTCAGTCAGTCACACACACACATATAGGGTAAATTCATTACAGCTGCTTCCTCATCCTAGATCCCCAACCAGATAGCACTCCAGGCAGAAGTAAGAAAAGGGGAGGGCAAAGTACTTGAGAGAATTTAAGCTTTTTTGGAAGGACAATTTTTATTATTTTTATGTGCAGAAAACTCGACAATGTGCATTTAATCCAGTTTGGTGGCAAGTTCTGTTGCCTTTGCCTTTTCCAACTTGGTAACGAGAGCCATAGATTTTGGACCCCTGATGCTGCCTCCCAGTGATGGTGGGTTTCATCAAACCTGTCATTGAATTTGTCTCCTGATGGCTTTCAGCAGCTTCGCCAGAACCCCTTGGTCTTCCAAATTAACCTTTGTGAAGGTGAGCTGTGTGGTGCAGCTCTTCTCTGGACCAGATGCCCCACCCTGGCCTTCCCCTTGACAATGCAGTAGAGAAGTTCCATCTTATGACACAGGACAGGCAAGAAGGCGACCAGCTTGGTAGGATCCATGACATTTGCAATCACTGCCAGTATGGCCTTCTTGTTCGCCACCAAGGTGGTGGCCTATTAACCTCTGCTCAAAGGACAGTGGACTCTCCGTGAGGACGTTCCCTTTGCCGGGCAGTTTTCTTCTCAGCCCAGGCCAACAATCGCCGCTTCTCTTGCTTTGTCTCTGGTCTGTACTTTCCGGCCAGCTCAAGAAGCTAGTAGTTCTTTGGTGGTCCAAGGCCTGGGTGAACTGCTTAACCACAGGAGACACCTCCAGCCACTTACAAAAGATTACCCTTTGCCACTGCAGTATTTTTTTTTAACGTTTATTTATTTTTGAGACAGAGAGGGACAGAGCATGAACGGGGGAGGGGCAGAGAGAGAGGGAGACACAGAATCGGAAGCAGGCTCCAGGCTCTGAGCCATCAGCCCAGAGCCCGACGCGGGGCTCGAACTCACGGACCGCGAGATCGTGACCTGAGCCAAAGTCGGACGCTTAACCGTCTGAGCCACCCAGGCGCCCGCCACTGCAGTATTAAAAAGAAAGGAAAATTGTCATATGTACAATATGGGTGAGACTTAAAGACATTATGATGAATGAAATAAGCCCGTCATAAAAGGACAAATATTGTGTGATTCCTCTTATATTACATTCCTAGGGTTATCAACTTATGCTGAGTCATAAGGAGAATGATGGTTGTGAGCGGCTGAGGGGAGGGAGAAAAAGGAGAGTTAATGTGTAATGAGTATGGACTTTGTGTTGGGGAAGAAGAAAGCATTTTGGGATGGTTGGTGATGGCAGTGGCACAAGGATGTGAATGTACTTGCTGCCACAGAACTGTACTTACTGTAGACTGTGGAAATGTCACAGCCACTGTCTTAGGGCCACTGTCACCAATGATAAGTTAAACCTGGTACATGAATGTGATGTGAACTGCTTAGAAGGAATAATAAACATCCATGCGGATTAGAAAACAGAAACACTGTAAAGCTGTAGGAGTGGCTGTCCCTGGATTGTGAGTGTATAGATGAATTTAAAAAAATTTTTTTTTTCAACGTTTATTTATTTTTGGGACAGAGAGAGACAGAGCATGAACGGGGGAGGGGCAGAGAGAGAGGGAGACACAGAATCGGAAACAGGCTCCAGGCTCTGAGCCATCAGCCCAGAGCCCGACGCGGGGCTCGAACCCATGGACCGCGAGATCGTGACCTGGCTGAAGTCGGACGCCCAACCGACTGCGCCACCCAGGCGCCCCTATAGATGAATTTTTAAATCTTGTCTTTATTTTCCAAGACATCCATGATGATCACGTCTCGATTTCATAACAACTTTAAGTAGCAGAAATGGAATTAAGTTGACGAGAGTGCTTCTTCTCATGTAAGTCAATTAGGAAGATCTGTGGGACGTATTTCTGAACCACACCATGCAAGAATGCGGATATGCCCACATGATATGATGGGTGCAGATTGGGTACTGAGGACACAAAGACACACAAGATGTAGTCCCTATTCTCAGATGGGCAAACCCGTAGACAGAAAACTTCAGCACAGCCCAGGGAGCACTCAGGGTAGCCAGGCAGTTAGAAGGCCAGAACACTTGCTCTCTTCAGCTCAGGAAAACTCCTTCAGACTCTTGCTTCTCCAATCTAGGCTAGGGTACCGTAACAAATTGCCAGAAGTGCTGGTCCGTGGACCACACTCTGAGTAGCCAGGACATGCACTGGACTGCTCAGCTTCTATGTTCAGTCATTTTTGGTCATAGGGGTTCCTTGGGGAGTCTTATTGCCCTGTACCTGGACTCTTCTCTCAGCCAAACCTGTTATATCGATGACTCGGTTTGGTCAGTCTCTGGCTTTGATTTCATTTTCTCCCCCAACATGCTGCGTGTTAAGTCACTTCCCTCATCTCTACGCTACAGTACAGGAGCAAGCAACAGCCTCTTTCATCCTGCCCAGGGTCCCACCCCTCCTGCCACCTACACACTTGTTCCGCGGGGGACAATACCAGAGCAGGTGCTCAAAAAGGGTGTGTCGAGAGGACCACGGATCATGCAAAATAGGTGCCTGGCACCTAGATGGGTCAGAGTCTACTTCCTGGAGGAGGTGCTATTTTATCCACAGCAGGTCTGGGGGAGAAGAGGCACGGAGACACAAGAAGATGGCATGTGCTGTGGGGCAGGTACACCCACTATGGTGGGAATACAAGGGGAGAGGGAAGGAGTGTAAAGGTTGAGACTGGGGAGGTCGGGCTGGGGACATGGGGGGCTCATCAACCATCCGAGGAGTTTAAAGCTCCTCCTTTAGATGATGGGGCTGGGGGAGGTCATGTTTTCAGAAGGGTGTGAAAGGGCCAGATGTCTATTTCAGAAAATCGTTCTGGCTGTGGTGGAGGGTGAGATGTAGAGGAACCCATCTGGAGGCAGGGAGTCTTGTTAGGAGGCTGGACTTGGAAGCACGTGAGTAGAAGAATCTGGAAGGACACGGAAGGTGCGAGTGGCCTCAGGACACAGTGTTTGGGCCAATCGTTTCACTGCTCTGAGCATGGTCTTACTCCTGTGCAATGGGAGTCTGCCCTCTGGTACGCAGGAGGCTATGAGATCACCCTCTGAAAGATGCTACTTCATGCAGTGGGTCACAACCTATTGGTAGGTCATAAAATCAACACATTAGGTTGCAACCAGCATTTCATTTATATAAACAGAATAATCCTGGAAATCCAAAAGTAGCTGACACGTGGGGTATTGGTCTTTGTTGCACACACACACACTGACATTTTTAAAGCTGGCAAGTGTCTTCTCTAGAGCTACCGATAAAGTCGAGGGTGAGGAGAGTCACCATGTGTTGGGTCTGTTGAAAGCCCTCCCCTTGGCCCAGTACAGGAGGTGGTAAGTGCACAGTGACTTCTGTAATAAGCACAAGGGGAAGGGCATCTGCACTGGGGAAAGGTCCACAGGGCAGAGACTCCCAAAGGGTCAAGGAGATGGCTGTGATGGTCCCTGCTGCTGCCCTGTCATGTCCACCATGCCTCCCAGCACCGGAGAGCCAGTCAGGCACAGAGAGAGTGCCAGTCAACTTGGTGCGTGTTTTCCTGGGCTCTGGGCTGCAAGCATCCATGTTTAAGACCCATATTTAAGGCTGTTGTTTACAATGCTAAGAATTTTGATATAGGGCGATTCCACTGAAATTTGTGTGTAATTAAGGGGGGCAATGTGTGTGTGTGTGTGTGTGTGTGTGTGTTGTGCCTTTCAGAGGACACAACTGAGGACACACACGGGGACAGCTACTAATACCGTCGAGAAATGGAGCAGGCTGGAACAAACAGATAAGGAGTCTGTGAGCACAGCAGAGAAACCTCTCACTGAAAACATCCTGCCCTGGTTTCCACAAGTAGAAGACGTGCCAAGAGCCACTTAGATATTTCCAAGCTCCCGAGAGCTGCCTGGAGAGCTGCCTCCCCCCGTGCACCCACAACACCACGGTGTAGGGAAAGGCTCCTGGGCACCCTGCCTGCCTCGGAGAAGCAGCACGGAGGTGGTGGGGGAGACGGCCCACACGAGAAAACGGAAAGCTCATTCCAATCCCCACCACTCTCTAGCTGGGTGACCCTGAGAAAGTCACTTCACTTCTCTGAGCTGTGGGTAATTCTCATCTTCTCATCTTTAATTGTGGGTAATTACGACTGCCCTACCCACCTCTCAGGGTTGTTATGAAAGAGTATTGCAAATGGCAAATCACAATAGCAGTGGGAGCTTTTATTATTATTATTAATGCTAATAACAGCCTTGGGAGGCAGGCAGGGCACAAAGTCATTTTATAAGTGGAGAGTTTCAGCGATATTGAAGTGATTCATTTGGTGTCACAAATGCCTGAGGAGGAACAAAACTAGAACTTAGGTCTTCTGATACTTGGTTCAATGGTATTATCTCTATAATGTAACCAAAGGAAATAGCATATTTCCTTCAAGTGACATTTTATTCACGGTTGCTAATATAAATGTGACCTAGACCTATGATGATTACACATTTTTTCTCTTCTGAACCTTGATATAAGACGTGAAGGAAGTCTTGTATTTATTTTTTCTTCTATAATAATTTTTCCATCAAAACTAAATATAGTCATGTTCTTATAGCACAACGCTCAGGAAAAGATGACCAGAAGAAGACATAGAAAATACACAAACAAGAAGATGTAGCCGGTAACAGTCACTAATTATTGTATTATAATTAATTTTGTAAACTTCTTTTTGAGAGGTATGTCTAAAGTCCATGAAAAATGTGATATCGTAATTATCTATTTATCCATCCATCCATCCATCCATCCATCCATCCATCCATCTAGTTGAATTGTGATCCAACTTATGCTGAATGAAAAAAGACCTATGGTTTATGCATTTCCTCACCAGCTGGACGAAGGGGGATTAGTCGTTTATCCGGGCGTAATGCTTGGTATGGAGTAGGTTCTCAGTAACTATTGGGAATTATGTGCTAGAGCTGGGTCTCATTGGCCTCAAAGATATTTAAAAAATATGGGTGTGAGGGGCGCCTGGGTGGCGCAGTCGGTTAAGCGTCGGACTTCAGCCAGGTCACGATCTCGCGGTCCGTGAGTTCGAGCCCCGCGTCGGGCTCTGGGCTGACAGCTCAGAGCCTGGAGCCTGTTTCAGATTCTGTGTCTCCCTCTCTCTGACCCTCCCCTGTTCATGCTCTGTCTCTCTCTGTCCCAAAAATAAATAAACGTTGAAAAAAAAATTAAAAAAAAAAAATATGGGTGTGGAGCTAGAAATCAGAGGCCTTGATTTCACTCCTGACTCCTGGCTCTGCCGCTTACTAGCTGTAAGATCGTAATTTCTTTCTGTTTCATCATTCAATCACGCTAAGCTTCCGGTTCTTCTAGAAAAGGAAAGGGTTGCACTAGATCAGAGGTGGCAGGTAGGTTTCCCTTCAAATGCCAGTTGCGTCAGCCGGTGGTGGCTGCTGGGGGTGCTGGGCGAGAAGGGTTCTGAGGCTGTGGTCGGGCTCCAGGGACGGTACCAGGATGGAACGTAGTGTCGACCTGGGGCTGCACTCCGAGGGTGCACGTGCCCTCACTGCACTGTCACCTCTAAGACCTTTTGGTTTTGTGAATCTATAGAACGAGCTGGCTTAGTTTTTATGAATCTGTAAACCCTAACTGGGTTGGTAGAAACAGAATTTTAGAATTAACTCAGGTGCCTCTGTGTAATTTCTGTTTTATGCCAGAAAGCTTCTTTTCCTGGGGTTCTGTGATGTCAGAATAAAGACTTGGAGAGCTGTACATTGGCCCATAACCAGAGTTGATGGGTGAAGAAAGCTCTCTAGAAGTCCCTCCAACTTCTCCGGGAAGTAAAGGGAGTGCGTTGCTCAGCACGGTTTTATTTCTTCCATTTTATAAAGACAGAATCTGAGTCACAAAAGGTAGAATTATCTGTCTTAGGTCATCGTAGGTCTAGGCATGTATGTAGGTCACGTAACTCACTCATGCTTTCTTTCCTGGTAAAACGAGTCCTAGCTAAGTCAGTGCACTTACAAGGCCCGCCTCAGTACCTCATGTGCTTATTCTCCTCCATCCCTTGTGAACCCCCCGTCGTGGCCAAAGTGGTGGCCTTGCTGCTGCTCCCGTGGAAGGCACCACCATGCCTCTCATCCCGGGGAAACTCGTTTCCGTAGGAGCCCTAGCGGAACAAACCCGACAACTTCCGTATTCTTTCCACGCCGTGTTCCTTTATGCTTAAGAGACGTTATGAGGAAACATCTATCAAGTATGCTAATAAGTAATTATTAGCCACTTTGAAGGTCAAACCATCGCTGTGGTCCCCGGGGAGTGATTTGTCGCCTGGAACAGAACCGCACTTTAGAATGTGCAAATGCTTTAAGATAGCATTCTTGGAAGCAGCAACTTTCCACAGCAGAAAACATACTAGGCTTAGATCTGAATTTTCAGTCTCGGTTTTTCCATTTGTCAGCCATGTGACTTAGTTCCCTCATGAGTAAAATGGGGGGTAATTAGGACGGTTATGAGAAAGAAAGTACCTGTACGGTACCTGTTACAGCTCCTGTGCATCACAGGGACCCAGAAAGGGCTAGTTTCCTCCTCTCTACAAAAAGGAAATCATGTCACAAAACATTACTTCAAAATGTTACACACCAGAAAACACTGGAGTTAAAACTACTTGGAGCACTCGTGTGTGTGTGTGTGTGTGTGTGTGTGTGTGTGTTAGTGGTGGAGGCGGTTAGCACTTGGATTGGTAGTGATAAACAGGTCTCCGGAGCCCTTTGGATCTGGCCAGGACACCAGGAAAAAGGGCAAAAGGGAAACTGCTACACAGGAAAACCAGTTTTCAATAAACCACCACAAATCGTATGGTAAGCAGTTTAGGCCACAGTGGTGCTAGGTCTTTTCGCTGCTTACGTGCTGCACTGAGGTGTAATCGAGGGAAAGCAGGCGATGTTGTTATCGAAAACAGGACGACAGGATGGAGCCTTTGGGTTGGGGTGGCCACCTGAGTCCAGCAAAGGGACAGCTCTGAAGAGTCAGGCTGCCTTTCTGGCGTAGGCCGTCTGTCCTGGTTTGGGGACGGGGCCGACCGTCCTACGAGTAGGTTTGATTCTCTGAGGTGTTCCCTGAGTCGGCGTCCCCGCTACCTGCCTCTGCTCTCATTCCTGCAGGGCACTTCTAGTCCCTCAGCCCTCTTTTGGAGATGAGGAAGCTAGGCTCCAGATCCTCCCGTCCTGGTTGTACGTGCTTTGTTCTCAAAGCCAGTCATCTAACCGAAAGAGATGAAGCTCATAGGCAGCAGATAAAATCATCTCTCTGTTTGAGAAAGAATGTAACGAGTGATCTCGCCTACCAGGGCGCTGTGGGCAGGTGCTTCCACAGCTCGGGGGTGGGAATTAGGTTGGTGTTCTCTGCGGAGCAGTTTGGTACGTGCGTGCCTTCACCCTTTTGCTCAGCGAGTCCGTGTTCTGGAGAGAACAGAACTTTTGCAAGATTCGACACAAAGAACTCATTGTGGTAGCGTTCTTTCCTAGTGTACATCCGTGGGTCTCACTGGAGGGGCCGTGTGCCCCAAACCCCTAAAAGGGCGAGAGAGCAAAGTGCCTCCGTGCCCTAGTCTTTACATAGGACTCCAGGGAGAGATGGCCCACAGTGAACCTGGACAGATTCCTGGGACCCCTCCAAGGGGACTTGGAGGACTGACAGAGTGGGTGAAAGTGATTCATGTGTGTAGACCCCATAAATGGCCAGTCGGGCCCTTTGGAAAGGCTAACTAGCATTCCGTCACAGGGCTGAGCCGTGGATGACTGTAGAAATGCTAAGGAGAGCTCGATCCTCAACCTTTCCTGCTCACAAGTGCCTTCCCAAACAAGTCTGCCCAGCTGTGCACAGCTTTCGCCCTCACCTTCAGCCTGCAGGTTACCTGGACTCCTGGGAGCAGCTGTGTCATCACTGGGCATTGAGGGCAAGAAGCCTGGGCCCCAGGTCAGCAGGTGTGCCTCTGGCCCTGTTCCGTCACTCCTTACCTGAGATACTTAAGGGCTCTGAGCCTCAGCGATAATAACAGTACAATGAAGAGGTTCAGATTTCACTGATTCTTTCGGCAAGAATTTGGGTGCGTTCTCTGTGTGAGGCATCCGTGGGGATGAGGGTATAGTCAAATAATTTGGTCTCTGCTCTCAAGGAGGTTCAAGTTGAATGGAACAAAGTCACGACTCAGGCACTTTCATACATGATACACATTCTCACGGGTGGAGACAACAGGAGTGCAGAACAGAGGTGTCTGGCCCAGGGCAGAGGGAGGAGGAATGGGGGTGAGGAAATAGTAGTGGTTGGGGTGGGGGGATGAGATGACAATGGCAGCAAGTCAGAGGCAGCCAAAGGAGAGGGTCCAAGAGAGGCAACAGCCTGTGCTCTAAGAAGGCCATGGTGAGCACCGGGGAGAGAGCAGCCACAGGGCATCAGCTGTGCCACCTGGGAGGATGGTCCCCAGGTCTGTCAAGTCCCCCCTTCCACTAGGATTCCTCCCCGCACTCCCTACACTCTCAACAGCACTTAGAGGGGTAGATATGACAATCGATCCCATTGTACAAACATCTGAAGTCCCCATTGTCAGGTGACGTCCCATGTCTAAGAAGGCTTTTCCAGAGACCCAAACAAGTTACTCAGGGTAGCATCCTGAGTTTCTGAGCTGACAGAGAAAGAGAAAATAATGTTTCCTAAGCTGCGTTCCTGGCACACGAACAGATGTAAACCTGCCATGTCCTGGCATAGCCCAGGAGCAGGAAAAGTCTTGAATGGAGATCATCAGCCCTGGGCAGCCCACCAAAATTCCAGAGGGGGAGTGCATCCTGGGAGAGAGGATCGTAGGCATCTCCCCACCATCCCTGCTTGCCTTGGAGCTTTCTTCTCTCTCTCTCTCTCTCTCTCTCTCTCTTTCTCTCTCTCTCACTCTCTTTCAATGTGCTAAAATATACACAACATAAAACTTACCATTCTACCCATATTAAGTATACAGTTTAGTGACATTAAGCACATTCACATTGTTGAACAACCATCACCTCCATCCATCTCCAAAGCTTTTTCGTCATCTTCTTTTAAAAGGCCCTTCCTGTCTTTTTCTTCCTCCTTTCTAGGCACTCAACTAACCATAATGGAAGGTATTTATCATTGGATTGTTGAATGCACAATCCTTCATTTTGAAACCTTTCCAACAAGCCCAGCAATGAATTCATTGTAAGTTGCTCTTCACTTGCATCGGGCCGTTGGTTGATTTCTTTTCTCTCATGGAAGAAGGACCAGGTATCCCCACTATAAATTCAGCTGTTGGAGGGCAGACATTTTTCCTCCTTACCCCATGTACTCCAAAACATCTCTCGAGTAACGTAACTGCCATGCAGATGACACAAGGTGTCCTCAATGGGACACAAGATTCTTTTTTTTTTTTTTTTAATTTTTTTTTCAACGTTTATTTATTTTTGGGACAGAGAGAGACAGAGCATGAACGGGGGAGGGGCAGAGAGAGAGGGAGACACAGAACGGGAAACAGGCTCCAGGCTCTGAGCCATCAGCCCAGAGCCCGACGCGGGGCTCGAACTCACGGACCGCGAGATTGTGACCTGGCTGAAGTCGGACGCGTAACCGACTGCGCCACCCAGGCGCCCCAGTAGGACACAAGATTCTTGCATGAAATGGTCAGATGGGCAGAACAATACTCAGAAGACACACTTTACTCCGTCTTGTGCACTGATGTCCCCTGGCCGTGAGAGATCACTGTGCTTGTGAACACACTCACAGATGGATTTGCCACTTGGGCCAAGCCTTGAGTTTGACTTGAACACTTGACAAGCCATTGGGTGAATTGTTTTCCAAATGACAAGTCAGTTATTCCAATACGTTTGCTGTATAATAACTGAATTACCAGATATACCTGATTTGTCCCCTAAATTTCTTACTCTGGTGTGTTGATCTAGCTTATTTTCACATGAGCATTATCCGCTTTATTATCACAGTTTTAAGATATGATTGAAATGGGATTCTTCATTTAAAACTTTAGCTTAGATATTCTTGTATTTACTCATGAAGATGGAATTTAAATCTAGAATAGCATTAGAAAAGCATCCCATTGGGATTTTGATTGGGATCACATTAAAAATTTTATAGTTTACTTTGGAATGTTTATATTTTCACAAAATTGGGTTTTTTCAATCAGGAACATGAAATATGCCTCTCCGTTTATTCAGGTCTTCTTAAGATTAATCAAGATAGACACGACTTTTACAATCTAGTGAGAAGGTTGAAAAATTTTTAAAGAATTGCAATAAAATGTAATGAGTGTTGACGGGGAAGTGTTACAATGTCCACAGGACTTTGCAGACCAGATCACCAAATCATTTGTATAATCATAAATGATACATCACGAAGCATGCTCACTCATGCTTACACACCCACACACACTCATTCACACGCTCACATACATCACACTGTTACCTGCCCTGTGCCTCTGCCCGTCCTATTTCCTCTACGGGGGATGTGGCACCTCCTTTCCTAATCCTTTTCCGTACCCCTGTGTGGTCTTCGGGTGATTTCTTGTCCTTTAAAAACCTAACTGATGTCATCGCTTTGGCGCTTTCCTCATTTCCCTACGCCCAGTTCACCCCCGTCTCATTTCCATTTCTGTACTTGTTTGTATATCCACTTTGGCACACACGTTGGATTCCAGCCCTGTTCTGACCCCACTGCTGTCTGTAAGCTCCCTGAGAGATGCCCACTGCATAGCACACTCCTGATGCCTTTGTGAGCGTTTGTCATCCCAGGCTGGAGCCTTTAGGAGAAACTTTTACAGAGGTTCCCACTTCAAGCATTTTCCTTTTGTTTTTCCCTCACCTTCCCTACTAGTGAAAGCTTCATGTCGCCTAAACTCGTAGGTCAGCAAATACTTCATTTCCACTGGCCAGTGTTGTCCTTGGCGGAGGATGGAAGGGTCAGCAGTCCTGGGTGGAGAAATGGGGAATGAGCGTACATGGAAAGCCTGGTGACAGAGGGTCTCAAGAGCAGATGTGTTTCAAAACACTTGAGGCTCAGACACTCCAAGCTCTGCTTCACTTCCAGAACCACTCCCCTTGCAAAACTCTGCTTAAGACAATAAGAGCATAAAGGGGCTGGCCCTGCCTCCCTTCAGCGAAGCTCTCCTCTCCGCAGGTGCACAGCAAGGGCCTTTTGTCTCTGATGGGACAGGCCCAGGCATCGGTGAGAAAGACAAGCACTGTGGGCCCATCCAAATATTAGCTGTGGACACTTTCCTGCTTTGAAAACATGAGATACTCTACACTCAGAGCCTTGCCTTCCAGAGAACACAATCACTTCTGTTTTTCTTTTTCCAGTGGATTGAGTCTTCACCCTGGCAGTAACTTTATCTTCACATTGCCCAAGGTTGGGAAAGTCAGGGCTTAAGCCCGCTGATCTTTGGGCAACAGTCTGCTTTCCAGCGATCTTCTCTGCCTGGGCCCCCAACAGCAGGAGATAAAGTAGAGAAACAAGAGAACACATTGAGGGTCCACGGGGACCCCTGGAATGCTGATGAACTTCATTACATCTTCAGGGGAAACTTGCCCTAAACTGATGTTAAATACACTTTATCTCCCGTACCCAGTATTAAGATGGTTCTGAGATGCCCCTATAAACTTTAACCAAAATCAATACTTTTCATGTCATTATCTGATCGTACAAGGAAGGTCAATTTACATCGAATTAGAAAATGTTGCACAATGGGGCAACATTGAGTCATGTCTTTTTAAAAAACTAAATCCAGTTGAAGCTAGATTATGGCCTGTCTGGTTCGATTGTCATTTTCTCAGAGTAGTTGTTGAAGGTAAATTGACAAGTATGTCAAGAAAAGTTAGGCTCACTTTCAATTCAGTTGTGGTCTTAATTGAACATTATTCCTAATCATTGACGCTGCTGTGGCCTGAGGTCACGGGAAGAGCAGGTATGCTAGGCTCCTGTCAACACTCGCCACGAACTCACGTTTGAACCAAAGTGAATCTGGAGTGCTTTTTCCCACTGGAGCAGTGAGTTGAGAAATGGTATTCTGAGTTTTTTAAAAAACTGCTGTCATCTGAAAGTGGAGACAACCCAAATGGCCATCTACTGATGAATGAACAAATAAAATGTTTATATAATAGAATATTATTTGACCATAAAAGGGCATGAAGTGTTGAGACATGCTACAGCATGAGCGGACCTCAGAAACATCATGCTAAGTGAAAGAAGTCAGGCACAAAAGGCCACATATTATATCATTCCATTTATATCCAATGTCCAGACTAAGCAAGTCCATAGAGACTGAAAGTAAATTAGTGCTTCCTGGGGAAGGGGGCAGGGAGAGAGAAAAAAGAAAACCTGTGTAGTTTTGCTATATATACAGACCCATTTAAAACAATCCATTTAATGTATCAAGGGGGACCTCTTTGAATCAACTCTTTCATTTTTAGTTTTGGAAAACTAAATATCTTACATTATATCTCAGATTTATCAACTTGGTCAAACGTGGGGGTGTTAGACATGGTCAAGGGTGTGGGGTCCCAGAACTTCACACCTTTCTATTTCTTTCTTCAGGGGGCCAAATGGGCATGAGAGAGAATGTCCAAGGGCCTCACAACAAGCATAGCTGTTGCCTTAGTTCTTCTGTGTCCAGCCCATAGCCAATTGGGATACACCAGGAACAGCTGACATTCTAAGCTATAACAGGCTCTTAAGTGCCTGCAGCTTAGGATGATTCCAAGATGCAACTATAATCTGTAGCCAGAATCAGAAAAGCAAATCAGGGAAATAATCCTCAGAAAAGCCAATGTACCCAAACACAGCAACACCTCTCTAGGATCTGGAAGTCTGGTGGAAGCGAAGAGAATTTTAATTTCATGCTGAGAGTCACTAAAGGCCGCTAACATTGCCCACTTTACAAATGACCACCTCAGACCTGGTCTTTCCTCACAATTCCAAGACTTCCAGCCCTGCCCCTACTCTTGACCAATGACCTTAATTTGCAATTGTTGACTGGAGCTGTTTCTCCAATCTGTCAGCACCCCCTGTGTTGCCCCTACTCTTCATCCTTCCTGTTATGGTGGGTGGCAGGTCATGGCTCTAGGCAGAGAATGCATCCCTCCCACATTCTTTTGTTTTTTGTTTTGTTCTGTTTTGTTTTAGAGAGAGAGACAGAGCACACATGAGCAGGGATGAGAAACAGAGGGAGAGAGAGAGAATCTTAAGCAGGCTCCATGCTCAGCGAGGAGTCCAATGGGAGGCTCAATCCCATGGCTCTGGGATCATGACCTGAACTGAAATCAAGAGTTGACCACTCAACAGACTGAGCCACCCAGGCATCCGCATCCCTCCCACGTTCCCAAGGAGCTGCACCTGCAGTAAACACACCCCTCTCCTTCCCTCTGGATTATCCTTAAGAGCACATGAATATGGTCTGGAATATAGTGCCTCCTTTATTTTCAAATTTCCCCTTGACCCCAATCCTTTATCTCTCCTATTTTATTTCTCTTTCTCCTTCATAGGTAGTCTAAAAAGAACTGTCTGTAATCACGGCCTCCACTTCTTCCCCTCCCATTCTTGCTATTTCCAGTCATGATATCTTCATTTTATTTGACCTCCTAGTGCTATTTGGTACAGTTGGCTGCTCACTCTTTCTTGATACACTCTTTTGTTTTTGTTTCTGTGACATCTCATTTTCCCGGTTTTCTTTTCTGTCTATTTATCACTCCTTCTTGGCCTCTTTTGCTTTCATCCCTTCCCAAGCCTGACTTCTAAATTCTGAAGTACCCCTTGGGTTTGGTCCTGGTCCCTCTCTAAGGCTTCATGATTTATAATTATTTTGCTACTTTGGATGGGGCTGAGAAGTAGGTGAGGTTTCTTGGTACCTAGGGACTTAAGTTTTAATACTCATATGGGAATGGGCTAAGAGACAGTACACCCAAATAAGACAGGATGTTAAAATCTTATGTGGGTAACAATGAAAAGGTTACTCAGAAAAATACACAAAGGAAGATGACAAAGGAGTCTGGGAGACAAAAAAGACTGCAAAATAAGTGTGTTTAAAATGATTAAGAGTGTAAATAAAGAAGTTGAAATTTGAGAATTATAATCAATTGAGCTGAAAAGGAAAGAGTAATATGCTTTAGCAAGCAATAGTGAGCAAAGAAAAAATAAAGTTTGAGTAAATGTAAAGAAATGAGAGAAAATAATAACAATTTGAAATCAGGGATGTAAAACCAAGGTGAAGCTAACAAGCTAAACAAAAATAAGATAAAATAAGGTAATTGGGCATAAGAGTAGCAATTTAATTTCTTTAGTAATGCTGGTTATGGTTAGATTTGGGTTGGTCAAAAATTCATGTTTAAATTTAAGGGTAACATTTACCTTATACTGTATACAAAAAATAACTCAAAATGGATCAAAGATCCAAATATAAGAGCTAAAACTATAAAATTTTTAGAAGGAAATATTCATGACATTGGACGTATCAATGATTGGATATAAGACCAAAAGCACAGGCAATAAGAGAAAAAAATAGATAAATTGTATTTTATCAAAATTGAAAATGGTGTACATCAAAGAACACTATCGAGAGAGTGAAAGACAACCTGCAGAATGGGAGAAAACATTTTCAAATCATATCTGATAAGGGATTAATACCCAGAATATATAAAGAACACATATAATTCAATAATAAAAAACCAAACAACCCAATTAAAAAATGGACAAAGAACTTGAATAGACATTTCTCAAAAAAATCATATATAAGTGGCCAATAAATGTATGGAAAGATGCTCAATATTATTAGCCATTAGGGAAATTAAAATCAAAACTGCAATGAGATATCACTTCACATCCATTAGACCAGGTATTATTTAAAAAAAAAAAAAAAACAGAAATTATAAGTATTGATGAGGATGTGGAGAAATTGGAAACTTTGTCCACTGTTGAAAGGGAAGTAACAGGGAATGGTGCAGCTATTGCAAAAACAAAAACAAAAACAAAAACAGTCCGATAATTCCTCAAAAAATTAAAAATAGAATTGCCATATGATCCAGCAGTTCCCTCTAGGTATATCCCCCAAAATTGAACAGATTTTTGTATGCCAATGTTTATTGCAGCACTATGCATAATAGCTAGAAGATAGAAACAACCCAAATGTCCATGAATGACGAATGAATGAGCAAAATGTGTTTATACATATTCAGCTATAAAAAGGAATGAAACTCTGATATATACTCCAACATGAATGAACCTTGAACACATTATGTTAAGGGAAATATACTAAACAGAAAAAGACAAATACCATATGATTCCACTTATATGAGTACTTAGAATCATTAAATTCATAAAGACAGAAAATAGAATAACTGTTATCAGGAACTGGAGGGTGAGGAAGTGGGGCATCATTAATTAATGGTTACAGAGTTTCTGTTTGGGATGAGAAACAAGTTGTGGAAATAGAGGTGATGGCTGCACAGCAATGTGGATGCCACTGAATTGTACACTTAAAAATGGTTAAAATGGTAAGTTTATGTCTTGTATATTTTACCACAATAAAAAAATCACCAAAAAATTTAAGGGTAATCATTGAAAACATAAAATATATGATTTTCAAACCAATAAAGGGGAACAAACAGGTAATAAAATTATCCTTACAGAATAAAGGAAAAAGAGAAAAGGCACAGTAAAAAGAGCTCAAAATAAGAATGTACAAATAAATCCAAATGGATCAGCAGTGGTAATAAATATAAATGGACTAAACTCACCAGTTAAAAAACAGAGATTCTAAGTCTATACACTTACCATATGTATCCCAATCACTTTCATATTTATGTCTCCAGCCCTGATCTCAACATTGTATAACAGACTTCTATATCCAGGCTCGTACTTAACATTTCCTTTTGGAAGAGTAATAGGCATTTCAAACTTAATATATTCAAAACATAAGTGTTCATTCATCCCCTAAACATGTTCCATCTCAGTCTTCCTCATTTGAGTAAATACTTTCACCATCTACTCAGTGGCTGAAGCCAAAAACCAGAGTCCTCCTTGGTTCTTCTCATTTTTTTTCACCATTCCTCCACATCCAATCAACCAGTGAGTCTTGTCATTTTATTGCAAAACACCTTATGAATCTGTTTCCAGCTCCATTGCTACCATCCCTGTTCAATCCAAACCCTCCTCAAGTTCTCTAATTGATCCCTCTGAAGATCTCCTGATGCCTCTCTTCTACTCCTTTATCAACTATTCTCTATACAGAAGACAGAGTGATTTTAATGATAAAATATTCTCTTGGGTGGCTCAGTCAGTTAAGTGTCCGACTCTTGGTTTTGGCTCAGGTCACGATCTCACGGTTCATGAGTTCAAGGCCCGCATCAGGCTCTGTGCTATCAGTGCAGAGTCTGCTTGGGATTCTCTTTTTCCTCTGCTCTTTCTCTCTGCCCCTGCCCCACTTGTGTGTGCACACTCTCTCTCTCAAAATGAATAAACTTTTTAAAAATATTCTATATTATCAATGTTATATATGTTTTATAGTTTATGAACTGTGATAATAAAATAACACTTTCAGCCTATTAGCCAACTGAAGAATTAGCAGACTGTTCTAACGAAAATTAGATCTGAATGTACTTTCTGCTTAAAATCTCTAATGGCTCCCCATTACACTTGGAACACAATCCTGATCCCTACTTCTCCAAAATCCCTTTGCCCATGTTTCAATCACATTGACCCTCTTTCTGTTTCTAGCATATGGCCTAGTGATGCCACCGCTCTCCATCTTGTGTTACTCAGATCTCAGTTCAAAATTACCTTCCCAAAGGAGCCTGCTCTGACCACCTTATATAAGTAGCATTTCTACCTGCTATCATGATTCCTGTTTCATTTTCTTCAGAGCACTTTTCACTATTCAAAGGTACTAATTCATTTGGTTGTTTATTTTCCGTCTTCCTTCTGTAAGTTCCATGAGAACAGAGACCTTGTCTGTCTTATTTCCAGGTATGTCCCTAATGCCTGAGACATATAGTTGCTCAATAAACACTTTGAGTAAACACACAGACATGAAGTAAGCTGTCAATTATGAATTGTGGTTAACACTCCCTTGTTAAGATTTTTCTTTGAGCTCTTTGTTGTCAAGTCCACGTTATTCTCTTACGAATATTTCACCACAGTGAGTGATTCTAGAAAACCTTGTGGCCAGCCAGCACCTTGTTCCTGCTTCCCTAAAGCTAGCCTGGCCTGGAGTACTGGAGAAAACGTCAGGTTTGCAACTGAAACTAAATGTCTCGTTCTAGAGCGAAGTATGCTCCATACTCTCTTGAGTGCTAGAAAGTTGCTTTAGTCCTGAGTATTTTCCCTGATTCCTGCAATGAATTTAACCAGACTGCAAAATTCTAGATCATTCTGTGTGCTTTCCCATGGGTGTTGACAAAGCACACAATCTTCCTACTTCCATACTTGCATAAACTATAGGTAGTTTTAGATCGTAAAAAAAGTCATAGTGCCTAAACACGTCTAATAATTGTCTTCAGTGGCTTGGATTTCTGTGTTTCTTCCATAAATTCCCTTCTGTATCGAGCACCTACGGAGGGCAAACACTGGGCTCTGTGCTAGAAATAATACTGCCGTGGTTCTCAAATTTTAACGTACATAACAATTACCTATAGTGTTGGCTAAAAATGCAGACTTCTGGGGGCATCTGGGTGACTCAGCTGGTTGAGCATCCAACTTCAGCTCAAGTCATGTTCTCACAGCTCATGAATTTGAGCCTCGCATCGGGCTCCATGCTGACAGCTCAGAGCCTGGAGCCAGCTTCGGATTCTGTGTCTCCCTCTCTCTCTCTCTCTGCCCCTCCCCCACTCATGCTCTGTCTCTGTCTCTCAAAAATAGATAAACATCAAAAAAAAATTTTTTTTAATGCAGACTTCTGAGACCTAGTCCCGCGTTAGCGGATTTCAGAATGGGCTCAGGATTTGCACTATTTAATTCCTACTACATCTGATGCAGATGTCTGCCAACTAAAATGCCCAAAGAGAATTTGCTTGTACTTGTAAGTGTGTGGGAATTACAGCTCTTTATTTTGGTGCCCTATACAAGTGCCCATCTCTACCACCAAAGCAAAACTCTTACAGAAAGTCTGGTTGGTTCTCTACCTTGTCTCAGTCTTCCTCTCCCAGTATCTTTGTTTACAAAAAGATCCCATCCTACGTAACTAATTATTTCTAAAAGAGTTAAATCACTACATCTCGCCTAAGTTTATTTTTTTTAATTAATAGACTTTATTTTAAAGCAGTTTTAGGTTTACAGAAAACTTGAGGAGAAAATACAAATGTCCCCTCCCCTCCTGCACATGGTTTCCCCTTGACATCTTGCATTAGTGTGATAATTTGTTACGATTGAGGAGCCAATATTGCTACCCTATTATTCACTAAAGTCCACAGTTTGCACAGTTTACAGTTTTCTCTCTTTGTGTTGTGCATTCTGTGGGTTTTGACAAGTGCGAAATGACTAGCATCCGCCATTACTGAATAGTAAAAATGTATCATACAGAATAGTTTCACTGCCCTAGAGATCCCCTGTCCTCCTCCTATGCATTCTCCCCCAACCCCCTAACCCAGGGCATTTTTAATTTTAACAGATGCCCTCAAAAGATCAAAACTAGCTTCACCATTCATTTTTTTATTTTTGTAAATATCTTTAGTTTCAAAGTGTACATTTAGACTAGTCTTCAAACTTGACATAATTTACTTCTTATTGTATTGCTACCACCACACATAGTATAAATGGCACCTGGAAGTCTTAATCTTACTCAGCCTTTGGCCATGGGCTTGGCCACATTCCAGAGCTGCTTTGGCCCCTGTTGTGTGTCTTCCTTGAAATACCTCTGTTCTTCATACATCCATCACAGTCGGGCTTCAGGGAAGAAGTTCCACAGTGCTACGATTTTAATAAAACTCATCTTGGCCTTCAGGCTGGGCTGAGCCTTATTTACAAAGTTACATTCTCAAAAAATTGTAGAACTAGCGATGGTCTAGGGCCCAAGTTGAAGGGAGTAGCTACACCTTCTCCAAACACCTGGCTGCAAGTAGGTAGGGGGAAGGTCAGAGCCTGAGTGGATGTGGCTGGGGGGGTCCTCTAGAAGGCCCTTGAGAGGCAGTAATGGGCACACTCTGACAAGGGTTTTGCAAGTAGTTTCATTTTGTATCCGTGTCTGCTTCTGGTATTTCCCAATAGGTAATTTGCAGGGTCCAGCCTCCTCACCCATTTCTATATTCAAAACTACATTCGACTGATGAGTTTTCTATGCCTCTGGATAAAGAAAATGACCATATTTGGTTGCAAGGTCATTATGGGATATTACTATCAGCAAGGGAAAAATGATGTGACTTATACTTTCCATTCCCATAAATGTTATGAAAAGTTTCAAACATTTACTTTTTTAAAACGAATGTTTATTTATTTTTGAAAGAGGGGGGAGGGACAGACAGAGAGGGAGACACAGAATCCGAAGCAGGCTCCAGGCTCCGAGGTGTCAGCACAGAGCCCGAAGCGGGGCTCGAACTCACAAACTGTGAGATCATGACCTGATCCAAAGTCGGATGTTTAACCAACTGAGCCACCCAGACACCCCTCAAACATTTAATTTTTTTTTGACACACAAGAAAAGGTTGCATAAAGAATAATAAATTAATTGGGAGGAACATGGGAATTTTTTCAGAACAGTAGTGCTTAGTGTCTATGTCATTCTACCTGTGTCGTCTACAAGATCTGAATGATTCTCTCTCCCTCCCTCCTGCAACGCAACTTGACATCATACGCTGCCCAGTCAACCCCAAGACACTGACAGGGCCTGGCTTCCTGGTGGGAATGCACTCCCAGGGTCAGATTCCAAAGACTCCCACCTGGGCATCGCTGAGGCTCTGGCCCAGTTGACACGGACTGAGTTTCTGGGGGCCGTTTCCTGAGCAACAGAGATAGCAGATGGCCTCCACGGACCCCAAGCACACCCTCTCAGGTGACAGCTCAGGTGTCCGAGGAGAGCCTGCGGGGAGGAGCAGCAAACCCAAATCAGCTCTGCTGGCCAGTGCTGGGGGGCCTCATCAATCTGTCCCACCATCAGAGCTGTGTCCTCCACACCCGTCACCTTCGGCACCAGAAGTCACAGGCGTGCAGTAAGCAGGTAGCTCAGCAGGAGCTGAGGACCATCCTACAGGATCTCCCATTTTGTGATAGGAAGCGGGCAACTCGCAGAACTCTGGGCGTCACTCGTCATCCTTCATGTCACGTTGCAATGAAGCCCTCTGAGCACAAGGACTGGAGAAGATCTGGGGTCTTGCACACAAGGTGCTTAGTGAGCGCTTCCCAACGTGAGCAAGGGGCACCAGGAAAGACTACCGTTCGCCATTGGGACCCTCCCGTCCCCCAGCTTGCCCCTGTCCCAGTTCTGTGACGCCCTTTTTGGGGAGGCACAGTGGCCCTGGACAGAAGCAAGAGGCAGACAGCCGCCTGGCCTTCTGTAACAGACCGTCTGCCTGTGACTAAAGACCACCAAAAACCACACCTGGCAGCAACATAGAAGTCGCTGAAAACATCTCCTTAGCTTGCCATCAGAGTTAACCACCTCGCATTATTTTAATCATAAAGTTTTCACCTTTCCCCCCAGCTAACAGCTTTACTGAGATACGCATCACATATCATAAAACTCACCCTGTGTACAATTCAGCATTTTAGTATATTCACAGAATGGTGAACTATCCCTATCTAATTTTGTAACATTTTCATCGCTCCAAAAAGAAACCCTGTAGCATCATTTCTCCCCCACCCCAGCCAGCAGCAACCATGAGCCTACTTTTTGTTTCTATCATCTGGATATTTCATATAGATGGAATTACACATTATGTATCCTTTTGTGTCCTGTCTTCCTTCACTTAGTACAGTGTTTTCAAGGTTCATCCCGGTTGTATCATGTAACACTACTGCTTTTCTTTTCACGGCTGAGTAATATTCCATGGTGTGGATATACAGAAGTCCCTCCTTATTCATGGGGGACATGTTCCAAGACCCCCGGTGGATACCTGAAACTGCGGATAGTACCAAATATATATTATATACATATACACACATTATATACATATTCTTGTATATATATATACAATATATACATATGTATGTATATATAATATATATACACAATCCTATATATATTTCTTATATATTCGATATATATACCTTCTACACATATATAGAAAAAAACATATAGTGTTGCTGCAAATATTTGTGTGCAAGTTTTCGTGTGGATGTATGTTTTCAGTTCTCTTAGGTGCACCTCGGAGTAGAATTATAGATCGCCTTCTTTTTGAAGAGTGGACCACAGCTATGGACGTGTCGCCGTCTTGTCAGCTGTGCGGTTCTTGCCGAATGTTACGGAGATGTTCCTGGTCGCTCCCGTGCTCTGAATGGAGTGACAGATTGTATGCTGTTGTTGACCCCATCCATGCCCCAGATGAGGGGCATAATGGCAGGCAAGACGAAGCCCCTCCCCGACCCCCCTGTCCTTACACCATTGCAAGAGTCTTCTAATGATCACCTGCCCCCGTTTGCTTCTCTTAAGGCCACCCAGACATCAGGGTGAGGTGTCTATAAAGCTAGCTAATACAGCCATGTCCCCCCCCCCCCCCACTTTAAACCCCTCATGGAGTTGGTCACCTCTAGGATGAAGCCAGCCTACCTAAAGGTTCACAGGTCAGCAACGATGGGGCCCTTGCCTGATTCTCCACCTGCCCTGGATCCCAGCATCTCCTGCACGGAGCACCGACTCCGCCTACACGGGGCCACTTCCGGGTCTTTGACGACTCCTCCCTGTTCTGTGTCCCATGGAATCTTTTCCGTCGAAGCCCCCACTGCACCTCCGGGGCCTACTACGTGCCAGATGCTAGGAGTGTGCAAGCCAGACCGACACTGCCCCCACCCTCACGGTCTTTCTTCCCGAGATCAGCCTTCTCGCAGTGGTGCCTGTTCATCTCCCTTCCGCAACCGTCTGTGAAGCTTCAACTGACTTGCTCCCCTTCAGCTCAGGGCCGTTGCAGGGGGCAGCAGGAGAGCAGCAGATGAGCCCCGGTATTTGGGGGGCAGACGCAACTGGGGTCAAACCCCACCTGGGCCTCTCGCTCACACCGGGGATCCGGAAACTTAGGCAACCTTTGACGGCAGCTATGTCATCCACGGGACGTGCAAGGGGGCACTGGACTCCAAATAGATAACACAAGTGGAAGGTGTGTAACGAGTTCTGGGCTCATCTCAGGAAGCCCTTGATAAGCCAGAGCTTATTTTTACCACTACTTGTGCATGAAACACTGATTTTTCCCACGGAATTATCACATTGTAGGACTATTTGTTTACACGTTCCTTCTCCCCCACTAGTCTAAGAGAGTCTCGAGGGCAGTAACTACTCGTTTTTAATTTTGGAATCCTCTTTCCTGGCACAGTACTTGGACAAAAAATCACGGGTCTGCCTTCAGCTTATTAGCTCGATTACCCCTGAGAGGCAGAGATGGGGAATCATACGGCTCTGGCCAGCATCGTGTTTTCCTAATAGCAAACAGAAGGATCCTAATGCACAGAGAAGGAACCCGAGCGGCTAACAGCCACACTCAGATACCTGAGGTGCTGACGTTCAGCGGCCCCCAGGCTTGAACGGGTCTGTTTTCCCGGTGGTCCCCTCCCCCCTCAGCAAATCCTCAAACCTCCTTCCTGCACTGACCAAAGCGCACACAGGCCTGCTTGTCCCTTCTGGACACGGGCGCCAGGGCCCTCTGATCTCTGAAATATGCTGACCCCAGAAAGCGGCAGCCTGGGTCCGGGTCTAGCTGTTCATTCTTCTGACTCCACAGAACACAGGTGGCCCCAGGAGGCCTCTACCATCAGGCCGAGGGCCCAGGGGTCTGGGAGCTTTGCTGCGCAATAGAATCACCTGGCGGTCTTAAAAAAATACCGAAGCCTGGCTCCCATCCGTGGGGCTTCAAGGGTTTTCCAGTTCCCTGGGGGATTTTTTAAATGCTTAGCAGAGCCTGGAGAGCCTGGGGACTAAGCTCACAGAGCAGGATTCTCTGGCTGGTGCCCCCTCTGGGTGCGTGGGCCACAAAGAACACGGAGCAGCTGTGACATCGCAGGATCAGGGCTGAGGGCTCCTGTCATGACACCCAGGACAGACGGACCGCGGTCACAGCCCCAATCCTGAGGCAGCGAAATCACTCTTCGGCGAGGGAAGGTCGATTTTTCCACTGTGGAGTGCCACGGTTTGAAAAACAAGCAAACAAAAACAACAGTGAGTCTTTTAAAGTTAAGATGAAAACTGCCCTTAACCTGACTTCCCAGCTCCCGGCCCTCCCAGCTGGGGCGATGGGGAGCTCACTTTTCTTCTCTCAGGTGCCAGCTCCTCCTTGCAAGAGATCTGAAGGACAATGCGGACCCTGACTCCAGGGAGCTCACAGCCTAAGGGCACAGGCAAGACCCGCCAAGTGACGAGTCTACGGAGCGGCCAAAGAAAGAGCCTTCCAAGGGAGGTGGGAAGCCGAGTCTAAGGAGCAGAGGGAAGGCGGGAGGAGGCTGGCCGGGGGAGCGCCGGGGAGGTTTCGGGGACGCAGGGCCCACCTTGAGCCGGGTCTTGAACAGGTGGGTGTGGGAGCCTCTCACCCAGGCGGGTGGAGGGCAGGCGCGGGAGTGCAGCTGGGGTGTGCGGGTGTTTGCGGTTGGGGGCGGGGGGGGGGCAGCAGGGAAGGGGGTGGGGAGGAGGGGGGCCACCGCCGCCGCCGGCAGAGGAGTGAGTGGCTCGTGAACCCCGCGCTCGGGACAGGGCAGGCCGGGGCGCTGGCGACAGCGAGGGCCACGGCGGTAAAGCTGACCCGGAGAGGTCGCCGGGGGCTCGGCTAGGCCAGCGCTTGCGGCGGAGGGAGCTCCCCACGCGGCGCGCTTGGCCACAGCTGAGCACCCGCCCCGCGCCAAGTGGCAGGCGTCGCGGGCACAGCCTGGCGGGCACCCGAAGGCTCCCCCGGTGCTCTCGGCGCCCCCGGAAGCCGTTCCGGAAATGGTGCGATTTCCTCGTCACCCCCGTCGCTCCCGCATCAGTAACACCGCGTGCCGGGAGGGGGTGTGCACACCGCGTGCGCGTGCCCAAGGCCTGCGGGGACGGGGGCAGGGCGCGCGCTGGGGCGCCCGGGTGGCCCAGTCGGTTGAGCGCCCGACTTCGGCTCGGGTCGTGATCTCGTGGTTCGTGCGTTCCAGCTCCGCGTCGGGGTCTGTGCTGATGGCTCGGAGCCCGGAGCCTGCTTCGGAGTCTGTGTCTCCCTCTCTCTCTGGCCCTCCCCCACTCATGCTCTGTCTCTCTCTCTCTCTCTCTCTCTCTCAAAAATAAATAAACGTTAAAAAAATTTTAAATAATTTTAGGGGGTTTCCCCTAAAAAAAAAAACTAGGGCACGCTTGCCTGCCCCCCCCCCCCCCCCGCCATTCTCCTCCCTTCTCTCTCACCCAGCAGGAGGCCCATTTGCTGCCCAACACAGACCTCAGTCACCAGTCACCCTCCTTGTGTTCAGAATTTGAGGGCTCCCCGCAGAGGTCCAGACAGATAAACCCGTGGGTTGATTAAAAAAATAAATAATAAATAAATAAATAAATAAAAGGGAGAACTTTCTTTGGTGATTAGATTAGATGCCAAAGAGATGATCGCTTATCCCATGGAGATTCATTTTCCCTCTTTCCGGGGAGAGTGCCTTCTGGGAAGCATGTAATTGCCTTGGCACCAAACCAGCCACGAGAACCCAAGAGCGGGAGGACGGTTGTGCTGAATCTACACAAGGTCCTGGTTCCGCACCTAACAGGCTGTCGGGCCAGCTGTGGTTCTGGCCCAGCAGCATGAGGCCTCGGCTCCCATAGTGAATTCAGCTGGGAGCTATCACAACAGAACTTCCTTCTCTTTAACAAGGGTTAAAGGGGAAGCTCATGCTTCGTGTATGGCTTTCTCTTCAGTTGCTCAAAGTGTGCACTGTTGCACACAATGTGTAAGATGAGGAACTGGCCGTGATCAGTGAGGGTTCAGCTGCAGAGCCCAAGTCCACGGTAGCTTACTTTTAGCAGGAAGAGGTTCAGTATAGGGTAGTCAACAGCCTACGGTGTTATGAAAGGGTCGAAGAAAAAGACTCGAGGTTTAGAAATGACTCCCCAAACCACACCTCAGGACCAGGCCACCAAGGAAACTGCCACCAGCCCAGAACACCTCTCTTCTGCCTCCACCTGGTCCAGAAGCCACAACGTCTCCCCCGGCTCCAGACCCAAACTACACCGTCGTGATCTGCCCCGGGGCCCGCCTCTTGACTTCCTCCTAGCTATTGGCTCGTCCTGGGCTCTCCACTGAACGAACACCCTCCCAGCCGTGCCTGCCAGAGGAGCAGAGTCGCGGTTCTGCATCACTTAGGCTCCAGCGTCCGCCGGAGAGGGTCTGATCTGCTTAACGCAAATCAGACTCGGATCCCAACTGGCTGGAAATGGAGAATCTCCTGTTCATTTTCTGCAACGCAAGGACTGAAAAGAAGACCAAACACCAGGGCGCATCTCCACACAGAGCCCTTCGTGAGGTAGGGAGAGGCTAGGCACTCAAACCCGTTGCCAGACTCCGGAAGCAAGGAAATCCCGTCTCCCTATAATGCCTTCCCCAGCCTTTGGTCTGGGCAGGCGGGTCTTCTCTCCATCTCCTACAAGCTATATGGGACAGCTGCGTTCTGCTGCTATCATGCGCCCCGCCCGGTTTCCCTCCCCCTTCTATCTGCTCACATGAGTCTTCTCCAGCCTTGAAAATACAGTTCAAGTCTTCGGTGAAGACCTAACTACTCTGTCCTTGCGAGTTCTCCCTCTCCCTGGGTACTATGCTTGACACTTTCCTCCACGCCACTTAGCATCCGTGGAACCTTAGTGTGTGAGGCCCCTGATCGCCCTGTCATTCATTCCTGTGTGATAATCTCGAACCTCCGATTAGATGAACCCCTGTAGAAAGAACCGGGCCTGAGTCTGTATTCCTAACAGATTTTGTAGCTCAGTGCTGAAACACAAAAGCCACTCAATTCCTATCCTCTGACAAGTCTTGTTTACTACATTGTTAAAGGGGATAACGATGCCAGCGTCACTTCTCCCTGTGTGTGTGGTTGGATTCAGATCAAGAGAGGTGCTGTACAGGAAAAGGCACTGTGGCCTTCCCTATTACTGCTGCTGAGGGGAATCTGCTTTCATTCCCGAACCACACTGCAAGGGAGTCCGAGAACTTGGCTCGTGGAGCTTGGGTCTCGGGTCTTACGGGGCTCCTCTGCCCGGTGGAGACATGACCAGTCTGCCTGTCTCAGGTAAAGCAGCTCAAGTGAAGCCTGAAGACAGAGGACGGGGTGAGACGCCCGACATGCGGTCTGGGCTTTACTTAGGCATTCATTATAGTTGGCACAGAGGCAGACTCCTCGTTTTCGCCCTTCTCCAAAACAAACGGAATTGAGTAAGAAGGCCAGCCCTCGCGACTTTGAAGCCGGGTCCTCCTCTTCTTCCTCTCCAGGGAGGTTCCTACAGCAGCCGCAAAGGTGGTCAGTCTGGGTGGAGACGGTCCTGACCGGTTCGCAGAAACAGTGGGACTCGCCAGGCCTTGGTCTGTCCCGGTCACTCCGCGTGAGTCTCGCGGACAGGTCCGCCTCACAGAAGGGCTGGCACCGGCTTCAGATGGGAGAGAAGAGAGAACATGGGGAGCCTTCGCTGGTTTCCCTAGGTCACTCTCCTCAACCCCGAGAAAAGAAAACGAAGGCAGACTGGTTTTCGGTGATTTGCATACACCCATCTCCAACACAAACCCTAACTCACTTAAAATCCTTTAAATCTGCCGTGCATCTTCCAACAAAAAATATCGTGCCCGGAAAAATCGATATGGTGTTGCTTAAGACAGAGCAACTGAAATAGGCAGAATAAAAATTCACAGATACATTTGGAGTGAGTCTGATAAGACAACGGAAGTTTGAGATAATTTTGTACCTCAGTCTGGGTTCTAAGCGCAGACCCTGAATACAGGTGAGGTACCAGATGCACGGGCCCTTTTCCATTTTGTCACCACTGATCTATATTTATTAGGACAAAATTGTGATTCCTCATGAATTTAAGCTGGAACAGGCAACTTTTCTTAAGCCTACTTCTATTACTTGGTCATTCCTGTCTTTTCTGTACAAACTCTTATTTGTAGTGAATAGCATCATTGTTTTCCGGGCCCCGTATCTGGTGAATTGCAGCAAAATATCATGAAAGACCACATTGGTGGCTCTGAATATTAAGATCTAAAGGACAGACGGTGACCAGAAAGTAATTGCCAACAATTTTTGAATGGCCATTCCAAGAAACAACTCTGGCTCAGAAGATGACGGTTTTTTAGAGAGATGATAAAGGATGCTCAGTGATCCGCTTGGTTCTGGTCTTTGAGATGTAAGAGTGAGCCCCGAGGATACACAGGGTTTGGTCGTTTTAAAAAATGTTCCATACCGAAAATTTCTGCCTATGGATACTGATGGAAGTTTAGGACATATGGTGCCCGACACAGTTTTGTACTGGAAAAGATTAATTATAACTGAGTCATAAAATGGCCATCTGGCAATTTCAGCCTTCTCCACTGGCTGGGGAGCTTGGTATGAAGGAGAAAGTTGATGACTTTCCATTAAGGTGCATTTTCATTTCTCATCTGGGTCATATCCTTTTTTGCCTCCCCATCCTCATATACTTTTTAGTGTTGGTACTTGCCAAACGGTTGCAGGTGAGACACAAGCCTGAAAGCGGGGATTTGATACAAATCTTCAGCTGCCTTAAAGCATGAAAAGAGTTGTTTCCCTGACCTTCACGTAATGAAACAGATCATCCACAACCCAGTGTTGGGCTTCGGAAGCCCTACAGACTGTTTTAAATGGCAAGCTGTGATAGGAAAAGGCTAAGATTGTCTGAATACTATGTCTTTTGTAGAAGGAACAATACTTCCTGAAAGTGCTGATGTTGCCATAGTTGACAAGAAAAAAAAAAAAAAAAAAGAGGAAATCCAAATAAATTTATATGAAAGAGAGGGAGAAAGACTCTTCCAGAAACTGTTAAGAAAATGATGAGGGGCGCCTGGGTGGCTCAGTCGGTTAAGCGCCGGACTTTGGCTCAGGTCATGACCTCACGGTTTGTGGGTTCGAGCCCCGTGTCAGGCTCCGTACTGACAGCCCAGAGCCTGGAACCTGCTTCGGATTCTGCGTCTCCCTCTCTCTCTGCCGCTCCCCCACTCGCAATCTGCTTCTCTCTGTCAAAAATAAATAAACATTAAAAATTAAAAAAAAAAAAAGAAAATGATGACATAGGCCACAGACTAGGAGAAAATATTTGCAGTACACATTATCTTCCAAAAAATTTCATTCCGAAATACCTAAGGAACGCCTACAAATGCATGACAACAGGCCATTGAAAATAGAATGACTTCAATAGACTTTCACAGAAGAAGATACATGTCGGGTCGAAAAGCGCATGAACACATCCTCAATGTCATTGTCAGAGAATGAAACCCACATTAAAGTACATTCACACTCACTAGAATGGCTAAAATGAAAAGACCACCTAGCTGAAGTGTTGACAAAGATGCAGAACAAGAGAAACTCTCATACGTTGCCGGAGGAACGTAAACTGGTGCAGCCCCTTCAAAAACCAGATCGGCCATTTCTTATACTTAAGCTTAGGCTTGCAGTATGATTCGTCAGCCCCTTTTCTAGAAATAGAAATAAAGACATTTTCACAAAAAGCCTCGTAAACAAACGTTCATAGAAGCTTTATTCCTAAAAGCCAAAACATGGGGAAAACAACAACAACAAAGTTGTCTCTGAGTGGACAGCTGTTGCCCTTGTTGTTGAATGGACAGCTATGGTGAATGGACCAATTATGGTATGTCCATACATGGACATATGGTATGGTATGGTATGTCCATACATACGGAAACTTTACTGCTCAGCAATAAGAAAGAGGAACTCCTGACACACACGATGACACGGATGCCTCTCAAAAACATCCTGAGAGCAAAAAAGCCGGACACGAAGAGCTCACACTGTCTGAATACATTTATGTGAAGCTCTCGACTGGCGGAACAAATCTCTAGTGACAGAAATCACATGAGTAGTTGCCTGGGGCAGGGAGTTGGAGGAGGATTGACTGCAAAGGGTACAAGGGAACTTAACGTGATCGGTGGGAGAAACGTTCTATTCCCGGCTTGGGATAGCAGTGACAGGGGTGTACACATTTGTCAAGATTCACCAAACTGTGTACTTACAATGTGCACATTTTATTGCCTGTAAATTGTACTTACATGAAGTTGATTAACAACAACAGCAGACTTCTTCAGAATTAGTCACCTGTGGAAGCTCTACCTCTTTCAGGTTGGCGGGTTTTCAGGCGGACATGATGGAAATTAGTTCTGATAGTTAGTGACCCTCATACGAATATTGAACAGGACTTATTTTTATCTGGTTTTAGGACGCTCATATTGTAAGTCAAAGAGGTGCTTTGATTTCTCAGCACATTCCAGATTGAACCCGAAAAGCAGGCTTTTAAGCCTGACTTTAAATTTTTCGTGTAGCACCGCTATGTCTTGGAGAAACTGCTGATTCTGTTTTACAGTTTTCCAGAAAAAAAGGGCATTTAAAAAAAAAAAGAAGAAAAATTGAAGCTAGAGTTGTGCGTGTCAAAATTTTACCTCAGTTTACAACATATTTTCTGTTTGAAACGATGTCTTCAAAATATCTATAAATGCCATGTTATCGGTCTGTCATAAGCATGCTTTTTAAAAAAGAAAAAATGAAGATTATCAATCCGTTCTCTTGGTCATGCCCTAGTCAAATCAGACTCGGGCACATCCTGACATCCGCTCTCCTTCCCTTCCCTGCCCTTTCGCCATCATACAAGAAGGTAGTCATTCCAGAAAGGGCGTAACATGTTTTTTTAAATATCATCCTATTACTTCATCAACCCTCCGTCAACCCAAAGATAAATATAGCAAGGAATTATGAAAAGGCAATGGCAAAAAGGTAACTATGGCAAGGAAATTCTTAGGTGGCTTAAGAGACAAGTGTCTGTGGCTGTGACTCACTTGTAGAACTACCTGCCTGACTCCACAATAGACGTGTTGGTGTGCTGTGACAGGGACAGCCCTCTTTCATCCTTTCGTAGCAACTCCATCTTACCAGGAAGCCCATCAAGCAACTGGAACACGCATTCCGATAGACAGATGTGATATGCCGATGGATAAATGTAAAGCTTGACAAGAAGGACATACTAGAAATCAAATATCCAAGCCCAGATGGACGAGTTAAGATAAAATACAATCCCATTGTTTCCCAGTAAAAAATTTACTCACAGCTATGGTATCTCCAGCATTCATATACATTATTGTTGGGGATCTTTGCCAACACGCACCAAGACTTTGAAAAGTCCCTGTCTATTGGCCACCTGATTATTCTTCTAATAGGTCATTCTAAGCAAACAATTAGATGTACCTAGCTTTACATACAAAAGAGTCTATGCATAATAATTCATAACAGTAAAAATATTGACTGTATTCTAACTCTCCTACAATGGGGGAAATTCAAAAATAAATGATGGTAATATGATGAAATACTATTCATTCAAAAATTAACTTATGGTATTCCCCTCTAAGCCCGTCCTCTCTCATGCATTGCAGTAAAGCATAGGGTTAAACTTGTATGTCTGAAGGCAGATAGGCTACGTTCAAATCCCCGCTTTGGAACATTCTGTGTGACCCTGGAATATTTACTTATCTGAGACCCAGTTTCCTTCTATACACATAATAAGGTTACCATCAAAATAAGAAAAATAATTAATAAAAAGAACTGGGCTTAATAAATGTTTCTGGTAACTTGATACACATTTTGGTAACTTTGGTTACTATCAGAAGTCGCCTGAGGTACCTTAAAAATACTGACGCTTGGGTTCTACACCCAGAAATTCTGATGTGGTTGGTTTGGGATGTGGACTCAACATCCACGTTTTTCAAAGTTCCTCAAGTTCCTTCCATCCTCTAATTCTAGTCATGCGGGAATAGCTTGTATTGGACTACCCATTCTGCTAACAACAGTTACAAACTCTGGTCAGAATAGAAGCACCGACAGTCTGAGCACACAGGAGCAAGAGCCGATCAAGAGCAGGCAGAGCCTTCTTCCTTGAGAGAAGGGAGGCACACTGATGAACTCCACATTTAACCAGCTTTTCCACTGAGGGCACCGTCCAGTGGCCTCAATGGAAACCAAAATAGGCAGTGGAGCCGACAGACACAGCTTCAAGTTCAGAGCTGCCATGGCAGCTGAGAATGGAAGAGAAGCGTCCCAGAGAGCAGAATGAATGAAGGGGGGTTCACAGATCACTGTAAAGTTTCCTTAAGATCCTTGATAGCTTATAAACTAGGCATGTGCATAAAGAGGCACCCAGGAATCCAGCAGAAAGCAGCACCGTAGCGGGTTCGAGCTGTATCTCAGCAGGTTCTGAGTGCTTGGAGAGTTCTGAGTTTGAGTCCCACCTAATTAGATAGGGCTCAGCAGACGGGCTGTTCCTGAAAAACTAGAAGGACCACGCCCTAGGAGGAAGAATCACATCCCAAGACAAAAGGCTATGCCCTAGATTAATAGCAAAGCCCAAAACCAAGCTTTCACAGGATTGAGGTGATCCACCAGTAACTTAAATGCCTTCCAGATCAAAGCAACACACTTTAGAGGAAGATGATTCGGAGTCTCTACAACTTATCATTCCCAAACAATAATAGTTTTTAAAAACATTTTTTTAACATTTATTTATTTTTGATAGAGAGAGAAAGAGAGAGTAGCGGAGGGTCAGGGAGAGAGAGAGGGAGACACAGAATCCAAAACAGCCTCCGGGCTCTGAGCTCTCAGCACAGAGCCTGATGCGGGAATCAGACTCATGGACCTGGAGATCATGACCTGGTCCAAAGTTGGATGCTTAACCGACTGAGCCACCCAGGTGCCCCAAACAATAATGATTTTTTTTGAAGACACAAGACAATTAAAAAACCTGAAAATGGGGCCATATCAAGATAATAGAAATAGGCCTATAGATAACTTACGGGTTGAATTTAACAGACAAGCAATTTAAAATAGCTATTATAGGGGCGCCTGGGTGGCGCAGTCGGTTAAGCGTCCGACTTCAGCCAGGTCACGATCTCGCGGTCCGTGAGTTCGAGCCCCGCGTCGGGCTCTGGGCTGATGGCTCAGAGCCTGGAGCCTGTTTCCGATTCTGTGTCTCCCTCTCTCTCTGCCCCTCCCCCGTTCATGCTCTGTCTCTCTCTGTCCTAAAAAAAATAAGTAAACGTTGAAAAAAAAAAAAAATTAAAAAAAGAAAAAAAATAAATAAAATAGCTATTATAAATATGCTAAAGGATTTACAAGAAAGATAATAAGGGCAAAGAAATAAAGAATCTCAGCAGAGAAACATTAGCAGAGAAACATTTTCTTTAGAAAGAAAACAAATAAAAATTCTAGCATTGAGAAATAAGTGCTGAAATTAAAATTCACTGGATAGGGGCGCCTGGGTGGCGCAGTCGGTTAAGCGTCCGACTTCGGCCAGGTCACGATCTCGCGGTCCATGAGTTCGAGCCCCGCGTCGGGCTCTGGGCTGATGGCTCAGAGCCTGGAGCCTGTTTCCGATTCTGTGTCTCCCTCTCTCTCTGCCCCTCCCCCATTCATGCTCTGTCTCTCTCTGTCCCAAAAATAAATAAATGTTGAAAAAAAAAATTAAAAAAAAAAATTCACTGGATAGATTTCATTAAAGACTCCCCATAGCTGAAGAAAAATTAAGAACTTGACAATAAGTCAACAGATAATATTCACTTCCCATAGCACAAGGAGAAAAAGAGTCCTCAGGAAGAATAGCAAACGATTGGTCTAATATATATGCAGTTGAAGCCTAGAAGAAGAGGACAGAGAGAGTGGGGCAAAATAAATTTTAGTAAGATAATCATCATTTCCTCCCCAAAACTGATGGAAGACAACGCACAGTTCCAAGGAGTAGTCCTCAAGCACGATAAATACAAAAGACATATAATAGTCAAATTTTTGAAAAATGAAAATAAAGAGGAAAGTCTTTGGAAACAACTAACCAGTAAAAACGACACATTAAATTCAAGGGAATGACAAAGTTAATGATGGTGGACATCTCAACAGAAGGAATAGAAGTCAGAGGATATTGAAAATCATCTTTTAAAAAAAATTTTTTTAATCTTTATTTATTGTTGAGAGAGAGAGAGAGAGAGAGAAAGTGGGCAGCAACAGAGAGATAAGGAGACACAGGATCCAAAGCAGGCTCCAGGCTCTGAGCTGTCAGCACAGAGCCCAACTCAGGGCTCGAACTCACGATCCATGAGTTCGTGACTTGAGCCGAAGGCGGACACTCAACTGACTGAGCCACTTAGGTGCCCCAAAAATCATCTCCTAATAGCTGAAAGGACAAAATGCCAACCTAGAAAGCTATGTAGAGCAACAAATCTCTTCTGAAAATGTAAGCAAGGGGCACCTGGGTGGTTCAGTCAGTTGGTCGTCCGACTTTGGCTCAGGTCATGATCTCACAGTTCATGGGTTTGAGCCCCCACTGGGCTCTGTGCTGACAGCTCAGAGCCTGGAGCCTGCTTCAAATTCTGTGTCTTACTCTCTCTCTGCCCCTCTCCCGCTCATGATCTGTCTTTCAAAAATAAATAAACATTAAAAAAAACTTTTTTTAAAGAAAATATAGGCAAAATAAAGACTTTGCAGACAAACAAAAACTGAAAGAATTAATTGCTAGCGAATCTTCACTGCATGCTAAAGCAAGTTCTTGAGGCTGAAGGGAATTATCCTAGATATAAACTTGAATCTGCAAGAAAGAACAAAAATCGCCACAAATGATAAATCTATGGGTACATATAAAAAACTATTTTTAAGTTCCCTAAAAGTATATTGTCTGTAAAATGTGAAAATAATAAAAATGTATTTATTGCATTATTTATATGTAAGTAGAAATAAAACGTATGACAATACAGCATGAAGGTCTAGAGATATAAATGGAATTATGTTATAAGGTTCTTGCATTGTATGTGAAGTGGCATAATATTAATTTAAGGTTTAGTTTTCTAATTTTTTAATGTTTATTTATTTGTTTTGAGACAGAGCAAGCAGGGGAGGGGCAGAGAGAGAGGGAGGGGCAGAATCGCAAGCTGAATCATAAACCGTGAGATGGTGACCTGAGCCGATATCAAGAGTGGGATGCTTAACTGACTGAACCATCCAGGAGCCACTAAAGTTTCTGGTGGAGAATGTATAGTGAAATCTCTACAGCAACCACTAAAATATGTTAAACAAAGGGATTTAACTTTATTTTTTTGAAGTTTTTAAAAAAATTATTAAAATTCTACTTAGTTAACAAAGATTATACTGGTTTCAAGAATAGTATTTAGTGATTCATTACTTACATATAATGCCCAGAGCTCATCACAAGTGCCCTCCTTAATACCCATCACCTATTTAGTTCATCTTCCACCCACCTCCCTTCCAGAAGCTCTCAGTTTGTTCTCTATAGTTAAGAGTCTCTTATGCTTTGCCTCCCTCTGCCCCCTCCTTCCCCTGTGTTCATCTGTTTTGTTTCTTAAATTCCAGAAATGAGTGAAATGTTATGGTACTTGTCTTTCTCTGTTTGACTTATGTCACATAGCATAATACACTCTAGGTCCGTCTACATGGTTGCAAATGGCAAGATTTCATTCTTTTTGGTGGCTGAGTGATATTCCATGGTGTGTGTGTGTGTGTGTGTGTGTGTGTGTGTGTGTGTCTGTCTGATACCACATCATCTTCTTTATCCATTCATCAGTCGATGGATACTTGAGCTCTTTCCACAATTTGGCTATTGTTGATAGTGCTATTAACATTAGTGTGTATGTGCCCCTTGCATCAGTATTTTTGTATCCTTTGGGATACATAGTAGGGCAATTGTTGGAACATAGGATAGTTCTGTTTTTAACTTTTTGAGAAACCTCCATACTGTTTTCCAGAGCAGCTGCACCAGTTTGCATTCTCACCAACAGTGCCAAGAGGGTTCCCCTTTCTCCAAATCTTCGTCAATACCTGCTGTTGCCTGTGTTGTTAATTTTAGCCATTCTGACAGGTGTGAGGTGGTATCTCAGTGTGGTTTTGATTTGTATTTCCCTGATGATGAGGGATGTTGAGCATCTTTTCATGTGTCTGTTAGCCATCTGGATGTCTTCTTTGGAAAAGTGTCTATTCATGTCTTCTGCCCATTTCTTCACTGGATTATTTGTTTTCTGGGTGTTGAGTTTGGTAAGTTCTTTATAGATTTTGGATACTAACCCTTTATCTGATATGTCATTTACAAATATCTTCTCCCATTCTGCCGGTTGCCTTTTAGTTTTGCTGATGGTTTCCTTCGCTATGCAGAAGCTTTTTATCTTGATGAGGTCCCAATAGTTCATTTTTGCTTTTGTTTCCCTTGCCTCCAGCAACGTGTTTAGTAAAAACTTGCTGCAGCTGATGAAAAGCAGGTTGCTGCCTGTGTTTTCCTCTAGGAATTTGATGGTTTCCTATCTAACATTTAGGTCTTTCATCCATTTTAAGCTTATTTTGTGTCTGGTGTAAGAAAGTGGTCCAGGTTCATTCTTCTGCATGTCGCTGTCCAGTTTTCCCAGCACCACTTGCTGAAGAGACTGTCTTTATTCCATTGGATATTCTTTCCTGCTTTGTCAAAGATTAGTTGGACATACGTTTGTGGGTCCATTTCTGGATTCTCTATTCTGTTCCATTGATGTGTCTGTTTTTGTACCATACTGTCTTGATGATTACAAGTTTGTAATATAGCTTGAAGTCTGGAATTGTGATTCCTCCAGTTTTGGTTTTCTGGAAATCTTGAAAAATTGCTTTCGCTATTTGGGTCTTTTGTGGTTCCATATAAATTTTAGGATTGTTTGTTCTACCTCTGTGAAAAATGCTGGTGGTATTTCGATAGGGATTGCATTATATGTGTAGATTGTTTTGGGTAATATAGACTTTTTTAACAATATTTGTTCTTTCAATCCATGAGCATGGGATGTTTTTCCATTTCTTTGTGTCCTCTTCGATTTCTTTTGTAAGTGTTCTATAGCGTTCAGAGTACAGATCTTTTACCTTTTTGGTTAAGTTTATTCCTAGATATCTTATGGTTTTTGGTGAACAGATTTAAGTTTAAAGTCAATTAAGAAAATAGAATACTAAAAGTTACTTTCAAGGAAACCAAAAGAAGGCAGGAAATGAGGAACAAACTGGTAGGACAAATTGGGAACAAATAGAGAGAAGGTAGACTTACATTCAATCCTGTCACTAATTCAAACATAAAGTATCTGAACTTCCGCTTCCAACTATGGTGGAGTGAGTTTTACAACTTGCTCTTCTGGCACAAACAATGAGAAAACTGTACAAATCATACAAAAACTGCCTTTACACATTGGGTGACAGACAGCACAAGCTTGTGATCTCTGGGAGAGGAGAAGCAAAGAAGATTCCTGAAGGCTTCTGCCTGACAGCACATTTCAGAGTGTGACGCAAGCATGAGGAACCCAAGTGGAGTGTGGTGGTCTTGCTGAACTGAGAAGACAGAAATTGGAGTTCAGAGGCAAGCGAATTGCAGGGCAGCATATCAAAGATGAAGAAAGCACTCAGATGCACAAATCTACACAGAGGACCCCTTAATATTGGGCTGAATACTAAAGTGAATGAGGCCAGGCAAAGAAAAATGACCAAAGCACAGGGGGCCAAAAACTAATTCTCAGAGATTACATAGGCCTGGGAGATGGTCAAGGTCAAGACCTTCATACAGTAGAAGATAGTCTTTAAACGTGACATTTATGGGCGCCTGGGTGGCTCAGTCAGATGGGTGTCTGACTTCGGCTCAGGTCGTGATCTCACAGCTTGTGAGTTCACGCCCTGCATTGGGCTCTGTGCTGACAGCTCAGAGCCTGGAGCCTGCTTCAGATTCTGTGTCCCTCTCTCACTCTGCCTCTCCCCAGCTGATGCTCTCTCTCTCTCTCTCTCTCTCAAGAATAAATAAAACATTGGGGCGCCTGGGTGGCGCAGTCGGTTAAGCGTCCGACTTCAGCCAGGTCACGATCTCGCGGTCCGTGAGTTCAAGCCCCGCGTCAGGCTCTGGGCTGATGGCTCAGAGCCTGGAGCCTGTTTCCGATTCTGTGTCTCCCTCTCTCTCTGCCCCTCCCCCGTTCATGCTCTGTCTCTCTCTGTCCCAAAAATAAATAAACGTTGAAGAATAAATAAAACATTAAAAAAATTTTTTTAAGAAGGTGACATTCACCTTTAGGAAAGTAGAAAACCAAATTAAACCCAAAGTAAGTGGGAAAAAGGAAAATAGAAATAATAGAACTCAGGGTGGAAATGAATAACATAAGAAAAAAGAAAAATTAAAGAGAATAAAGAATGAAACCAAAAGCTTGTTATTTAATAAAGTCAATAAAAGCTGCTAAACCTCGAATGAAATATGGCCCTTTGTAGCAACGTGGATGGAACTGGAGAGTGTGATGCTAAGTGAAATAAGCCATACAGAGAAAGACAGATACCATATGTTTTCACTCTTATGTGGATCCTGAGAAACTTAACAGAAACCCATGGGGGAGGGGAAGGAAAAAAAAAAAAAAGAGGTTAGAGTGGGAGAGAGCCAAAGCATAAGAGACTCTTAAAAACTGAGACCAAACTGAGGGTTGATGGGGGGTGGGAGGGAGGGGAGGGGGGGTGATGGGTACTGAGGAGGGCCCCTTTTGGGATGAGCACTGGGTGTTGTATGGAAACCAATTTGACAATAAATTTCATATATTGAAAAAAAACAAAAACCTGCTAAACCTCTAGCTAGAACAACCCATTAAAAAAGAGAGAAGATGCAAATTATAACATCAGGAATTAGAAAAGTGATATTACTATATATTCTAGAGAACTTTCCATAATAATAAGGAAATATATAAATAATTTTCTGTCAATTAGAGAAATTGATAAATTCGTTGAAGTGAATAAATCACTTAAAAGACACAAACTGCGAGAGCTAACACAAAAAGAAATAAATAGCTTGAATAGCCATTTTCTTACTAAAGAAATTTAACTTTTCATCATAAACTTTCCCACCAGAGGAGACAGCATGTGGAAATATCCCGAATTCACCTCCTCCTATACACAACAAATCTACAGTTGCATATGAAATAATTCCCTCTGAAAAAGATCTGAAAACTAGCTTAACAGCTCTTCTGCAACAAAGGGTAGAAAGGGTCACACTGAGATGGGTAGGAGAGTCAGAAACACAGCCCCAAACCCTACCCCTGGCAAGGCAACCCACAATCAAGAGGCTGTCACAAATATGGGGTTTCTCCCTGAGGAGCGAGGGGTTTGTGCTCATCAGTCACCTCAACTCCTGGGACCCACACCAGAGACAAACCCCCAAAACATCTGGCTTTGAAAACCAAAAGGCTTATGTCCAGGAGAACCATAGGGAATGAGGAGTTCACTCTTCGGAGGCTCACACGCTGCTTCCTCGCCCTGGGACCCGGCACGAAAGGAGCAGTTTGAAAATCACCTAGACCATATCTGAAGGAGATTCATTTGCTAATCTTAAAGCGTCTGCCAGAGGGTCGGGAGCCTGTCAGGACTCTCTCCAGGGACCCAGGTGCTGGAGGGAGCCAATTTTGGGTTCTCCCTGTTCCTTGCGAGTGCCAGTGGCCACGCCCCACGCCTGCACTGCACTATGGCCCTCCCAGAGCCATGGGGTCAAGCGTCCCACCCCACACTACCTTGTGCCCTGACACCTGGCAGGGGCATGCAGCCCACCCAGGGGATTCTCCTTGAGTCCTTGGCTCTGGTGGCCGGGGAGGAATGCATTTCTGGGCTCCACAGGTCTGAAGCAATTAGACAGTTCTTGACAGACTACTGCCCCCCCAGGGCACTGCACTGACAGCAGACTAAGACACATCCCCAGTTTTCCTGTGAGAAAAGGCCTATGTACTTATCCTACAGTTTCAGTCTGAAAGGCTCCACTTCAGGATTCCTACACGTCTGGAGGCTACAGGAATGATCTCAGGGAACATAGGTGGGGGATGGGGGAGATACCGGCGCCATGTTTTCTCTCTCCCTTGGCCTGGCAATAGCCCAGAAAGGAGGTCATACACTTGTCTGGCACCCTGAAATTTGCAACCGTTGCCAAAGGGACATCTCCAGATTGCCTGATTTGGAGGCCAGCAAAATTTATGATTGTGGTCCTGCAGGACTGTATATGTTTGCGTACCTTAAAAGCTCCTGCCTGAAACTATGGACTGACTGAGATCTGTCCCTCAGGAACACTCATAGGACTTGGCACACCTTCAACAACGGGGTCCTATCAAGAATAAATCAATGCTCCTTAGATAGCCACAAAGATCTGAGAGACAACCAAGAGCTAGGGCAAGGTTGAGAGATAAAGTTCATTTCCTACACAAGGCCACTTCTTCAAGAATAGGAGAGAGAGCTGTTTCACTTAATACATAGAAACAAACACAGAAAGTTCAGCAAGATGAGGAGACAGAGGAATATTTTCCAAATGAAAGAACAAGATAAAACTTCAGGAAGAAAAAACCTTAGTGAAATGGAATTAAGTAATTTTCCTGATAAGGAGTTCAAGTGGTGGTAATAAAAATATTCACCACAGTTGGGAGAAGAACGGATGAACACCGCGAGAATGTCAACAAAGAGACTGAAAATAGAAGAAAATACCAAAGAGAAGTCATAGAGGTGGAGAACACAGCAACTGAAGAGTGCACTAGAGGGCTCAACAGCAGAGCAGATGAGCTAGAAATACAGAACTCACATGGAACTTCTACAACGCAACACCAAAACCCAAATAATCCAACTAAAAAATAGGCAGAAGACATGGACAGACATTTCTCTAAAGAAGACATACAGATGACCAGCAGACACATGAAAAGATGTCCAACATCATTCATCATCAGAGAAATGCAAGTCAAAACCACAATGAGATACCACCTTACACCTGTCAGAATGGCTAAAATTAAGAACACAAGAAACAACAGGTATTGGTGAAGATTTGGAGAAAGGGGAACCCTCTTGCACTGTTGGTGGGATTGCAAACTGGTGCAGCCACTCTGGAAAACAGCATGGAGATTCCTCAAGAAGTTAAAAATAGAACTACCTTATATTCCAGCAATTACACTCCTAGGTACCTACTCAAAGAATGCAAAAATACTAATTCAAATTAGTTTATTAGTTTATAGCAGCATTATCTGCAGTAGCCAAATTATGGAAAGAGCCCAAGTGTTCATTGACTGATGAATGGATAAAGAAGATGTGCTACATACATACAACGGCATATTGTTCAACCATAAAAAAGAGCGAAGTCTTGCATTTGCCAAAACACGGATGGAGCTAGAGAGTATAATAGTATAACGCTAAGTGAAATAAGCCAGTCAGAGAAAGACAAATACCATATGATTTCATTCATATGTAAAATTAAAGAAACAAAACAAATGAACAAAAGGAAAAAAAGAGACAAACCAAAAAAACAGACTCTTGACTATAGAGAGCAAACAGATGGTTACGGGGGGGGGGGGGGGATGGGGAAATAAGTGAGGGGGATCAAGAGCACATTTACCTTGATGAGCACTGAGTAATGTAGAGAATTGTTGAGTCACTATATTGTACACCTGAAACTAATCTAACACTGTATGTGAAGTACACTGGAATAAAAATAAAAGTAAAAATAATAAAATTAAAATAAAAAATAAAATATACCTCAATTATACATTGAAGATAAAAGAAGTAGCAGTTAATATATCTATTTACAGACACCTAGAGCAAATCAGAAAAATGTAAGTTTAGCAAGACCATAAACCTGATCGATGGCAGAACAGAAATTTGATTCCACTTTTGTTTAGTCCCACGTGCATTAAAAAATATATCTCCTAAATGACTCTGCTGTATAAGAAGCCTAAGAACTGCTCTCAGCAGACACCCGGACATCATCTTTCCCATCACCCTGTCCATCTAATCAACCACCAAGCCCTGTAAGAATTCCTCTAAGTATCTTTCTAATCTTTCACATCTGCCCACCCCCACCACCTCCCTAAGTCGAAGACACCTGCTCTTTCCTGGCCACCACGTTAGAACCTTTCCCAGGCTCCCTGTTCCAATTATTCTTGCCTACAGCAATCTCTTCTTGATCCCAGCAGACAAAGTAAACTTTTTTTTTTTTTAATTTTTTTTTTCAACGTTTATTTATTTTTGGGACAGAGAGAGACAGAGCATGAACGGGGGAGGGGCAGAGAGAGAGGGAGACACAGAATCGGAAACAGGCTCCAGGCTCTGAGCCATCAGCCCAGAGCCCGACGCGGGGCTCGAACTCCCGGACCGCGAGATCGTGACCTGGCTGAAGTCGGACGCTTAACCGACTGCGCCACCCAGGCGCCCCCAAAGTAAACTTTTAAACACGCAGCTCTGACCTTGGCTTATAGCCTGTCAACCACTTGCACGGTCCTTACAAAGGCCACAAAGTCGTGCATGCGCTCCTTGTGCCCCACTCTTCAGTCTCAGTCTTCATAATTCAGCCCCTCCCCCACTCCGGCCACCACTAATGAGGCTTCCAATGCCTGGACCATTCTTCCCCTTCCCACCCCATCACAGAGCTGACTCACGTGTTAGATCTCTGTCATATTCATTTCTCCAGGGATTTCTTTCCTGATTTCCGCAAAGTGGGTGAATCCTCCATCATGTATTTGCTCAGCGCCCTGTCCCTTGTCGATTTGTAATTGTATATTTATTTGTGTTGTTCCTTGATTTAGATCTATCACCAACACTGCCGTGCAAGCCGTACGAGAACACAGGTCGTGTCTCTTCTACTATCGTTTAGACTCCCAGGGCATTGCCTGGCACAGAGCAATTATTATTGGAATGGCCTTTATGAAACACTTATTTGAATGAATGAATATGTACTGAGGATCATAAATTCAGATGTGCAAAGAAAACACCATTTGCTTTGTCTGTAAGCGAGCTGGTCTTCCTCATAAGTGCCTGCCTTCTACATAGCTATGGAAAGAGCAGTGTGGAGAAAGACCTTTAGTCCATCTGGTAACCTCACCCCAAGCCCATAATTTAAACCACTCCTTAGATAACTCAGTCTCTGCTTTGATGACTCAGTTAAGTGGATTCGTCTGTTGGAGTTCTGTTCCTCTCCAGGTATGTCTTGTGAAGTGTGCAGCAGGAGCTGATACACCTGTGTCCTTGTAGAAGACGGAGCCCTGGGCTTGTGCTCTTCTGGTCCCATCTCCATGTACTCTGTGGCACTTCCTACTCAGGTCTGAGGTGGCTGAGCTCATGGCCTATGGTTTAGCCATTGGTCTAGTGGTCTCTCCCCACCAACAGGGCTCACACTCCTCTGAGTGTGTCAGAGAAACTACACAAGACAAGAGTCACCTTGTATCTATTTTGCTGAATAAGTGAATGATTGAATGAGTGAGTGACCAACCAAAGAATATGCTCAAATATACTGTTAGGTTACAAAAAATATTTTAACAGAGCATTATTTTAGTTTCTAAAAGAAAAATATGTATGTATCTGTGTGTATTATACGCACACACACACACACACACACACACAGACCAGAAAGAAACATACCATATAAACATCGGTTATTGTAGAGCAGTAAGATTGTAAGTGATTCTTTTTTCATTTGCATTTTCCTTTATGCTTTTCATACTTTCTTCTATGAAAAGAAAATTCCAGATTTTCTATAATGAACATGGAGTATAGAATCAGAGAAAAACAATGAACATTGATATCAAATTTTTATGCAAACAACTCCTAATTACCTATAGGTCACTCACTTGATGTCTGAATATCATGGGGCCCAAGACCCCCCAAAATCCTCTCTTGACACCCACAGGCCAATCTTGATCTGATCCAGCCCAGGAGTGAGGACCTTGGTCCCCCTTTATTCTTTGTGCAAAGGCCCAATACCCCAGATCTGTGCTGGGATCATCCAGAGGCCATGACAGTGTGCCCTGGGTGGGGTGCTTTGGAGGCAGAGAAGACTCTCCTCATACCATACCATCGAGATCTTTCTGGGTGCACTTTCTGCCCCAGCATCAGAAAGGGGGTCAGGGTGGGTGTAGCTTCAGAATTCGTTTCCTGACTTTCTCTCAGTGGCTTCAAGTCACTGTTGACTTGAAAGTGAACATACCAAGGTCCTGTTCTTCTAGAATCTGACAAATTACTCAAACTCTCTGAGCTTCAGCTTCCCCATCAAAAAACAAGACTAATGTTAACTACTCTGATAGGTTGATAGGACAGTTAGGGGGAAATGCAGATAAATTGCCAGATACCTGGCAATTAATAGGTGATCAGTCAGTTCCACTTATTAAAATTTTAAAGTAAAATGTCTTTGCATACAAATAGCATACAAGTTGTGTAATAATAATAGCAATTGCTAAAATACACGCTAGTGCCAAATGTGCATCATCTGATATGCTCTTCATGCAGTTCTATGAAACAGATACTGTCCGTAGCTCCATTTGACACATAGGGAAACTGAGATGCTCTAGAGAGGGTGATAACATTTAGTAAATTAATAGTTACACAATTTACCAAGTAGTGTCCCCTCAGAAACATGCCATGTCTTAAGCCCCAGAGCCCAGGAATGTAACCCTTACTTGGAAAAAGAGTCTTTGCAGTTGTCAATTAACCTAAGGATCTCAAGATGAGATCATCCTGGATTACTTGGTGGGTCCTAAATTCAATGGCAGGTATGAGAGTGAGGCAGAGGAGATTAGAGAGTCAGGGACACGGGGGAAAGGCCATGTACAGACAGAGACAGAGAGGAGAGTGGTGTGGCCACAGCCAAAGAACGCTAGGAGCCAGGAGACGCTGGGAGAGGCAAGGAGGGGGTCTCCCTGGAGACTTTGGAGGGAGTGTGGCCCTGTCAGCATCTTGATTTTGAACTTCTACCCTCCAAAACTATGAGAGAATAAATTTCTGATGTTTTATGTTACCTAGTTTGTGGCAATTTATTAGAGTAGCAACCCCAGGAAACTAATATAGGTACAAAAGCCCTTGGGTTTAAACCCCACCATTCTCTCCTCCTGCCCCTCACCTAACCCATCAAGGATTTCATGTGGTGCTTTCCCAAAACACAAAGTTATTTAGAACCAGAGCACCCATTGTCTCATCCCTCATAGCCACAGCATATCCACTGTTATGTATGCCTTGCTGGAAGACTCAAATTTGGAGAGTGAACTGCCCTACCCAGCTCAAACTGTCTTATCAAACTTGCATTTGGTCGAGCACCAATTGTATGTAATTATACCCAGGACTGTGTAAACTACAGAATCTATCAGGGACACTTTGCCTACAGTAAGACACAAACAATACCACCCACGGGAATAGTTTTCTCTGAGGCTTTGCCCACAAAGTCACACTGGTCATCCTTATAATCACGATGATGCCCAGTCCCCAAGAAAGCTATGATGCGAGTAATCTTAAGATAAACAGTGCTTTCCAGTTTTGTAATCTATGATCTAATTCATCCTCCTATTATCCCCAGGCTGTTGAGAGTGTTGCCTTTTAAGTTAATCTATGCATCAATGGGAACTGAAGTATACGGTCCTAGTAAAACAGAGAACAGACAATTTCCAGAGTAGGAACATGAATTCTACAAATGTTTATCCCCAAGGTGATTTTTTAAAGGTCTACAGCAAAGACTCAAATCAACGAGAAGTAATCTTTGAAGTAGCCTTATTGGAACAAATTCTTGTTCCAAAGGTCAAGCCTTTCCCTTCCTCACTGTCTTTTACTTAAAAATGCTTGGTTTTAGGAATCTGGATTAGACAGTTCTACAGCAAAATAGATGCTGAATTCCTGAGAATAATTCCTGCGAATTAGGCTGTGGTGTTACCTGTCCCTGGAAAAGAATTCCTTCACAAAAATACAAGGGAGAAGCCAACTGATGAATAGTTCATTTGTAAGACAAATGGAAGACAATGTTGGACACCACTTTGGTTCCTCCAACTCTTTACTGTTAGCCCCCCACCAAGGTTGCCTAGGCATGCATAATGGAAACACGTAAAGTAAAATCTCGGAAATGGCCAGGGCAAAAGAACAGGCTTTGAAGCCAGACAATGGATAATGGAGGGTTTCCTTCCAGGGCTGTTTTATGAATCAAAGGCAATGAACATCAAGTGCCCATCCCGGTACCAGGAACATAGTAGGTGCTCAACATAATGGTAGATATTATTATGTGGAGTCAAGGAAACCAGAGATTAGAGCCATCTCTACCACATACTACTTCTGTGATTCAATATCTTAGTTCCATCTGTAAAGTGGGAATAATAATGAAGACAAATTAGATAGTAGATGATAAAGCTGGAAGCAGTATGATATATCATAAAGTTTCATCTGAGTCCAGCAGTCTATAATTTATTAATAAAGGGGCGATCTCAGTTGTCCTGTGGTATAGAACAAGATGAGAAGGTTTGACCACAAAAAGAGCTCAGTTGCCACAGCAACTCAGATATTATTTTCAAAGTAAGAATGTTAATGTTGAGCCACATGTCTTCTATAACATGCCAGTGGGTTTTCCATTGTAGATGAAGATAAGACAGCACTATATTTTAGGATCAAAGCTAGTGTTATAGTGGAAGTAAAACTCTGTTAAGCCCCCAAAACCAGTACTTACCATGGGCTTGGGTAATATGATGTAAAGATACTCTATGTGTTTATTTTGAAAACCCCAAATTTTCTTGTAGAAAATGTCAAGCACCATCAAAATATTATGTTTTTTCAATCCGACAAACACCCTCTCATTACAAGCAAGCAACTTTCCCCATTATGGGTTTAAAATAAGGTAAAGTGGTTCTATTGATCTAACTACTTCTGAAGCTGTTGAAGAGAAAGAGGATATCACACACACACACACACACACACACACACAGTGTTTTTATACAGTTATATAATAATATATAGAGATATATCAATATATATGGGAAAAATACATATAGTTAGATATAGTATATATATTATATAGAGAGAAAATATGTTATATAGAGTTACACATAATATGTACATAGAGAGGTATATAGAGACAGAAAGAATATATAATATATATATTTAGCAATATTCAATTATTGATAAAATCGGATGTCACCATCTGCCTGAAAGAGTTAATCATCTTACCCAAGTGCTCAGCAAGTAATTTAATCAGCTGTAGAGAATATTTGAGTGGACTACGCATTTTTGTAAAGGAGGTACGATATTAAGCACAATGATAACAGTGCTCCTGATACTTGAAAAGATGCCTAGTTCAGGTGGCTTGATTTTCCCATATCATATCAGAAACAGTTTTCCCAATGCTTAGCATTGTAGAAGAATTATTGGTTCAATTTTGAAAGGTTAACTAATATCAAAAGGAAGCTTTTCTTAGGAAAAGTGACCTTTCTCACTTTGTCAAGACCATTTTCTTAGCATGGCACATGGACACTGGTTTCCAGACCCTGGGCTAATAAAGAAAAACTTCTTTTTTTTTTTTTTTTTCAATGTTTATTTATTTCTGGGACAGAGAGAGACAGAGCATGAACGGGGGAGGGGCAGAGAGAGAGGGAGACACAGAATCGGAAGCAGGCTCCAGGCTCTGAGCCATCAGCCCAGAGCCTGACGTGGGGCTCGAACTCACGGACCGCGAGATCGTGACCTGGCTGAAGTCGGATGCCTAACCGACTGCGCCACCCAGGCGCCCCAAGAAAAACTTCTTTACCCTACTTCCTCCTAAGGTCATGTCGCAGAGTGGCAGGTGATCTAAACTTTGTAAATATCAAATTTCGAATTAGATCCAGTTGAATAAGGCTTTCATGGCAAAGTTAACATGACATGAATGAATGTTTTCAAAAGAGCTCAATTTACTAGTATCCCACATATTTGGAGAATTCCCTTTTTCTTCCTGATAGAAAGCGCCATTTTCTTGAGACATAGTTGCCCTTCCAATTGTGTGAGGAAAATCACAAAATTGCACGAGGAAAACCTTCAAGTCTGTTGTGCAAGGAATACTGGGAAGGACGGGGGAACAGAAGACTTGACGGGACCGGGAAGGAGCCAAAGTTTCTTCTGGGAACTGAGGATTGAAGGCTCCAGGGAGCAGATTCGACTCAACATAAGAAAGACTGGCTTAGATCAAAGTTATCCAAAGATCAAATAGGCAGGTGCCCTGGGAGGGGTAAGAGCTTGCCTCTGCTGAGATACCAGGAGAGGTATTAGGTGGGTGGTTACATGAGAGACCGTTTGCCGGCTGCTCACTAAAATTGCCTAGGGTTCCTGTTTAAAATACAAATTCCTGGGCCCTACCTCTAGACATTCTGATTCCATAGGTCTGGGAGATAGGGATCCCTGCGCGGATCCCAGTTCACTCTCTGATAGTTCCAAACACTTGGTTCGTATATTTCTTGTCCTTGGTTTCTCACAGCAGAAAGGTTTGGAGGGTGTTGAAGGCTGGGCTGCGTGGTTAATAACTGGTGGGGATGAGCCAAACAGGCCCATCTCAAAGGCACTGTGTCATCCAGGACAGTGGGAGCCCAGCTGAGCGACCAGTGAGGCCAGGCAACAGGGCAGGACTCATCAGGTTGATGCCAACCTGAGGTGTGCTGGTGAATGTTTAACCACCACCACCAAAAATAATAAATAAATAGCTCAGATTTCTTCGTCTTGCCAAATTCTGGATGTCCATACATGTATACACACTGTAACGTACCTCATGACCAATTCCAAGCTGTCGACATGACATCAGTGAACACAGGGCTGGGAAGAGACACCCACAATCAGCACACGTGGGCCAGAATGAGCTGGCTCCAACCCACCGCTGAGCCAGCGTAGCTCCCCGGCGGGGTTTGGAGAAGAGAGGAGAGCTCTGTGTTCAAGCACGCCACGACTTCGAGCACCCAGGTCCTGGTGGGCTTGTGGTACCATATGTGTGTATCCAAGTGTAGGGGGTATAGGTTACTTCATAACCCAACATGAAATGCAGAATTGGGCTAAGGGTGAGGCTGCTGACACAGGTTTGAGTCCTTTCCTTTGTCATTTTTCAGAACAATGAGTCTGTCTGTATTAGGTCCAAAGGGGACTGACGAGGTTTTATTGGTTTTATTGGTTGTTAACTCACAGACTTTGACATATTAGTTGTGTTTTAAGACATTGCAGTTATTTTTCTTATTGATGCAGAGTGAGGACCCCTCGCTGTTGGCTCTGGAGTGGTTTTAACACGGCCCCAGGGGTTTGGGGAGCTTCCTTGCTTAATAGTATGCCTTCCCTGTTTGTTTTTCGGATTGTGGTCCAAGGCGATCTTGTTTTAGTTCGTCCATGCTTTTAAGAAGATTGTTGTGTATTTGCTTTTTGTTTGTCCTCAGAATCACCCAGAAAGTCGTTACCAGAAGTGACCTGACCTCGTGATATCAAATTCATTTGTTCATTTAACCAGTGTTTTTTGAGAACCCACCACACAACTCAAAGAAGGGGAAGAAGTAGATAAATCAGAGACACTTTCTACCCTCAAAGAATTTGCAGCTGGCCAAGGAGTCAGACGTATGGGCACCAAGGCTGCTGTGCAGAATGAAGAAGTGATACCTTGCAAGTTCAAGCACATCACGAGGGAACCGGTACACGGTCAGGGAGGCCTTCAAGAAGGGAGAAGCGGTGCCTGGAAGCTCGCGCGGGACCGGCCGTGCTGAAACGGGGGACGCGCTGACTTCCCCACCGCTAGTTGCGGCTGCTCCCTCAGCTCAGCAGACGCTGCCGGGAACTTTTGCGGACTACGTGCCAGCAGCCGGCCTCCTGACACCCCGCGAGAGCCGTCCCAAGTCATGGCAAACGAGGGACTGCCTCCAAGAAGGGATTCTCGACCCTCACCTGGTGGCCTCTATTCTAGTATCCCACCATGTGCACAGTTAATCAAGCTTCTGCATAAAAATGCAGAGAGCAACAGAGGAAACTTTACGTTCACGATTACCTCTGTGCGGAGCTTCGTACACTAATCCTCACCAGAGGCCTGAGGGTTGGGAGCCAAACTTTGACATATTTTTCTACAGCCAACTTCTGGAATGAAAGAGACAGTGGAAGTGAACCTGGTTTTGGAATTTTCAGGTTCAACGAAAGCAAACCAAACAAAAAAAGGAGGAGAAGGAGAAAAGAACGAGCAGCACAGTGTATCTAAGGACCCAAAATTCAAAGGCAGTTTTCCCGAAACGGTAAAGGGATCATCTCAAATCCTCATGGAAATAAGAAAGGAGAGCATCAGCCCTTAGCATGAGACTGGGCAGAAACCCCGGCACCCACGGGGCTGGCTGGCCAGGCGCCCCAGAGCACAGAAGCCCCGGGAAAGGCCATGTTGACTTTGTGTGGCCTGTGGTTCCGGCTCATGAGGGAGCTGTGGGGCCAGGACGTACTGAGGGGGAAGACGAGCTGGAATTCTCACAGCAGAAGTGAGTTTTGTGTGGCTGTGTTAGGGGAAGGGGCCCAGGGATCGAAAAAAGTGCAGAGATGCCAGGACCAAATGAGCCCTTGCCTCAGACTAACACAAACCATGTTTCGCTCAGGGGGCTGACCTTTCCACCAAGGAAGGAAATAAAAAGGTCACCACCTTTAACTCGCAGGATGCCTTAGGAACCACAGACCTTCCCTTTCTTCCCCCTACCTCCGTCCCTCCACCCGCCTTGGTGCTACAGTGGTGACGCGGTGCCCTTTAAAGAACAGGAGGGATTTTCAGGCACAGTGCCAGGGATCCTTGTGACATTGTGGGTCCTTCCTGTCCAGAGCCACCTGGACAGGCGAATGTTGAAAGGTAAAGGACAAGTAGGAGCCATCCAGGTGAACAGCCTGGAAAACAATGTTCTGGGGAGAAAGATCAGCACAGAGCCTGCGTGGCCAGGAGAGGCAAGGGAGCAGAGACAGGTCTGTAGGGTTTCACAAGCCAAGGCACGGAGTCTGGATTTTATTTTCAGTGCTAAGGGAGAGGTGCCGGAAGGTTTTAAGCAGTGTGGCATTTGATGGCCACTATTAAAAGTCACCCTGGCTGCTGTGTGGAGAGGAGCGGAGAAGGGACGAGGGTAAGAAAGCTCTCCGTCTCAGTGGGGGCCAAGGCTTCTAAGCAGGAACTTTGCTTAGAAGTTAGAACTTGGAATTCTAACAGGAGAAGTGAGTTTTGTGTGGGTGTGTTAGGGGAAGGGGCAGTGACTCAAAAGTCTTGGGCCCAGGGATCGAAAAAAGTGCAGAGACGCCAGGACCAAATGAGCCCTTGCAGTGAGCAGTGATCACAGGGGCAGGAGTGAGGACCCAAAGCATGAAAGGGGAGGGAGGTGCCCTGTGCTCCACCCACAGAACCTTCTGAGGAGACTAGTGATTCAGAATCACCCAGGGAAGGAACGGGGAAGCACATACCCGTGCAGCCCGGCCCTCCTTTGGTCAATGGGGGCCCCAGGGTCGGGCCTGCACGAGTCCTGAAGGAGGCATCTCCCTCGTGGTCAGCACAGGCCCAGAGCAGGAAGAGGGGTGCAGAGCTGGTGAAGCAGGGACAGTGCCGGCTACACCGCACCAAACTGGCCGTGGCCCTTGCAGAACTGGTGGCCCTATGGTGGGGTGACGGCAGGGGCTGCGAGAATTAAGAGCAGTGCAAAAGAGGGGTCCAATGCTCCTTGAGACAGTCCAGAACTGACAGCTTCTTCTGGAAGCTGAGCTGTGGTCCTAGTGGGATGCCCACGCGGGAGCAGGATCCCAGCAGTAGGGAAGGAAGGGTGGAAAAGGTGGGTCCCAGACTGAATGGAGTCCAGGCCTGGGGAGGGTCCCCAGGGGTCGGTCAAGGAAACTGAGCTAGAAGCCTCAGGCTGGGCAGCCCTGGGGAGAGGTAGGGGCAGCTGAAGCCAAGGGGGCACACTACAGCCCGCTTCTTCCCAGGCCTGTGGTGACAAGGCCCACTCCTGACTCCCAGGGCTGAGAAGGTGGGTCTCCAGCCCCTCCTCCCTGCTTGGGATTGGCTCAGGAAACAGAGGAGAGGGGGCGGGATCACCAGTGCGTCCCCCAGATGGGGAAACCGTGCCACAGTGCCAGGCAGCCTTGAGGGAAAGGCCGGACACAAAATGGGCACTGCGCCCTGGGGGGCCCTTCCTCCCCAGGCTTCAGTGACTCCCTGTTCGGTGATTTTCCTCCTTCCTCCCTCCTGGTTCTTCTCTGTGTGCCTCAGTGGTCACTGCTTCCCCCACCCCCCTCCACCCCCGCTTAGGTTCACTTCCCTGCCTCTCACCTTCAGATGTCACGCCGTCTCCCTATATAATCTCAACTATGCCCGTGGTTTCGTTTATCAGGTAGATGCTTACGACTTCCAAGTTTGTCTCCAGCCCAGACTTCCTTTCTGATTTCCACCCTCATCCATCTCTCCCCCTCCCTGAGGCCTCACTCGAATCTCATGGGCATCTCAAAGGCAGTATGGCCAGAGGTAAACTGAGGACTTCTCCTCACCCACGGCCCTCTCTGGGTCCTTACCTCAGGGCAGGTCTCCACGCAAGCCTGACACTGGAGGCCATCTCCCCCTCTCACCAACCCCATCCCTCACCCACCACCGAGTTCTGCTGTCTTTCCCTCCCAGAGAATATTCCAGATAGTCCATTTCTGTGTCCATCTCTGTGGCAAAGCTAGCATTTCTGGCACTCTACCGAACTCTGCTGAATCGCCGTGAGCAGATATGCAGCTCACGTCAACCAGGGACTCTGGAAGGCAGTGGGCAGCTCAGCTCGGTTCTCCCAACTTGGGGGGGGGGCGCTATTTACCCACACCCTGTCCTTGTGGGAGCTGCTTCTACGGCATCAGCTCTCCGGCCTGCCTTACCTGTGGGTTGGGCAGGCTCCCGCAGCCAGAAGAAAACTGTCAGAGAATCACAGGTACTCACACGTACACCACTTTCTGCACATAGATACAAGTTCCCAGGGCCTGTGGGCAGAACACAGGCAGGTCTGCTAGGGTCGGGCACTCTGAGCATTTCCCACATTATTTAGTCCTCACACAGCAGTTTTGAGGTAAGTTCTATCATTTCACGTTACAGGGGCACAAACAGGAATGCTCTCTCCCCAGCTTTGGTCCATTAGCCTGGGAAGCTTCTAGTTAGTGTTCCCATCTCAGTCCAAACAGCATTCCCTTAGGGAAGCGATCCTCGGCAACACCCCAGTACACGCACACACAAAGGACCCTAATCAAAGCACTCTGTGACTTGGGCTGTCACAGCACACATCTCCTCTCCCACAGCACTCACACAGCGGGTGGCTTCTGATGGATGTCATGCATTCCGTGAGAACCAGTGCATGGTGAGTCGCCCATAAGTGCTTCAACAGGGACATCCAAGCCCCAGTCCACTCACATGCACTTGAACCACGGCAGAATGTCCCCGTGCAGAGCTCCACTGTTCTGGGACCTTCCTCTTAGTCCCACACCCTCTCTCCTCATCTATTTTCAACCCAAACCTATCCCAAGAATTCTGAACCTCTCCCCACTCCAGCCCAAAGCACGGCCAGTGGGGAGCTGCCAGTCATGTGCCAACTGAACTCCCACAGCACCATCAGGGAGAAACTTCTGGGGCCCAGAGACCTCCTGGCCTGTAATCTTGTCTAGATATCGCATGAAGGAGTGTGGCCTCTGGATACAGATTGCCTGATTTCAGATTCTGGCTTCCCCACTTCCTGGCTCTGTGAACTCCTCGGTCTCCTACTTGATGCCCGTGTAAGGATCACAGGAGAAGATGAGCGGAAAGCTCTAGGACAGAGTGTGCACAGGATCCCCCTGAATAATGTCCATATTCAGTGAGGAAGGATCATTGTGTCCACTCCTGCCTGCCCTTCTTTCCCCGCTCTGTTTACCTGGGAGGATGGGATCTCTGCCCAGTTTTGCCTTCCTGCCTGCCGGGCCGGGAAGGGCACAACCACAAGTAAACACGGTGGAATTGGGAGAAGATTTAGGAAGAGATCCAGGAGGACTGATAAGGCAGAGCCGCTGTGACCAGACAAGTTGGAAGTGGTCCCAAAATATCGCCATGGACTCTTCTTAATGTTCTTTGGTAGTTGCTATGGACTGAACTGTGCACCGATCCCCCCCCCCCCCCATTCCTATGTTGAAACTCTAACCCCCAGAGTGATTATATTTAGAGATAGGATCTGTAAGGAGGGAATTAAGGTTCAATGAGATCGTAAGGGTGAAGTCCTAACCCAATAGGATCAGTGGCCTCATAAAGAAGAGAGAGAGATCTCACTCTCTCTCCCACGCACAAGCAAGAAAGGCCACGTGAGGACAAAGTGAGAAGTCAGCCATCTGCAAGCCAGAGGGAGAGCTATCACCAGAACCTGATCGTGCTGGCACCCTGATCTTGGACCTCCAGCCCCCAGAACTGTGAGAAATAAATGTCTGTTGTCCGGACCACTCAGTCTGTGGCATTATGTCATGACAGCCCAAGTAGACTAATATAACAGGTGACAGTAACAATCAGGATTTCTTTTCCTTTTCGATTCCTTTTGTCCCCGAGTTAGGCTCTCTACACCGTGCAGAGGCGGGGTAGGTGGCTGTGATGGTTAATTGCATGCATCAACTGGACTGGGCTGAAGGATGCTCAGATAGCTGGTAAGCTGTTATTTCTGGGTGTCTGCGCCTGTGAGGGTGTTTCAGGAGATTATCACTTGAATGGGTAGACTGAGAAGAAGAGGCTCTCAATGCAGTCGGACATCATCCAATCCATTGAGGGACTGAATAGAACAAAAAGGCGGAGGAAGAGCAAATTTGCTTTCTCTCTGAGCTGGGACATCCAACTGCCCCCACCCTTAGACACGGGGTCTCCCGGCTCTCGGGCCTTCAGGCTCGGACAGGATCGCGGACCAATTCTCCTGGGCCTCCAGCTTGCAGACAGCAGATCGAGAGACTTCTCAGTCTCCACGGTCACGTGAGCCGATTGCCATAATAACCATTTCTACATTTCTCTACAGACCCTGTTGGTTCTTCTTCTCTGGAGAACCATGACTAACACGGCACCCCTTGACCTGAGTCACACTCGCTTTCTAGCAGCACACCCTGAGCCGTGAGGGACACAGACATCACATGTGCTCCTTGCTCCCGCCGTCAGGGGGATAGGCCAGGAAGCAGGGGCGGGTGTGCACGATGAGCGCCGTGAGGGCATCTGTCATGGTAGTAAGCAGCCACGACTCCCAGGCCGTGGAGAATTGTGGGAGAGGACGCTCGTGTCTCCACGGGTGCCCTCTGCCACCGTGTCTCTGTCTAGCAACTGTCTAGCTTTTCTCCTCCATTTACTACAGCTGCCAGCAACGCAGTGTTGATCCTGTGCCCAGAGTCTACAGCAAAGGCAGTATCTATCATCTCCAACACCACAGCAAGACGCCACAGCGACAGAACGTATCACGTGAGGAAAGTGAGACAGTCAGGCGACTGTGTACCTTGCCCGAGGCCGCCCCACTCCACACAGCCACACCACAGCCTGAACTCGGGGCAGTCTGGCCCCAGAGCCTGAGCTCCTGATCGCTGTGCTCTGTTCCTTCTCGAAGAGCCAACTGAGCCGCTGGGAAACTAATATTTTTTTTCAACCAGTGTCGTTGTGCGCTCGCTGTCGTGCTCTCCTGCAGCCTGACCCTTCCCACCTTCAGAAGGACCGAGGCTCTTGCAGCCCAGTAGAGTGAATGGTGCTCTGTCCCTCACCTCCGAGAAGCGAGCGGCTGGGCCGTGTCCTTTCACCGGCCTTCACAGGGTGTGTGACCAGTCGCGAGCTGGGGCACTGGGAGCTGAGGTCCGACCGTCCAACCACAACCAGCCCCAGGCCCGCCACCCCAGGGGTCCTGCGGTAAGCCCTGGCCTTCTACCCCCTGCAGTCCCCAAGCTCTTTTCTGTCACAGAGATCGGGACGTCAGTTTCAGCCTTCAGCCTCCCCAAAGGCCGAACCATAGGCACCAAGCAGGTCTGGCCTGCACCTTGGGTGGCAAAGGTGCTACAAGGCTTTCTAGTCCGCGCCCGACCAAGTCCTGCTGACTACTCACAAAGGGGCACCCAAGTCTCTCCCCTTCCTCTCGTGCTCCCTTCTCAGTGCTCGGCCCTCGCCAGCACTGCCCGCTGTGTTACTGCGGGGCCTCCAGCTTCCTCCCTGAGCCGGGCCTGCCTTCCCCAGTCCCTCCCAGGGTCTCATCCCACCGGCCACAGCCTTGGCACGTCGTGTGCGCTAAGCAGCGGGCCAACATTGAAATGGTAGGGGGAAAAAAATCAAAAGAATGACATTTCCTCACGTACGAAAATCACGTGAACTTCAGACGTCAAATGTCCGTAAACAAGTTTTATTGGAATATAGCCACACTTCCTCATTTCCTTTCACCTACCTGCTTTCTGGCCACCAGGCAGCGTGTGAACTAGCTGTAATAGATTCCCACGGGCACCGTGCGACCCTTTACAGGAGACGTTGGCTGACCGACGACTCCACGGGGCTTTTCAAAAGGCAAAGCCACGAGATCACAGCACTCCGAGAGCCTCCCACTGCACTTAAGTTAAACTCTGACCTAACCTGATACCCTACCCCGCTCTCCGTTCTTCCCTCCACCCACTCCCTCTCCTGCCACGCGGCCCGCCCATGGCCCCCCTGCTCTCCTGCTCCATCCTTCACTTCCAGGCCTGGGCTCCAACTGCTTTCGGCCCTGCCGCTCCTTCCCAGATTGAAACACTCCTTCCTGCTGTCCAGGTCTTGGATAGGTCTTCCAAGCATCCGGCAAGAAGCAGACACTGGGCACACAGTATCCCGTCGCTTGGTTTCATTCGCCGCTCGGCACTCACCACCATCTGGGATTTCACTTGTTGATCCACTTTTTTCACTGCCTCCCTCATTTAGAACATAAGCTCCACGGAAGCAGGGACCCGGTCTCAGTTTGAGCTGCGTCCACCGGACGGTAGAACCTCGGAGGCTGTTGAAGAGCAGGTGATGACAACAGTGTGTGAAGCCTGGTTTCTCACAGCCAGTCCTCTGTGGTTGGGGGACCACACAGCTCTGTACAGAGAGGCCATCCCTGCCCATCACTGGGCTCGGGCTCTCCACGGTGGACAGCCAGCTCTGACTCCGCGGGACCATTCGACAACTTACAAACGCGGTCCACACGGGAAACTGTCCACATGTGGGCCTGTCCACATGTGAAACCAGATGGGCGGGCACCAGAGGTCATCTGTCCCATTCTCTGGTCTTGACGGTCACATAGAAGTCCTCATAGCAGACAACTCATGCCAGCAGCATCATGCTTTCAATAATATGTGTGAATAGTAAACGTCATGGCATAAACAAAACCATAAAGAAGAAATTTAAAACCATCCACAAATAAGCTTAGAATTTTGGTATATTTCCTTCAAGGCGTTTTCTATGTAAATATATATTTTTTTAATGTTTATTTATTTTGAGAGAGAGAGAGAGAGAGAGAGAGAGCAGGGAAAGGGCAGAGGAGGGAGACAGAATCCCCAGCAGGCTCTGCACTGTCAGCGTGGAGCCCGACATGGGGCTCAAACTCACAAACCGTGAGATCGTGACCTGAGCCGAAATCAAGAGTCGGACACTTAACCAACTGAGCCACCCAGGTGCCCCTCTATGTAAATATCTTTACATGAGCTAATGACGTGTTTTCCGTCCTCGATAGATCAAGGCTGTCTGTATTAGATCTAGATTGACCTCTCTTAGAGGTTTCCAGACACTGATGTGACATGTCTTCCCTCAGTAAGAAGCTCCAGCCTTACCAAACTCCACCGTTTGAGAAAATACTCCTGCCCTCATGCTCCGTGGGGCCACGAGTTCCGCCTCTGTGCCCACCAATCCTGGGGAAGGGATACCAACTCCCTCTCCCCGAGACCCCGCTCATCTACCTGGCCTCATGTGCACACTGCTGAGGGCCTGCTACATGCCAGCCGCACTCAAGGCTTGGGTGTCAGGGACTCAAGGAGGAGAGACGCAGAGTCCCTGCACCGGTGTCTGCCAGCTTTTGAGCCTGATGTTCCGTGCTCCGGAACACTGCGTTTAGATCGCTTGGTCTTCTCTAGATGTCTTGGCCACGTGCGTACGTTCCACCAACGACAGCATTTTGCTCCGTGTTTACAGAAGTTTCTAGCTTTTGTTTTTTAAAAAGGTTGGGGCAACAGAAGCAAAATGGTGCAGAGAAAAAGCTAAAGAGGCGATGCTGTGCTGACAGGTACTAAACCCTCCTTCCCGTTTGACCCACTCTGCACTAAACTCTGTGGATGTCAGGTTAGGAGGAAGCCAACAGAACTAGAAAATGCTTGATGGCCACATGGCTTGGGGGTGTCGTCAGTGCCCCTTGAACGTAGAGTTAAGCCCACCTTCAGAGTGGAGCCAGCGACACGAACACGTGATGGAGGTCAACCGACTGGACCAGTCCTGCGGGGCAGGACATCTTCCAAACACGTGCAGAGAGGACTGGCTGCGAGAAGCCAGGCTGGGTGTCCAGGTGTTCCTGCCCCTGCACCTCCCCTCTCCAAGCCCTTTCGCTCATTCTTTCTTCCAACAAGTATTCATTAGTGCCTTCTGCTGTGCCCGATGCTATTCTGATTGATAGCAGTTAACCTTTGCTGGGCTCATTTATTCTCAGTTCTCAAGATTTTCAACTCAGACCCTCCTTCCTTAGGGACCACTTGCTGTAGCCTCCTTGTCCCCATACTAGGCTTACCTTCAGGCCCTTCCTGTAGGCTCCTATAACTCTCCGTGTTCTCTCTGATTTTTTTATTTGAAGTTTATTTATTTATTTAGAGAGACAGCGGGGGAGGGGCAGAGAGAGCGAATCCTAAGCAGGCTCCACGCTGTCCGCGCAGAGCCCGATGCGAGGCTGTCTCACGAACCGTGAGATCATGACTGAGCCAAAATCAAGAGTCAGAGGCTTAGCCGACGGAGACACCCAGGAGTCCCTGTGACAATTCTCTTACTGCACTTGTAACTTTATGCTTTTCTCTTCGTGTGTCCATTTTCTCCACTAAGCTGTGAACTTGTAATGGTCAAGCTAAATTCACTTCTATAGCCTCAGACCCCTATACTACACCTAAATACACAGTAGTTGCTCCCCAAAAAGCACCACCCACCATCCCCTTGCTCAGATTCCAAGCTACCAGGCAGCTTTCTAGTTATCATTTGTTCCTCCCCTGCCCCATCTTCCCCGTCGCAACACGTGACAACGTCATCCTTCGTTTTGCCCTATCCACAAACCTGGGAGTCATCCTGGACCGGTTCCTTTCTCTCATAACCCACATCCAATCTGTCAGCGCATCTTGTTAGCTTTACCTCCAAGGTATCTCCAGAATCTGGCTGCTTCTCACCACTGCCACTGCCGCCTCCTCCTTCAAACCTCTGCCACCATCTCTGACCGAGACAATTGCAGGAGTACCCTGATGGCCTCCCCACTTCCACTCTTGTGTCCAGTCTCTTCTCAGCACAAGCCGGAGGAAGCCTTGAAAAACCTAAGTCAGATGGTGCCGCTCCTCTGTTCAAAGGCTCCTCTGAAATTTGAATGCCTTTTATTTTTTTCTTGCCTAATTCCTCTGGCAAGGACTTCTAGTACTGTGTTGAAGATAAGTGGCAAGAGTAGGCGTCCTTTCCCTGTTCCTGATCTTGGAGAGTTTTCAGTTTTTCACCATTGGGTATGATGTTAGATACGGGATTTTCACATATGGCCTTTACTATGTTGAGGTATGTTCCTTCTATTCCTAGTTTGTTGAGTGTTTTTGTCATGAAAGATGCCGAATTTTGTCAAACTCTTTTTCTGAATCTAATGAAACGATCATGGGATTTTTAAATTCTTTGTTCTATTAATTTGGCATATACCATTAACTGACTTATATATATTTAACCATCCTTGTGTCACAGGAATAGATCCCACCTGGTCATATACCACGAATGGCCATATAGCATAAAAGGTCACATACCTTTTAATGTTGAATTTGGTTTGCTAGTATTTTGTTGAGGATTTTGCATCTATGTTCATCAGGGATATTGGACTGTAGTTTTCTTTTCTTGTAGTGTCTTTGTCTTTTGGTATCAGAGTAATGCTGGCCTCATAAAGTGAGTTTGAAAGTGTCCCCTCCTCTTCAATTTTTAGGAAGAATTTAAAAAGAATTGGTGTTAATTCTTTAAATGTTTGGTAGAAATCACCAGTGAAGGCGTCTGGTTCTGGGCTTTTCTTTGTTGGGAGGTTTTTCATTACTGATTCAATCTCCTTACTAGTTGTAGGTCTGTTCAGATTTTCTATTTTATCATGATTTAGTCCTGATAGGTTGTATGTTTGTAGGAATTTATCCAGTTCTTCTATATCATCCCATTTGTTGGCCTATGATTGTTCACAGTAGTCCCTTATGATCCTTTGTAATACTGTAACATCAGTTTTGTTTTGTTTTGTTTTCGTAGAAACATCTTCTTACAAGTGTTTTTAAACACTTTTCTACACGCATTGCAGAATGGGTATGACTTTGACTGTCTCCTCTTTCATTTCTAATTTTTTTCTTTTTTTTTAATGTTTATTTATTTTGAGAGAGACAGAGAACATGTGCAAGTGGGGGAGTGGCAGAGAGAGAAGGGGAGAGAGAATCCCAAGCAGGCTTCGCTTGGGTGATGTCCCTCTCTCCTTTTTTCTTAATCTAGCTAACGGTTTATCAATTTTGTGAACCTTTTCAGAAAACCAACTCTTAGTTTTGTTGGTTTTTTTCTATCGTTTTTTCTAGTCTCTATTTCATTTATTTCTGCTCTACTCATCATTATATCCTTCCTTGTGCTAACTTTGGGCTTAGTTTGTTCTTTTTTGAGTTCCTTGAGGTGTAAAGTTAATTTGAGATTTTTCTTTCTCTCTTTTTTTTAATGGTGGTATTTATTGCCATAAACCTCCGACCTAATACTGACTGCTTTTACTGGATCCCGTAAGTTATACAGATGACATGATCTTATATGTAAAAAAACAAACAAACAAACAAAAACAACCCTAAAGATTCCGCAAAAAAACTATTAGAACTAATATAATAAGCAAGTTCAGTAAAGTCGCAGGATACAAAACCAACATATCAAAATCAGTTGTATTTCTAAACACTAACAGTGAACTATCTGAAGAAAAAATTAAGGTAATAATCTCCTTTATAATAGTATCAAAAAGAATAATATACTTAGAAATAAACTTAATCAAGAAAGTGAAAGACTTATACACTGAAAACTAAAAAATATTGATGAAAGAAGTTTAAGAAGACACACATAAATGAAAAGGTGGCCTGTGTTCATGGATTGGAAGACTTAATATTGATAAAATGTCCATTCTATCCAAAATAATATACAGATTCAATGCAATCTCTTATCAAAATGTCAATGGAATTTTTTTTTACAGAAATGGAGAAAAAATACTAAAATTATTATGGAACCATAAGGAACCCACCCTGAAGAGCCAAAACAATCTTGAAGAACAAAGCTGGAGAAATCGTACTTCCTGATTCCAATACATATCACAAAACTCCAGCATTTAAAACAGTATGGTACTGGCATAAAGATGACATACAGACTAATGGAGTAAAATAAAGAGTCCAGAAATAAACTGACATATATATGGTCATCTGATCTTCAGTGAGGATGCCAAGACCACACAATGGGGAAAGGACGATCTCTTCAACAAATGGTATTGGGAAAACGGGACATCCACATGCAAAAGAATGAAACTGGACCCTTATCACACAAAAATCAACTTGAAATGGATTGAGAACTTAATTTTTTTTTTTTGAGAGAGAGAGGGTGGGAAAGTGTGCAGGGGAGGAGCAGAGGGAGAGGCAGATAGAATCTTAAACAGGTTCCACACTCAGCACAGAGCTGGATGTGGGGCTCCATCCCAGACCCTGGGATCATGACCTGAGCCAAAATCAAGATTCCAATGCTCAACCAACTGATCTACCCGGGCACCCCTGAGAACTTAAATATTCTGAAAAGGTCTGAGACTATAGAACTTCTAGAAGAAAGCATAAGGGGAAACTTCATAACATAGCTCTTGGCAATGATTTCATGGACAGGACACCAAAAGCACAGGCAACAAAAGCAAAAATTGGCAAGGGGGACTACATCAAACTAACAGCTTCTGCACAGCAAATGAAACAACAGAGTGAAAAGGTAGCCAATAGAATGGGAGAAAATGTTTGCAAACCATATATCTGTTAAGGAATTAATATCCAAAAATGTAAGAAACACATACAACTCAGTACAAAACAAACAATCTGATTTTAAAATGGGTAGAGAAACTAAATAGACATGTCTCCAAAGACACAGAGATGGCCAACAGGTACTTGAAAAGATGCTCAACATCACTAATCATCAGGGAAATGTGAATCAAAACCACAATGAGATCTCCCCTCATTCCTGTTAGAATGGCTATCACCAAGAAAAAAAAAAAGACAAGTATTGGCAGAAGCGTGGAGAAATTAGAACGTTTGTGCACTATTGGTGGGAATGTAAAATGGTGCAGGCATCCATTTCCATGATGCAGGAAAAGGATGAAAAACAGCATAGTTTCCTCAAAAAATGAAAAATATAACTACTCTATGATCCAGCAGTCCCACTTCTGGGTATTTGTCTAAAGAAATGAAATCAGAATCTTGAAGAGATATTTGCATCCCTGTGTTCATTGCAGCATCATTCATAATAGCCATGATTTGGAAACACATATCTACTGACAGGTGAATGGAAAGCAGATGTGGTATATACATGTGTCAGAATATTATTCATTCTTAAAAAGAAGGAAGTCTGAGGGCTCCTGGGTGGCTCAGTCGGTTAAGTATTTGACTCTAGGTTTTGGCTCATGTCGTGTTCTCACAGGTTCATAGGTTTGAGCCCTGCATTGGGCCTTGAACTATCAGCATGGAGCCTACTTGGGATTCTCTCCCTTTCTCTCCACCCCTCCCCTGCTTGTGTGTGCACACACACACTTTTTCTTTCCAAATAAATAAATAAACATTATTTTTTTAAAAAAGAAGGAAATACTGCCAATATACTACAATGTGGGTGAAGCTTGAGGACATTATACTAAGTGAAACAAGCCAGTCACAAAGACAAATACATCATAATTCCACTTACATGAGGTATCAACAATACTCAAACACATAGAAGCAGAGAAAATGCAACTGCAAGGAGCTGCAGGAGGGAGAAATGGGGTGTTGCTGTTCAATGGGTGTCAAGTTTCAGTTATGCAAGGTGAATAAATTCTAGAGATCTCTGTACAACACGGTGCCTAGAGTTAACTATACTCTGTGCTTAGACGTTTAGGAAGGCAGGGGCACCTGGGTGGCTCAGCTGGTTGAGCGTCCGACCTCAGCTCAGGTCATGATCTCACAGCTTGTGGGTTCGAGCCCCGCATCAGGCTCTGTGCTGATGGCTCAGAGCCCGGAGCCTGCTTCAGATTCTGTGTCTCCCTCTCTCTCTGCCCTCCCCCCATTCGCGCTGTCTCTCTCTGTCTCAAAAATAAATAAACATTAAAAAAAATTTTGTTTTAAGTTTAGGAAGTAGACCCAATGTGGATATGCTTATGACAAAAAAACAAAAACAAAAAAAAAACAAAACCCAACTCTCTGGCTTCCCACCTTGTGCAAAGCAAAAGCCAGTCTTCATATTGGCCTTTAAGGCTCCACCCTCACCGCCCTGCCTCATCTCTTACTGCTCCCCCCCCCCCCCCCCACTGGGCCACACAGACCCCTGGCTGCTCCTTAGGTGTACAAGTTCAGCTTCCACTTCATGGCCTTTGCGCTTTTGTTCCTTCTCCCTGGGGGGTGCTTCTTTTCTGGATCTCTCCATGGTTCTAACCCTCACTTCCTGCTCCAATGCTGTCTTCTCATCAACCCTCCCCTGATTACTGCTCTAAAGCTGCACGCATGCACGCACGCACACACCTACTACCTGTACTCCCCATCACCTTCCTCTGCTTTATTTTTAGCTACACAGGCGATCCCCTTCTGACATGGTCTATAATTTGCCTATCGGTCGCTCTGTGTCTGTTCGCTCCCACTAGAACCACTGCACACCAGCAGGTGCCGTCTGCCTGTTCCACGTTCTAGTGCATCCCTGACCCTTGGCACAGCGCCTGGCACACAGTAGATGCTCAGTAAGTGTTTGATAGATAAATCAACTGAAAGTGAATGAACTGGCTTTCCGGCTCTTACTTTCGTCTTGTGAGTCTTATGAGTGCGAGAAAAATCATCTGTTAATTCATCGATTACAGATGCACTAACAAACCAAGCAAGGACCAGACAGGAATTGTAGGGACTCCACTGCTAGTCCTGTCCCTGGCATCTCTGGGACTCCCACGGGAACGATATGTAATCTCTATTCCTTGGGCAGCTGGCACCTCCTCTGAGTCCTGCAAGAGTGCTAAGCTGCTGAACTAAAACTTGAGGGACAAGGAGGTCATCTGGATCCTTGGGTGCACGGACGCATACGGGGCCTTTGGGAAGGAAGGCCTCTGGATCAGAGACCGACGCAAAGGGAACCTTTGCACTGCGGATGGGGATCGACAGCTTTGCAGTTCTCAGAAGATGACTCAGAAACCACTCAGGACAATAGCTGCTTGGGCTAGTCCTGCCAATTAATTTCTTATTTTCTAGTGGTTAGCCCACAATGCAGAAACCTGGCAAACACAGCCGATGAAAGCAAACATCCCCAGTGACGTCATGTGGCTATCATGTGGCCCCGGACAGGATGAGAGAAGAGCACTTCACCTCCGGGCTATTCTTTCCAAAACCCAACCCGTCTCGCCTCGAGAACACCAGGCACCCCCGGACTGGGGATGTGGTGCAGAAGACCCGGCCAGGGCTCCGTCGTGGTCACGAACGGCAAGGCCAGACTGAGAGCCTGTCACAGACCAGAGGCGACTGAATGAATGTGGTGTCTCGGAGGACGTTCACGGGCAGACCGGCACCCGACTTGGGCACTTGCCGACCTCGCCAAAGCGAGCGAGCCTCTTGGAAGCCGGCCCCCACGACGACAAGCCGAAAGGCAGAGGCTGCTCGTTTGGAAGTCCTACCATGTCTCCCCGAGAGGCCGGAGGGCTTGGCTCGTGCTCACGAACCCGGCCGTCCCTTCGGTTCCCCTTCGGATCAAGTCCTAGCTCCGTCCGCGGTTTCCAGGCCTGCCTTCCTGCCTTCCTTCCAGGCCGCAAGCACGCCCTCCGCTGCTCTCCATTTGGAAATTGTAACTTTTTCAGCCCTCACGTGGGAATCGACACACTGGCTCTCTCGACGCTGTCACGACCAGTCTTTTGCGTTGACCCTCCTCGCCGTACGTTGTGCCTTGTGACAGCTACAGGCCTGGGCCGGGTGTGTCCCGGGAACGGCACACGTGGGAAAACAGAACTGAAACCCATACGTGAACGTGCCCTCACACCGCCCCCACCTGTGTCTTCCACGCCCAAACCACCGCGGGGACCACCAGGAAGCTCCGGCCTTGCTCCCTCGTACTGGCCCGCACCATTGGGCTGGATGGCCTCCCTGGGTCTGGCCCTCCCTGGGAAATTGTGATGGCCCATCGATGCCGTGGAACCAACAGGCCGTGTATGACATCCACCGACACCCCACATCCCCCAGCGATGTCATCTTCTTAGCAGGGATCCCAAAGCTGGGTCCAGAGACTGTGGCGGCCCCCATGGGCTCCTAAGAGAAGGAATCAGGCTGGCCCTGACAATAGTGCAGCAATTCCGAGAAGACGAGACGGTGGAGTGTGTGGAAGGGAAAGGAGTGGGAGCCAGAAGCCGTAGGAAGAAGCAGGGGCTTGACTTGCTCGATGAAACAACCTGCCGGCGGCTCACAGAGTGAGGGGTTGAGTCATCAGGGTTTGAGGAGCACCTCAAACTTAATCAGATGAAGAGAAAGAATGTGCCTTGCCACATTGCCTTTTTCAGTGAAGTTCAGTATCTGGAACATTCAGATCTACTGCCCCTCCTTCCTAATTTCCTCATCTCATACAACGGCATCAAAATCTGCACAGTTGCCAGAGCGGACGACTCGGGAAGTCTGGTATCATCTTTCTCAGGGCATCACTGATGACCGTCAGTCCCACCCCCAGGAGACCTTCCGAATTCACTGCCTTGTCAGCCCCCACCTAGCCCACAACAGGCCCCACCTGCAGCTCAGTCCCTTCTGTTGTCCGGTGGGACTTTCTGAAATCCCAATACGACAGGGCCACTCAGAACCTACAGTCCGCTTAGGCTCTGTGTTGCTTTAGGGGAGGTCCACACATTGCTTTGAGCTCGGCACTCTTTACCATGTGGATCTGGCCCCAGCCCCAGCTCCTCTCCCCAGAGCTCTCTTTCAGGCTGCAGGGAACCACCCCACCTTCCTGGGGCCCCAGCACGCTTCTCCACCCTGCTGCCTCTGCCAGGAAGGCTAGCTGACTCTTCCTTGCTACTCAAGACTGGACTCAGAGGCTGTCTCCTGCGAGGCCTTCTAGGGTACAGCGAGAGGCAATTAGTTACCATGTCCTGTGCATATGATCCTCTGGGCCCTATCCTATTTTGTTCTAGTATCTTGCTGTCTCGAAGTAAACTTCTGCAAGGCAGATACTACCTGCCTGATGCCCGAAGCCTCCCGGCTGCTCAAAAGACGTTATGACATAAACGAATGTGACGGGTGTCTGTGCACCCCGAGCCGGAAGAACAACTCCCACACGGTTCCTGACTGGGGACGCTGGTTCGAATACCACCACAGCCTTGAAAAGGTGTCTCCCTACTTCCCAGGTGAAGCTGGGAAGCTGGTCACCTGAATTTGAAAGGCTGGAGGGTCACTGGGCGGGGAGCTGTCGGGGAGCCCTGCAGTGGCATCCTGTGGTCCCAGTTATTGTGATGTGCTGACCTCATGCAGGGTGGGGGGTGCTTGGACTGCTATTTGCTAGAGTCTTTGGGGAACTAGTGCTAGAACAAGACTCCACATCAAAGAAGATAATGGAGTGTTGGGCTAAACAGCTGTATTTACTGTAGAATTTTGGAGACTTTAGTTTCCTATAGACCTGTGAGTGCCCAAGGGTGGGGCAGTCGGAGGAGTTTCCCAAACACATCTGACCACAGAGCCCCAGGGCACTCACCGTAGAATCCACTTTGGGAAACACTGGCCCCAAATGGTGGATTTTTACTGAGTGGCTGACGAAGGAACCAGAACAGAGTGTTTGCTTACTCGCTCGTCATGGTCACTATGAAACAAGTCAATCATTTTAGAATCAAACACTGGTCTTTCTCAGAAAGACGGGAAGAAAAAAGACGTCTTTATGCAATCAAAAACCTTTACTCAGAATAAGCATTAGCAAAATGAAGGCAGTTGCCTCAGGGCCACGGAGTACTCAGAAGCAGATTTGACGATAATTACGAAAATACTTTGCTACAGATTAAAATACGGAATCACACTAAAAATAAAAGGTGAAGATCCTCAGCCGATTTGCTCTCTTGCTTGCCCAGGGGGCGGGGAGCGACCAGCCCTCGGGCCCAGTGTGCTGGGAACCCAAGGCGGGGACACGATCAGCCCCGCTGCTGTGGCCAGGCCCCGGGCCTCCACGAAGACTGCCCGGCTCCCCACTGGTCCCGAGTGGTGGGGTTGGGTGCTGGTGACTCCACCGAACGGGACTCCCGGTAAGGAAGGCCGGTGGCTTCACAGGAAGCTCTTATTGGGACGGCATCTGCCTTTTCAGCTTGGCGAGTCTCTGAAGACATTCGTCCCTCCACCGCCGTCTGGCAGCTAAAGGCTCCGGATCCGCGGGAACCTTCAGACACATGGCCTGGAAATAGGAAAAGAAAAGACAAGACAAAAAATCCCAGAGCGTGCAGAGGAACTCACGTACCAGGAGAGTAACTGTTTCTAGTTATTCAAACTGTGCATTTGCTCTTAAAAACAAAAGCAGCTTAGTAACCCCTCAATTAACATAAACTTTCCGAATCCACAGAGGCCTGCAGCTCCTCTGAGACCATTCAGATGAGCCGCCAGTTCAACGGTCACACTGCTCTAAGGTCTCCTGTGACCACGACAGGACCGTGGACGCCAAGTCAGGAGGGAGGAACCACCAGGGTCCAAGGCAAAGCCTGGCTACAAATAAAACCTCACCTGTGGCACAGGGCTTCCCCTCGGCCCGCACGAGTCTCTAGAAGGGGTCTACGTACCTGGTTAACTTTTTCAACGGTGGCCCCGGAAAACTCTGGAATGGGTCCAAAAGTCTTTAGGACACGTTTCATGCCTTCACTGTATCTGTCACAGTAGCTTAACATACCTGAAATCACGAAAGCAAGAACCCACAATATCAGCAAGAACACTACAAAACTCCAAATGAAGAAATCTACTCAGAGGGTCTCACCCTAGCTCAGGCTTAGGTTCTTCTCCTCCTGTGGATGAAGAAAAGGTGCAGGGGGACGCCCGCCGCAGTCGGCTGGCCCCCGGGGAACGAGCGTCCTCACCGATGTCACTATTCAAGCTTTCCATCAGATCTTAAAATCCTGAAAAGCGACGGGACCCTCGGGCCTCTGTCAGCGCCTCTTACAGACTTTTGGGTTGGCCTGTGTTCCTGCACTGATTTGTAGAATATCACATTCAGTTCTATTTTCACCAAAAAGGTCTCCAACAGTGTGTCTGTAAGGTTACTTCTGTGAATGGCTCGAATGCATTTAAAAAAAATTTTTTGACGTTTATTTATTATTAGTGAGAGACAGAGAGGGACGGAGCATGAGTGGGGGAGGGGCAGAGAGAGAGGGAGACACAGAATCGGAAGCAGGCTCCGGGCTCCGAGCTGTCGGCGCAGAGCCCGACGCGGGGCTCGAACTCCCGGACCGCGAGATCACGACCTGAGCCGAAGTCGGACGCTCAACCGACTGAGTCCCCCAGGCGCCCCTCGAATTCATTTCCTAAGAACCAAAGGTGTCAAAGCTCCCTAAATCCGCCCCGTCTCGCACTTACTGCCTGAGTTCTAGTTACCACTTTGCTGGGAGTCTGCAAGGTGGCGGGTTCTTCGGCACAGGCTGCATTTACGTGCGAGGCAGGCTCCGCGGGCGCACCCGCTTCCGCTCTGGCCAGGGGACCGGCGCCCAGCCACCGCGAGCCCGGGGCGGCATCTGTCCCCTGGCGGCGCCGCTCTGCACCTGCTCCCGCAGCTCCGGGGCCCTCGGGAAGCCTGGGTCTCAGGGGCTAAGACGCGACCCTAGGATTCTGGTGGAGAGACCCAGGAAGAGGAGGCTTCTCCCGGAGGGGAGGGGGAGCGGCCGAAGCTGCCATTTCCTGTGGGAGGCAGCGGTGCCCCGGGAGCAAGCCCCAGGCGAGCGGCGCGGCCTCCCCACCCGGGGCGGGCTTGCCGGGACCCGCTCTGCAGGCAGACGGCCGGCTCGGCCCGCGCCCCGCCCCGCGGGCACCTGCGGCCGGGCCGGTGCGGGGGCGCGTGCGCCGGGACACGCGTCAGGTCCCAGGCCGGTCCCAGGTACGTGCACCGGGAGGCGTCTCCCAGGCCCGGGGCCCCGCCGAGGCCAGGCGCCGAGCCGCCTGCTATTCCGCCTCTGGCCCATTTCCGACATTTTCCAGAACCAGACTCAGCGGTCGGCGAGTCAGGCGAAAGAGAGAGCGAGGGAACAAACGCAACTGTGGATTTTGCAGAGATCCCAGAGCGTGGCTCCCACCCACGCCACGAAAAGTGTGTCTGATTAAGTTCAAATAAAAATGACCACGCCCGACACTCTTAACAGCTTCTTTGGGGTCTGGTTTGGGTGCGGCTACACTGACGGGAAAGCCTCGATTCACTGGGGGTCCATCTTGGCTCAGATGGTTTCCTTTCTCTTTCAGAGTGCTCAAGTGAAACCCAATTTGCTCTTAGAAGAGAAACTGATTTCAAGGGTACACATTTCAAGCATACCAACTTTTCTGACATCAGCACCTATAATTAAGTGGTAGATACTGTCGTTTCAAAATAAGGGGTTTCGAATAAAAATAAGGATTTTGTTTCCTTTGACGTAAGCGTAACTTGACAGTCGGGATTCAGGGAGGCTCCTAAATGTCCTACACTGGCTAGCCATCTTGAATGGCATGGCATTTCTGGAACACAGAAAACAACCCGTACGTTCATTTCCTTTTGAAATTAAATATCTGCCTCACTTTATCCATTTGTTTATTTACTCGAACTAAAGGTGATAAAATCTAGATGCGAATACAGTGTGTTCCTTTTGGTGGGGCAGAGACACTAGAATCAAGTCAGGTATAAAGATACCAAATGAGAAGAAAACGGGAAAAATTCCTGTGGCTGAGGACTGCCCGCCTGGAATGAAAGCAGAGGCTCTCAGGGGCCAAGTCCACCCCCCACCCTGTGTGAGCAGTAACCCACAGGGTCCTGTGCACAGACTGTGTCTCACTTCTGGATCGCTTTACATCTGCTGAGTAAGTGTTCACCTCTCCCTGTCCCTGCGAAGTCATTTTAGTCTCCCAAGGGCTTTCTAGAACTTTTTTCCCCTCTCCCTTTTGTAAAATCTGTCGTTTTAAAGGGCATTTACTTCTTCAAACTAGAATACAAGATAGTAAAAATCCTTGTCGCACAATTCATAACTTCCTCCGTACTGTTCAGGAAACCACTGAAAATTTCACTCTTACTAATATAAAAATGCTTTCTGTAACAGGCCCTCGGGCTCTTGGGACAAACAGCCCCGTTGTTTGTGGTGAAGGTAAGGAACGAATAGGGCGCGTGCCTGCAGACCGTCCCCCACCACCTGCAGAGAAGCTGGACACCCCTGGGAGGTGTCGCCCCCTTACCCAAGATGCAAATTCGTGGTGACTTACAGCCACCACCTGCAACGTCCCAGGACACTGATCGCTGCTACTGTTATTTGCAACCTGTCCTCTTCTACTACACAAGTATTAAAAGGAGCGTTTTTACTCCATTTCCACCAATAACTTTGGCTTCTCTACACTATGAAAGGAGGTGCGTGGCAATTATCCCATAATACCAATTTCACTGGAAATGGGGAGGAAAAGAAACCATTTCACCTTCTGTCCTTCTAGTCCATCCTTCCCTTACGTTACTACGAACTCGGGCCTTCGCCTGTATTTTCTCTCCTCCACGTCCTTGCCCTCTGTCCTGTTCAACAATATACTTCCCCAAACTCTCTCGAGCTTAGCTTTTTAGAGGATTTTGAAACTGATTTCTTTTTTTTTTTTAATTTTTTTTTTTCAACGTTTATTCATTTTTGGGACAGAGAGAGACAGAGCATGAACCGGGGAGGGGCAGAGAGAGAGGGAGACACAGAATCGGAAACAGGCTCCAGGCTCTGAGCCATCAGCCCAGAGCCCGACGCGGGGCTCGAACTCACGGACCGCGAGATCGTGACCTGGCTGAAGTCGGACGCCTAACCGACTGCGCCACCCAGGCGCCCCTGAACCTGATTTCTTTTTTTTTTTTAATTTTTTTTTTTTCAACGTTTATTTATTTTTGGGACAGAGAGAGACAGAGCATGAACGGGGGAGGGGCAGAGAGAGAGGGAGACACAGAATCGGAAACAGGCTCCAGGCTCTGAGCCATCAGCCCAGAGCCCGACGCGGGGCTCGAACTCACGGAGCGCGAGATCGTGACCTGGCTGAGGTCGGACGCCCAACCGACTGCGCCACCCAGGCGCCCCGAACCTGATTTCTTAAGAGATGCTTATATGGAATAAGAAAAAGTGGGGGAAAGACGTGATTCTCATGAGATTAGATTCAGCGTGGCTTGCTGCTTTCTAAGTTGGAACCCTTCAGCTGTGAGCCCACAAGGGCGAGACAATGTGCTTTCTTGAACCTTCCACATAAGCCAAGGTGGGTGGAGAGACAGAGCGCCTTCCTGTTTGCGTTTATGCAACAGCCAGCAGGCACACGGTCCTACTGTCACCCGCGGCGGCAGCTCGTGAGACGGGCTCTGGGTGTTCAGTGTCTTGGAGAGCCCTGACCGCTACCCACACCAGAGGAGTCTGCTTTCCACACAGCGTATGAACCCACACCGACGTGAATTCACCTGCTTTTAAGAGGCAGAGTTGCACAGAACTTATTAAGGAAGATCAAAAAGGCCCCAAAGCACAGAGCAACATTATCTAACTCCCACCTGAGTGAGACCTCACCTGAGGTCAGGGCGGCGGGTGGAGACAGAAACCTACCTGGGGCCCCTTAACTCCAGAAGGTCCCAGCTCCAGCAGTTCACCTGCTTCACTGAAACTAACAGCCCTGTGTAAATGAGCCAAACCCAGCAAGTAAGCACCTCAATTAAAAAAAGAAAGAAATTCTAAAAAAAGACAAGCATCTCTACACAGGAGGAAATTTTACCAGGCAGGATGGTAAACACTGGCTTCAACTGGAGGTGATTTCCGGGGCCTGCCGATTCTCTGACAGTCATTCTCCAGGTAGAAGTAAACTCATGAGGCGCCCAAAAAGCTGCTATAGGCATCAAACGGGGCAGTTCTCTTCGCTGACCCAGTAGTCTGAAAGCTTAGCAAAGAAACCATCCAAACGGTTGAAGTCTGGAGATGTCACTATTCTATTGCAAAAATGCCCTAATCTGTATTCATTCTGTATTTCTTCCCCATGCACTTGTGAATCTTTTGGGGAGAGTTAAAAAGGGAAAAAAAAACTGGAAGAGTAGTGAATTAAAAAACAAGACAAAACACCGAATGAACAGAATACTGATTAAGGGACCTCATCTGTGTCAGCCATCGAGACAAACATTTCCATCTGGCTTCATCCTCACAGCACCCTTGAAAGGAGTCCCTGCTGCCAGGCCCATTTGATGGGGGGGGGGGGGGCGGTACTCGCTTGCAAGAGGCTAGTTAGCTTAATGGTGTTTTGTTTCGTTTTGTTTAATTTTTGAGAGAGAGAGACTGTCAGAGTGCTTAGCGGGGGAAGGGCAGAGAGAGAGGGAGACACAGAATCCGAAGCCGGCTCCAGGCTCTGAGCTGTCAGCACAGAGCCCGACGCGGAGCTCAAACTCACAGACCGTGAGATCATGACCTGAGCTGATGCTTAACTGACTGAGCCACCCAGGTGCCCCTAGGCTAGTTAGCTGAGAAATCAGGTAGGAACCCAGGCCGCCTGGCTCCGCTGACCAGACCCCCCTCTTCAGAGAGTCTGTCCTTGCTGAGGGTGGCTTTTAAAATTCAGCCAAAAGGCAAAGTAGGCAAGCTGGCCTCCTGTTTTTTAGGTGCTATTAGATTAAAGACAATACTAAAATACTTTTACCACTTCTAGATACACTGTAGCTTTAAGACTAATAACTAGCCTTAACCTGAGATGCTGGCTTTAGGAAAACGACATCAGAAAAAAAGAACCCTCTCCGTCCAATCTTGATATATTCTGGATGACACTATGAAGAATAATGAACATTTCCATTGGTTACAAGCCAGATCTTATAACACCCTAACTCTGGTCTTTGGAATGCTCTGAAGTTGAAAACTACATCCGTCCACCATTATCATATTAAGCCAATTAGGTTTTCTTATCATATCTGCTTTGTTTGAAAAATTGTTACAGGCCTCCTTCCTGTCTGCCACACTATTTGGTTCTTGAGTTTCTGGTTTCATTGGCTTCTGTTTCTATTTGTCTGAGAGTCAAAGCTGTTCTCAGCTGTCTCCCTATTGATTTCTCATGATACCTGAGTTATCTTATTATTCTGAAGAAAAGAAAATTACAGAGAAAAACATGGCAGTTATCAAGCCATGTTGATATGCATGCCAAGTGTTTAAGTATGTTTGCCACCTTTAAGGTGCCGGCTGAAAAAGCATTTGAAATTCTCCCAGACTTTATTTTTAATGATACTTCAAAACCCTCATTTCACTTTTAAAGAAAGAGGCCTCTTTCTTTACATTATCCTCCTGTGTTCAACTGTCCTCCTGCCACAAAAGTAAGATGCTCGTGCTAGGACAGAGTTCCCTGTTCCTGCAGCGGCTCTCAGCCACGCTCATTTAAGGAAGAGTCAAGTCGGGTATTGAACCCCATCTCCACGACCCGCAAGGCACCGTATGCACACCTGCAAGATTACGTCTGGTGAAACTGCCCCAACATATTCACTGGAAGTCATACTTCATTAACTACAGTGGTGAAAACTGAAGCATTACCAAAACATTGTGGAATCACAAAGTCTCAGGCAAACGGACTCTTGATTTCCAGCTTCATTACAGGCATCTCTGCTCGGTATCTAAACATCCTGCCAGGTGGCCAACCAGCCCCAACCGCTCTATTCACTATGCGCAGCATGGCCCTCTCCCTCAACGTCAGCCCCAGGAACTAGAAACTTCCTGCCATGTGCTGAGCCCAAACCTGTCTGTCTGCCACGTCCACGCCCACAAAAGACACCCACGCACGTACACACACACTTCTCCGCTCACCTTCTTCTGGATAAGTTCCAGTTTCCCAGTATTTCAATTAAGTGTGGACCGTTGGAGCGAAATACAACACTCCCTTTCTCTCCCTACATACGTTTTACAGGTATAATATAAATACTAAAATAACATGGCAATAATTATGAAAACTATAACAACACAGAAAGGCAAAGAGGTAATAAAAGTTACCTGTAATTTCAACACTAAGAGATAGCAGGTACTGATGACATTTAGGTGATATTTGCCTAGATTTTTATTCATAGCATTTTAAACTTATTTTGTTTCAGTCTAGTGTAGGTTTCAGTGCTTGTTTTCCGAATGGCGTCTTGTTTCCGATTCACTTGAAGTGTGGCTGACAGTTTCATTCTTGGAAGCTTCTCACCTTTCTCAATCTATCTTCCTGTTAGAGTCGCTAGATCGTGGGCTCGGCCCTACTTCCCCAGACCCTCTGAAGTCGGGGTGACTGGCCTGGCCCGAGCACCGCCCGTGCCCAGCGCAGCCCCCTCCCCTGCAGAGGCGCCTCCCCGCTGGCTTCCCAGCCTCCTGGCGGGAAACCTCCAGCTCCAAATGTCACACTTAGAAGTTGCTCAGATTTAGGCAGGAGAGACGTACGGCATTTCCCTATCTGTTCTCCTTGCCTCTGTAAACAGCCGCATCACCTTTCTCAGGAGAACACAACTTTCTGGGTAACATGTGGCAAAGTCTCCATGACCACACGCATCTGTCTTTCTCTTCCTTCCCGCCTGAGTGCCCTCTGCCGCGCAGAGCCCTGGGGTTCATGGATTCCATGTGGACTGACATCTCAGGACACTACGACCTGTCGCAGCCCCCGTCTGTGAATTACCAGGGCTGGCCGCCGTCTCCTTCATATGATACTGTTTCTATCCAGTTGTTTAAAAACAAAAAGGCAAAACTGTACTGTTTACAAAACCCCTAAGAACACTAAACAGCACAGAACTCCCATCTTAGCCCCGACGGAAGCAAAGCGTACCTTCTGCATTGAGGTGCATAGTTTCTAGGGGTCCGATGAACGCATACCGCATGCCCAGGCCATCTGACATGACAAGGTCAAGGTCGCTCGGAGACACTATTCCTTCCTAAATGGAGAAAATGGGGCAGCACACAGATGAGTCCTCTGGAGAAACAACGTTCTTGCCATCACTTTCAAGCTGACTCCTTTGGAGCACAATCCCAAAATACTCTCCAAAGCTCCAGAATAGTATTTTCATTCTACATGTGTTTCACAGGTTTTGCGTGACAAAACTGTAACATATAAACAGATCCTGAACAGAGAATATTTTGTGAGAGGGTCAAATACCAACTCACTTTTTCCAGAGCTGCAATCAAGCTCCCATCTTATGTGTCAATCTCCACTGTCTTCCGTTCCCTACCCTAAAAGCTGTGTGTCACTCGCAGCTTTGGAGAAGGGGGACAGGGTGAAGGGAAGGGAGAGAAGTAAGAGCAGGGCATTGGTGGGAAAGCACAAGAAGGACCTTCTGCATATTAGCCTGAGATCTGGACGCCAAGACTGGAGCCATCAAAAGAACTGAAGAGTCATCCTCCAAGCTTTGCCCGCCTGCAAGCCCAGCCCTGTCCAGCTTTTAAGTTCATAAAAATGACATCCTTTGATGAAATGCAGCTTAGAACCGGTGCTGTTTGCAAGCCTGGAATCTTCTGCAAATGTGGACTGCAAAGCAAGAGGCAAGCTCTCATGTGTTCAGGTCAGACGTCGGATTGGCCGTCTGCGTTACTTGGCCTTTCTTTGCACAGCCTCGACCTCTCACGGCTTTTGGAATGAGCAGGGACGCAGAAGCACATGCGTGCGTGATCCAGGAGGCCACCGCCAGCTGAGTCTCCATCCGAGGATGTCTTCACCTTGGGCAATTCAGCTGTCAGAAGGCAGATGGGGGTGGGGCGCCTGGGTGGCGCAGTCGGTTAAGCGTCCGACTTCAGCCAGGTCACGATCTCGCGGTCCGCGAGTTCGAGCCCCGCGTCAGGCTCTGGGCTGATGGCTCAGAGCCTGGAGCCTGTTTCCGATTCTGTGTCTCCCTCTCTCTCTGCCCCTCCCCCGTTCATGCTCTGTCTCTCTCTGTCCCAAAAATAAATAAACGTTAAAAAAAAAAAAATTTAAAAAAAAAGAAGGCAGATGGGGGTGGGGTGGGGGGAGGGGAGGGGGAGGGGGAAGGCCGTCAGATTTCCCCCTAGGTCTTTGCTGGTCAGACTGCTAGAATTACTGTGAAGTCTCCAGTTCCTTTTTCCTGACTGGTTTCTTTCACACAGAGCACAGTGAAGACAGATGCTCCTGCCTGACAGCTAGGCCACGTCTACCTTCCGTTAAGAAGCCACCGAGTGCGCGTGCGTGGCTCACACCTCTTCCCTGGGCAGCCTTGCTGGCCCCCAGTCCCCAGCCGGAGGGGAGGACGGAGCACTCTGCTGTGGAAATCGCAGTTCTGCCCACACCCCCAGAGGCACACCAGGCATGTGCACCCACCCGGCCCCCAGGAACAGGCTCACACAAGTGGCCCACCCTACCCCACCTCTTTTGCTCTGGAGCAAATCCTGTCCTTCCCTTGGAAGGACCGTCTGTTGTCCTGTTGAGAGGCTGTCCCTGTGGCAGAGGAAAGCTTTCATCACAGGGCTTCACCAGGCCCTCTGGCCAAGGGGGAGGCTTGTCTGGCCTCTAGGCAGCCCCGGGAGGTCTGGGCTAGGCTCTCCCCGCTCAGGAACTGGAGGCTAGAGCCCGCCCCTGCTGTCCCTCCTCCTCCTCCTCCTCCTCCAGGGACTCTGCAACATCGCTACTTTCCAGACTTCAGAGTCCCCCACAAGGTTGAGCGAGGAAGCAGATTTGTTTCCTCTGCCTCCATCACTATCAGCTGCTGAGGGAGAAAACACCGGTGTCTCAGGTTCCTGGGGGTGCTTGGACCACCACGGCGGTGTTGGGGAAGGGACCAGAAAGGGGCTGGGGCCAAAGAACCAAAGAGAGCCACCCACGAAGGGCAAGGACCATTTAGGCATGCCTGAGAAACTCTGTTTGAAAGAACTGCTTTCCATCTAGTTTAGTGTGTGTGTGTGGGGGGGGGGGGGGTAAACAAACAAAGATGTGCATGAACCTACACACGTGGTTTAGAGAAGAATTACAAAGCACACCTCGCCCCCACCTGCCAACACTACCATGCTGGTCTTCCTGGCTGCGTCCTCCTCCCTCCCTCCTGGAGGCAAACGTCCAGACTTTTGTAGTAACTATTTCTCTCCTTTTAAGATTTGCCATCTATGTTTATGTTCCCGAAGCAGAGTTTGCTTTTTGCCTCTCTTCCTCTTCAAAACGGACTCACGCTGTGCATTCTTTTGTGACTTGCTTCCTTCACTCCACTCGATGCTTTTGAGCTTTACCTGTGTTGTGTGCAGCTGCGGTCTGGCCTCCCTTGTTGACATATAAAATCACAGTTTACTAATCCAACCTACTGCTCACAAATATTTGGGAACATTCTTGTTCCTGGCCCGTGGGGCACGCATCCAAGAGGAGAGCGGCTGTCCTACGGCACACAGAGCTTCGACTCGACTGGATGACGCTAGGTGCTTTCCAGGGGAGTTGTACCCGTGCTCATTGCCTCGGGCAGTGTATGTGGGTCCCCGTCGCTCTCGGCAACCTCTCCAACACTTGATGGTGTCACCCTTGCAAGGCGCCGCTAGTCTGCTGGGCTATCCCGCTGCCTCACCAGGTTCCCTCTCCGTTTCAAATCATCCTACCAAGCGTTCAGCTGGACTGCTAAGGAGACCAAATTAACTGATTCAGTTTACTCAAATGCCAACAAGTTTTACCCCTCTTCGCTTCTGGTAGCAAAGCTTTTAAGTGGGGAGGGGGCAGCAACAAGGAGGCAATGCTACACAAAAGGTCCAGAGTAATGTCCGAAACTGTCAAGAAACGGATTGTTGAAAGGACTCCCCCGCCTTCCTCTCCCTCCTCACCCAGCTCTCAGGGCCGGGAGGGTGGCTTTGGGTCCCCTCCCCAGGCTGCCTAAAAGCATTTGCTGTAGCAGTCCTGCACCCTGTGAGCTCAGGAATGCTGTGAAAGGCAGCCAGGCAAGAGCTCTGCAGACTCTCCTTCGCCCTCCCTCGGGGTCCAGGCCAACATCCCGAACAGCCTCAAGGAGTGCTTGTCAAGGGACAAGGAGTGCTGTGTCCCTACAGCACTCAGACTGTAAAGGATGCAAATATGGACGCTACCTGCCACTTGCAATGCTTTTCGCCTCTGCTGTCTTCCTCTAAATACTGTGTTCAGCTGACTTCTGAAGGGCTTCCAAATACCCCAAAAGTGAGCCACCCACGAGTAGTAATTTTTGATCTGTAAGTATGTGAGCTAACAGTGACTCCGACTAAATAAAGCCTTAGAAGGATTCTCCACACTATGGTACCACACGGGGGGCGGGGGCAGCCACACTCTCCTCCAATTCCCAAATGTTCTCCAAAATGACCATCCGTGTCTTATCAGTTACTCTTCATTACTTGAACAAATGGGAAGAGGGAAAGAGTTTTAATATCTTCTCTTCCTAAATCCTTCTCTCTGCCCCATCTGGATTTTCTGAGGTACATTCTCTAAGTTTGAGTCTTTACCCAGAAGCCAAATGCAGAGAAAACAAATGGTCCTAAGTAGTCATTCAGCTGCACTCAGCACTGAGCCAAAGGTTCACACGAGGGCATTTTGCGGCTCAGAGTGCTTAATTTGGTGGTTAAGCTCCACTCCACCCGGGTCCTTAGTGACATCTGTGGTCTTGATGCTAATATTCTCAATAATAATTACAACTGATAATCACAGTGGCAGAAAGAGGTGCTTGAGTTGGTCATACTGAGCTGACAATCAGTTCCTTGGGAACAGGTGGGAAGCTGCACGCCCGTTTGAAGAGTGAAAGCCTGCCCCACTCCGGCGTGTCCGTGCCTCAACGAACATTCGTCAGTACAGACATCAGCACTCCCCCCATTCTGTGGCGAAATTCTCAAGTCACACGGACAAAGAAAAGCCCCAAGTGGTTGAAAGATTCCAAAAACTCATACAGAGCAACGAACACTAGACCCCTGTTAGTTTAAAATCTGGTTTGCGGGCACCTGGGGGGCTCAACCTGTTGAGCGTCTGATTCTTGATTTCGGCTCAGGTCATGATCTCAGGATCATGGGATGGAGCCCTGTGTCCAGCTCTGAGCTGAGTGTGGAGCCTGCTTGGGATTCTCTCTCTCCCCCTCTCTTCCCCCCCCCCCCCCCCCCCGCTTGCTCTTTTCCTCTCTCTCTCTCTCTCTCTCTCTCTAAAATTAAACCACAGGAGCACCTGGGGGGCTCAGTCAGTTAAGCGTCTGACTTCAGCTCAGGTCATGATCTCACGGTTCATGGGTTTGAGCCCCGCGTCGGGCTCTGTGCCTACAGCTCGGAGCCTGGAACCTGCTGCAGATTCTGTGTCTCCCTCTCTCTCTCTGCCCCTCCTCTGCTCACACTCTGTCTCTCTCTCTCTCTCCCAAAACAAATAAACATTAAAAAAAAAATTAAAAAAAAAAAAAAAAGAAAGAAAAGCCAAGATACCATGATACAAACTGTAACTACAAATAAAGGTTTGGGGATGCATCAGGCAGGATCCCACCAGAGAGAGAACTCATAGGTTATATACACGTAAAGACATTTATTTTGAGGGACAGGCCTGTGTGATTGAGGGCGCTGATACGTCTGAAATCTGCAGCAGGAGCTAAGGGTGGGAACCTCAGTTCTGCTCTTAAGGCCTTTCAATTGATTGGATGAAGACTTCCCGGGGATTGAGAAAAATCTCCTGTACTTAAAGCCAATGGATTATAGAAGTTAAACTAATCACATTTACAAAATATCTTTACAGCAACATCTAGCCTATGTTTGACTGAATATGTGGGCACTCTGGCCCAGCCAACATGGCCCTCACCAGTGGACAGAAGTTCAAGGCATGGTCCTCACCTTCAGATGGCTTGGATCCAGCCTTTGTTTGTGAGGCGGGGAAAGGAGAGAAGACACATCGAATGGCCCGCAGTAGGCAAAAGGGTAATCTGGTTTTCTGGACAAGGAACAAGAAGGGGTCTGGCAGCACTGAGGCATGAATCTCCTGGGACGACTTCCCCTCCTGATTAGCAGCTACACACAGTTATTTCTCCTTCTCGCTGATCGTCCCATTATCATATTAAATTTTGATTGGATTCACGTGTTTTTTGCACGCCCTCACTTTCATTTACTTTTCTCATTTTTCTTCATGCCATCTTTCCTTGTCCACTTCTTTTTTTACTGATCTCCAGCTTCTGCTTTTCTTCTGTTTTGTGTTGCTCTACTTTTCACCATACCCAGACCTGAATTCTCAGGTTTTTCTTGTGCAGACACTGCTTTAACTTGGCTGCCGCCACCATCACCACCAGGAACACAGATACGCTATGGAGGAACCCACGCTAGGCCATGCACAAGTCCTTCTGCCCCTCCCAATCAGAGCTGTTGAGGCTTCGATCCACTGTCTCAACTGAAAACCAAGAGCCAGAAAAAAGGTTTATCTTAGGAAAATGTCATAGTGAAAAGCAACAAAAAAGGGCACGAAGGGGCCAGTGGGCTTCTTGTATTTTACCATGACTCTGGTCAGAGAGGCCAAGGAGCAGGGGTTACAGAACGAGAGCCCACCTCAATCTCTAATTAGAGCAAGGACGGAACAGAGGTAAACCTCAGTGAGCTCCCCGCCTGCAAAGACGTTTCGGGGATGGGCTACACAAGGATAATCACTGACGTGGAAATAACTCAAGTAGGAGCGAGGGGTTCTGGACTCTCTTTTTTTTAGAAACCTCCAACTCAAGTCCTGGTGACTGCTAGAGAAAGTAATGCAGATTTTGAAGTGTAAATTAAGAACTATCGTGCTGGTTCACAGTTTTTCTCATGAGAAATGAACTAGAACCACGAGTTAGTTCCCTCCGTCCATAGACACGTATACAGTTTGGTTTTCTATACTCTTTGACAGGCATTACTTCTCCTTCATGCGACACGAACCTGGCTCTAACCATCCCCACCCGAGCAACCTTCCAGAGAGAAGGCGAGGCAAATGCAAGATTGTAAGTGCTGAGAAACAAAAGCCTGCTAAGTGTGGCCCCACTGCTACTCAAAGGCTCGTAGCCAGCTTTGTGAGCTACTCGGCCTCTTGCCACAACCTACAAGTTTTCTTGGAAGCGAGGCATAAACATTCCTGCAGAATGACTCGGGCAAATTTTGCTAACTCGCGGTAGAGCCGACCGAACACCACATCTGGCTGATGCAACAGGACGCTGATTCATAAAACACCCAGTGTCCAGAGCCTGCTGAGAGGGTGCTCAGGGGAAAGGAGACGAGGGGGACAAGGCGGACCATACCGGGTAGGTGGTGACAGGGTACCACCTCACAAACCAGGTAAGTTTGTGAGGTCGAGCCCCGCGTCGGGCTCTGTGCCCACGGCTCAGAGCCTGGAGCCTGCTTCCGATTCTGTGTCTCCCTCCCTCTGCCCTTCCCCCACTCGCAGCCTATCTCTCTCCATCTCTGAAAAATGAATGAATGTTAAAAAATTTTTTTAATGAAATGTCAGGAAGCCATTAAAAATGGAAACTCAAGAAGTACTCTTAATAGAAACTAGATAGGAACACAGAAAAATAAAAGCAATTGACTGCTTTAGGGTAGGGGAAACGTAAGTCGTATTTTTTCCCTTTGAATATTCTTCAAATTCAAGTGTTTAAATGGAACCAAACAAAAAACAGGAAAGAGAAAGACAGGAAAGACTTTGTCCTAATACAAGGGATGCTGAAGAACTCTTTAGGCCCCAGGGAGCAATAATTCCCTGATGTGTCTTTTCCTACTGTGCTGTGCTTATAACAATGCTTTCAGGAAGAAAAACGGTAGTATTTTTTTTAATGTTTGTTTATTTATTTATTTATTTTAATTGTTATTTACCTTTGAGACAGAGACAGAGCAAGAGCAGGAGAGGGGCAGAGAGAGAGAAGGAGACACAGAATCCGAAGCAGGCTCCAGGCTCTGAGCTGTCGGCACAGAGCCCGAGCTGGGGTCAAACTCACAAACTGCAAGGTCATGACCTGAGCCAAAGTGGGACACTTAACCGACTGAGCCACCCAGGCGCTCCGTCAATAGTATTAAAGATTCTGAAAGAAAAGGAAGAGACTTGACCTGAGAACAAACACAGCAGAAGGAATCCCCCCTTCTGTGCAAACGTTAAGTGTGCAAGGGCAGTGGTCCTCAGGGGACAAAGTGTTCACAAAGAGGTTTGTGAACACAGAGGCGTGTACGTGCCCTGTCCAGGACCAGAAGCACAGCCCAGGCCTGTCTCTGCCTGCCCCTCCTTTGCAATTCCAGCAGTTTCCTGCTCCCATGTCCCCGGTCACAGGCTGGCCTCCTGCCCAGCGTCTGCCTGCCCCTCACGAAGGAGGCCAGGTGACAAGGCTGCACAATTTGTCACCTGCATCCTCCCTTCTCCACCTTTTCTTTTGGGGTCCCCCTCCCCCCCTTCTCCTCCATTCTCCCCTCTATTCCACTGCCTGTTAACTTCCCAGCTCACACTGGTGGAGCTGAGATCCAGCACCTGTCCTGACTGATTACCTGATGGCGACGATAAGTAGGGTAAGAGCATTTTTGCCGAGTTTTTTTTAAGGGTTGTTAAAGGACTAGCATTGAAGCTTTTACTTTAAACGCTATTAAAGTAATCCAGGCATGCCAAGCAGGTTGTTAAAAAATGGAGTATGTGGTTGATGTTTTCATTATGTTTGTCTGTTAATAGGTCTGGAGGTGTCTCTGAAGTAAATGAGTGGGAGCTCTCCTTTCATTAGGGCTCTGCTGCTTGCCAATGTGGCTGCTCAAAGCAACCTCCCATAAAACAGTAAATAAATCCTATCATAAAAACCGTCGACTTCTTACAGACCATCGCGACTAGAAGGAATTCTAATTAACTGATGAGTCCCAGCCAGCAAATAAAGCTTTCAGAGGGAAGAAAACTCCAGTTTCCTCAGTGGCTTCCGTCTTCCCTGGACTGCTCTGGAGAGAAGGCATCCCAACCTACGAAGCTTCTTCAGTATGTCCACGGCTGACTCCGAGACGCTCATGACGTCAGACAGAAGCTCGGGAGAGTGGAGACGGCCGGAGCTCCACGCACAGGGGGACCCGGGCCCGAGGCCCCCCACTCCCACGTGCTCTGTGCACGGGGTGGGGGTGGGGGGCACGTGGCCCTCCACTCCCACGTGCTCCAAGATGTCGCCCTGCATTGGGCTCTGCACTGGGGCCTGCTTGAGGTTCTCTCCTTCTCCCTCTGCCCCTCCCCCGCTTGCACGCACACCCGCGTTCTCTAAGTAAACAAACAAACAAACAAACAAACAAACACTTGCTGAGTCACGGGTGTGGCTTCTGGTACAGTCCTGGGGCATAGCCTTAGTGTCCTTTGAGGGCTGCAACATGGATGGAAAGCACTGCCTTCTCCTGGGATCTCTGAACAAGCCACTGCTAGGAAGCTCTCTGAATTTAAGCCAAGGTGAAAGCACGTCTCAACCAATCTGGAAAATGGTCCTGGGAAAGGAGGTGATGCATATGCTCCAAAGGCCCTGCACTCCCAATACGTGCCAGCAAGTCCCACTGAGAAAGGGAACGGAGCCCAAGAAAACGACAGTTGTGACAGATCCGTGACCGCCTTTGGGAAAACTTTACGGGGTACAAGAGCTAAGAGAAAGCCAAGAGAGCTGTTCAATGTCTTTGGGTGACAAGCTTGCTGCCACAGAGAGGCTCTGGAAGGCAAAAAGGTAGGCCAGGAGGCCACAGGGACAGTGGATTCAGGGCGTGCGAATGAGGTGGAAAGGTGAGCGTGCGTCAGGCGCTGGAGGGGTGGGAGACCGTTCCTTCAGCCTCATCAATACCAAGGTCTGGGCTCTATTCGCAAGAGGTCGAACAAAAATGCAGAAATGGCAGAAAAATGTCTTAAGAAAAAGTTCTGCTGGGCGAATTTTGCCCTGGTGAGAAAGTTAAAAGAAATGCACGGAACAGGCCACACTGCGGAAGGGAAGCGCGAGGCAGGCGAGGGCATGGCAAGACCCAGGGCAGGACGGGAAATGAGAGGGAACCTTCCTGTGTGAGGCCAGGAGACCAGCCCAAGGCTGGTCGCTGAAGGGAGGCCCAGGCCAGGAACGAACTAGGCAGAGAGAGGTGGTGTCACTTCTGGAAGGACACGAGGCCCAGGGCAGGAGGCGGAAGTTCCCGGACCCCACACTCAGCCAATAGGACTGCTGCAGGCCGGTTCCTTTCAACCACAAGGAGGTTCAGTCAGACTCTTTATCCATTATCTCTTTAATTTAAAAAAAAAAACTAAAATTTTCAGTTTGAATTTTAAAACACGTACGATGTAGAAAGCCCTACGGTTGAGGGTGTGGCACAGAGGGCAGAACCCTGGGTCTTTCTGGGCTCCTTTAGTTTCCCTCTGCATGACCGCCTTCTACGTGACTCTTCTTGCCAGGTACAGAGGCAGATGTCGTCAATGTCTGAACCGTAATATTTTGCTCAATCAAGCCTCAGCTTTTTCCTGCTGGACACATTCCAGGTGAGCTGTAGCCTGGAGCAGTCCACAGCATTTCCAACACCTTCCCTCCAAAGAAAAATCGCTCACACAACCCCGCCTTCCAACTGCCTGGAAGCGACTGCTTTGAACATGCTTTCTCTTGTCGAGCCTCTCAAGCCACAAGACTACGGTTGCCTTTCCTGGTCCCAGAGCCTGCGGAACAAGTGACAGCCTGATTCTGCTCTATTTTCTTCTTTTCGGCCTTACCTCCCTGTCTCGTACTGCTTTTCTTCCAGAGAGAAGGCTGAGGGATTGGCAGGGAATGAACATACTTGGTCACAGGGGGACATTTATGGAAAAGAGCCATCAGTGAAACTATGGGTGCCCCCAGGCTGCCAAGAAACTATAGCCCATGGATACATGGCTTCCCACGCAGAATGCTGGACATGTGGGAAGTAAAGTTCCTGAGAATTAATGTGAACTTGGAGAACGGAACCTACACTAATATTGGTCTATAAAAGGAGAGCAGAAATCCGATGACTGGCCACTTCCCCATGATCACAGCACATGTGAGACATGTACGAGGTAGTTAGAGTAGAACACTTACGATCTCGGGCCATCTTTCCCCATTAGTTCCCCTGTGTGCCTCTCATTCCGTAGAAAAAGCTTGCTGTACGTTCTCAACGAAGCAGTTCACGACAAGGCAGGCTGCTCGTTCAGCTGGCCACCAACACAAGACCAGGAGCACAGGTCACGGGTGCACCTGATTTGCAAACAGCAGGATGCTGCTCCATTCGGTGTCACTCCTGGAGAGACGTGCCTCTGTTCCCACAGGCCCAGGACTAGTAAGAGGAAAACCTGGCCACAGTTTGCATCCCTGCTCCGGAAATCAAAAGGCTACAGGCCGGTGCGGGTGCTACGTGTGTGGCCAGCACAAGGATGACGCCGTCTGGACATCCATGCCTGAGCCACAGGGAAGGCCAGCTTCGATCTGGAATGACGACTTCCATCTCCCAGGCAGTCACGGCCCAGCATTCTTTTCCTCCGATGTGTGTGTGTTTTCATTAAAAGTGAATTAAATCCTTTTCTTAAGTTGATTTTCACATAACTTCTGGGATAACCAGAGGTATTCACTGTCACAAAACTAGGACTGGAAATCATAACTTATAAAGTGACCAGGTGACAGTCTCTCCACTAAGCAGAAGCTGCATGTTTATCTACCGTGAGCCTGAGTCAGATATAGAGCATCAGACACAGAAAAACATGGAAGGAGAAAAGACAAATAAAAAGGACAGCAGAATACACTATTTCTCCCTAAAATTAAGACTGCATCAATTGAAAGTTAAATTAGTATTTAATGTTCTGTTAAGGAAGAACAATGCCGCCCATAAAACTAAGATGTTAAAATGTAAACATCTTAAGATAAAAAGTTCATCTTAAAACAGATGAAATACAACCCATCAAGACTGTGAGGCCAGGGTCTCCCTGGGAGGGAGCGACGGCTTCTCCGACTTTGGGCAGCATACGAAGGTCTGCAGAGTTTATTAGAATACAGAGTCTGGTTCTGCAGGTCCGGAGTGGGATCTCAGATGGTGCATTCCTAACAGGCTCCCCGGCGAGGCCCTGCTGCCTTCCGGGAGCCCCACTTGTGTAGCCAGGATGTGAGTTTTTCAGCTCAGAGCTAACACACTGGTGGCAGCTGTGGCGTCCAAAAAAATTACACCGGATTCAGGGAATCAGAAAACTCTGTCATCGTTACTGTCACAACAACCCATAGCACTTACTAAACCATTACCATATGCCAGGCATGTCCTAAGCCCTTTACATACATAACCCCATCCAATCCTCATCACATCCCGATGAGAAACAGATTCACTTACAGGTGCAGACACTGAAGCACAGAAGTGACACAGCTTTGAATCCCCACCAGACTGCGGAATGTGGATCAAATCACCTAACCTCTTGAGCCAGTGTCTTAATCTGTAAGGGCAAAAATAACAATGCACCTCTCGTGGTTTTAAGATGGGACGATCTGAAAATATCTGTAAACCATGAAAAATATAAAGGAAAGTGCTTTGTAAACTTTTAAATACCATAAAAACTGAAGTCACTGATGAGTAAACGATCCTCAGGGGTTCGCTGTACTGACTCCTAATTCCTGTGTTAGAGTCTCAATAATTAAATTCCATAGAAAACCCTCAATGCGTTTATCACAAAAAGTTTCCTCTGTTAATTTTACTACATGAGATCTGAGATATACTTTATTAACTGAACAATTCTTCATAACAGGAATTAGATCCAGATCCCATAAACTACACCTACCTGGCAAGAAAACAAGAACTGAATTTTTGCAGCCCAGTGCATGAGGAACAGAAATTCAGCCTCACGATTACGTTGCTCAGAAGGGTGAATAAAACCGAAGATAAGCAATTTCCAAAGCTCATTACCAACACATTCCAGCAGGCTGAGAATCTGCTGATGCCTTCGTGATTCACTCCAGCTCACCTCCACCTACCCTACCTGGATGGGGCAAGAATTTATGGGCAGTACAAGCTCAGCTATTGTCTGGGAGAGGGTTTATCATCACAACACAACTTCCTTTATTGTGATCATTAGCTTAAGAGTACTGACTTGAAATCACACTCCTGGCCAACAGGATCTTGTCCCCCAGTGACCTAATCTTGGGCTACTAGACTCTAGCCGGATTTGTCCTTCTGCCATTTCCAAGCCTACGAGGGCTGCTCCCCCTCAATTCTGAGCCAAACTGGAAGGGGAAGAACGGGGTGGGCGTCTGTGAGACAATACAACAGAACCCAGCAACCTTGTTCCCTTATATACCTCGCTCCCATCTTGCTCCCAGACAGCCCTTGTCCTTGCCGAGCATACATGGCTGTGTGGGGACAGACAAAATCTCAGGCGATGACAGGACAGTATGTCATGATCTAGGCTGCCGTGAAGACAAGGTGTGTCTTATTCCCAGCACTTTCTCTTTCTGACCTGGAAATGGTGCCTGCAGCTCCTCTCCCCCTTCTCGAATGGACAGGCCTCCACAGGAGCCTCCCTTACCTTTTTCCGCCCCACCTTTCTTAGAATGTCTCCTCCACGCTTGGCTGCAAGTAGTAAAATATGCCCTCCAGTTGGTGAATGAAACTGAAAACGGGAACACTATAAAGAAAATCCATGAAACAAAAAGTGGCTTCTTCAAAATAATCAGTAAAATTAACAAAGCTCTAGCAAGACTGACAAGGATACAAAGAGAGTGGACGCAAATGCCCCACACCAGGAACGAAACCAGGGATATCACTACAGACCCTGCCAACAACTTTATGCTCATGAACTCAACAACTCAGAAGAAACGGAACAATTTCTTAAAAACCACAAACCACCAAACTCAACCAAGACGAAACAGACAGCCTGAATGGTTCTTATAACCATTAAAGAATCTGAACTTGTAATTAAAAACCTCCTGGAGGGATGCCTCGGTGGCTCAGTCAGCTGAGCGCCCGCCTCTTAATTTTGTCTCAGGTCACAATCCCAGGGTCGTGGGATCGAGCCCTGCATTGGGTTCCAAGCTCAGTGTGAAGCCTGCTTGAGATTCTCTCTCTCCCCCCACTCTCACAAGTAAAATAAATAAATAAATAAATAGATAGATAGATAGATAGATAAATAAATAAATAAATAAATAAAAAATAAAAACCTCCTGGAAAAGAGGTTTTTCTCCAGGCCCAGGTGGTTTCACTGGAGAATTCTACCAAACATTTAAAGAAGAATTAACAAAAATGTTATAATCTCTTCCAGAAAATAGATGGAGAGAAAACTTCCCATTTTATGCATTATTACCTTGATATCTAATACAGTGTTACCTTGATATCAAAATCAAATATAGTAAAAGAGAGAGAAAAAGGAAAACTACAAACTAATGTTTCCTCTGAACTTAGATGCAACAAAACATAAGCAAACTGACCCCAGCAACGTCTAGAAAGAATTACACATCTAGTGGTATTTATTCTAGGTCTGCAAGGCTGGTCCAACATGGGAAAATCGACTGATGTAACCTACCAGGTTGACAAAATTAGCAAGTGAGGGAACAGCACCCTTCTGCTCCCCTGACATCCACGTTAAGGCACCGCCATGGTTAAGTGGAAATGCGAGCCATCCTTCTGGCCAGGTGCCCTGCCTGTCCCACTCTAGCTCACACCCCAACTTGTGGGTAGGACCCCTGGAAATTCACACTTGAATCTGATTTGTGCAGAGCTGTTGACACACAGACAGCAAGGAACAGTATTCCTCGACCCGCCCGCTGACGCAGCTTCCAAGTAAGGAGGCCCTGCTCGTCTGCGCTCACTGTGTTCGCTGCCAGAAGGCTGGGGCCCCGGCCCACGTGTGAAACCCACTCCCGGGAGAGAACGCCTTTGAAAGAAAAACTCTGCAAGGCCTTTGGATCTTTCGAACATAAATGTATAAAAATCTCCAGTTTTCACTGTAACACTTCCCCAATTGATCTGCTTTTTATATCAAAGTTGCCCTTAAATGTTTGAAGTACACTTGGAACACCCTAAAATCTACATTCAAGTTCAACTGGCTCTGACGTGGTGAGTCAAAGGGGCGTCATTTCGTCCCAGCCCTGACGGGGCCCAGCACACGCGTGCAGATTTGCACGGGTGAAGGTGGGGCTCGGGAGGGGTTTGCTCGCCTCGTCTGCCCCTCAGGATCTTAGGTGGAAACAGACCACAGGCAGCACAGGTTTTCTTTCAAGAAATTCATGTGATCAAGTCAAGACTACGCAGACCACCCCACCTAATGGGCACAGATGTTGATCCACTAATCCCAGGAGGAGGCAGGAAAAACGTGCCTTTTGTGTGTCTGCTGGGGTGTACCGTTGAGAGCCCAGAGGAGGATCCCGTGGCTGCTTACGTGGCCGGGGGGGAGTTCTCTCACGGCATGGCTCTGACTCTGCTAAGCCCAGAGCCTAAGGAAAGCAGGACTCCTGCGGGGTGTTCAGAGCCCACGCCCGTGGCTCCTCTGCCCTCAGAAGTAACTGCTTCAGGAGTGGACGCACGGCCGGTGTGCTACTGGCACTCCCACGTGTGGGAGGCCGACACAGTAGCGGTCTCTGGGCGGCAACGGTTAAGAGTCGGTGCAACACGGGCGACCCCACCCCCTCGGATGTTCCCTCTGCGAGCCCCTGTCCCACATCTGGACCACTTCACCTGTCACCACAGAGCTCAGGGATGCCCGTCACCCTATTCACAACCTGGAGAGAGGGACCTATAGTTTCTAGACCCGCCTTAATTCTGTCTGCAAATCATCTTTATTTTCCAAAACGGACTGATCTCCTAGACATTCACCAAGGAAAATTCTTGATCATTTCTGTAGCCTCTTCGCAATTTGTCACAAACTGTATCCTGCTGGATTGTAGCACACGGTGCCTCATGGAGACTCCGGGCACGTGAGTGCCACTGCAGCCAACAACAGACACACGTGGGACTCTCAGGCATGAGACCCAAGAGTGAGAACGTTCCTGCAAGTCGGTAACACGATCACGCCCAGCCTGCCATCAGCCGCCAGAGACGGGACAATCTAAAGGAGGGCGGACGAAATGAGGCGGCAGGGCAGCCACACTCAGTAACTCCTCCAGCCCTCCCTCCGTGTCTGGCCAGTAAAGGGGAGAACGGGAACCCGCACGGCTCCTCCAAGGGGAGCGCTGCCACCCTCCGCCGACCTTCCAAGCTTGGGAGCTTCCCAGCCACCCCCGGTTCTGCTTTGGGGTCAACACAGAGAGGATCCTCTGTGTGTGACTCCCACCTAATTCCTCTGCCCCAGAACCTCCAGGTTTTCCCTTGAGCTGGCTCACATCCTTCTGACTGGAGAAAGCAAGATTCAGCTCCGGGCTTTTCTTTACCCCTTTGGGCCTACGTTACTTTACAAAAAAAGGCAAAAACTGCCTTCAAACCTCTCTGCGTTTCACTGGAACACTGAACTTTTCTGATGGTCTATTGAAGTGCTCCAGACAAGAGGAAATGATGTAAAAACAGCTCCGAGGAAGTGCTTTCAGTTCAGTGTGTCTTTATTCTACTACTGATACTCAAAGAACATTCTACAATTATTAGGAGGTTAAAACTACGAACTTAACAGTGAAAATCCCAACAAGGACACAGGATTGCAGCTACTGTGTGGCAACTGGACACGGCAGTCAGGACAGATGATGAATCTAACAGGGACGGGGCAGGATGCCGTAACCAGGAAGCAGGAGGGTCACATACATCACGCGCTGGGCAGCTAAAATACAATGCCCACAGGCCGGCCCCCTTGTTCCCGTGTCAGGCTGGGATTGGCGGGCTCCCATAGGAGCTCTGGGCCTATTCCAGGAACAGACAGCTCAGCCCAAGCTTCATTCCCCTTGCCTTGCGTACCCGGATAGACCCTCGCTCACTCCACCGCGTTTCTGCAACATGAGCGTGGACAGTGTTGTTCACCCATGTAGAAGCTGAGGAAGCATCAACAAGCAAGTGGATGGAAAACACAGTCTGAGCCCAAGACCCCTGGACTCTTCACTGCAAGTCCTGGGGCTGCTCCAAGGTCTGTACTGCCTGGAACCAGGTCCTTCGTACAAATGTAGAAGCGAGGTGTAGAGCTTTGTACAAATGTATGCAGCGAGGTGATTTCTAAAGTCACACGTAAAATCTTTTGGGGCGTCTGGGTGGCTTAGTCGGTTAAGCGTCGGACTTTGACTCAGGCCATAATCTCGCAGTCCGTGAGTTCGAGCCCTGCATCAGGCTCTGTGCTGACAGCTCGGAGCCGGGAGCCTGCTTTGGATTCTGTGTCTCCCTCTCTCTCTGCCCCTCCCCTGTTCACACTCTGTCTCTCTCTCAAAAATAAATAAACATTAAAAAAATTAAAAATAAATAAATAAAGTCACATGTAAAATCTTTTAATGAAAGGACAGGGTTAAGTGTGTGTGCATAATTTCCTATTTATATTTAAGATAAGCATAGCGCTAACAAGTTTAAGGATTACCCATTGTTTCTTCCTCAAGCTCTTGAAATAAACTGGGTTCCTTTAGAGGATACAAGTTTACTCAAAATCTAGTTTTTCCCTCTTGCAAAATTGTAACACTGGGGGAAAACCTGACCCTGTGAGAAAATGCAGTATTGTCACACAGAGATAATTATGTGGTAATGATATGAAAGGGCAGGAAGCAGAGAAGTCTATCATCAGGTGTGAATATCAAATGACTTACTGTAACAGAGGAATCTCTGAAACATACAACGAACTGCCACATTACGTTTTATTTTCCTTGCCTGTTGACTGAACCTGAGACAAGAGCGTGCCCTCAGTCCCCAGAACAGAACAGGCAGGACTGAGCGCTGACTTTCCCACCCCGCCATGCGGCCCCAGGACATGCGGCTACCCTTCCCCTCCAACAGCCGGAGGCTGGAAGCAGCCCACGCACCTCCACCAGCCGCCAGGCCTCGCTGATGACGGCATACTGGAGGCGATTCAGGACAAAGCCATCCATCTCCTTCAAGACTCTGACTGGGGACTGTCCGATCTTCCGCATCAGGGCGTGGGTTCTGTCCACCGTCGCAGGGGCCGTCTCTGGGTGTGGGACCAGCTCAACCAATGGCACGTAATACGGTGGGTTTACCTTATGAGAGAGACAGGAGGGGGGAAGAGTCAGAAGACAGCCCTGGAGCCGGGGTGCTGTTCTGGCAGACTGCTTGCCTATCCTGAATGGTCAGATGGTACAGATTTGTCTGGGGAAGGGCCACTTTAGATTCAGCATCTGATGACAAGAAACTTGAAAGATAAAGTAGTCCACAAAGGAGGGAAAGAAAAAACCTGAGCACAAAAATCTGTGTGTTTTATTTATTGAAAAATCATAACTAGCACATGAGGTTGAAATTTGGAGGTGCAGATGACCATCCTATACTTTCAGGGCTAATCTCCAGACCCCTGGCCTCCCCCAGCATTTCTCAGCTACCCGCTGTCTAGACTTCATGGGCTTCTGCCCAGCCCCAGCCCTCCTCCAGACCCACCTTCCAAAACCCTCACTGCGGGGTGTTGCTATTCTACGGTGTCAGGGTTAAAAATTGAGAGCATCTTCCCAAAACTTGGTATTTCCTTAACATGTCCATGATGAGCCCCACACGCGTCCCGCCAATCAAATCTCACCTACACAGAGGTCACGCAGCATCAGAACACTACCGCAGCCTTGACGTCGTGACACGGCCTAAGGTGGGAAGGGTTGGTCCACGATGAGCAGGCCCAGATGGAAATGCCTGCCTAGCCCAGCATTTACGCTTTGTGCTCTGGGTTTCTTGGTTTATTTTTTTTATTTTTGTCTTTTGTTTGTTTCTTTGTTTATTTTGAGAAACTGTTCTTGAAGAGTCCCAAAGAGGATTATCCTCGGTCCAAAGAAAAGGCTGCTTCGTAGAACCAGATTAACCTCACCATTAAAAGCCAAATGCACTGCAGTAAACTGTATGCCAAATACTTTTAAGTAATTTTTCCTCAATATATAGAGGAAAATTGATAGAATCTTACAGTCACTAAATTACTACAAGAAGCATCTTTTTTTTTTTTTCTTTTTTTTTTTTTTTTTTTTTTATTAGATTTTTTTTTTAACGTTTTATTTATTTTTGAGACAGGGAGAGACAGAGCATGAACAGGGGAGGGTCAGAGAGAGGGAGACACAGAATCTGAAACAGGCTCCAGGCTCTGAGCTGTCAGCACAGAGCCCGACGCGGGGCTCGAACTCACGGACTGTGAGATCATGACCTGAGCCGAAGTCGGCCGCTTAACCGACTGAGCCACCCAGGCGCCCCTTTTTTTTCTTTTTTAAAGTAGGCTCCATACCCAAGATCAAGACCTGAGCTGAGATCAACAGTCAGGTGCTTAACTGACTGAGCCACCAGAAGTCCAAGAAGCATCCATTTTAAAATGACTTCTAGGGGGCGCCTGGGTGGCGCAGTCGGTTAAGCGTCCCAACTTCGGCTCGGGTCACGATCTCACGGTTCATGAGTTCGAGCCCCGTGTCGGGCTCTGTGCTGACAGCTCAGAGCCTGGAGCCTGCTTCTGACTCTGTGTCCCCTCTCTCTCTCTGCCCCTCCCCTGCTCACACTCTGTTTCTGTGTGTGTTTGTGTGTCTCGAATAAACCTTTTTTAAAAATTTAAAAATACATACATACATACATACAATGACTTCTACAGAAAAGGGAAAGAAAACCTTCCTTCTCCTAGGACACTGCTTAGGAGGGGCCTCTGGTCCACAAACAGCTTCGCTTCGGAGGTTCCCTGTGCTCTCGGCCTGCCCTGGTCACTCTCAGCCCTCTTAGAAAGCAAAAGAGGACGGCATCTGTTTTCAGATAAATAAATCATAAATCAGTGCCTCCACTGAATCACCTGTCTCCTGCCTATGATCATCGAGCTCATAAAAATGTCTAACGTCTGGCCTTTTCGAAGATCAGAATTGTAAG